>NC_052242.1:2507967-3133084 GCF_013401445.1 Tripterygium wilfordii
GCCGGTTGCTTGCAATTGAAGGAAGAGATGATGAATTCAATGAAAGTTAGGCGGCTGCAAGAATAAAAGAGAAGGAAATAAGTGAAGCAAATGAGGAAAAGGGTAGGCTAAAGAGCATTGAAGAAATATGGAATCCAAAAAGTCAATAACTTTTGGAAAGTGCATCAATTAATGAAGAAAAGTCATGGTCAATATAAAAGAGGAGACACTTGGCATAGCAGGCGGTGTGTTTGTGAGTCGCATTCTCTCTAGTTTTTCTTATTTTCGAGTTTAGTTTCATGAATTCATATTTAGTTTTATTGTATTCTTGTAGTATGAGGAGCTAATCCTCTTGTTAAGACTCTAATATAATCTAATCATGAATATTATATGATTTTGATTATACCAATTCATATTATTATTCCATATTTGACTACCTATTTGTATGTTTAATACTTTCAAATACTTTATTAATATTTTAACAATTTGATGTTCTACACTCTGACCGGAAATAGACATGAATATATGATTGTGATAAGCTGGCGATGATGTCGGTGTTCAGTGTTCACATAGGACACCGTCAAAGGCCAAGATCTCTCCACTTGGGGTTTATTTCCATCCGTAGTCACGCGCTTCTCCGCCATGGATGCATTGGCCGATGGGTATGAGTTGACGTTGAGAGGGGAGATTCAAACTCTGATCATCAAAGTAATACACACCATTTTTATCTCTTCAACTAAGTAGCTCTGGTGTGAGTCACCATCACTTATTAGTTTGATTCACATGCTTTAACACTGAATAACTTGACCAATCACTGGAGCCTGAAGTGGATGGATAAGAACGCCACTCAGTTTCACAGTATTTTGCGAATCTTGTGTTCTTGTTTTTTTTTTTTTATCAAGAACCACACGTACGGGTCTTTTTTCTTATGGTCAAGAATCACTGGAGCAGGGAATGGATGCAAAAGAATAAAGTATTTTGATTGCTTTCGTTTGTTATTATGGAACTGGGATTTGGTTTCGAATGCAGGATACTTGGGTGTGGAACTGGAGGAATTATAGATTAAGAGCAATCAATCTATTTCTCGTTTGGTCCTCATGGCGATACGTAAGGAGCAATCAATGCATTTCTTTTGGTCTCAATCAGACAAACTGGATTAGCTTGTAATATAACTTCTTTCCAGACCAAGTTAAATGAACGGATCTTGAATAACATCAAACGAGAATCTTTCAACTCCAAATTGGCCAAATTTTCTACATTTGACTTCACCCGTTTATATATATATGTGTGTGTATATATATATACACAAACATATACACAGACGCATATTCATCATACACCCACATGTAAATTCCAAATGGCGATTTACTCAGAAAGACAAAAACAATTGAGCATATGTATCTTCTTCCTTGCGTTCTCTCTGGCTTACGCCAGAACAATAAATCCAGACTTTAAAGTTAGAGCAGTGAATCTAGGTGGTTGGCTTGTTGCAGAAGGGTGGATTAAACCTTCACTCTTCGATGGCATCCCCAACAAGGACTTTCTGGTTCGTAAATATACATAGAATTTTCAATCTTGCACTGCCATTAACATCATCAGGCCCCGCTTATCCTCCTTTTTTTTTTCTGGGTTAAATTGGTTTGTAGGATGGAACAGGACTCCAATTCAAATCAGTTACGGTCAACAAGTACTTATGCGCGGAGACTGGAGGAGGAACCAATATAGTTGCGAACAGATCATCTGCCTCTGGCTGGGAAACTTTTAGTGTAAGTACAGGGGCTAAAGTTTCAAAATTTCCATGTAATTTCAACCGTTTGAAGTTGGGCATGATGTTTTTTTTTGTTTTGTGACATAGTTGTGGAGGATCAATGAGAGAACCTTTAATTTTAGGGTCTTCAACAAACAATTCATTGGGCTCGACACCAAAGGAAATGGCGTTGACGTAGTAGCTGTTTCAAGCAAACCAGTAGCGTCCAATAATACATTTGAGATCGTGACAAACCCAGATGATACAAGACGGGTCCGAATCAAAGCTCCCAATGGATTCTTCTTGCAGGTCATTCTAATGGAAATTGTGTGAAGCCATTTGTCGAACACCTTGTGTGCATGTTGTCCTAACAAGATTTGAGATATATATATATGCTTCTCAAACAGTGGTTGTTGACGTTGTTGATACTTGCAGGTGAAAACAGAGAATCTGGTGACAGCAGATTATGCAGGAAACAGTGGTGGCTGGGGAGATGATAACCCCTCAGTTTTTGTGATCACCAGAACAGGGGGGCTTCACGGAGAATTCCAACTCACTAATGGCTATGGGCCTAATGCCCAACATATTCTGAAGGTAAAAGAGATTTATACATAGTTGCAATCAATAGACATATAAAACATACTAGTAAATTCCATCTCAGGATCACTGGACAACATTCATAGTGGAAGATGATTTCAAGTTCATTTCACAAAACGGTATAAATGCTGTAAGAATTCCTGTTGGGTGGTGGATAGCAAGTGACCCAACACCACCATGGCCGTATGTTGGTGGTTCATTACAAGCACTAGACAATGCCTTCTTCTGGGCCAAGTACGTATACATACATATATACATATACAGATATGATATATCATGCAACCCCCAAAATATATATTATGACTTCAATCTTTGTGATGTTTTTTTTTTCTTTGGTCTATGCAGTAAATATGGACTTCGAGTTATAATTGACCTTCACGCAGCACCAGGTTCTCAAAATGGGTATGAACATAGCTCTTCCAGAGATGGTTCTCTAGAATGGGGTTTGACTGATGAAAATATCCAACAAACGGTCAATATCATAGATTTCCTTACAGCCAGGTTATATAATATAACTCAGTCTCATATTCAATTATGACCCACTATATATATAGATTGCGGTAATTAGGTGTTTTTGTTTCAAACAATTAGGTATGCAAAAAGCCCAAGTCTTTATGCAGTTGAGCTCATAAACGAGCCTTCTTCACCAAGAGTGTCATTAGATAGTCTGACCAAGTACTACAGGGCCGGTTACAACGCAGTCCGGAAGCACTCCTCAAGTGCTTATGTGATCATGTCAAACCGGCTCGGCCCGGCCGATCCCAGAGAGCTATTCCCCCTCGCCGGTGGCTTAAAGGATTCAGTCATCGATGTCCATTATTACAACCTGTTCGAAGATGTATTTGACAGCATGACTGTCCAGGAGAACATTGAGTTCATCTACAGAAATCGGAGTGAGGCATTGAACTATGTCACCACATCAAATGGTCCTCGCACTTTTGTTGGTAAGACTAAACCCTAAATTTGTGTTATAAGTGGATATGTTAATGGGGTTGTGGTGATCTTAGTCCATTGGGTTTTGCAGGTGAATGGGTGGCTGAGTGGCGAGTCACAGGAGCAACAAAGGCAGAGTACCAGAGATTTGCACAGGCCCAATTAGAAGTCTTTGGACGTGCAAGTTTTGGATGGGCTTATTGGACTCTCAAGAATGTAAACAACCATTGGAGTTTGGAGTGGATGATCAAGAATGGTTACATCAAACTTTAGTTTCAAGTTTGAAGTCCCTCCTTTAAAAATAAACTCTAGCTAAGGTCCTGATTTCTTACCCATTGTACCTCTTTTATTAGTTGTAAAAGCAAACTTGCCTAATAAAAAAAAGTCCCTCCTTTGTCTATCATTAAGTTTCTAGTTTGAAATCCCAAATAAGTGTTCCAAACCTAAGTTATGCTTAAGTCTCCGTTTGATAAAGCAATTATTGTGATTTTCAACGTCACTTGACAAATTATGAAAAAGAAGCTGACTCATAAACTGTAAGGTGTTTGACGAAATTTTTAGATGAGATAACTCAAAAGCCGTGAAAAATTATTTTATATTTACTATCAAATTTATTTTTTGTATAAAATAAATTTCAAATTAGTTATAATTTAATAAAACAAAATGAAAAAGAAAAGTAAAAATGAAATTTTTTTTTCATAATTCCACGTTCTTTTTTTTTGTGTGTTTATCATTTCATTATGTTTGTAATCATCTCTACGGATTCATTGTCTTATCCTTCGAAGAAATTAGTCAAAACTTGAGAATGTTTTTTTTCTTTATATGACGAATTCTAGTATTTATTTTCTAAGTTATTCATTTAATTATTTAGCCTTTAATCATAGTTTCCGCCTGCCTCACAAATGAATCAAACTTTACAATAAGGAATGTGGAGTGATCAAAGTAATATGAATTTACACATGGTAAAAACACATGTAATCATCTCATTACGAGTAATTACATATATTTGTGGACCAAAGTGTCAACCAATAAAATGAGAGTCAAGAAGCAAACTCAAGTGCTACTAATTTCATTGCAGCTTCTTTCTACAAACATGATTGGATTCGTGTCCCAACCCATGCTAGCCATTGTGGGTGACATCAATTATTACTTTAAGAAAACTTTGGATTGCAAATTTTGCACACCTATAAAGTGCTCCATTATGTACGTACCTTCTAATTTTAGCTCTAAAGTCTAAACACCCAACATGGCTTGTATATTATGGTTAATTATGAAGATATTTTGCTTGAGATTGTGGTGGACCTTATGTTTTGGCTAGTCATCTAAAATATTGTCGACTAGAACAACAAGTACGTAGACACTAAGCAACAAGTCATTTTGCTTATTGACAAGTTTTATTATATACTACTTAGCACAACATCAACAAAATATCAGTAATGATATGGATCGTAACAACTGATTTCTCAGTCATTCTAGTAGTTAAATTGTATACACAAGATTTTATATGCATCATGTGGTGACGCAGGCGGAAACAATAAAGAAATATTAAACCAACGTTCAATCATACAAACACACTGGAGTTCACCAGAAAATGAGAAGAAAACTCTCTAGGGTTTCAATATATTTCTTAGAATGAGAGATAATTGGCTCTGTTTGGCAGAGCGGAAAGCTGAATTTTTAATGCTAGCGAAAATGCTGTGGGAAATATACTGAGCTTAAAGCTGTGAAATATGCTGTGAGGTGTTTGGTGAAGTAAAAGTTACGGAAAACTGTTGAAATAAAGTATAATAATATTAGATTTTTTAAATTTATATTAATATAAATCTAATAAATATAATTCTTAATTAAAATTAAATTTAAGTATTAATTAATAAATATTTTCATATTAAAATTTTATAATGAATTTTATATAATTTTAATTATTAATTAAAAAATATTAATTAAAAAAATAGGACCCACATTTGATATCACTATAAATAAATTTAATTTTAATATAAATATATATAAATTTATTAATATGTTAATATATATATGTAATATTTAAATACAGTTTATAAAGGCATGGGTCCCATGCAAAAAGGCATGGGATACACAATTAAAAAAATTTAAAAAAAATAAAAAAGTAACATAAAGGCGTGGGACCCATGCAAAAAGGCTTGGGACCCACGCCTTTATGTAATCCGCTCATCAAAGAAGCTCCCTTTATTTGATGCTACCGGATCCGTTGCCAATTTGGCAGCAGATCCGCTCACCCCGCTCTGTCGTTTGGTAGAGCATCGGACTCAAGCGTTTCGCTAAACAGAAACGCTGAGTCAACTGCTCTGCCAAACAGACAGAATGACTATTAGGGTCGGCTACAACCTTAAAATGATGAAAAAGTAAAATTACGACAATGCTCCTGGAACATAAAACGACCTATTTAAGACCCTAAACGATGGATTACACAAAACTAGGGTGGTGGCCCCTAGTTATGCTCAGAACGTTGTTTCGTTTCAAGTTTCAACCAGTCAAATTTTGTTCAATTCTGACAATGTTACAAATTTCAATCCTACTAATCCTATATCATGTGGGACATGTGAAGCCCACGAATTCAGTTTGATCCTATGTATCCAACTTAACTATTGGGATAACAAGGATACCAACACATGCTGATGAGATCTTTATAATTTTCTAACATGATATATTTGGACATCTCAGCTTCAAAATGAACTGTTGAACATGTGTGATTGGGTTCTCAATAGAGGTATATATATGATTGTTCGTTCTTAAAAGCACAAGTATCAATAAATTAATACCTTTTGTTTTAGTGAACTGCCAATCAGATTGTGTATTAGTGAATTTGTGTACAGAAATCTGATATGAGTCTCTCTCATGACAAAAAAAAAAGGCTCCTCAAAAGCCGACCAAAATAAGCTTTGGCACATGCATGCACTCTCCTAACTCGTAAAGAAAGAAGGTTGTGTATGTATTATGTATATATTAAAAAAGTTTAATTAATATATTTATTTATTTTCTGATCAGGTGACCATATATCGTAGGAAAAGTGGATGAGCTTTAAGAAAGAAAAGTACTTTTTGTTGCAGTTCGTTCAGCAAATCCATTGTAATACTCGATCTACCAAATCTCTAAGGGAAATAAAACCAATAATTGAACTCTACTTTTAACCATCAAATTAAAGCAATGGTTGTCTAATTAACAGGATAAATATTATATCACTATATAATTGGTTTCTCTCTCTATATATATATACACACACATGCTCATTCGTGCATTCTTTTTTTTTTAAGGAAATAACTTCATATTTTTTACTTTCTCATGTCAACTAGTCATGCTCTCTACTAGGATTCTAAATTAAATCATCTCCAGAAACATGAGTTCACAAGTGAATTTTTCACGAGTTTACCTAATATGTGTATTTTACATACTAATACGCTGCCCGAGGGACTTAACCAGTGCACTACCAAAGAGTAGTGGCTTCCAATCCCACCATACCAAAAAAAAAAAAAAAAACTTGCTGGTATTAGCAGGGAATCGCATGCATGTGCGACCAAATAAGTATATATATAATTTTTACATGGAAATCTGCAGATACCTTTCATATGAATATGTAAAAAATTGAAACTGTTCACGTAATAATGCACAGTAAGGGAAATAAAGTATTTTTAATGGTAGTACTTAATTAGGTGGTATGGTAATAAAAATAAGTAGAGAGTGGGGTAGTCATAAAATCAACTGCTGAGCTGTCAATTGGAGAATCCAAAGAAAACAGAGAGTTGTACAAAAACTGCATCAAATAACACAATCAATAATAGGAAACGTGACGTGGACTTTCCATGCATGAATAAATAATTATTTTAGAAAAAAAAGGATCAACGGACCAGATTCACTCCTCAATTTCTGGCTCCTCTTTTTTATCTTCCACAATCCATGACTTCACCTTCACTTCTTCTTCCCCCAACACACAGTCTCTCTCCCTCTTTCTCTAAGACCCTCTCCCTCTCTTAGAGAGAGAAAGCCACCAAAAATACATAAACATGTCGTTGGGTAAGCGACCTAGACACCCCATGAAGCGAACCACCAGCATGTCAGAGATCACTTTTGACCTGACCACCAGCTCGGCCGCCGCCGCCACCACCACAGCCAATACTGAATCTGAAATCCAAAAACAGGCAGATGGGCCCAGAGCCCATCACAGAAAGACCGCCTCTTCAATTGGGTTCTTGGAGACTCCTTTCTTGCGGTCTTGCTCTCTCTGCCGGCGTCGCCTCGTCCCTGGTCGCGATATTTACATGTACAGGTATGTCAATTGACATGAATTAGAACCCATAAATTGAATTGATGTGATGTGATGAAATATATATACATATGTTGATTTGGGTATTTGTATATATAGGGGTGATAGTGCATTTTGCAGTCTAGAGTGCAGGCAACATCAAATGAATGATGACGAGAGAATAGAAAAGTGTTCATTGGCTTCAAAAAAGGTAGCTGTGTCCACCACAGGAGCTGCACAGATCTCCACCAAGGCTGCCGTTCAATTTTAGATTGAAGAAATTACCAAGTCATGCCCACTCATACCAAACCAAACCAAAAACAAAAAGAAGAAGAAGATATGTATGATTACTAGTGTGTTATATCGGGTGTTATCTTATGTAGGTTTGAGTGAGATCTTATGCCATATCATGAAGTCTTCTCTCTCGGTTTTTGGAAGAAAATTTGCATCTTCACTTTGTCTCTCTTCATTACTAATTACTGTTTATGTTGATTGAAGGAGATCATATCTACAAGTGTACAAACTCCCCTTCTATTAGTGCATGATTGATTTTCTTGAGCTGTGTTTGGCATGAGTTTTCGTTGGATTCAGGTCTTTCCATCTTGAGAATATTTGAGATGGACATTATTGAACATTTTTTCGAATTAACCCTTCTCCAAACATAAAATGGACTCTTTTTTTCTTGTTATTTGTTGTATTCTTATTATCCCAACTATCTCCAACATTTGCGAATACTCATCAAAGAAATAAATATTCCATCCACATTCTTTATTTCGGTCCAAATAAATATGAGATTAATCGAAGAATTGCAAATGAAAATATAATTATTATCACTAAAGCAAAAGAGAAAAAACAGTTCTTGACATGTAAGGATCAATCTTATGATCTTGTCCTCGCATTAGACAAAGGGACAGAAGCCTTGGCTGGTTTAGATGAACAGGACAAAATTGCCAATTTGATTTTGATGTGAACTTACAACTTTACTCTCAGTGAAACTTTGGAAAAAAGAAGGAAGGTTAAAACTTGAATAATTAGTGCTTAAAGAAACATGAATACAAAGCAAAGGAAGGAATCTATGCCTATCCTAGTCACTTGCTCTGATAAAAAAATAAAAAAATAAAAGAAAAAGGAAGGAAGGAATCTAATATATGGCTTAGTCAGCATTTCATGTAATGGGACCCTTAGCCTTATGTGCACAACAAGAAAAAGAAAGGAAAAAGAGAAAAAAAAAGAAAAGAAAAGAAAGAAGACAAAGAACCCATAAATTGAAGGGGGTGTGGGGCCCTTGTAAGTGAATGGTAAGTGACCCCACATGTGTTTTCTGGGCCCCCCTGCCCCCACCCTCCACATAATTTCTGATTCAATCATCTCGTGTGAGTTGGAGAGGAATCAACGCCTTCTCTGTTGTTTTCCCTAAATTTTCAGAAAATCTGGTAAATGAGTGAGTGTGAGTACGTGACAAAACTGTGTGAATCCTGGGCCAGACGGCCCAGACACTGAAAAACAAAATCACTTTCTCAATCACTTTTCTTTCTTTTTTTATTGTCCATAATTCAATAATTTATGCACATATTCCATGAATAACTTGCAAAATACAATAATTCGCATATATTCTATATATATATATATATATGTATGTATATATTCTGCTGTCTGTGAGACCTTTTTATTGTGTGCTTCAAATGACTATACTTCAAAGATACGAAGCAATAAAGTGTATATAATATCTTTAATATAGGAATTTTCACATCTAATATATATATATATATATATATATATATATATATATATATATATATATATATATATATATATATGTACACTTCACAAAAACTGTAAAATGTTCCATCTTTTTCAACCGCATAAACAGAAACTTAAATCAATAATATTCCACGTCTCATTCGACTCACTGCCACTAAAATCCAGTCAATACTTTTAAGGTATGAAATTCTCTAATTGGTTGAATTAATGTATTTTGACCGTATTTACGAGTCTAACGATATATTTTTTTATCCCAAATAAAAATTAAATTGAAAGTGAAAAAAAAAATGATAATTCTGGACCATTGAATATAAAACCGAAACATTCTATGTCTTTTTCACATCCAATTTGATTTTTTATTTGGAAAAAAATAAATAGTTGTATACTCGTAAACTCGATTAAAATACATCGATGATTTTAAAAAATAAATAAATTATAATGACCTTAAAAGGCACTAGAGCGGGAGGTCCTCGGACCCTCAATGTTTGTACTACTTAAACCAATAAAATAAAATAAAAAACCACTCTTTACAAGTGGGCATGTGTCTCCATCAAACTATACTAATTAATTAATAAGTACTAATGTCATCTAATTTATTTAATTGTGCTCATTCAATCTTAGCTTTTTAAAAAAATCAGGTGCGCCGTGTCGCTGACTCGAGGGATTCCTAATTTGCACTAATAGAGCTGTCATTAGCTAACCCCCAATAATGTCCATGTACTTGATTTTTCCAATATAGCGTCATAATTATTACGTGAATTAGCTTACCGAATATGATAAAGATCTCAGTAGTTATCTTAATTGATGAGTTGAACGCATATTATTCAAGTGAATTTTTACGTTACATAAAATTCTGTGCGTACAACTCTACCGTTGGAATATTAACTGTTGGAATTCCTATCATTACTGTTAGCTTATATAAAGTACTCTCTCTTTTGGTGAAATACTGTATGACTTTATATTCTCTCTTTTGGTGAATACTGGATGACCCATTTTGAGGATCCACCACCTTATAATGTTTTTGTTTGGATCACCTAAGTGGGTGTACTTCCATTGTGCCTAACTAAACTAGTTGATCCGGTTAAATAATTAGGTAAATGTGGTCAAGACTTGAGACATTAATCTCTTGGGTCTTGGCATGTTTAGGTCTATTTGAGAGACCCAACTTCGATTTTTCTATATTAACATCTTTTGACTTGTCAAAATATATAAGGGGACCAGGCAATATAGATATAGAGGATTTCTCGCACAAGGGTCTAATGTAATGATATAAAATAATGGTGACTTTTAATGATGTGGATGAATGAGATGACAACTGGGATCCACTGCTTTGGGTCCCACATGTTTTAAATCAATGGTGTAAACATTGACCCTTATTTTACACCCTTACATTAAACCCTTATGTGAGAATTCCTCGATAGATAGATTCACGTTTATGCTATAATTTTTTTTTTCACTTAATATCAAATTAATTTTGTAGGTAGTATTGGTCAAGTCCCTACTATTTTCATTGAGGCGCCAGTTCAAATCTTATGAAAGAGAGAATATTTGTGAGTTATGATATGAGATAGGGGTTTTACTTACTCGCACTTTGGAGATGTTGAGGTGAGGGCTTGCCCTTCAGACAATATTTATAGCTCAATCCGAACATTTCACAGTGAATGGAGACCCTTAAAAATCACTCCAGGAGTTGCTATTTGCTAAGCTAGTGGATCCTTTGCACTATTTGTTTGAGGTAAAAAAAAAATTATTGCATCCGTAGAAAGAAAATCTAATTATTTGTTTTTCTAGTTATGTTTTATAAATTTATATTGAAGAATGGGAAACAAAAAGGAAAAACCGAAAAAGGGTCATAAATCATATTGGGCCCAAGTTGGGCCACGAATGATACAAGTCACAACAGTAAACATAACTTTACACCTAAGCAGGAAAATAACAATGGGCCCCACATTGAAAGAGAAGTGGCATCAACATCAACCGGTGACCACTAGTTTTGTTTGTTTACCAAAAAATAAAAATAAAAAATTGTTTGTTTATGGGCTCGAACTTGTTTGGGCAGGGCCCACCTTTCGTGGACACACAACACAACCTTAAACCTACTTGTAATTGACCTTTCCCGTTTTAAAGGGCTTGTATTTCTTTCGATCGATCCCCCACTTCACAACAACATCGGACCAAAACCAAACCATTCCTTCCAAAATTTTAAAATGTAGATTTAAAAAAAAAAAAAAGGTTATGATTGGAAGAGGGTTGGGGGAGTATTTGCTAGGGTTTGCGAATTCTCACGACCTCACCAACCGGAAATTGAACCCTCATAATTGTGAGTTAGGAGTAGGGGTGGTAAAATTTTCTTTAATCACGATGACCGAATTTGTTCGATTCGGATTAAACTAAGTTTGGACATAAGTTATATGTTTAAAATTTGAATCTAAATACTGTAATTTTAGCTATATGTAAATTAGTTAATTGTTTTTATTACTCTTTTAACAAAAATAATCATAAATTGTCAATGTATATAGTTGAACTTAGGTGAGTAACGGTTTCATTGACATAATTATTATTTTGAATTAAGAGGATGAGTAAGGGACCCCATTGAAATGAAAAACAAAAGTTTGGGATTCAATTGACAATAGAGCAAAGCACAGGGGGTTAATGACTTAATGTTTTCCCCTACATGTACATTTGCAGATTAGCCCAAACAAAAATAAGAGCAAATCGAAGCCCATTTCAACATTTTGCCGAGCCCATTTGTACATCACACGGCCATATGGATAGATGGGCTTAGAGCCAGCCTATGAAATTGGTTGTTACACATTTATCATTTCAAGTTTGTATAAAAAAATTTAAATTTTTTTAAATTTTTATCATTTTAATTGTTATAGATAAGTCATTTTCAAAAATTGTTATAGATAAGAGCGTTTGTAATTGATTTAATTTGTTTGTTTGAACTGAATTTGGAAAGAGATAAAAAAAAAAGAGAAGTTTTTTTTTAAAAAAAATAAAATAATCAAACAACTCTACTTATAATAAAACATTTAATTTAGTTTCTTAAAAAATAATTTGTTTTTGATAGATATATATCCGGATTAAACAAACCAACAACTAAAACAGTATCTATCATCATGATAATTTAACTTCAAACTTGAATAGAGAGATAATAGGAATTTAACATTCAAAGTTTCAAAATAGAAATTTATCTTACAATTCCATTTCTATATAAATGTACAAAATAAACCACAAAATCAAATCTAACATTACTCTTCTTCAAGCTTTCTTTTTCTTTTTTGTCTCCTCTCTGTTCAATTCCGTGAGACTCCAAGAAAAACAAGAATGTCAAAATTGTGGGTTGCTTTGAAGATTGCAACTACATGGGTAATGCTGATCAATGGCAATGGTGATAACAAAATAGCTGCTCCGCCATCAGTTGATTGCTCCGCTGTAATCTATGAGCTATTTGATTGCATTTCGTTTCTGAGCGATGGAAGCACAGTGATGAAGCCTACAACTGACTGTTGTAATGGATATCAGACAGTGATCGCTGTTGATCCAAGATGTATTTGTTTCGCTATTAAGAGTAGTGGGGATTTGGGTATTCAACTTAATATCACCAAAGCCATGACTCTTCCTTCTGCTTGTGGATTTCCTGCTCCTCCTGTTGATTGTGGCAGTAAGTGATCATTTTGATTTTGATAATTGTTTTAACCAAGTGATTGGCATTTCATTCATTTTGTGTTTGAATGCAGCATCCCTACCTCCTTTAGATTCTGGTCCACTCACATCTCCATCTCCATCTCCATCGATGCTGCCTCCTTCGAATGATAAGCCAACACCATCACCATCTAATGATGAGCCATCAGATGGTGGAGATGATGATGAAGAATCGCCAGCAAAAGCCCCCGCAGAGAATGATGATCAGGAGGGAGGAAGCAGTGAAGCTCCGGCACCATCACCGTCAATAGAAAATGGAGGAATATATTCAACTTCTGTCTCTTTAGTTGCGGTTATTAGCATGATTGTGGCTTCAGTCTCTTCTGTTCACTTGTTTGGTTAGATTTAGCTAGAATAGTATATATTGGGTGGAGTTGTTTGTTTGAAGCTGGGAGGTTTTATTGACATTTTGGGAATAAAATTAGTTCTAATTGATATCCATTTCCATGTTAGTTTTGTTTTTTCCCCCTTCTGATTATATATATATATATCATATGCATGCAAATGAGGGATCATGGACCATGCAAGTTTTCCACATATGCATAATACATTGTCGAACTTGAAACCTGAAACAGACTACAGACATTATGAAGCTCATAATCAGAGGAATTATATAAGCCATGAACCTATTTGTTAGGTAGCATACTGTGTGATTTCGAACCCAGCAACATGATCCAGAAGTAGTGATTCGCTGACAATAAGATTACAGAAGAACACGTCGGCCTAGCTCGTATGCAAGCAGTACATAAGGAACCTCAGATGCTTTCATCCTTCCCTACTGATGAGCATTAATTTGATGAAGTGCAACAGTTATGGTACACAGTGTCTGCCCAAATAGCACCTAAATGTAAGTAATATTCCATGACTACTTATTATAGATGATAAGAGTAGTAGTAAGTATGGCATGGATGGACCTAACTTCCAACCATAACCCACCCACCCATGCAAGATTAATACTACTCAAACAGGCACTTCACCCACGCATTTATCTTACCTCAACCTCAATATATAAAAACCAATTCATAGAAAAAAATTTAGAAATAAATAAATAATAAGAGCCTGTTTGGATCCTATTTTTAGTTTTCTGTGAACACTAAAACAATTTTGCTTTATTGTTTCTAGAAATCCAGTTAGAGGTTGAGATTTTATTTTGTTCAAAATATATTTATGTATAGACTGCTCTGGGAAATTATTTCCAAACTATGATTTTGATACAAAGAGACAAACACAGCCTTATCGTGTGTAACAACAATTTAATGTGTAGAGAGGCAAGTAAAGTAAGTTATCTGCTGAGACAGGAATAGTTGGTGGACACCACCAACCAAACACCCAGTCAAGCGCCTCCAAGGGCGCATGACAAATCTTGGCAAACAAACTGAAGCGTTTCAATGAAATTTCGACAATCCGATGAAGATTGATCTATTCGCTTTAGTGGGTGATCGCGAATTGAAGGTAAAAGTGTTGGGGCAAAGGAATTTGATTCCCCAATCGCAAGTCGCAAGTCGCAAGGGAAGAAGACGGGTAGCTGGTAACTAAAATATTCAGATAGGTGTGACTTTGGCAGGTACCAACGTGGTACCTGCCAAACGCAAATATATTTCTCTGCAATTCCCTTATTATGACATAAACACACAGAGAGAGGGAAGGAAAGGGAGAGTAATCATTTCCAGCTTGTGTTGTGTGTATGTACATACATTCCTTACCTCTTCCACCGCAGGCACGCATATTTTGTCTTGCTTTCTCTGTAACTCTCTTTGTGCGTGATTCACTCGTTTCATTGATACCCGTCAGCCAAATTCAACCCGATTGTCCAAGCTTGCAGCAATTGTTCCAGGTTAGTCAAATTTGCTATTCGATTGTCTTTTTTGATTTGGGTATTCTTTCTTTTGCGTTCCTATTCGCGTTTGAAGTGAATATACTATAGGTGGTATGAAAATTAGTTGGTTTTACATATTCTGTTTCAATTTGTTGGTTTTGATTGAGGATTCTGACTTCTGAGAATATCTTTTGGTTGTCGTTTGGGGGTGTGGGGGATTAAAATGTGTAGCTTATCTATTCAAGTAGTGCTCTTTTTCATTGTAATCAATGCCGGAGGATCTTGCATATGAGAAACTTTACTCCTAGCTTGTGTCTGATTTCAGATATGAATTTGTAGTTATTAAATTATTATGGTTAAATTTGGCGATGGAGTCTTGAATTAACTGAAGTTAGGACTGTCTACATCGTCATATTTTTCATTGTAATCAAACGCTGCCTTGGCTGGATTTCATTGTCATGGTTGATGGTCATTGAACTCTCTTTTATCAGTTTTTAATTTGGTTTGCTGTTGCTGTTGCTTGGTCAAATGTAATACTACCAAGTGACAAAGCAATTAAGGGAGACCCAAATAATTTCTATGATTGAAAGGAACCTCTCTTTCTCTCTCCTCTTTTTGTTTGTAATTAACACAGTAAACGAGAGCAATTTAGATTTGTTGTTAAAACTTATATTCACCTCTACTGTTGACTCTGGAATTTCTGGTGGTGCAGTATGTCAGAAGCGCAAAGGAGGTCATTGTCAATTGGTGTGGGGCGTGGGAATGGTTTCTTAAATGGGGTAGTTTCACTAAGAAGTCCTGCTACAATATCCGAAGTTGATGACTTCTGCTATGGCCTTGGAGGCAAGAAGCCAATCCATAGTATTTTAATTGCAAACAATGGAATGGGAGCTGTCAAATTTATACGTAGTATTAGGATGTGGGCTTATGAAACATTTGGCACAGAGAAGGCAATTTTGTTGGTTGCCATGGCGACTCCAGAGGACATGAGAATCAATGCGGAGCATATACGAATTGCTGATCAGTTTGTGGAAGTTCCTGGTGGGACAAACAATAATAACTATGCCAATGTGCAGCTAATTGTAGAGGTGTGTATACAAACAATACTGCTCTTATTTGCTTTCAAAACGCATGAACTGAAGTAGTAAAGATAAATAGTTGCTTTCTGGTTCGAAGAATCTGTCTCCCTTGTTATCACTTACCTTAAAATAATGAAATGAGAACTTGCAGTGGCCTTTGTATTATGTTATTTATGATTTGGATAATTTAGTGTAGAAGCTGTAAAAGTCACTCACTGTTAAGAAATCTCTAACAAATAAGGATGGCAGATGATGGGTCTGCTCTGATCTGTGATTTATTATTTTAACTGTTTGTTATAGTTCGTTGTGTTTAATTCTTGATATTTTTGACGATGCTAATGAATTATATCAAACTTTGAACTCCCATTATCTTGTATTTTGACAGTTTTTAGTTTGTGGTTACCTAGATGGCAGAGATTACACATGTAGATGCTGTTTGGCCTGGTTGGGGCCATGCATCTGAGAACCCTGAGCTGCCGGATGCACTGGATGCAAAGGGAATTGTATTTCTTGGGCCTCCGGCTACGTCGATGGCAGCATTGGGAGATAAGATTGGTTCGTCTTTGATTGCTCAGGCTGCAGATGTCCCCACCCTTCCATGGAGTGGGTCTCATGTAACTATTTTACTCTTTAGGAATTTTGCTATGATTTTGACTTGTGTTTTCCATATGTAGATATTAAATTTTTTCTTACAGGTGAAAATTTCTCAAGAAAGTTGTTTAGTCTCGATCCCTGAGGAAATTTACAGACAAGCTTGTGTATATACAACAGAGGAAGCAATTGCAAGTTGTCAAGTTGTTGGTTACCCTGCAATGATCAAGGCATCTTGGGGTGGAGGGGGTAAAGGCATAAGGAAGGTTGGTTTAGTCAATTAAAAAATTCTTCCGAGAATTTGATATATTTTCTTGCTCAATGTTGTTAACTTGCTTGAATTTGATGACACATATTTGTTGGTCCCTTGGTGGTGGAAGATAATATCAGACAACTAATTACCAAGTTGCACTATTGTTTTGGCTGGCTTTCGTGCCCTCTTTATCAAGTTGGACTAATTGAAGCCTCTTTTTGAATTTTCAAGGTTCACAATGATGATGAAGTTAGAGCATTGTTCAAACAAGTGCAGGGGGAAGTTCCAGGCTCGCCCATATTCATAATGAAGGTTGCTTCTCAGGTCAGTTTGGCTAGCCTTTGCTTGTTTCTTTTCTTTTTTTGGAATAAATTTCCATCATGATATGTGGGTTTTAGATTTGTTCTGATGATGCATTTTAATTTTTGTATTAGAGCCGACATTTAGAAGTCCAGCTGCTGTGTGATCAGTATGGAAATGTTGCAGCCTTACACAGTCGTGATTGCAGTGTACAGAGGCGGCACCAGAAGGTGGATAATAATTTAAGTTGAGTTTATTCTGCAACTAACCATTTTTTTTTCTGCATGATCACTGCGTTAGCATCATCTCTAAGATTAAATCCTCATGAAATCTTACTCTCTTTTTCCGTGTTAAGTAGATTATTGAGGAGGGTCCAATTACTGTGGCCCCACTGGAGACAGTCAAAAAGCTGGAGCAGGCAGCTCGAAGGTTAGCAAAATGTGTGAATTATGTAGGAGCTGCCACTGTTGAGTATCTGTACAGTATGGACACTGGCGAGTACTACTTTTTAGAGCTCAACCCTCGGTTACAGGTAGATCATGTTTCAATCCTATTTTCTAGACCATGTCATTCTCATTAAGCTTTCATTTCCATGAGTTTGTTTCATGTTCTCTTTGAATTTCTTTCTCACGTTTAGTGATATTGAGTAGTGGTTTAGTTTAATGCTGCGTTGATGTGCATATAAATATGTTAGATGGTTGTTACGAAATGATTAAAAATCCTTTCATTCTATGATCAAGGGTGATGTGAACTCTTTGAGAAGGTTTTATATAATTATATGATTATATCTCACAACGATGAACCATTTGGGTGCTTTCATCATATGTTTTGGGGTATAGGCGATCGTGCTAGCAAGTGGTTTCTCATTCAGTCCATCTATTTCTCATTGTTTCTGGTGCAACTTTATCTCACGAGTGTATGGCATTCTATATAGGTAGAGCACCCTGTAACTGAGTGGATTGCTGAAATAAATCTACCAGCAGCCCAAGTTGCTGTAGGGATGGGTATTCCTCTTTGGAAAATTCCTGGTATGAGGCTAAAAGTTTGTAGTTTCTCAAATTCCTTTGTCAGCAAATGTATATTTTAACATTCTATGCATATATTTGCCAATCAATCAGAAATGAGACGATTTTATGGAATGGAACATGGTGGAGGGTACGATGCTTGGAGGAAAACTTCGGTGCTTTCAACCCCTTTTGATTTTGACAGGGCTGAGTCTACAAGGCCGAAAGGTCATTGTGTAGCTGTTCGCGTTACGAGTGAGGACCCAGATGATGGATTTAAGCCAACTAGTGGAAAAGTCCAGGCAAGGCTACCGAGATTCGTGACGCAATCTTGCTTGCAGGAGCATATTTTATAGTTTGACACTTCAAGTCCTCTGATTATTTTGAATTGTTACAGGAGTTGAGTTTTAAAAGCAAGCCAAATGTGTGGGCTTACTTCTCTGTAAAGGTATTTTGATTTCTTCTTTGGGTAGTGTATTTGTTGAGAGAACTTACTATTTTCAAATCTTCATGCAATTGAATTTTTCCTTGCAGTCTGGTGGAGGGATTCATGAGTTCTCAGATTCTCAATGTGGTAAAGCCTTAGCTACCTAATGTAACCTTATAGAGTAGCAAACATGGTTTTTGGCTTGACATCTTAACTTAATCTTGTGAATTTAACTGGAAACATCCAACCACTTGAGGAAAAGCTGCTGCAATTTATTTTTTTTTGCTTATGAGAATCAATATTTGATAGGTGAGCATGTGGTCCTATGATAGAGTTTGCATGGATACAATCTAGAGGTCACATGTTCAATTCTTTGAAACAGCCTCTTCACATATTATGTGAGGGTAAGGTCTGCATACATCCTGATCCTACATGTCTTTGACCCCACCCGCTACGGGATCCTTGTGCAGGGTAGTTGTTTACCTTATGAGATTCAGTATTTGATTTAATTTTTACACGAGATTGTGGATATTGGCAATCGTTGATGTTTCTGGAACATTTGGCTTATGCATTTAATTGTTCTGCGAGTATTTGCTGCTAAAGTCAAAAAAATCACATCTCAGGTCACGTTTTCGCATTTGGAGAGTCCAGGGCACTAGCTATAGCCAACATGGTCCTTGGGCTGAAAGAAATCCAGATTCGGGGAGAAATTCGTACCAATGTTGATTATACAGTTGACCTTTTACATGTAAATTTCATGACGAGCTTTTCTTAGTTACATTAGTTCTATGGAAATTATAAGTAACAAAAGTTAAATTGCTCTACAGGCATCGGATTACCAGGAAAATAGGATCCACACAGGATGGTTAGATAGTAGAATTGCTATGCGAGTTAGAGCAGAAAGGCCACCTTGGTATCTATCTGTTGTTGGAGGGGCTCTCTATGTAAGTACCCTTATTGATATGGTCGCTTCCGTGTTATGAAAATGTAGCATTTGAGTTTCCTTATTTGTTTTTCTCAGAAAGCATCTGCCAGCAGTGCAGCTGTGGTTTCGGATTATATTGGTTATCTTGAAAAGGGGCAAATCCCTCCAAAGGTATTGTGATAAAGAAAACCCATACAGACACCTGCTATGAAACTCTTGTGCATTCAATCTTACAACTAATTAGATGTTTGTTGGTCCTACTTGCAGCACATATCACTTGTGAACTCTAAAGTTTCTTTAAATATAGAAGGAAGCAAATATACGGTATGGCTTTTGATTATGAAAGATACTGTTCTGTTGTAATAAACTCCTTTCTTTTCTATGAAGAATTCTGTTACTTTTGTCTTATGGGGATAATCTATGTGCATTATAAACAATTTGGAAATCATTTTTAGATTGACATGGTTAGAGGGGGACCAGGGAGCTATCGACTGAAGATGAACGAGTCAGACATTGAAGCTGAAATACATACTTTACGTGATGGGGGTTTATTAATGCAGGCAAGGGTTCCTATCTAATGTAAATTTATAATTAGTGCCTCATGAATGATTGTGTGCTTGTTTATATGGTTTTTTCTTTTCTTTTCTTTTTCTCTTTAGTTCTATGAAAACGTACATGTAGCAGATATAGACATATAGTTGGATTGAAGTGTCTGTTCTTTGATCTGTTAGGCTTAGTTGACTGGCCCGCTAATGTGGTTTGCATCAAAATATATTTATATTCTGAAGTTGCTGAATGATGGATGAACACTTGGATTGTTATTCGAGATCATGATTCTGGGATGTAGTTTGTGTGAGAATTTTGAAACATCAAATAGAATAGAAGGTGCTTGTTGTTTGACAAGCAATATCTTAAACTCAGCTTAGAAATGCTCTGCTGATTTTATATGGTACTTATTCCTCAGAGCATCTACATGTTTTAGGGACATGATTCTTGTGTGAAAGCCTGACTCTATTATTTGCTATAACATGGTCTTTTGAGACGGGGATAATTCTGCATATCCAACATGTCTGGCTTGTCAAATTGTGACAGAGGGTGTGATATATTTATGGCGGCGGGTCAGCGTATATATCTTTAATGTCTCCTTGTTGAAGGAAAATGATCTGACAAGAAATTGCAATTGAAGTTGCAACAACCATTCTTACACCAAGGAAGCTATTACAAAATTCTAAATTTAGGTCACTCACTGGTGACAGAATTTGTATGAGAAATCTTGATCTAGAAATGGTTTTTCTGTATTTTATTCTTATAAAACGTTATTTAATATGGTGCTTGCTGGCTTCACAGATGTTTGTCTTGGAAAACCTTGTTGTTAGTAATGGCTTCTTTAAAATTTCTTTTCTTAATATGGTGGTTACTGGCTTCACATTGTCATTACAGCTGGATGGAAACAGCCATGTTATATATGCAGAGGAGGAAGCAGCTGGAACTCGCCTTCTGATTGATGGAAGGACATGCTTGCTACAGGTCCCACCTATTTTTTCCCTCTCCCACCCGTCTCTTTCTTTCCTTTTCTCAAACCCCATGAAATTAATAAATTATCTTGTTATATTCAGAATGACCATGATCCGTCAAAGTTGATGGCAGAGACACCATGCAAGTTGCTGAGGTATTTAGTTTCAGACGGTAGCCATATTGATGCTGATACTCCGTATGCAGAAGTTGAGGTTATGAAGATGTGTATGCCTCTTCTTTCGCCTTCTTTTGGGGTTATTCAGTTTAAAATGTCCGAAGGTCAGGCGATGCAGGTAACTTGTGTTATAAGTGATACTAATTCACTATTTTTGCATCTCTAAACTTAAGAAAAAAGTTCTTGTATAGGCCGGTGAACTCATAGCAAGGCTTGAACTGGATGATCCTTCGGCAGTGAGAAAAGCTGAACCTTTCCGTGGAAGCTTCCCAGTATTGGGTCCTCCAACTGCAATTTCTGGTAAAGTTCATCAGAAATGTGCTGCAAGTTTAAATGCGACCCGCATGATCCTTGCTGGTTATGAGCATAATATTGACGAGGTAACACTTCCCTTCCTCGTTGACTTTTGAATGCATACTTCTAGATAAATCAGTGGCCCAGTGGTAGAGTTTGAAGTGGTACAACGTAGAGGTCACATGTTCAATTCTTGGAAATAGTCTCTCCACATATTATGTGGGGGTAAGGTTTGCATACATCTTGCATGTCCCCACCCTACCCATTGCGGAAGCATTGTGCACATGTGTTGTTTTACCTTTATACTTCTAGATATATCAGTATTTGAAACTGGCAATTCTCTTCGATGTACATTTTAATTTTAGTTTCTTTGGGTTTTGAAATCACAAACTCAAGAATGCAATGGAGTGTAGAAATATTGGGTCATTTTTTTAGTTTTACTAATCAAAATAGTTGATAACTATTTTTTTTATGAAGTTTGACTTGGCTTATCAACAAGTTCTACTGTATTTCAGGTAGTGCAAAACTTACTTAATTGTCTTGATAGTCCTGAACTTCCTTTTCTTCAATGGCAAGAGTGCTTGTCTGTCCTAGCAACCCGCCTTCCAAAAGATCTGAGAAATGAGGTACTTGTTTATTCCTTGGCTTTGATCTCTGTTTCCATTCTTATGTAGTTGCACTACATTTTGATTTGATCTGATGTTGCATTTATCCATGCAATTTTATCAGCTAGAATCAAAATTTAAGGGCTTTGAGGGGATATCAAGCTCACTGAATATTGATTTCCCTGCCAAATCATTGAGGGCTGTTATTGAAGTGAGTCATCTCATCTTCCTCATCTGTGGTTCTATTATGATTTTGTTGCTTTGCTCCTTTTTCTTTTTTCAATCAAATGCACTCTGGACAAATGTTTTTTCTCTGTTTGCAGGCCCATTTGTCCTCCTGTCCTGAGAAAGAGAAAGGAGCTCAGGAAAGACTTGTTGAACCTTTGCTGTCTCTTGTGAAGTCCTATGAAGGTGGAAGAGAGAGTCATGCCCGCGTCATTGTTCAGTCCCTTTTTGAAGAGTATTTATCGGTTGAAGAATTGTTTAGTGACAACATACAGGTACTCTTGCCTCTAGGAACACAAATTCTTCTATGATGTTTATATATGATACATATATACTGCTGATAATACTGGATTTTGGGATTCGTCATAACTGTCTTATTTAAGTTGTACCATTCAATTCTTGCTTTTCATGTATTAGGCTGATCATCTTTATTTTTGCCTCTACTTCTATTGGGCTTCTACGATGTGTGAATGCATGACCAAGTGACTCTGGCCTTCCTCTCGCATGTCAAAGCATCCCAATAACAGCTTCTAACATTGGCTTTACATTCAATTTTATTATTACTTTGTATATAATATTGATTCCACTTTTTATTTCAATATGTATTGGGCACACTGAGTTTATTAGCATCTGCTAGAAGGCACAAATCTTCCTTTTTGTTGTTCCAAGACTTGGCTCTTAGTTGTTTTGTTTTATATCAATGATTTTTCAATATACTCCAAGCTAGTTTGCCATTTTGAAATTTATACTAATATTGCTATTACTAATGCAACAAATTATCTGGAGCTTGTGGGTTATACTTCGATCTGTTTACTTATTACTATGTCTGAGGAAATATTTCATTTTTGTTTATTACATTCGTATTTAGGCTGATGTGATTGAACATCTTCGACTTCAATACAAGAAAGATCTATTGAAGGTTGTGGACATTGCGCTATCTCATCAGGTACCAAATTTATAACATGCTTAGCTGAAGTCCAATATGGAATCTGTTTGAACATATTTTATTTGCATTCATGCCATGCAGGGGGTCAAGAGTAAAAATAAGCTGATACTACAGCTCATGGAACAACTTGTTTACCCTAACCCTGCAGCATACAGAGATAGACTAATTCGCTTCTCTGCACTTAACCATACAAATTATTCCAAGGTTGGCCACTGGTTTTTTTTTTCCTCTTTTAGAGCATAAGTGGTTAATTTTAATACATGCTGCTTTGTTTTTCTTCATCCTAGGTTGTGCAGTTTAACACCACACTATTGGAGAGGATTGCAATGTTTACTTTTTCTCATACTTTAATATTATAAGGACATTGGTTATTTGTATCTTCTTATCTTATAATCAACAATATAATGTTTTTGAATGGCATCCAATGCCCAACATGTCTATGCAGTTGGCACTTAAGGCTAGTCAATTACTGGAACAAACAAAACTGAGTGAACTTCGTTCCTCCATTGCCAGAAGCCTTTCTGAGTTGGAGATGTTTACTGAGGATGGGGAAAATATGGATACTCCTAAAAGGAAAAGTGCCATTAATGAACGAATGGAGGCTGTTGTTCGTGCTCCATTAGCCATTGAAGATGCCCTTATAGGTCTTTTTGATCACAGTGATCACACCCTCCAAAGGAGGGTTGTGGAGACTTATGTTCGTAGGTTATACCAGGTATTACGATTCAAATCTCACAATATTTTGCTTTTTTATGTTGGATACCCATTTCTTTATTTTGCTATTGGCATATTGTCAGCCATATCTAGCGAAGGGGAGTGTTAGGATGCAGTGGCACAGATCTGGTCTTATTGCATCCTGGGAGTTTGTGGAAGAGCATATAGATAGAAAGAATGGGTCTGAAGATCATGTGCTAGATGAGCCCTTGGCTGAAGAACAAAGTGAGAGGAAATGGGGGGCCATGGTTATCATAAAGTCTCTTCAATTTTTGCCAGCAATTATCAGTGCCGCACTGAGGGAAACAACTCATAACACTCATCAAGCAGCAGCTAATGGATCCATGGAACCAAATACCTACGGAAATATGATGCATATAGCATTGGTGGGCATCAACAATCCAATGAGTTTACTTCAGGACAGGTATACACATTTTTCTGCTTTTCTTGCATTGGATTCTGCAATGAGCTGCTATTTTTATCTTGTACAGCCACATGTACCATATTTTACATTCTCAGGCAGCCTGTCAGCCAAGTGCCATTTGAGATAATTGAATATCTTATCACATTTGGTGTGAATTTGATTTGTGTCATGCACATAATTTAAGAAATTTTCCTTAGGAGGATGCATATTTTTCATAGGGTTTTCCCCTTTTTTCATAGCAGCAGAGACCATATAAACTTATTTTCCATGTCAATCCAGGAATATCTCCTGATTTCAAAACTTCGTTCACTCTAACCCAAGTTTTCCTTTGATGTGTTCAGTGGTGATGAGGATCAGGCTCAAGAGAGAATTAACAAGTTGGCCAAAATACTGAAAGAACAAGAAGTAGGCTCATCCCTACGTGCTGCTGGTATTGGGGTTATTAGCTGTATTATACAGAGGGATGAAGGGCGAACCCCTATGAGACACTCCTTTCACTGGTCATCAGAACAGCTCTATTATGAGGAAGAGCCTCTACTGCGTCATCTGGAACCTCCTCTCTCCATATTCCTCGAATTGGTTTGTTATCATAATCCCTTTTCTATGTGAAATAATTTCATTTACTTCCTTGTATGTATAGCATTAACATCTGTTCTGTTCCAGGAAAAACTAAAAGGCTATGAGAGTATATGCTATATACCATCTCGTGACCATCAATGGCACCTGTATACTGTCTTAGACAAGACATTACCATTCCAGAGGATGTTTCTCAGAACTCTTGTGAGGCAGCCCATTACAAATGAAAGGCTAATTGCAAGTCAAGGGCTGGACATGGAAACCATGTACAACCAGTGGGCTACTTCTTTTACTTCTAGGAGCATTTTGAGGTCTTTGATGACTGCAATGGAGGAGCTCGAACTTAATGTTCACAATGCTGCTGTCAAATCTGATCACGCTCATATGTACCTTTGCATCCTATGTGAGCAACAAATAGATGATCTTTTGCCTTACTCTAGGTAATTATGTCATTATCCTTTTCTCTTTTCTGCTTTGATCAAAATAAGTTTGTGAACTTCGTTTATGTATG
This sequence comes from Tripterygium wilfordii, assembly GCF_013401445.1. Lineage (NCBI taxonomy): Eukaryota > Viridiplantae > Streptophyta > Magnoliopsida > Celastrales > Celastraceae > Tripterygium > Tripterygium wilfordii. Next base: position 2,533,346 of record NC_052242.1, read on the forward strand.
CTTATGTTTGAATAATTGTCCCCAGGAGAGTTGACGTAGATGATGGTCAAGAAGAAGCTGCAGTTATGGAGATCTTGGAGGAACAGGCAAGGGAGATCTTTAAGTGTGTTGGTGTGAGAATGCATAAATTAGGTGTCTGTGAGTGGGAAGTGAAACTTCGGATGACATGTTCTGGACGGGCAAATGGTGCTTGGAGGATTGTGGTAACAAATGTGACCGGTCACACCTGCACTATACATGTAAGTGGTATATTACTCACATGGTGCTTATGCATTCGTGGCTGCACACATATGTGGACCAAAAAAACCGTTGTTGTATGCGTATGTATCAACTAATCTATGGATTTAGAGTCTATTGAAATTATACAAATTTCTAATTTCAGGTATATCGTGAACTTGAAGATACGAGCAAAAACAAAGTGGTGTACCATTCAGTATCTGTGCAGGGTCCTTTGCATGGTGTAGCTGTGAATGCACAGTATCAGCCATTGGGAGTTCTTGATAGGAAACGCCTATTGGCAAGGAAAAGTAACACTACATACTGCTATGATTTTCCCCTGGTGAGTAAAGTGTGGTATATCGGCAAATTTAGTGGCTTGTTATTCTAGGGTGTGTTCTCTGAATGGTAAAAAAATTTGCTTTCAGGCATTTGAGACGGCCTTGGAGCAAATATGGGCATCCCAACTTCCTGGTAGCGAGAAACCAAAGGATAAGATTATTAAGGTTGCAGAGCTCATATTTGGTGACAAAAAGGGTACTTGGGGTACCCCTCTTGCTTCAGTGGAGCGTGCGCCTGGGCTCAATGATGTTGCCATGGTAGCTTTCTGTGTGGAAATATCTACTCCTGAATTTCCTTCTGGAAGGACAATTTTGATAGTTGCAAATGATGTTACATTCAAAGCTGGGTCTTTTGGCCCCAGAGAGGATGCATTTTTTCTTGAAGTAACTAATCTTGCTTGCTCAAAGAAACTGCCTCTTATTTATTTGGCAGCAAATTCTGGTGCACGTATAGGGGTTGCAGATGAAGTCAAAGTCTGCTTTAAAGTTGGTTGGTCAGATGAATCACATCCCGAGCGTGGTTTTCAGTATGTATACTTGAGTCCTGAGGATTATAATCGGGTTGGATCATCTGTGATAGCACATGAGATGAAGATGGAAAATGGAGAAGCCAGATGGGTGATAGATACCATTGTTGGGAAAGAGGACGGCCTGGGAGTTGAGAATCTAACTGGAAGTGGGGCCATTGCTGGTGCATATTCTAGGGCATACAAGGAAACCTTCACCTTAACATATGTGACTGGTAGAACTGTGGGGATTGGTGCTTATCTTGCTCGGCTAGGCATGCGGTGCATACAGAGGCTTGATCAGCCCATCATATTGACTGGATTCTCTGCATTGAACAAGCTTCTTGGGCGGGAGGTCTACAGCTCCCACATGCAACTTGGAGGTCCTAAAATTATGGCAACTAATGGTGTTGTTCACCTAACTGTTTCTGATGATCTTGAAGGGGTATCAGCTATTTTGAATTGGTTAAGCTGTTTTCCTCCACATGTAGGTGGTGCACTGCCCATTTTTAGCTCTATGGATCCTCCAGAAAGGCCTGTGGAGTACTTCCCTGAAAACTCATGTGATCCCCGTGCTGCTATTTCCGGTGCTCTAAATGATAGTGGGAAATGGTTGGGGGGTATTTTTGACAAGGATAGCTTTGTTGAGACTTTAGAGGGCTGGGCGAGGACGGTTGTGACAGGAAGGGCAAAGCTTGGAGGAATTCCTGTAGGAGTCATTGCTGTTGAGACACAAACTGTGATGCAAGTTATCCCTGCTGACCCAGGACAACTTGATTCTCACGAGAGGGTTGTCCCTCAAGCTGGGCAAGTATGGTTTCCAGATTCTGCTACCAAGACTGCCCAAGCAATATTAGATTTCAACAGAGAAGAGCTTCCACTTTTCATTCTTGCCAATTGGAGAGGCTTTTCTGGTGGCCAAAGAGACCTTTTTGAAGGTATTCTTCAGGCTGGTTCAACCATTGTTGAGAACCTTAGAACATACCGACGGCCCGTTTTTGTGTACATCCCAATGAGGGGAGAACTCCGTGGTGGGGCGTGGGTTGTCGTGGACAGTCGGATCAATTCAGATCATATTGAAATGTATGCTGACCGAACAGCAAAAGGTAACGTCCTTGAGCCTGAAGGAATGATCGAGATTAAGTTTCGGACAAAAGAACTCTTGGAGTGCATGGGTAGGCTTGATCATCAGTTGATCAAACTGAAGATAGAGCTTCAGGATGCTGAGAGATGTGGGCCTCATGGATTGGTTGAATCCTTGCAACAGCAGATAAAGACGCGTGAAAAGCAGCTTTTGCCATTGTACACTCAGATAGCCACTAGATTCGCAGAGCTTCATGATACTTCCCTGAGGATGCACGCAAAAGGGGTAATTAGAGATGTCGTGGACTGGGAAAAATCTCGATTTTATTTCTACAGAAGATTACGACGGAGACTTGCTGAAGGCTCCCTTATCAAGATTGTGAGAGATGCAGCTGGTGAACAGCTGTCGCATAGCTCTGCGATGGACTTGATCAAGAAATGGTTCCTGGATTCTAACATTGCCGGAGGCAGAGAAGATACCTGGGTGGAGGATGAAACTTTTTTCACATGGAAGGATGACCCTAAAAATTACGAAGAGAAATTAAAGGAGTTGCGGGTTCAGAAGATACTGCTTAAATTAACAAACATTGGCCAATCTATGTCAGATTTGAAAGCTCTGCCTCAAGGCCTTGCCGCCCTTCTAAGCCAGGTAAGTAGGCAACCCATCAATCTTTGGTTTGCTTTTACTATATTATCATTGGTGTAATTGGCTTGACATTTTACAATTTACATAGGTGAACCCATCAATCCGCGGGGAATTGATCGATGAACTACAGAAGGTGCTGAGCTAATTAGCGATTATGCTTCACGGGTAACTAAGGTCCCATTTCTCGCCCCCATAAGCAGTTTCATTTTGATAGCTAAATCTATGTTGTAAACCAGCCTTCTTCTCTGTGAATTTAAGGTGGTGCAGAAGGCTCCTGGGACATGTTTTTTATTGCCTGAGTGTAAATTTTGTGATATCTGGTTTAGGAAATAGTATTATCTTGCAGGCTCCACTGCATAAGCTACCGGCAGTGCTGATTCATTTGTTGGCTGTATTAATCATTTTTGTACTGTAATAATCTGTAAGATGTAATAATCTGTAAGATGTAATAATATGAATTCAGTTGTCAATGCAAATTCTTCAGGCCTTATGATTATATGCATAATTGGTATTTCCTGCAGTGTCTCCCTGAAACGATCAAGGACAAGCAACAACAGATCAAGGCAATGAAATCAAATTTGGTTTTTTCTTAGAGTACATGAACAAACTTACAGTACTGTTGATACTAGCATTGAATATATGGTGGTAGTGGTATTTTCAGGTTTTTTTTTTCTAACCTAAACTCAAATCCTTTGTCTGAGATTTGCAGAGCATTCATTCAAGCATTTCCAGCTGAGGGAGTTGGAGGATTGACTGCAGGTAGAGACAACTCTGTTTGTGGATCAGTATGGTTCTTGTTCTGGTTTTGTTTAATCTCACCATAGAAGTATGAAACAAACCCCCAAAGAGAGAGTGCAAGGGAAACTCCCTTTGCTGCTTGAAATTTCTCGTGGAAGAAAATGACTGCTAGGATCTCTGTCACTGGAAGAGTAACTGCTATTATGATAGCAGATAGCAGAGAAGATGCACCAAAGATTACTCCTATTTGTCCCAAGAAGAAAAGCTGCAATATGATTGCCACTGCCACCAACACCACATAATACTTGGCTTTCCCTAGATCAAATTCTTCAGATTCTCTTGGAATCACCTGAAATTCAACTTTCACATTGAAGGTAAATAACCCATTTCTTTCTTCCTGGTTTATATCACTATTGATACACACTGTCAGCCAAATCAAAACAATATTCTCCCTTCTTGGAATCCAAGAAACGAAGATGATAAAGATCCTAGTAATTAGTATCTCAGACATCTCAACTGAGTTGGACACACATGATTCAATAGAATTAGGGGGCTCCGGCCACTTGTCTTATAGAATACACATGAAATCTTGTGTATATAACTTAACGATTGGGATGGTTGGAATACTAGTAAGTGAGATGTCAACACTTGATATCCCTATCATAACCATCATAACATTTCAACAAGGAAAGAAAGTGATGTCCATTTTTTCTCTTTGCCTCTTGTATATTAGGGGCCCACATGAGTAAAACACCCCTTCAACTCATTCCACCCATGAGATATGAGTTCTTGGATGGGGTAGATCATATTTCAGATAAGATCGGGTTACTGGAAAAGAGAGTATTTTTAGAGAGAGGGAAACAACCTAAATGTAAATTTAGGGGGAAAAAATACAAAACACACCTACTTTGTTGGACAAAAAGAAAGAAGAAAGTAAAGAAAGTAACTTTTCCTGCCAAATGTGAATTGGTAAAAATCAAAATAGAGTATCGCTGTCAAGACAAAAAGTTTATCATTAATTTTCCCATCCCACTTTGACAATAAAAATTAAAAATGCCTTCTGTCCATATCAATAGTTTTTTTTTTTTTGTCTTTTGTCTAACGACTTTTCCAAGATAAGGAAACACGTATGAGTATTTCCTAGGTTTGGCACTTTGGCCAACCTGTACATACATATATGGGGCATGGGGATTACCACATGAAAAACAAAAAATAATTTTAAAATATGCTTTTTTTTGTCTCTCATATATGTTACTTGAATCATGTCAAAACTGGAAAAGAAAAAGAAATCATGATCATGACATGATGAACATAATCAGTTTATATTTTGGATCTGAACAGAGGAATTATTACCTGGAAATCGTTGTTAATGAGCATCCCAACAGTGCACAGAACAGTCGCAAACAAGCACATGACCATCTGGAACTCCAACGCAAGAGTGTAATTGATTTCCTGCTTAGATTTCTTGTAACTCAGCTCGATCAACGGCAACAGCAACCCATACAAACCGGCAGCCAATAACGTTAACACAAATCCCAACATGTATTCTCTCTTCGACACACCTTCCGGCCGATCACTACTGGCACCCAGAGCCAAAACAGCTGCTCCAACAGTCAACAAAACGATACCGTTAATCGAATACGCCGTAAATTTCTGTTTCACCAACAGAAAAGCAAACCCAGCTGTGAAAACCAACTGGGTTGCAACTATAAGAGAAGCCGTGGACACCGGTAGATGCGCAAGCCCATACGAGTATAGATAGTTGTCAAACCCCATTACGAGGCCTATGACGGCGGCGCAGATGAATAAGCGAGGTTTAATGAGGAAAAACCCAGTGGAGGACCGGGTTTTGCGGCGCTGAAAGAAGACTATGATGAGTGGAAACAGAGTAAGAGGGAAAGCAGCTGTTTGGAGAAAGCTTGGGAGCCAGATACGGTTGCCGCCATGGATGAAGTAGAGACGGATTAATATAGGACCTGCAGTGTTTCCTATTGATAATAGGATGCAATTTAGAACTAGTAATGCATTCTTCATCTTTTTTTTTTTTTGGTTATCAGATTGTTTCTTCTCTATCTGTTTGTGCTATGTTGCCTGTGAATTCATGGGTTGTTATTGATAGCTGTAAGATTTTATATTTAATGTTGCAAGTCAGTGTCTTTGCACATTCACCGCTTAGTTGGGGCCGGCAATAAGGCTTCAGTCTTCTAGGTGTTCGACGAAATGACCAATTAAGCAATTAAGCAATTAAGCGTGGTTTTCTGAATTTGTAATAATCTTTTGTGGCAGAAACGTCAATAGTCAAACTGAGTGAGGCCATGGTTGTCATTTTCTTTCAACCTAATTTCCGACTTCTTTTGGTCCAATGGGCTAGCTTAGCTGTTCCCATTGATTTCAAATTGATGTTAATAATAATTTATAGATTCCCATTGTATCAATCCTCATCCACAGAAATGCTATCTAGTGAAATTAGGGTATTGGATATAAATGATATATAGGCTTAATCTTTATCATGAATCCTTAATAATTGTCGTTAGGGCACTCGTTATCATAACACTTTCTTTTATTATACAACAAAATCAGAATCTATCTTCTCTGAAAAATTTCATGTGGGTTATTCTTATGATGTATCAGCTAGTTGAATGGCAGTTGGAGTAGTGTACGTGAGAAGTAGAACAATTGTATATGAAATTATGATTAACAAGTCAACAGTCAACAGTCAACAGTCAACACTACTATCTGAATGCTTGGTTTATGTTTATTCAATCAACTGGGTCATGTTGAATGGATAATACTATAAACATAATCATTCCAGAAGAAAAGGGAAGGAGAATTGTTGCTTAGTATATAGATTATTAGAATATTAAAGTTCTATTTTAATTAATTTAATAGTTTTCCTCTATTATTATATTTATGGTAACAGACTTTTACTTTAACTGCAGCTTTTCTTTTACTGTTTCTTTTCCTTTTATTTGGTATTATGTGACCCAACCCTATTTGTTCTAAATTCTTTTATTTTTAAGCAATAGTATAGATTTATTCCCTCAAATTCAATACAATTTTTTTTTTACATGGAATCCGCAACAACTACTTTTAAGGTGTGTAATGAATAATTTATAAGATTCGTAATATCTAGCAAACAACGCGTCTCAATGAACTACTTTTAAGGTGTGAAAAATCCATATACAAATTGATAAGAGTTTAGGGTTTAGGGATCACACTCACATCCTTTAAAGCCCCTCAATGCAACTTGGACGCATTAATCATTGTATAGTAATATCATTTAGGAGTGGCTGAGTTGATTAGACCAAAGGTTGACTCACTAAATATTAACACACGATTATCTTGTTAGTATTTTTCAAGTCAAGAATTTGATGAATACAATTTTTTTAAAAAAACCATTCAAACACCTAATAATATTATTAAAGAATAATTTTATACGGATCCTTAATGTATAGCATTGCGATAAATGTGTCTAAGCACGTTCATTGTAGAGTGGATGATGGAAATAATGCATATCAGAGTCGTCTAGGTGTTCGAAGAATGAGCAAGTAAGCGATAGTGACTTGAATATTTGACAAGTTCCGCAGCAGAAATGTCATAAATGGGGGAGGTAAAGGTTGTCATTTTCTCACAATTTATACTTTAAAAATACATAAACAACAAATACTATCTTACATTGAAAGTTTGCGTGTGAATTCATGGTTGCTATAGATAGCTGTAAGATTTTTTTATATTTAACGTTGCAAGTCAGTGTCTTAATTTGCACGTTCACTGCTTAGTTGGGGCCGGCAACAAGGCTTCAGTCTACTAAGTGTTAGACGAAATTACCAATAATAATCATCCCAAAAGTATCCTAATAATGTATGATACTCGTTCATTGAGTGTGATTTGACATACATTGTTGGGATGATTTTGAGATGATTATTATTGTGAACTTTATCATTTTTTAAAATTGGGTGGTAATATTGGATGAATTGTCCTTTTGACTTGGTCAATGTTGTTAATGTCTTTTTTACTTATGGTCTGTAATGTCTTTCACTTATGTCTTGACTCTTGGTTTGCTAAATTAGGTCAAGCATGTATATATCCAAGAAACTTGAGGAGGTAAGTTGATTTCCATTGAGTGAACAATATGATAGGGATCATAGAAGTTGGTATTTCGATTTTCTAAGTTGTTGAGTTATATACATAAGATTTTATGTGTATCATGTAAGATATATGATGCTCACAAATTCACTTGGATCTTGTACGTCCAATTAAACAATAACTGAGATAATTGAGATACTAACTACTAGGATCTTTATCATTTTCGTTAATGAAATACAGTCAAGAAGTTGTTTCCTATGTGATTTACTAATGCTGAGTTATTTAGCCAATGGGTAAGGTTGTCATTTTCTCATACTGTATACTTTCCATAGACATACACAACTACTACTTTACAGCAGTGGGATTTGTTTTCTGTACAATCAGAGCTTGCTAATCATCCATAAACGTGTGGCATGCCACATATGAAAGCTAACATGACTAATTCAAAAATATTTGATAAAAAACTGGGCTCTCACACAGATATCAAAAAGGAATTTTTTTTTTCAAATGTCCACTTTTCTCTCACATGATTCGAAAATTCAAAACATTTTATCTCTCAAAATTCATGTTAGATTTCAAAAAAAATTACATATTCGAAATCAGCATGTAAAACTGTTTCCAATAATACCCATTGTCGATATGTTTTACCTGATCATTCTTAGTTACACTATTTTATGAGATAAGTGTAATAAGATCTGGAACACTACAAACAATGTAATAACAAACAATTATATTGTTTAAGCTTTTTATTACATTGTTTGTTGGTTTTTGGTACACATGACTTGGCTGAAGCAAGAGTATGTTCAAGCTATTGCAACCTATACCAAGTGAAATTTTCTTGTTCGATGTTTCTCTTTGGCCTGAAAATTTTCTCAATTTTTTTTTCCACTTTTGTAGCCCCGTCTTGTTCTTGGAATCATTGAGAAATTTTATTATTTTATTAGATTATTTTTGATCAATGCATATCTTAAGTACATTGTTTCAACCTCTCATGATATATTTACATTGTTTCACTTCTTATTACATTGTTTAAACCTTTTATTACATTGTTTGCCGATTTTTGGTACACATTACTTGGCTGAAAGCATTAGTATGTTAAAACTACTATAACCTACCAAGTGAAATTTTCTTGTTGGATGTTTCTCTTTGACCCGAAAATTTTCTCAATCTTTTTTGTTTTCACTTTTGTAGCTCTATCTTGTTGTTGGAATCATTGAGAAATTCTATTATTTTATTAAATTATTTTTTACCATTCGACCTTAATTATATTGTTTCAACATCTTATTGCATTGATTTACATCTTATTACATTATTTAAGCTTTTATTACATTATTTGCTTCAACTATCAGAAACACAACAACAAATGTACGAGAGAGACTGAATAAGGTCTTGTTTAGGTTCCTGCTACAGGTTCCCTTGTTCGACAGACTGGGACAAACTCATGAGGAGGGCTGGAGCTAAAATCTCTCATAAATAGCCCAGATCTGAGCCCACCATACCGAATCTACTCAAATGTAGTTGTCATGGGCCAAACAATGGAGAAATCGAACAATGGTGTTTCTGCAACGAAAAGAGTGGGGAGAGAGAGAGAGACTGGAGGAGAGAGAGAGAGAGAGAGAAAAGCTGTGCAGAGGGAGTGATGGAGAGGATAGAGATAGAGGGAGGGAGAGGGGTAGAGAGAATAAAGAGATAGATTGGAGAGAGAAATACAATTCTAATAAAATTAAGACTTCTAAAATTGACATGCTGGAGAGCTGATGTTGCTTGCCACATCAGTTATGGACAATTATGTATGAAAATTTAATGGAAGTTAACCATTTTCGTTTTCAAACATTTACACCAGTGGGAGTTGAAGGATTGGCTGCGGGTAGAGACAACTCTCTCTGTGAGTCAGTATGGTTATTGTTCTGGTTTTGTTTAATCTCACCATAAAAGTATGAAACAAAGCCCCAAAGAGAGAGTGCAAGGGAAACTCCCTTTTTGGCTTGAAATTTCTCGTCGAAGAAAATGACTGCTAGGATCTCTGTCACTGGTAGAGTAACTGCTATTATGATAGCAGACAGCAGAGAGGATGCACCAAAGATAACTCCTATTGATCCCAAGAACGATATCTGGAATATGATCGCCATTGACACCAAAACCACATAATACTTGGCTTTCCCAAGGTCAAAGTCTCCAGCTTCTCTGGGAATCACCTGAAATTCAAATTCACAAAGAAAGTCAATAACCCATTTCGTTCTTCCTGATTAATATCACTCTATCAACCATGTCAGCCAGGTCAAAACATTTTTCCTTTTCTTTTTTGGAATTGAAGAGACGAATTATTACCTGGAAATCATTGTTAATGAGCATCCCAACAGTGCACAAAACAGTCGCAAACAAACCCATGACCATCTGAAACTCCACCGCAACAGTGTAACTCATTTCCTGCTTAGCTTTCTTGTAACTCAACTCGACCAATGGTAACATAAACCCACACAAACCCGTAGCCAATAATGTTAACAAAAATCCCAACATGTATTCTCTCTTCGACACGCCTTCCGGCCGATCACTGCTGGAACCCATAGCCAAAGCAGCCGCTCCAACCGTCAACAAAACGATACTATTAATCGAATACGCCGTAAATTTCTGTTTCACCAACAGAAAAGCAAACCCAGCTGTGAAAACCAACTGGGTTGCAACTATAAGAGAAGACGTTGACACTGGTAGACGCGCACTCCCATACGAGTATAGATAGTTGTCAAGGCCCGCTAGGAGGCCTATGGCCGCGGCGGAGATGAATAAGCGAGGTTTAATAAGGAAAAGCCCGGTGGAGAACTGGGTTTTGCGGCGCTGAAAGAAGGTTATGATGAGTGGAAACAAAGTAAGAAGGAAACCAACTGTTTGAAGAAAGGTTGTGAGCCAGAGACGGTTGCCGCCATGGATGAAGTAGAGACGGAGTAATAGAGGACCTGAACTGTATCCTACTGATAATAGGATGCAGTTTAGAATTAGTAATGCCTTCTTCATGGTTTTTTTGGTTGTCAGATTGTTTCTTCTCTATCTGTTTGTGTAATGTTGCCTGTGAATTTGTTTGTGGCATGAACGCCAACAGTTATACAGAGTGAGGATAAGGTTGTGATTTTCTTTAAACCTAATCGTCAACTTCTTTTAGTTTTGATCCCATGGGAGTAGCTGATCATATTGAGTACCCTTATCTACCATTCAAATTCATATCATTGTTAATCCTCATTTCTTTTAGTTATCATCTCTGAAAATTTTTCATGTGGGTCTCTCTGTTATGATGTATGAGCTGGTTGTGTGCTATTTTGGATTAGTGTGAGAAGTAGGACTACTGTATCAACAAGTCAACACTATCCGAATGCGTGTTTCATGTGTTTTTCAATTTGGTCATGCATGTTGAATGGATTATAATATAAATGATGGAGTGTGGGATGCGAATTAAGAGAAATATTCACGATTGTAACACAGTTGCTACTAGTTCATCCACCAAGAACTGAACGAAAAGTAGTGTTATAAAAAATTATCTTATCATTCAACAAAAACTTCATCTCTAGTGAGAATTTACAACCTTAAACTAAAATGAAACCCTAAGAAAACTCTAATTAGATTAAAAGAAATAAAAACAAAACTCCATTTTCAGTAGTTTACTAATGTTTTTAGGTTCTAATTGTTCATCTAATTTTGCTATGACGTACTAAGATGAACCCGATTAGTGTCTAATTCCCTAATGTTCAACTATTTTGTACTTAGATTAACCTGATTAGTGTCTAATTCCCTATCGTTCAGCTCTCTGTTTGTATGGCAGCAACCTCAGTAGTTTGTAGTTTTTTTAATCGAATTGAATGTATCAACATTCACCAATTATCAATCTATATGTGTTATTTTACTTTGTGGGCCAGCTCTCTGTTTGTGGGCCAGCTGGCTAGTTTTGAGCCCAAAAAGGTATAATCGAATCCTTTGATCTTGGAAAATGGGCCTAAATAGTCATCATAGACCTAGGATCACATTATTGGGCTCTAGCAAGGGCCTTGAAGTTTAGGCCTTTTACCATTATGGGCTGCCCAAGCAGCCTCAAGAAGTAAGAACTGTGACTGTGAGTCAAGATATACGCCCAAGTCCCAAAAGGAATAGATTTGATTTCATAATAACTTTCCGAGTTGACCGGTGAATCAAACTCTCTGAGTCAGCAGCACGAGTCTCCTAACAGAAGAATCTTAACCGAAACAAGTCTAAGGAGGGAAACCAACAGCAGCTTATCCTCAACTGCCAAACACAACCGCACTCACTCATCCTCTCTTTTCTCTCATCTCTCTAAATGGAACAAGTCCGTAACCCCCAAATCCTGTTTGGAAACTGAAATTGAGAATTTCGGATTCTCTGAGAAGGAAATCGGATCCCAAGGCCTCAGAAAACAGGTTCTAAGGAAAGGAATTTCATGGAAAACTCCATCTTAGATGCTTTCAAGAGAATTCATGAAAACCTGGATAAACCTGAGTGCTCTAACATCAAACAACTAGAAGCAGGAATTGCTAATGATGAGGAATCTAATAGTGCCCCTGAAATTACCAATAGATATTCTCTTTTGGAGGATTTAGAGGGTGAGGAAGGAGAGATTGGTAAAACTGAGTATGATAAAATTGACCAAGAGGTAGTTGGTCAGCAGAAGGTTATCTCTGATCAAAGTCCTTCTCAAATGGGAAATGTGGTTGTGAGGAAGGAATCAGAGGGTAGAGGGGTGGAACAAATGTATGGCACTGACAACCAGGTCTATAATCTTGAGGTCACTACCCTACAAAAGTCCAAAACTGATCAAAGTCCTTCTCAAATGGGAAATGTGGTTGTGAGGGAGGAATCAGAGGGTAGAGGGGTGGGTTTTATGTATGACACTGAGAACCAGGTATATAATCTAGAGGTCACTACCCTACAAAAGTCCAAATTAGATGATAATCTGACCTCCAAAATTCAGGAATCAACTGTCCAGGTAGATCACGGCTTGATTCCCCTTATAATTTGTGATGACTCTACCCTTGCTGTTCATAGTAGTGCCACAATGAGGGACAAATTAGTTTATGCTGAAGGTAATTTAAATTAATGAACTGTACAAAATGTATAAGGAACCAGCCAAGCTCAATAAAGATAAGTCTGGAATTGATCTTGAAGTAGTCCTTTTTGAGGAGAACCAAAATAGTAATCATATACCAAAAAAACAGAGCTCTAAAAAGAACAAGTCTCCAAAACAAAATCAAAAGAAAAATTCATCTAACAGTAAGAACAATAGGGTGCTGCAATCAGCACTGACCAAACAAAACTCTAAAGATGATGTTTAATTGTCTTGTGTGGAATATAAGGGGAGTTGGTAACTCCCCTTCTTTAAGGAGGCTCAAGTCTCTTTGTTTTTTAAACAAAATTCAGATTGTCTCTATTCTTGAGCCTATGATTCCAGAAGAGAGACTAAAAGTTATTGCTAAACGCCTTAAAATGAATAATTATGCTAGTAACATTAGTGGCAAAATTTGGATTTGTTGGAAGGATTACATTCCTCTTAGAATTTTTTCCAACCATGACCAAATCCTGACTTTGGAATTTGATCCTAATTGGGGTTCCATTTTAATTTCCGCTGTTTATGCTAAATGTAGCAGAGTGGAGAGACTTCCTCTATGGAATGAGATCCAAACCATTTCTAGTTTAAGGAGACCTTGGTGTGTGGGAGGGGACTTTAATGTTGTCCTCTCTAGCTTGGAAAAGAGAGGGTTAACTGATATAAACAGGGGTTCCTCTAATGATTTCTTCCACTGTATGCAAAATTCCAACCTTTTTGACTTAGGGTTTTCTGGTTCTAGCTTCAACTGGACTAATAGGAGATGTTGGGCAAGATTAGACAGAATGTGTGTCAATAGTGAATGGCAAAACAAATTTGCCTCCACGTTGGTCTCTCATTTACCTAGGTCTAATTCAGATCATTCTCTTCTTTTAGTTAAAATTGTGGGCCAACATCATAATGGCCCTAACCCTTTCAGATTCTTAAATGTTTGGTCTTCCCATAAAGATTTTAATAGTGTTGTTAAGGCTAGTTGGGATTTGTCTATTCATGGTCAGCCTATTCAAAGATTGTGTGCTAAATTAAAAAGGCTTAAAAACGACCTCAAAAATTGGAATAAAATAAGTTTTGGCAATATTTTTCAAGAGTGATTGATGCTGAAAAGGATTTAGCTTCTTCCCAATCTCTTTTTGACTCAAACCCCTCAGATGCTCATAAATTGGAGCTTCAAACTAAGTCTGCTAACCTTACATCTGTTTTACTTCAAGAAGAGGCTTATTGGAAGCAAAAGGCTAGAGTTAAATGGTGTAAAGAAGGGGATGCTAATACTAAGTTTTTTCATGCATCTGTCAAGGCTCAAAAACAAAAACTTTTTATTGACCAATTAAAAAATGATCATGGCCAGTGGGTTTCAGGAGAAGAATTAGGAAAAAATTTAGCCACCTTCTTTCAAGGCCAACTCTCCCAAAATGAGGTCCCAGATAGAGTCATCATAGAAGATTTTATCTCCCACATCCCTCAGATTGTTACCCAAGGTGACAATATTCTGCTGGATAATCTTCCAGACCATAATGAAGTTAAAAATGTTGTTTTTTCTATTGTTGCAGATAGTTGCCCAGGCCCTGATGGTTTTAATGGCCATTTTTTTAAGTCTTGTTGGAATATAATAGAATCTGACCTAGTGGAAGCTTGTAAAACGTTTTGGAATGGTCAAAACCTCCCTAAGTCTTGCACCAGTACCCTTATTGTTCTAATTCCCAAAGTTTCCAACCCTACCAAATTCTCTGATTGAGGACCTATAAGCTTATGCAACCTTGTGAATAAAATTATCTCTAAAATCATGGCTATTAGACTAGGTAGGATCCTCCCCAACATTATGTCTAGCAATCAAAGTGCCTTTGTAAAAGGCAGAGACATTTCAGATAATGTTTTATTGGCTCAAGAATTACTTGCTCATATAAATAAGAAAGTCAGAGACAACAGTGTTCTCATCAAGTTAGATATGGCCAAAGCATATGATAGAGTTTCTTGGCCTTTCCTAACTCAAATGTTGAGAAAATTTGGTTTTAGTAAGGGTTGTATAGACTTAGTTTGGAATCTGATTTCAAATAATTGGTTGTCAATCCTTTTCAATGGCAATTCTTTAGGTTACTTTAAATCAGGAAGAGGTTTGAGGCAAGGAGACCCTTTGTCCCCTGCCTTATTCATCATCATGGCTGAGTCCCTCTCAAGGAATCTCAACAAATTGTATTTGCTCAACCCTGCCTTTTCTTATCAAACAAGAAGGAGGATGGATATTATTTCTCATTTGGCATATGTTGATGATATCCTTATTTTTTCCAATGGTTCTAGGAAAGCTTTAGAAGGCCTATTGAAGGTGCTTTCTAGGTATGAACATTGTTATGGTCAGCTAATCAATAAAGATAAAAGTTGTATAATTTTTCCAAAAAAATTGCTTACTTCTAGGACTTCAAGGCTGATTGAGCTCACTGGCTTTAATAAAAAAAAGTTGTCTATCACTTATCTGGGCTGCCCTCTGTCTATTGAGAGGAAGAGGGTTTTTTTTTTTTTTTTTTTTTTTTGATAAACCACGATATATTAAAACAAAATAAAGAGAAAACAAAAGGACATCTCAGGTGATGGCCTAAACAGAGGAAAAGGGACAGTCCCCAAAACCAGAATCCAAAATACAAGATAAAAGAAAAAAATATGACAAAAAAAAAAAAAAAAAAAAAAAAAAAAAAAAAAAAAAAAAGGTGAAGATGACTCGGTACATGAGTATACATATAGACTTATTAGTTTGCCCTCCTTTTTTGCATATGAGATATAAAAGTCTGCAAATGATGAATGATGACCAGCACAGCTGGTCACTATCCTTTGAGATATCTTCTTCATACGTATATCTCGGTCCATGAGATTTCAAAACCTCCTGAGACACAATCTCCACTTTCCAAGAGTGCTGTTAATCCCATCAATTTCATCCTTTGTCCCATAGGGGCACACACACAGACAGAAGAAAACATACACCAGCAGCTCACAGGAGACCTTAACCACATCAAGAGAGCACACACACAGAAGAAGAAAAACACACACACCCAAGGGGAAGAAAACATAGGTCTTCAGCCCCAAACCCCGCTGCTCACAAGAGACTTTTAAAACCACAAACAAAAACACACCCACACAGAAGAAAAGACACACCCACCCAAGAGGGCGAAAACAGAAGGTCTTCAACCCAAAACCCAGACTTTAACCTCAACAAGATAGTGTACTCACAAAAGAAGAAAACACGCACACACAAGGGGAAGAAGACATAAGGACTTCAACCCCAATCCCAATTGCTCACAGGAGACTTTTAACCACAACAAAAATACACACACAGTATATACCCCACCCCACCCCAACAGTGTTTACACACACACCCAGTATATACTCACTCAAGATAATCGCCGCACAAATACCACTTCACATCACTTCCCCCAACCCCCTGAAAACACACACACACCAGTGTTTGCCCACACTTACTAAAAAAAAAAAAAAAAAAAAAAAAAAAAACGCACTTTTGCCCCCACACAGATAAACACACCATAGTCCACATTGATATTGATCGTTTCACCCAATACTTCAGAACCACGATATAAAATCATAGTTCCTTCTTACAGCTTCCTTTGCCAAGATATCAGCCATACCATTTTGTTCCCTCACAATTTGCTTCACAGACAGATTGGGGATTTGCTCTTTGGCATTTTGTATTGCGTTACCAATTTGCTCTAGTCTCCAGGGCATCATACCACTATCCACAGTCCACTTGAAACCATTTGCTGAATCTGTTTCCAATGTAATGCAAATCTGTGACAAATTTCCTGAGGATATTGTGATCTCTAGTGCCTTTTTGATTGCTTTTATTTCAGCCTCATTTGATTCACAAATGCCAATAGGACAGGAGAAAAGGCATATTATTGTGCCATCATTTGATCTAAGAACTCCACCTATTCCAGCAGGACCAGGCTTTCCTAATGCAGAACCATCCACATTCCATTTCAAATGACCACTTAAGGGAGGCAGCCAATGTAGTTCTTCCCTGCGGTTCCTCTTTAGGGCATCAGAACATGATTTTAAGGTAGATGCGCATTGTAACATTTGTGAACTTGTGTAAGGAAATTTTGGCACCAAAATTGTTAACCAATGGTGCAATCTAACAAAGATAATCAAATACACATTATTCCACTCCACTGATTTGCCCCTGAAGATAGTTTCATTTCTTTCCCTCCATATCGACCAAACAATGACAAAGAACAACATTGTCCATAATTTCTCCTGGAGGCCTCCCCTTACTAGCCCTTTCCATTGTTGGAAGAATGCACTGATATCACCATTGGGGCACCAATCTAGTCCCCACCAAGACACAAACTGATACCACACTGACTTTGGCCCAACACACTGAAGGAATACATGATTTACTGATTCTGGTTCTGTTGAACAGAAAGGGCAAATATTATCAGCTGGTTGGATGATTCTCAAGTGAGTCAGTTTGTCTCTTGTATTTATCTTCTTTTGTAGCAATGTCCAGACAAAGAATTCTACTTTTGGTGGGCAGTAACCATTCCATATATCTTGATAGCACACTGAACCATCTGTGGGAGAGGCATCTTCTTGCAATTTATAATAGAGTGATTTAACTGAGAAGATTCCTCTTGAGTCATAACTCCAGATTACCCTATCCGCTTTTCTGGGACATAAGATGCAAGGAGCAAGTTGTGATCTCAACTCTGTTACTAGTGTCTCCTCCCAAATGAACAATCTTCTTCTCCATTGAAAGGACCAAAACCATGTGTAGTTTTCTAAATATCCCATTGTCCATACTGTTTCAGATTGTTGTAAGGATAAGTTAAACAACCTCGGATATTTCTCTTTTAAGGTTACATCTCCTACCCATTTATCGAGCCAAAATCTTATTTTCCTGCCATTTCCTAAGGAAAACTTAAGCCCTGCATTCACAATTCTACCCATCTGTGACTCGGTATCTGACATGCATTTATGAACATTCCTCCACAGAGGGGATGAGGCTGAGATTGGGAAAGGTATTAGTCCATGATCTCTGTGATGGTATTTTTCCTGAATGACTTTCTTCCATAGAGCATTTTCCTCAGTTAAAAACCTCCACAACCATTTGCATAATAGTGCTTGATTTTTTATTAGGATATCACCAATTCCAAGACCTCCCAATTTTTTGGCTTTGATTACCTGCTGCCAGCTTACATTGTGAATTTTCCTTTTTTCATCAGAGTCACCCCACAAAAAATTCCTTTGCATCTGTTCAATTTTCCTGGCAATCGATGAAGGCATTCTGAAGAGGGACATGAAGTATATGGGTAAGTTTGACAAAGCAGATTTGATGAGCGTGAGTCTTCCCCCAACTGAAAGTTGCCTACCTTTCCAGCTTGCTAGTCTGTCCTGAAATTTCTCTAATACTGGTTTCCAAGTCTTTGCTAAATTAAAGTTTGCACCCAGTGGCATTCCAAGATATTTAACAGGTAAGGATTCATACTTGCAGTAATATCTGACTGCTAGTGATTCTGCCCATACCTTATTCACGCCAATACCCACTAGAGAGCTTTTATGAAAGTTTATCTTCAAACCTGACATTACTTCATAGCATCTTAAAATTCTCTTTGCCACCTGAATATATTTCTCTTTCGCCTGAAGAAAGATGAGGGTATCATCAGCATATTGTAGATGTGAAATTCTGAGCCCATTCTTCCTCACAGCAATCCCTTTTATCAAGCCAGACATTTCTGCTTTTTCCAACAACTGATGTAGTCCTTCAGCTGCTAAATTGAACAGAAATGGAGAGAGGGGGTCCCCTTGTCTTATTCCTTTTTCCATGGAGAATTCTTTGGTTGGTGACCCATTTACCAGCACTGATACCTTTGCAGATGAAATACATTCTCTTATCCAGTTCCTCCACCTTGCACCAAAGCCCATTTCCAGCATAACTTTGTCTAGATAGTTCCAATTGACTGAGTCAAAAGCTTTCTCCATATCCAGCTTCAGCAATAAGCCCTTTTTTCTTCTTTTCTTCATTCGATGGACTATCTCATTTGCAACTAAAATGCTATCCATGATTTGCCTTCCTTTGCAGAAGGCTGATTGAGTCTCACTTATAACCAACGGAAGCACCTTTTTTAGCCTTGCTGCTAATACCTTCGAAACTATTTTATACAAGCTGCTTACCAGGCTTATAGGCCTGTAGTCTTTTAACTTGCACGATCCTTTGATTTTTGGAATCAGAGTGATGAAAGAGGAATTTACACCTGCAGGGAGTTTCCCAGTAGTATAGAAAAGATGAACCATACTGCAGACATCATTCTCTATAATACTCCAGCTTTTCTTTAGAAAATTGAAATTAAAGCCATCTGGTCCAGGGGCTTTTGAGCCTTCGCAGTTCCATATTGCTTCTTTGATCTCCTCCTTTAGGACAGGGGTTTCGAGACTATTAGACATCTCATAAGATAAAGACTTGAATGGTAACCCTTCCCATCTAATTGGAGTGACTTGAGCTTCCCGGAACAGCCTGGTAAAATGTGCAGCCACTTCTGTTTTCACTAGTGTGGGATCTGTTATCAAACCTCTATCTGTTCTGAGACAGTTTATCTGATTTAGCCTTCCTCTGATGCAAGCAGTGGAATGAAAGAAGTTTGTGTTTCTATCCCCTTCTAGAATCCATTTTACTCTTGATTTTTGTCTCCAGATAGTTTCTTGTTTCCTGCCCTCTTTCCAAAGTTCTCCTTTTAAAGTTCTGACTTGTTCAAATTCAGTATCTGTGAGTTGTCGAGATTCTGCTAGTAGATCCCACCTGTCAATGTTTTCCTCCAAGATCTTGACCTTTACATCCACATTTCCAAAGACTTCGCGGTTCCACATTTTTAATAGCTGTTTCAAAGTTTGGAATTTATTGAACATTGAATGCCAAGGTTGAGAATGCACACCAATTTCCTCCCAAAAAACTTGCATTGCAGGGATAAAGCCCATATGTTGCCACCAGCAGTCTTGAACTCTGAATGGTCGTGGTCCCCAGTTTACTCTTCCAGCCTCGATTAGGAGGGGAGAGTGATCAGATACCCCTCTTGGCAGTCCCCATAGCTTTATATTTGGAAAGACAGTAATCCGGTCTGATGAGATGAAAGCCCTGTCAATTCTACTTTGTCTAATTGAGTTCCTCCAGGTATACCTTCGTCCAACTAAAGGCAGCTCTATCAACTCTGATTGATTGATAAACTTCCCAAACAATGTCATCCCTCTAGACATTCTGCGTTGCCCAAATCTTTCCTGAGGGAGCAAAACTTCATTGAAATCTCCAACTAACAACCAAGGATTGGGAAGATTTACTCTAATCCCCAATAAGTTTTCCCATAATATTGCTCTCCCTGCCTCATCATTCGGCCCATAAACAGCTATTATAGTACATTCAAAAGATTTCTCGAGGATCATAGCATCTAGAGATATCCATCTTTCTCCCTTTAACACATCTCTGACTAAAATAACAGTTGGATCCCAAACCACAAGCAAACCTCCTGCTGTTCCAATTGCGCTAATGGCACTCCACTCATAGGAATTATTCCCCCAGCAACTCCTAATTAGCCTATCAGTAAATGTCTCCATCTTTGTCTCTATAACTACTAACAACACAACTTTTTTATCTTGTACCCAACGCCTCACAGCTCTTTTTTTTAGAGGCCTACCCAAACCGCGAACATTCCATGACAAGAAACTAATCATTAATAATTAGTCACCTGTACATGATTTGATACTCACAGAGCTGATTATCCTGTTACTTCCTTGCCCTGCCTGTCTCTTGACTCTAGGATTTCTCTGACAACAATTCCTTCAAGTCGAGACTTTAGTGCCTCGTCATCATCGGCTGGATTTGATAATCCCAATTTACTCCATACCTCCATTGTGGCTTGAGTTTCCTCTATGGACCTGTGTGTAATCTCCTCCCCATTATTATCATGGGGGATAGCGGAATTGGAATTTTCGGATAATGAAGGCGAAGAGTTACTCTGACTTCCATTCTGATTCAATCGCTTTCTATGCTCTCTTTTTTTCATTCTCTGTTCTTCCGCCACTCTTTTGCATTGTTCCAGAAGTGTATATTTGAGCAACACTCGTCGGCTGTAATTTTTCCCCTTTTCCAATCTTCTTTTTTCCAGCGATGCCTCTGTTCGATGAGAATGAAAACCTGGTGGTATATCCCCCTCTGATTCTTCTGCGATCTCCATAATTCTCCTCACATCGCCTTTTTGGGTGCTTGCACTTGCTCCATCTTCTTGCTTTTCTCTTGATTGTAACGCCCCCTTTGTTTGGCCAACATTTCCATTTTTTCCCTGTTCTTTTTCTGATGGTAGTGATGCCCTTATTTGAGAGGGCCCGGATCCACACACAAGCCCATTATTATGTTCTGCTAAATCTATGAGGTTTACATTCTCATTTTCTGGGCTTAAGTTACTTTCTGTATCACCCTGTATGGATAGTCCAGGCCCAGGATTTGCATGGCCCCGATCATCTGTCCTATTTTCCTTCCCCGTATCCATACCCGACAAGTCAGAGTAGTTGTTGGGTGGTGTCTGAAAAGTTTCGAAATTTCCAAAGTTTTGAAATTTCAAAATTTCAAAGTTTCCCTCCTGTTCCTGACCGTTGGCTAATTCACGTGACTGTACTATCCAGCTTACTGTAGGGCTGCCTGGGATGACGTCACAGACCCTCTCCACCGGCACTGGTATCATCTTGGAAGTATCTCCCGTTTGAATCAGGCTTTCAGAGTCTGCAACTTGTACCACATCAAGCTCAATTCCTCTTGGTTTCACATTTTTTTCCACCATCGGGATCTCCGGTGGCTTGTTGCCGATGATAAACTTGCTGTTATTTGGCTCTTCAGTGACACTTATTAAAAACTCCTCTCCATTGATTTCCATTGTTACTTGCCCCGAGATTTCCACCCTTTCAGTAGAAGATATCAGCACTCTAGCAATGTCAAACCTCTTTTTATATATTGTATCCACATCCGTGGTGACATAGGTTCCCCACTGTCTCCCCAGATCAATGAAAACCTCATTATTCCACGCGTGTAGCGGCACCCCTCTGAATCTCAGCCATATATATCTCTCCTTACTTGTTGCTGAAGGATGCCATTCTTTGATAAATCGAAACCATTCTCCCAGCCAGTCCCCATCTGCAAAGGCTCTCTTCAAATCCTCCTTTGCTTTGAAAGTTAATAGCACTTGGTTGCCTCCCATTGGCTTTGCTTCAACATCAATTCCATCATTGTGGAGATTCTCTTCCAGGTTTAACAAACACTCAAAATCTCTGATGTATCCCACTGCTGAACGTTCCAGCCACTCTGTCTCGGTCTCCTTTGGTTGTACAGTAATCAATTTAGGTGGGCCACATGCCCTTGGATCCGAGTTGTTGCCTTGAATTCTTCCTTGTAGAGCCTCCAAGTATCTTCTATTATCCACTTTCTGAGATGAAAAGGACCTCTTCTGCTGAGTATTTCGTGAAATTGTAGCTCCCTTAGATGGGTTCTCGGTCTCTCTATTGAACTTGGCCACATTTGCTCTAATTTTAAAACTGCCAAACCAGGTTTCATTGATGGCTTTCATCCTGTAATCATCAATCTCCTCTTTGAACCGAATGAAACCAAATCTACATCCTCTTTTACTCAGTTTCCTGGATATAAAGACATCTTGGATATTCCCGTGTTTACTCATGACCCGCTTCACAATATGGGTATCTACTCTTTCTGGGAAGTTTTCAAAGTAGACACTACTTGTTGGCTGAGTTTGTGGTACATGTATATGGGTCTGAGTATGGCTGGAGTGGGGGATTGTGCGGTGGTGTAGGGCATTGTCTTGGGGAGGGTAGCTGGAGGAGGGAATTTGATTATGGTAAGTGTAGGGAACCGTTTGAATATTTTTGGGTTTTGGCAGTCCAGGAGATAATGGGGAGAAGGTGTCCTTGTGTCTTGGATTTGGATCATAGTGGTGGCTCAAGATTGGAGAGTAGGTGGATAGTGGGTAATGAGGTGCTTGGTAAAGGTCAGAATTTGGATTTCTCCATTGTTGATTAGTTTCAGTCCAGGTTAGAGCAGGGGCGGTAAAGGAGGAAGTGGTCGATGCGATTTGGGCGGTTTGGTTTAGAGTTGTGGATTTTGTCGTAGGTGGCGGAGCTAGTGGCGGCAGGATGAGCACCGATTTACCTTTTTCTCTCACTAACCTAGGGTCTCTCCCTCTCACTAACCTAGGATCTCTCATCTCCCAGTTTTCTCTCACTAACCTTGAGAGGAAGAGGGTTAATCTTTATGATAACTTAGTTGACAAATGCAAGTCTCAAGTTGCTAACTGGAGTACTTCTCTGCTTTCTGTTGGAGGAAGATTAATCCTTCTAAAACATGTGTTGTCCTCTTTTTCCATTTACCTGTTTGCTGTCCTTTCTCCTCCTAAAAAGATTCTTCCTGAAATAAATTCAATCTGTGCCAATTTCTTTTGGGGGAAGACTGAGTTTGGAAACAGGTTTCATTGGGTGGCTTGGAGGAAGATCACTAAGCCTAAGGCTGAGGGTGGTTTAGACATTAGAGATATTTCAAAAATGGTAGTGGCCCAAAGTTGTAAGTTATGGTGGAAATTTAGACAAAACATGTCTTTATGGGCTTCTTTTATGCATCAAAAATATAGTAGGAATTGTCACCCCATCCAGGCTCCTGTTTCAGGTTCTATAACATGGAAAAGAATGTGTAGTGTTAGACAAGTGATGGAAAAAAACATTAAAGTCATCATTGGTCAAGGTAAAGTTCATATGTGGAGGGATAATTGGTTAAGGGATGACCCTCTGTCTGCCTTAATTCATATTAATCCAAATTGGCTGACTTCTGTTCTTAGTTTCACTTTAAATCATAAATGGGATGAAAATAAAATTAGACAGCTTATCCCTGATTTCATAGTGGAGAAAATCCTCACTGAAATCCCTTCCTTCTATGATTGCTCTGATAAGATGATCTGGATGCCTAATCAAAATGGTAACATCACGGTTAAGTCTGCCTGGCATGTCACTAGGCAGAGTAATATTTTCAATCCAGTTTATGACTATATTTGGCATGACCTAATTCCAATCAAGATTTCCATCTTTATGTGGAAAGTATTAAATAATAAGCTGTCTGTGGATGAAAATATTAAGAAAAAAGGTATTAGTCTTGTTTCAAAATGTGATTGTTGTACTAATTTTCCTCATGCTGAAATTGTGGAACATGTTCTAGTGGAAGGGTCCATTGCTTGTCAAGTATGGTCCTTCTTCTGTAATTTTTTTGGTCTCAATTTTAGTAGCAATGCTCTTTTATTGAGACTTACAACTTGGTGGCAGAGCAAAAACAAGACGTTAGTCATTGGGGCTTTGGCCTGCATGATTCCTGCTTTTATTTGTTGGAATTTGTGGTATGCTCACAATAAATGCAGGTTTGAACAAACTCAGCTTACTGGTGGGCAAATTATTGATCAAATCAGAGTGCAATTCCAGTGCAAAGCCAAGACTTCGAATATGGAACTCCAAGATTCAAATGTTAGTCAGCTCTTCCATATTCCTATGAGAGCCAGCAGCAAAGGTAAGGTTTCTATTCTTTACTGGAACCCTCCTCACGATGTTACTATAATTAATTGTGATGGCAGTGCCTTGAATAATCCTGGATATTCAGGGGGTGGAGGTGTTATTAGAAGTAACTCTGGCATTTTTGTGGTTGCTTTCTCTAATTTTTATGGCTCTAATTCCATTACCTTTGGTGAGATGATGGCTATATATAAGGGTATAAATCTAGCTGCTTCCTTAGGGCTCTCAAACCTGCTTGTTGAATCTGATTCTTTAATTGTTATTAACATTCTTTCTGAGAGCATGAGTTGCCCTTGGAATCTGATCTACTTGAAGAGAGCTATAGCCAAAAATTGTATGTCACTAGACATCAACTTCAAACATGTATATAGGGAGCTCAATGGTGCTATAGATTTTCTAGCTTCCAATAGTAAAGTTTCTATAGTCTATGACAGTTTCTATAATCTCTCTCCTACTGTTAAAGGTCTACTCCAGATGGATAGGTTAGGGATCCCAGCTTTTCGTATTAGAAAATATGCTTCTTGTTGGTTTTCTGCTCGTTATTGTGTGGTTGGTTGTGCTTTTGTTGTGTTTTTTTCTTGTTGTCGAGGTCAGGTTCATGCCCCTCTCGTTTCGTGTAAGCCATCGAAAATAGACTTTTTCTCTTTCTTGATTAATAAAATTCCGGGTTAGCCCTTTTCTTAAAAAAAAAAAGTTTTAATGCATGCAGTTATTGCGTGAGATAAGATATGAAAGACTTTTGGTAGTAGATGACCCCACGTGGGACATTCTAATGCTTGTTGACAAATTGAAGTGAATATCAACACTTATAAAGGCAAGGAAATCCACGTCACATATACAAGCTCAAACTTGTCAAGTCAAGCTACGTACATACCTCCAGTTGCATACCTCCAGGGTTGCCTGTTGATTAGAGGATGCGATGCTGTTTAGGACTAGTAAAAACTTGTTCATAGTTTTGTTTATGTGATCAGAATCAGATTCCTTCTCCTCCTCCTCCATACAACAATTTGGTTGCGTTAGAGATTGTTCTGTACATATATATTTGATGAGTCTACTCTTAATTCAATCAATGAAGGTGTTGTTATACGTAGCTGTAACATTTATTCCATTTAATGTTGCGATCAATCAGTGTCTAAGAACGTTTATTGTAGACTGGGCGCTGGCAATAATGCATGTCAATAGTAAAAAATGGGGAGGTAATGTTGGATGAATTGTCCTTTTGACTTAGTCAATGTTGTTAATGGGGTGCCATTTAAGCACCAGTCCTGTAATGTCTTTCACTTATGTGTTTTGATTTGCTAAATCAAATATACTATACTGACATGCATATATATATAATGGCAATACAATGATACGAATCTACGATTGGTGGGACTCCCTAGTACACTGTACAAAACCCCATTTGGAGACCACTCTAGTTGCTTTTCGTTTTTTAGTTTTACATTGCAATGGAACCTCGGGAGTACAAAGTAAAAAACGTCTTTGTTCGACTGTTCTGCAATCACGTGTGTGTTTCTTGTTAGTGGACCACTTCCACTCACATTTCAGATTTCAGAAATAATGAAATAATGAAAGAGAGAACAGAAAGCTGTAGCCAGTCGCGATTCGTTTCTCAGCCGTATCGGATGTAAGTTGATCTCCATTGAATGAAATACAGTTGAGAACTAAGAAGTTGTTTCCTGTGTGATTTCCTACTGTTGAGTTGTATTTAGCCATCTCACAATTCATACTTTCCAGATACGTAAACAACAACTACTATGTGAGGGTTGTTTTCTGTACAATCAGATCTTGCCTTTTTCAAAGATTTACACCAGTGGGAGTTGAAGGATTATTGGCTGCAGGTAGAAACAATTCTCTCTCTGGATCAGTATGGTTCTGGTTCTGGTTCTGGTTTTGTTTAATCTCACCATAAAAGTATGAAACAAAGCCCCAAAGAGAGAGTGCAAGGGAAATTCCCTTTTTGGCTTGAAATTGCTCGTGGAAGAAAATGACTGCTAGGATCTCTGTCACTGGAAGAGTAACTGCTATTATGATTGCAGATAGCAGAGAGGATGCACCAAAGATGACTCCTATTGATCCCAAGAACACAATCTGGAATATGATCGCCATTGACACCAAAACCACATAATACTTGGCTTTCCCAAGTTCAAAGTCTCCAGCTTCTCTTGGAATCGCCTGAAATTCAACTTCACATTGAAAGTCAATAACCCATTTCGTTCTTCCTGATTAATATCACTCTATCAACCATGCCAGCCAGGTCAAAACATTTTTCCTTTTCTTTTTTGGAATTGAAGAGACGAATTATTACCTGGAAATCATTGTTAATGAGCATCCCAACAGTGCACAAAACAGTCGCAAACAAACCCATGACCATCTGAAACTCCACCGCAACAGTGTAACTCATTTCCTGCTTAGCTTTCTTGTAACTCAACTCGATCAATGGTAACACAAACCCACACAAACCCGCAGCCAATAATGTTAACAAAAATCCCAACATGTATTCTCTCTTCGACACGCCTTCCGGCCGATCACTGCTGGAACCCATAGCCAACGCAGCCGCTCCAACCGTCAACAAAACGATACTATTAATCGAATACGCCGTAAATTTCTGTTTCACCAACAGAAAAGCAAACCCAGCTGTGAAAACCAACTGGGTTGCAACTATAAGAGAAGACGTTGACACTGGTAGACGCGCACTCCCATACGAGTATAGATAGTTGTCAAGGCCCGCTAGGAGGCCTATGGCCGCGGCGGAGATGAATAAGCGAGGTTTAATAAGGAAAAACCCGGTGGAGAACTGGGTTTTGCGGCGCTGAAAGAAGGTTATGATGAGTGGAAACAAAGTAAGAGGGAAACCAACTGTTTGAAGAAAGGTTGTGAGCCAGAGACGGTTGCCGCCATGGATGAAGTAGAGACGGATTAATAGAGGACCTGAACTGTATCCTACTGATAATAGGATGCAGTTTAGAATTAGTAATGCATTCTTCATGGTTTTTTTGGTTGTCAGATTGTTTCTTCTCGATCTGTTTGTGTAATGTTGCCTGTGAATTCATGGTGTTATTATATCTTTGGCGCTTTGCATGTTCATTATTTGGTTGGGGCCGCCAAATACAAATTGAATCCGCACCACTTATTTCTTATGGCCATGAATGACTTTTTAAATGGAGGTGTACAGAGTAGAGACAGGGCACATGGTCATTCTTGTTTCAAAATTTTAGAATTTAGAGAACAAGTCAGGGCTATTTTCGACAATATATGGCCAAAACAGAAAAAAAATATGAAGAGGGAAGCGATCTAAATATCCTCCTGTTTGGTGTAGCGTCGGACAAGGCGGATCCACTGACGTCCAACGCTGCACCAAACGACACGGTAAAGACGGAACCGTTGTCAAGACTTCAACAATTCCGCCTGAAACTCAGAAGCTCTGAATCGAAACTTTTGAGGCGGAAAAGTTTTCGTATATTTTCTTTTTTAAAAAGTTAGCGTCGGGTTGCAATGGCCTCATTGTTTGTATTTAAATATTATTTTTTGAAAGGTTAGCGTGGGACCCATCGTGGCCCCACAGTTTCTTAAACTTTAAAAATGACCTGTGGGTCTCATTTTAAATATTTTAAAATGTGGGACTCATTTTTTAAAATTAATATTTTTATAATAAAATATATGAATATTAACTTTTAAGAAATTTTTATGATTTAATAAAATTATATTTATTATATTAATCTAATAGTAAATTTAAAAATTAATTTTAATATAAAATCATAAAATCTAATATTATAATATTTTAATTCAACATGTTTTCCGCTAGCATCAGCTTTTAGTTCACCGAATACCTCACAATATATTTCACAGCTTTAAACTCAGTTTTTTTTTTTTCACAATTTTTCCGCTAGCATTAAAAATCAATCTAACCGCTCTATCAAACAGACCCATTAAAAGGACAGCGTACGTTTATTTATAATGAGACGGTGAGAGGTCGAGGTTGTGGTCGAGGAGTACTACTGCATTTGAGAATGGTGCTATAGTGCGCCGCTGTGTGCATTGGGCCACTCCCTAAAAGCATGTCATTTTTTACTTTGCCTTTCACTGCCAGCACAGCTAATACTATAGACCCGAAGCCCGGCCCAAAACCAATTGAGCCCGAAGCCTATAGGCTTGAATTATCTGGACCCACACCGTGTCTGGGCTGTCATTATTCCATGTCAATCCAGAGTTTGGGCCGGCCTGATGCCGAGGCCTACCAGTGACGACTTGCACTATTTCTTCTACAGCTCCTCCATTTCTTATAAATAAGCAAACTTCATTTCAATCGAAGAAAAGAGAGCTAAGCTCAGTAAAGTGAGCAAAGAGAATTGTGCAAATATCCTCCGTATTTGTGAGACCATTTTTTGGTGTAATTGGGGGGTTAGGTTACGATTGTTTTTAATCCACTTGTAGGATTACTCAATTTTTTTTGTGTGGCTATGCTTTTTGTTTACCTTAATTATTAGAGCACTAGCTTTGAACATATATGAACATGCATGTGTAAAAAGTAATGGAGGTTGTTAGCCAATGCACACCCATCTAACTGCTAAAGAGAGGGTACAGTAACAGCCAAGACTGCCAGGGAAAAAAAAAACACTCCATGATCTTTGTAGATAAGAAAAACAAGGTTCTGGATATGCATGCCATACAGAAACTGCTCTTAAAAGAAATAATAGTACTTTTTGTGCTTCAGCTTCTCCTTTTTCTTCCTCTCCTTTCTCTTCTTTTCTTCACGTCTCTTCTTCTCTCCCTTTTCTTTCCTCTTCATCTCAGCTTGCAGATGTTTCTCTTTCGTTTCTAGTCTTTTCCTCTCTTTCGCTTTCTGTTGCGCTTTCTTTCTCTTCTCCTTCTCCTTGAGTTCATCTGCTGTTGGCTTTCTCTTGATGTTGAAGCACATTGTTAATGAGAGAGAGACCTTCACTTCTCTTCGGAGAGGTGAATATAATATATAGAGTTGAGACTCCCCTGTCATGTGGATTGGTCTTTAGTGATAAAAAGCCGTCTTCTTTGTTTCTAGCGCTTCGAGTCAGCATCCATTGCCGCCCCAAGTCCAGTTGCTCATCTTTCATTGGAGCTTTCTCATCAATAATTGGAAAACAAAGAATAGTTTACATTATCTAAAATTCATCCTAAGCAAAGAAAACACCAGGCAACAGATTACTTGATACCTGTCGATACAGCAAGTATTCAGATGCTACACTCAAACCCATGCACACCATTACTAAAACGAACCCCCCGACCTTCAGGGAAGTAGGGGGTCGTCGTTACTATTTACCAATGCAGAACTTGCCAAAAATGTTGGACAACACTTCTTCTGAGATGCCTTCACCACTAATATTACTGAGGGCCAACGCAGCCTCTCTCAAATCAATTGTCCAAAAGTCCATGGGAATTTCCTCCTCCATGGATGACTTCAACCTTTCAAGTGCCTCCTTAGTTCGAACAAGCTGCTCACATTGCCTCTGGTATAGTGTCAGATTATTCAGGAAAAAAACTAATCAAAATCAATGTAAAATCATGGCTTTCGATAAACTCGAATTTAAAATGGAAATCATTAACTTTTGACGTTTCAAATTGTTATGGTTAGGAATTGAAAATATGGGCAACTTCAAAACTTGAAAGCAGCAGCACATTTTTAAAGTAACAGGTAGCCAACCTTGTTTACAGTCCATTTGCGACCCCCTGCAGGAATCCTGTTGAGGCCTACAATCTCCGCTATTACCGCCTCTAGGTCTTGTATGCCTTCACCAGTGACGGCACAAGTAAAAATATGCTTACTGAAAAGCTTGTCAGCTTCATGGACCCAATCAGTGCAAGCAGATGGAACACAGTCTATTTTGTTAATTACAAGGATGATTGGAGCTGACGATCCTACTGATGCCTGTAGTGGAGAGGGGGGACAAAAGGAAGCCATTGGTGTATATATTTTTTCAGATGAGTATAATCAACAAAAAAAAAGAGCTGTTTTTAACACATCAATGGTGGAAAAATGAAAAGAGAACAATAATTCCAACATAAAATTAAAAGTTTTGAGAGAAAGAACTCCACTGCAAGACCTTTAAAGATTGAATCCTACGAAGAAGTTGCCCATCTTCTGAAGTCCATCCATCAAGAGCGCTGACTGCCATAACAATAACATCAGCAGCTGTAACAACTGCTTCAGATCTCTCTACACCTGAACACATAGAGATCTGGGTTTTATTGATCCATAAAAAACATATCGAGCACAGCTTAGGGTTGCAGAAAAGTAAATTCAAGGGCAATAATTGTGTTAACTGAACAGTCCATGTTTAAAATCTATCAAGATTTTCTTAATCCTGAATTTTTGAAAAAACTAAAAACTCTACACACAATTCATTCAAACAAGGAAAATATAAAGTGTGTTGTTTGAATTTTGCATAAGATCAATTCATACCAACTTCTTTTCTACCTTTCCAGGGTATCTTTTTCTTCTTGAATTTCATAAAATATCTGAAAACAATTCTACTAACTCACTTCGAAGAAGCTAAACACAAGGAATCACAGACTCCCTAAAAAGTTGAAGCAAAAACAAAAGCAAAAAACAGTTTGGGCGCTTCAAATAGGCGCCGACTTCCCTGTAACTTTATGGTAAATAAGCATCATATCAATATTGGTTTAGAGTATTAGGATATCTTACCAATCTTTTCCACAACATCATCTGTTTCCCTGATGCCTGCTGTATCAAGAATTGTTACAGCAATACCACGAACAGAAACACTGGCTTCAATTACATCCCTGGTGGTTCCAGCAATTTCTGTAACTATAGCTCTCTCACTCTGCACGCTAAATTAAAATGGCACTCAATAAGATGTTGAGACATAAATCTGTTGCATCATAGGCTGCATAAAAAAAACAAGAATACTTTACATATATGCATCCTGTTGCTCCAAAACAACCTCTATACTTATCATATGTGCACATTTTATCGTTCATTTTCTCAAGTACCATAAGGAACGAGTATCTGGTCAGGTCAGCTCCATCCTGGGAAAACTAACTCCTCAAGGTACATACTTGTCAACAACCTAAATCGACCACAACCATGGATATTAATGAAACACAAGATCTGGATGTCTATATAAGTCTGTAAGATTTCACCTAACTCATGACTAGCTATAAAGCTCAAGTGAAATCCTACCCATGGTAAGAAGATTCATCTCATAACGTTGAAATTGTAACAGTCTGTAACATAAGTACAAAGGATTTTTCTCGATGGTCCAATTCGTAAAAATTGAAACACAAAAGGTAATCATTAAAAATGTTAAAATCCCATTTCAGCACATGCAAAATCCATCACCTGAAATCTAATACTATTTATCATTCCATGTACAAAAACAGCAAGTCCAATAACCTGTGTTTGTGTATTCTGCAACAACATAAGGTATATCTACCAGGGCTATGAAGCAGCTAACAAGCCCCATGAGAATCCATGAGCGCAAAGGTATTAAGGTAACGAAAAAATAATAAAGCCAGACAATTTGAATTTAATAAGTAAAATATAAATAGAGATAGAGATACTAAATGCCAGACAGTTCTGCTGGAATTTTCAAGTAGATTAAACAATAAATTCAGTCCTAATAAAACATTGATCCCAAAAATAAACATGTTGAAACATACTTTGCTCCATGCATTAAGGAGGCTTGACTTTCCAACATTGGGACGACCAATAATTGCTATCTGTAAGTTGATTAAGAAAACACAAGTTAGACCATAGAAACATGCAACAGGTTTACCTCTACGTATAAGTTCCTCGAAATATTTGCATAAGCATATACAAGCAATCAAGCATACCAGAGAAAATATCAAACAAATCTAGTAGCCTCTGGCCCTCGTGAGGTGTTTAAGAATAAGAACCATTAATTAAATAGAATTACTTCAGGAAATTCAAAGGACAGCATAAGCAACATCTATTTTGAAGGATTGCAGGTTACTGGTATAATATCACAAGTTCATAAGAGCCTAAGAGGTCATGGCCGCCCTAAGTTTATATTAAAGATAAGGATTACTTGCAATACATATTACATTTAACTACTACAATTAGAGAAGAAACATAGCACCAATTTTTGAATCACATACAAATGACACTCGATCGCTTGTACAAGCAAGTAATTAAGAAAGTAAGAAAACTTTTTATAAATTATACCTGCAATCCAGATTGCAGAAGCTTGTCATAATTGGCTGTCTCCAGTGCATTCTCAACATCTTGGGACATAGCATGTATTTTATCGACAATCAAGTTCAAATCTAGGGGTGGCATCTCATCATCAAAATCTAAACGAGCTTCTATCTCTGTAAGCAACTCAATGCACTGACTTCTTAGTGATCTGACCAAAGAAGAAAATCCTCCCTGCCAAAGACAACATGTATATCGGCACATTTGCTCATGTCACCAACAAAAACCTTTTGATATTAGCAACCCATGGTTACTTAAGAGCACTCATGTATAACTACG
Organism: Tripterygium wilfordii; assembly: GCF_013401445.1. Taxonomy (NCBI): domain Eukaryota; kingdom Viridiplantae; phylum Streptophyta; class Magnoliopsida; order Celastrales; family Celastraceae; genus Tripterygium; species Tripterygium wilfordii. The sequence goes on from NC_052242.1 coordinate 2,566,146, forward strand.
GCTGCAAAAACACCCCACAAAGTGTGGGAAAAGGAAAGAAAATTTCTTGAAAGAAGACATGCCTGGATTCCTGACAATGCTGCATCAGCAGCAGCCACAGACTTGGCAGATATTAGTTTTTCAATGCTTTCAGCTTGAGATAGGTCTAAGCGACCATTCAGGAAGGCTCGGAGTGTAAACTCACCTGAAGAAGCAACCAAACTTCTATTTCAGCAGCATTCCCAAGAACTCCACGTGTATTATACATGTCTGTGCATGCGTATGCAAGTGCTTCATTTGCATGCTTATGTTCATAAAAGCCTTTCAGTCTGAAGTTCCAATCTAGAGGGTCAACTCACCCAGTCCCATAATCAAAGAAGCTAAATGATATTTTCTCCCCTCCTTCATTGTTGTTCTCCAGCCATGCATATGTATGCACCTAGTTCAAATGTATGCCTCAATACAAAATGTTAACTATTTTATCCATTTATTTAATTTTTGAAGCCTCTCAACAGATTTTGTCCAATTTGCTTCATGTCAGTCTACATTTGAATTTACTCTCTATTCCGTTTATCTCAGTCTCATTGCATGTTATTTAACCATTGACCATTACCTAACTCGATTGGTTGCTTACAGGATGCAGCAAAGCTTCTATTTGAAGATTTAATCTCTATCACAAACTTATTTGAGGATAGTCAACTCCTACGGTGCTATTCTATGACATCTCTAATCATTACGTAGCTTGAACACAAAAGATATAGTTTCCATAATTGGTGGTACTGGTCTTTGATAATGAAGCATATTGAATTAAGTACATATTCATGGTTTCATTGAAGTCAAGAATCTAGAAGAAATGGAGCCAACGCATAATGCTATGAACTGGCTATAGGTTGATCTCGAAAACAATGTCAGTCAAGACAAACCTGGTTCTGCAAGCCTCGCACCAGCCTCTAAACATGCTCTCAAGACACGATGCAAACACACTTTGCTCCCATGACATTGAAGCTCTACCACATCTTCGCAAGTGTAAGACCTTGGGGCCAACATGGGAACGGCCAAAACCTTGAGGGGGAAGTTTATCACGCAAAGATTAGAAAATATACATATCCCTGAAGTCAATTGTAAACTTCCAACTTATTAATAAGATTTTTAAAAAAATGCTTAAAAGGCCCCATATAGTAGTTACTTACTTACTTCCACAAACAAATGTGTGCTGATTGAAGGTGAAGTAGCTAACAAGATGAAAACTAATGACAGTGCTGCTGTTTACTAGAAAGTCCAAAATAAACACATAATAGTGAAGAAAAAAATGTATCACTTTAATTGGTTGTTGTTGTAAACAATGAAAGCATAACTTCACAAGGAATTCTTTTAAGGATATATTCTTAGAACTTCTATTAACTTCCATGGTTCAGCTCAGCTTAGTCTATATGTATGCACACATTCATGCGCGTTACATATGCAGTTAACTATTAAGCATCCTAAAGAAGTTATTCTGGAGGAACATCAAGTTTTAAAATTTCTATTTACAAGTAGAACAGAAGTACAGTTAAATGAACAAAAGAAGCGAAATTTAAACATTAGGCCCGTGAAAAAAATACCTCATCGACAATATTGCCTTGATGGTCCAAAACGTGACCATACTCCACAACGTGGCTCTTGGGCTGCCATGGACTCAACTGACCACCGTTCCTCCTCTTCTTCTTCTTGGCCGGCCGAAACACTCGCCCCACAATATCCACGGAATCCGACCCCGACAAACGAACAATTCCCACGGCAGACGGCGGGCCACCAATGGAAGTCACGATTGCCGCAATCGTACTTGAATGGTCATTACTGACCTTCCCATTTACAGAGTCTGGGCCAGGCAAGCGCTCGTCCTTGGTGAAAAGCAAGGAATTCTCTTTGGAGGCGGCGTGACATTTTAGGGTCTTGAAGAATTGGGTTTTGAATTTGGGTATCTGGGAGACTAGGAGAAGAGAGGATAGTCTTCTTGTGGTGCGGTTCGAGAGGAGAAGGGAAGGTTTGTAGACATTACTGATGATGGAGCGAATCGCCGGAAGAAGAGACATCGGCAGAGCATAGAAGGTGTGCGGTGTGCCTGATCCAATTCGCGGGACGGGTTTTGATTTGGTTCACAAGGGCTTTGGTAGTGGTAGTATTAGGGCCTAGGACCCAATATGTTAGGCCCAACATATGGGCCTGTTAGGGCTCAATACTCAAGACCCCAAATAAAATTTTACGGAGTAGATTTGGATTTTTGTGTGCTGACATTTATGACGTTTGATATAACACTTGCCAGCTGGGGGCTACAATTTCTTTAGGCAGGATTATTTACCATTTTTTCATAAAATCATGTAAAAAAAATTCTCAAATAATATTTAGGGTTTACAGTTTAAAGTTCAGGAATCACTTGGTGATAATTTGGTGATGAATCTCTTTGGGATCAAATTGTATGGACTCGGAAGGTCCTAAGTTTGATTCATATTGGGAGCAATACCCTTGTGGTCATGCATTGAATTTCGGACCAGCTTATCATGTCATCATATGAGAAACTTTTGTGTGCGAGGGTTTGATGACCTGAGTTTATGCTAATATCGGATATCCAAGAACAAAACTTGTGAGTTGTGGTTCTCAATTACCAAAAAACTATTTAAAGTTTAAGATTTAGGATTTAAGATATAGAGAGTAGCGAACTTACCAAAAAAATATACAGGGGCATAAGTGTCTAATGGACCGAGTTTAAGCCATATCAGATATCCAAAGGGCAATTATGTATGGTGTTATTGTCCATTACCAAAAAAAAAGTTTAAAATTTAGGATTTAATAAAAAAAATTTCAAAATCTACTATATCATAACATTATGAAAATAAAAAAATATATATATTAAAATCTTATTAATACAAATTTAAAAAAAAAATCGCAAAGAAATATGCTTGTGATTGGAATCAAACTTTAGACTCACATATACTTAACTTAACCAATTGTTAATCAAGCCACCTCTCTCATTGGTTAACTCAATAATACATTTTAAACCTTGATTCACATGATGTTGGAAGAAATTATAGCCAATTTTAACTAAAATAATTGTAATCACCAATCCCAACCTTGCATAAAAAGTACCAAGTTCCATGGGGTGGTGCTGCTGCTGCTGCGCAGTAGAACGAATAAACAAATAGAGAGCCACATCTTACATCTAATCCGCAAAAGAGTCAGCAGTAATGTCACTTTTTTAAGTTTTATATTGAGTGGATGAAGTCATGTTGAATTTGGCCTTCTTTTCGACCTTGTTCATGAAGAAAAAAAGAAAAGAAAAAAAAGAGAGTGATCTCACATGTCATACTCCATGATTCAAAAGCTCTCCTTTACGTTATTCAAAACATATATAATTCTTAAGAGCATCACTATCCATTATCTTATTAATACAGAGAAATAGAGAGAAAAAAAAACCAAGAATCACGAATAACTCAAATGATACTCATGTAATATCTCATAAAATTTTCGAGTTCGGATATTCCCTATATTCAAAAAAAAAAAAATGAAGAAGCCAAGTATCTACACTGTATTTCTCTTTTTCTTAAAAGAAGGAAAAGTGCACTCAACAAACTTAGCAGTAGAAGACGAAAAAACGGCTAAAAACGCATATGATAATAAATTATGCAGACGTTTCACAAGTCACAGACACAATTAGGTTGAGTGGATTCCATGTCTGTAAAACTTAAAACCCAGAACCTTATCACTTGCTTCACACCACCACCTTTTTTTTTTTGTGATTACACAACCCCACCACCTCCACTCAACTACTCCTTTGTCATTGGCATTATATGCAACATATATCACAAGCTTTCTTTCAGACAAACCCCTTCCATTTCTCTCAAACATCTTCTTCTGCTAGTTTTGGAGAGCAAGAAGAGACGGCATCTGCTACTGTGAGGAAGATATGGTCTTCACCGATCACGTTGTGGAAGTTGGAAGCATGAAGCTTGTCAATCACCACCGGACCAGGATTTGCCAGAATAAGCTGGGAAACAATATTGCAGCAACTTTTCAGGTTAGTTAACTCTATATATCTATATGGTTTTGGGTTTTGACTCCCACATTACATAATACATACTGCTAATTGCTTCTGAACATCTAGGTTAGATGTTTTTAGTTACCTGAATGCCTCTCTTTTGAAGACCTTTGTACAAATCTTCCAAGGCATGGATGCCGCTAGTGTCGATATCAGTAACAGCTGAAGCAAACATAAAATAACAAGAGAAAAAAAACACAATGAATTTCCAGAACACAAGCCCCATGATATATATATATATAACAAAGAATTAGAAGAAAAAAAAATTAACATATATTGAACTGCTTAAAGCTTACGCGACATTTCCACTATCACAAACTGGATTGTTGGCTGATAGTTTGCTTGTAGTTCTTCTTCCTCGTCCGTTACCCATCTCAAGATCCTGCAAAAAAAAGAAATTGTGAGCACATTCAACCTAGCTATTAGCCACACTATACTATCCTAGCTTCATATATTTCTAGGCAGAGGAGATGGGAGCAAATTTTACGGACGTAATTTTTAACACATTCTACAAAGTTATTCTACCATCCAACAGATCATCCTCCTTGTTTACTCTCCAAAAGCTGTAAAACTTCAGAGAAGCTCCGCCGTTTCCCATCTCTTTCCACAACTTAAACTGGAGCTTTCTCCCAGTAGAATTACATAGGATCTAATATAATTTTATTCGTAGTACATGGCCATGGCTCGAGTGCCTCATGGCAGGAACCAAATGATGGTTCTCAGAAGTGCGGTAATGATGCTCTACGATTGCAAAGGAAACGAGAGAGAAGTGGTTGAAGTGGGTGACTATAAAGGAAAGACAAAGAAACATCTTTACCTCTCCTTGATGTAATTGGAATTGGAAAAGTAAATTGCAGAATCAACCCTCACAATCAGAACACCAGAGACTCTAGTTGCTTCAGGATATTGCTGGATGTTTCTATACACAGTAGTCCTAGGGATCTTCCCAAGAATTGCAGTTCTTGGCCGGGTAACTTGTAAGAGGATTTTAGCAAACGATATACAAACCTGCCACAAACCCAGTGAAAAAAAAAAGGTTTCAATTAGTTAGATCAATAGCATTCATTTGGATATTCAAAAAAATTTGAGATAGGAGACACTATTAGCCCAGACAGTAACGAGTCGGTTTTGATTTTGGGACTTGAGGTAGGCCTTGACTCAAATTTTCCAAAAGAAAATAAATATAGCAGGCATCTTTATCCTTACTGCAATTAAGAGCCCGATCTCGACGGATACAAAGACTACACCAAAGAAGGCTCCCATGCAAGCAATAAAATCAAATTTATCAATCTTCCAAATCAAAATTGCCGCCTGGAAGTCAATAAGGCCAATAACAGCAGATATAATGATGGCGGCAAGAATAGCATTTGGTGTGTACTTGAAGAGAGGAGTTATGAATTCCAAGGTTAGGAATACAACAAAAGACATAACGATGTTGGAGGCTGCAGTTTGGCAACCAGCCATGTAGTTTACTGCAGAACGTGAGAAAGAACCTGCAAATCATAAAGAAAGAAAATCAACTAGGTATTTGTTCTTTCTTCCACAATTCTCTCCTATGAATCCATAATTGTTTAGGATTTCACATACTATATATTCAGCCAGACTAAGTAACCATAAACTGCCAAGTTGCTAACAAAATTGAGATTTTATGTCATATGTTCACGATTTACGAATATAGACCGCAAACACAAAAACACGTTAATAATACTTCAAACCAATAACAAAAAAAAAATTGAGACTCTTTATGTCATGCGTTTATGATTCACAAATATAGACCCAAACACAAAAAACGCATTAATATACTTCAAAGTAATAACACAAAAACAAAAAGGAAAAAACACATTAATAACACTTCAAAGCATCATCAATTCTTACCTGTTGCCACATAGCAAGAAGTCATTGAACCAACAACATTCATTGCACCTAGTGCTATCATTTCTTTGTTTCCATCTAGTTGATAGTCCTTCATCGCAGCAAATGTTCTTCCAATTGCGACAGCCTCCTGAAATAAAAAAAAGGGGAGGGGGTGGGGGTCGGGGGAAGTGAGTAAGGTGAAAGAATATATGATCTAATCCTCTATATATGAACAGATTGATTTCAAAACTGCCTCACCGTCAATGCTACCATTCCAGCCACCACACCAATCCTGAAACCTTTTAGAAGATAATCGCCACTGAAATATATTTGGTTCACAGATGAAGGGTTAATTCCTTTCTCTATGCGTGTCACCTTCATACATCAAGAAAATAAAATTAGTACTACTGCTGCATAATCATTATCATCGTATGATTATCATTTCCCAGTACATTATGAAGATAAGGACAAAACTTACAATCTGAACACCTTGCTTGTCTGCGCGGGTTATGAACACAAAAAAGGTTGATATAATGACAGATATCATCGGGGCAATAGCAGCAACCCAAAAGAATTTCTTATTCTTTTTTCCCTATATATGAAATCATGTGAGAATTAAGAAAGGGTACAATGAAAATATGAATTTGATTATCAAAACTAAGAAGTGAAGATCCTTACTATGTACTTGGCAAAAAGTAGGAAAGATAAGAAGCTCAAGCCGATGACTATTGTCTGCCAGTTCCACTGCAATACAAATAGGTTAGTAATAGAAGTTATGATTAATTTATCTTAGATCGTTTATTTCAGATTGTATGTTTCATCTCCCACACAAAATATAAGAAATTGCATGCTTAAAATTAAGGGGAAACTAGTGGAGGAGGGAGAGCTTACTCCATGATTGGCTGTGCTAAATACCGAATGCATTACATGAACGATATCCGTTTTCTTAGTAAATGTCTTGATGCCTAGGAAACCTTTAAGCTGTTGGAGGGCAATAGTAATAGCAGCTCCGCCCATAAAGCCAACGATGGCCGCATGAGATAAGAAGTCAATCAAGAAACCCAACCTGATGACAGAGCCCAAACCCCAAAATCACCATAATGTAACAGTAGACAAAAGGATATGTGTTTCAGAGAAGCTTGAACAAGCACATTACAATATCTAAAAAGTGATAGGCATCATATAAATGTGTTTGAACATCAAAAGAAGAGAGAGTACATGTAGGTCACTACCTGAAAATCCCAAGGGTTGCTTGAGTAAGTCCTGCAAAAAATGTAGCTGTGAAGGCTAACCTCCGGTACTCTTTTGCATTCTTAATGGGATCGATCTCATTCTGAAGTAGAGTTCCAAGTAGAAGGGACACAACAGCCACTGGTCCTATTGCTATATCTCTTGAACTACCCATGAATGCATAAATCAATGGTGGAACAAAGCTGGAATCTGAAGACAATTTGAACAGAACACAGAGACCTCACTTCAAATATAAGAAAAAGTGGCTAGAGAAAAGGCAATAGAAGGTGTTGAGGAGCATGAGATAGTCGGCACTCACACAATCCATACTGGCCATCCAAATTTGCAAGCTTAGCATATCCAATGTCCTGTGTCACCAGTAAGTGCGTTATGAAAATAGTTTAAACTGGTGAAAGGCATGAAAAGTCTTGACTTTTTCTAATGCACCATGCACATGGCTAAATCTACCTGCGGAATACAGAGACTTGCAATGGTGAGTCCAGCAATAATATCACCCCTAAGTTTGGTGAGATTGTACTTTCTTCCCCATTCAAAGATAGGGAAAACAGCTTGGATGCCGAGAATGATTTTTTTAGACTTAGGCTGGTCCTTGAAATGGCGTAGAGGATCGTCTGCAAAGAAGGTTTCCTTCACAGTAGTTGTCAATTCCTTTAAGAGATTTTGCTTGGGAGGAACTCCCACCTTGTGAATGTATGGTGCATTCTGGGTCTGGCGGTGTGAGGATGAGAAGCTTCTGATGTCCATTTCCGTCTCGTTCTTCTCTTGCTCCTCATCAGCTGAATGACCTACTGCTCCCATGGTTTAATCACCTGTCGGGCGAAAGAAAAAATAGTGGAAAAAATAATCATGGTCAGAGAGATCAGAACACCAATTTTGAAATGATATTTGAAGTTTTAGGGAAACCACGGAACAGCTATGAAGTATGTATAAACTGAAATTCTGTAACTGATACAGCATTCAGTTAGTTTTGATCATAGTTTTTATATATCAACCCTAGAGATTTAGAACCCTGATCTAACTGAAGTATAACCAACTTGAAATATTCCTAAGAACCTAGAAAACCTTCCATAACGGTTTATAACTTATCAGAGAAAAGTGTTTGTTGAAGCTAACCCCAAAAGAATGCAGAAATTAGCAGAAGGACCAGAGATTTTTGCTTTCAAGTTCTACAGCCTTCTTCAGCCAGGAAATGAAGTTAAGAAGCTCTTCATTAAATAAGTTTTGAAAGGATTACAAGTCAACTTTTCAAGTTGAGCTAGGAGTAACGAATGAATCTGGATCTCATACAAGTCACATACATGATGAACAACATTTTAAATTATACCGACATTATTGGATAAGTCAATAGCAACTGATAGTTGCAAGCAAGAGTTCATCTTTTCCATTATTGCGGTTTTTAATAGTATAAAATATGCAGTTTGAGTAGTTGACTTGGTATGGCAGGTGGCAACACATAGGAAACTAGAACCCTAGCTATCTTCTAATTGCTGTGTCTTAATTTATGTTTTCCTTCTCATAATCATCATCAAAGTATATGAAAGTATAAGCAACATAGAGCATAAAGAAATCCCAACTTACAAATTGATGATGCTTACAGAACTTGGAGTCAGAAAAGTGAAAAGTAAAAGACGCAGCTTCTGTCCACCACAAATCACCCCCAATATACAGTTTTCAGTTTTAGTTTAAGTCTTCCTAGGCTCCATTTTCATCTAGTCCTTTAACTATCTGCAAAGGAATGCTTTGTTTTGACGTGATTATCTAGAAGTTAGATGCACCAAAGTGAAATGAACAAACATAAAACCACAACGATATATGCCCCTACTGGCACAGAATAGCATGAGTTTTTCATTGTTTGAATGCTTTGTTTAGAACGAAGACACAGCCATTCATGAACTATTGGAACCATTATTCTAGAGTAAACAATGAGAAGGAAAACAGGATCCAGCATTCAACTTTGGAAGGCACTAACAAAATAACAAAAACAAATTAAAAATGTCACAAAGATTAAAAATGAATCATCCCCCTTTGGAAGTCCCAAGAAGCCAAATTGGACTCTATTAAAACCAGCTCATCTTTAGCTTTCATGATATAATCAATGAATATATTCACTGGTTTTCAACTACATCGCCCATGGAATTAAAAATAAAATTGGATAAGAAACCTAAAAACAAAATATAAATAGAACCCTTGAGCCTCACTAGCTTCTTAAGCTAGCAGCCAAACATATCATCACCCACCTAGAATAATTCATATATGCTTCATAGTAAAAAATCAAAGACAAATGCATGTCCTTTTTTCTGGAGAATAAAGGACCAGAGTGGGGTCGCACCTTCTTTGAACCGTTGATAGTGGAAAGCAAGATTACCGCCTCAAAATTCCACTCAATCCCTGTGTGGTGGGAGAAAGAAAAGAGAAGATCAAAGAAAATACGAAACTAACAAAACGAACCAAATAAGAAAATAGGCGGCAAACAAGTTATAGCTCAATATGCCTACCCAATATCAGTAACCACCTACACAATACTTTCCGCCAAACTTGATGGTTCTCATCCCTCCAAATATATATTCAACTTTCATGCGAATTAACCAATTGAATGAACCCTCATAAAAGGTTAAAGAGGATGAGAAATCAAAACTCCGTCCAGGTTCAATGGATTTCTCTTCCACCAGGTCTCGTAATTAAAGCCAACATATTTCGGGGAGAAACTAATACATGGGTATGGGTCAATGCTCTGTTTGGCCGCCGAGAAAAATATGCGTATCAGCGTATTCGTGTCCTCTTGGCGATCAAACGAAGCAACCCAGAAGGAAAAAAACCGAAGCCAGAGTCACACCCAAACCATAGATCTTCGTAAACAACAACCATAATGTGCCAAGGATAAGTTTAGAATTTGTGTTTGTTTCGTTTGGTTTTCTTTGGACACGAGATTCCGGAGACTGCCACGTCTGAGTGCCAACGTGGCAATGAAAAGTCAGTCAACACTTTACCCCGAACGACTGCGTTTTGAAAGCCAATTGGCCCAATACTTTCTCTCTCTGACCTGTGCGGCGTTCTTTTGGTCAAAGGGTCACTTTTTGTTATTCGAATTTGTTATTTTCTTCCTCGAGTGGGTCCCACAATAGCCAGATAAGTCTTCGACGTCGTTTGACTCGTTGTTCGTGTTAAGGAGCTGAACCCAGGCTTCTTCACGTCCACATTCAGTGGGCCTTTACGAGCCATGGACTTCCATCTTAGGTCAACATTAATTGCTGAATTTTAATTGGTCGGTTTCCGCCACGTAATAATTTCGATTTTTAAATTTGTTAATTAAATGAGGAATATTATAATTTAAGTCCTGAATTTTCTTGTACAGTTTTGATGATAATGTGATGAATCATAATTGAATGAGAGACTATCCCTTCATGTTATTTTAGGGATTTTATTTTTATTTCTTTTCCCAGGTCTCAACATTATCTTCTTTTTTTTATATATAAAATCAACGGAATTATCTTATCAATTTAACAAAATATTATTTCAATAAATGATAATTTAAATCTCTGGTTATCAGAAATCCCGGAATCCTTATCAGCGCCATGTGTTTAAGGTGTATAATATATGGTTCAAGTTGATTCATGTATGGCAATCGTTGTCAATAATTAACAATATATGGATGATTATAATTTTTTGAGTTTTCGGTCTCGTTGTTTTCTCATATCTTATCATGTCTATTTCAATCATCGAAAGGACAAATGTCACAACTTAGTAACCAGAAGTGTAGATTTGTTTCATTATATTAACTATTCAGACAGATTTTGTGATTTCGGTCAATCAACGCTCTTATTTGTCACATTGGTCGTCAGGGAATCGTTAACTTACATCAGGAGAACATAGACTAGGTCAAGTTCCAGATTAGTGAATGATGGGAATTCCAAATCGATGATCGGCATTGACAGTGGTGGTGGTGAGAATAATTAATTTTTGATGTATCACTTATAGTGAGTCGACCAAATCAGTATTAATTCTGGTGGAGATCGTCTATCATGATGATGAGATACTGGATGCATACATACATGGAAAATATAGAATAAAATGATGTTGCAAGAGATGCTAGGGATGAGGGTGAAGGAGAAGGCAGTGGTCATGTGATGAAGAAGATGGTGATAAGTTGTATAATATTTTGTTCAAGTTGATGCATATATGGCAATCATTATCAAAAAAAAAAAAAAAAAAACAATGGATGATAATTGTAACTTGTGCTTATCTTCCTAAGAAAAAAAAAACCAATAAATGTAGGCTTGAGGTAATTAATGGAATATATATATATTCTTATGTAGTAACTAGTAAACACTAGCACAATAATTCTTACTAATTTTAGTTGATTTTATAATTTCAACTCACAACTAATCAACCTAAAAAATGAACTTATATTATAATCATTCTGTGTGAATCACACAATGAACTTGACGGCAGAAGAATATTGTAAGATAGGCAATTAGGCATAGCACACTACAATTGACTATTTGTTTTCAAAATGTTATAAAATGAAGAACAAATATATATATATATATAACAAACACAGCAAGTCAGTTAATTTCTTTGACCATTACAATCTGAAATTGATTTAGGATATCAGGCATGGCTTAATGTCAACTAATCAAATGTCATAACCCAACACTCTCACCACAACCACTTACTTTTTGAATTCTACTTCTTTGAAAAGGGAGGACTGCATATTAAAAAGAAACAGAAGACAAAGAGTCTGTCAATACGGTCTCCTTGAGCCATGGAGGTTCTAAGGACAATCTCCATAGACATGGAGAATTACATGATAAAGAGAAAACTGAGCAATGGTATGGGCAACTTTGTTGGCATTCCTAAGGCTATACATGTAGCTGAGGTTCTGAAGAGTTACCCCTAGTACCCGTATATCATGAATAACGCTCCCAATCTCACTAAGGATATCCCCATTCTCCTGGTTCTTCTCAACTGCAGTCTTGCAATCACTCTGGATTGTAACAATCCAAAGCCGGCAATCCAAAGCCAACCTAATCCCTGCATGGATAGCATAGAGTTCTGCACATTCTACCGAGTGCAACTTGCCCACCTTGCTCGCTGATGCCACTATAAAGCACCCATCATGATCCCTAGCGACCACCCCTACAGCAAACATACCTGTGATTCTATCAAATCCTGCATCGACATTAATATACACTTTACCACAAGGTGGCGGAACGCATATGGTATTAAGGTTAGAGGACAAGTTGCTCTCATGGGGAAGCTGCCTGAACTTCATAAAGTCCACAAGAAAACCCAGGATCCATTCCAGTAACTCACGCGACTGCCTTCTACTGGAATTATGAATCAATCTATTCCGATAGTTCCATACTTCCCAAATTGACATTAAGAAAATCTGCATGTTGGACGAGCTCAAAGATTCCTACAGTTTACTAACACAGTCAAAGAAGCTCCCACACAAAGCCAATCGAATGTCACTCTACAGATCACTTGTCCGCCATACTACTTTCACTAAGGGACACCGAAACAGTGCATGGATTGTATCATCACAGCCATAGCCACACAGAGGGCAGCACTGGTCACACGGAACATCATGTTTTTCCAGATTTCTCCGTGTGGGGATAATATCATGACAGAACCGCTAAAGGAATGTCTTGACGTTTTGAATTCTACTTGTTGAATCAAAATGTCATAAAGCATATGGCTTAATGTCAACTAAGCAAATGCCACTTGTATTTTGGAAAGTACCAAAAAGCACGGATCCTTTGCATCATTGATGTCAAAAATCCATACCCCCCATAGTGGATATGAAACTGTGGTATCAATTATTTACTAGGCTTTGTACTATACTCCGATGGCTATCCTTGCTTAATCTGTTATCTAATGCCAATTTCGTCAGAGAGAGGTAAAATGTGCGCATACCCAATGGAAAAAGATTTAGTTTTTTTGCAGTTGTAATCGACCGATGTTTCACCCTTTTCAGGATAATGAGTTGGGTGACTGAAGATGAGAATGACCATAAAGAAAATAGAAAGGGAAAGACTGAAGCATAAAGCTGAACGATTTTGAAATTAGTATGAACCATTGAAATCATTTGAACAATTTGGGACCTGGGTTTCAATTCTTCGGTTTGAATTTGCGTTTCCGATTTCTTCGATTCGAGTTTGCTGCGTGTTCAATGTTTATCGATGCAGAATTATCGGGGGCTGATTGATGGTCCAGTTAGGGTTTATACCAGATTAGGTCATTGATTTGGGGCTGTTATGTTTGGCAATCTTGGAAAATACAAGCGCGTTTTTGTTTAAATGGAAAAGAAAAAAGGGTCCAAGTACCGTAAGTAAGTAGAATTTTAACCAATAAAAAACTCTGATTCCGTGGGCATTCTCACAGGCGAATACTGCACCTAAACAACGTCGTTTCAATATGCCCAAAAGGCCAAAATATACTACGCTCCTTCGAAGCATCAACCCTCGAGCGGTTTGGAAGGAGGAAACGAAAGAAAATCATGGGGGCAGAAGAAGAGCAGGGGAAACAGGGGAATGAAAACCCAAGACGTGACGCCATAACAAATGCACAATTTCTCTCTTGGAAACGCCAAAAGGTCCTTTTTTTTCTTTCCCTTTCTTTTTGTTGTTTCTAAATTCAATCCCTAATTTGGTACTTTTGTTACGATTTGCACCTTTTCCCTGTGTTAGTCTTTTGAGCTTAAATTCCTCATCGCCATGAGTGAAAAATTCAGAATAACCATCAATTGAATCTTTACTTGCTTTGGGTTAGGAGGGATTGTAAATTTCAAAAGCAAAAAACTGCCAGTTAAAGGGTAAAACATATCTTGTAGAGTTTAACTGCTCCAACCTTAATTGTAAAATCATTGGTGTTTTTGGTGGCTGTAGCTGATTGATTGTCCACGCTCTTCACGCTGGAAAAAAAATTGTTTATGAGTTAGGAATGTTTAATTCTTCCAGCCTACCGAACTTGTAGAGTTGTGATGGAATCTTGTGTTGTTAGAGCCGCTTAGAGGTATTCAATTAGAATGGGGATAGGGAAAGTAGATTGATAGTTGATTTTGCTTTACTGACACAATGCAATTCCAGGATGGACATTGCTAGCTGAATGGTGTTGTGTGAACTGCTATATCATTTATCTAAGTATGAGTATAGAAGCGGTGAAACTAATTAAAAGGGAACAATTGTCTGATTTATCCAAAAAAAAAAATGTATGTCTAGTCTTTTTATGTTATCTTATCCACTGTTTTTAAGGTCTCCTGCTCCCTAACGCAGCAATTACAATTTGGAAATCATGCCACTTATCCCTTCCATGTACATGCTATAATCACTTTTAAATTTGCTTTGGGTTGTACTAATTCAGAATGATTTTTTTTCCCTGTGAGTGTGATCTGGAACCTATGGGTGTTAGGGAAAACGCCATACATTTAACCATGGGAAGGTTGTTGGAAGGAAAACTTTCTCTGGTGCTATGACTATGAGTATACATCGTTAGAGCTACTTCTGTATTTGTGAGAACCAAGTACATTATTATTCTAACTAAGAGTCTCAAAGTGATGTTTATCTAAAACGGCATCTCTCTTCCCCATCCCAAATGTTACGTCATTCAACTCTTTGGACCCTATGTTCCTGTGATAGGTTTACGTAAGGTAAGATTTTGAGTTGCAAGACATGCTGCTGCAGTAATGATCTCTGCTTTGGTACTAATTGGAATGTTTAAATCTCTGCAGGATGCAGATGCATCAGCTAGAAGAGCTGAAGCAGCTAGGAAACGAGAGGAAGCTATAGCTACTGGAACAGCACAAATGAATGGACGGGAGCTTTTCTTGAAGGAACCCTGGGTGTTTGATAATACACTTTATTGAGCTTGGTATGAAGGAACACAATGTGCTTTCATGTGAATGCAATGTATACATGTATCATGCTGCACTGATGTTACTTTTCCGACTATGTCTTGTCTAATGAAGGTGCTGGTACTCTCTATTTGCAAGGGTTGTGTACTGCTGCCATTGATCAGTGAAGATACCCGTTGTTGAGCTGTAATAATAGTATGCATTTATTGCAGGATGACATCTTATATATTACATATCCATGATTTGGAACGTTTTCTCTTTTTTTTAAAAAAATAATTTATTTTCCTCTCCCCCTTCTAATTGTGAATGACATTTCACATTCTTTGATGCATTAATTCATATGATATGAATGGCATCAAATAGAAAATATGATTAGATGGGTAGATGTCCTGCATGTTTTTCTAATACTAAGATGATACAGTATTACCTTCCTGATGTGACAAAATGAGTTGTGAAGATAATCTTGTTGATGCAATGAGACCTGTGGATGAATTTTAGCAGCACCAGAGCTCCACATGGTCTCGTTTGAACAAAATGTATGCAATTAAGTGGTTCCCTCGGGTATGGATCACTTATGGTCACAATTTAACAAGGTTTCATCGATGGGATGAGGTTGTGCTTTTTTTTTTTTATTTCCCCATGCGTTGGGCTACTCATTTTAAGAGTTGTTGGACCAAGCGTGTGGGCGTGAATGTTACTGCATTTAACGAGATATTTGCCCCTACTTGGTTTCAGTTTACAAATAGGTTTCGAGCAAATATCCTCCAGATACAACGAGGCTATAAAGCATTGAAATAGCAATTCTGAATGTGTTTTGGAATTCTCTTTGTAAAAGAGAAACTCATTATAGAAAAAGAGAGGAATATTGAATGTTCAAAGCAAAACTCATGGAGGGGAATAATGTGTTAACAGGTGACCGCATCAGGTTTAAAGTTGTTGTTTCCCATCATCTTAAGAAGCCATAATGCCTCTTCCTTGTTTCTTCCATTCAAATAAGCTGCAATCACTGGCGCCATACTAAGCAAGCGTTTTCTCCGGCATTTCGTCAAACAGCTTTCGGCCGCATTCTAAAAAGACATATTATTCCTTAGACACATTGTCGCCCAACTTGTTCCCAATCAAATTATTCATTCTAAATGTAGCCATTGAAGCTCGAAATATGAAGTTGGGTGTCCGGCAGATGTTGAAATTTTGAGATTGATCATGAAAGAATGACAGGGAAGTAAACCACATCGCAGAAAGTCCTGTTACTTGAAAATCAATAACCTAGAAAGAAGAGAAGATGAAGTCTGGTGCAAATGAAAATAAATATGTAAAATGAACCAGTTACAAGTAACTAATACACACATATTTGTTTAGAGCATATTTACAACTTTGTAATGAAATACTATTGACATAAATTACAAAACCAAGGTGCCAATGCATATATCATTGCTCAATAAATGATGGCCAAATATATTCTAAGCAGTAAAACCAATTTGACGCTCATAAACCATTAATCTATCAGAGGATAACTCTCTTTTCTTCCAAACACAATGCGAGGAAATCTTCCACGGTCCTCTACTGCAAAGTCCACTGGGATTACTGATGAAGAGGCTGTATTAAGTCCATACTGCAAAGGCAAGCCTGGTATTGACAGACTAATGAATCTCAAATCTGTGGGAAAGGGAGAGAGATCAACACAAATGCAAATGCATCATAAAATAAAAAGGCAGGAAACAGAAACCCGAGCATGCACGCACCCAGCACACACATGCTCAGTGAGATACAGAGAGAGCAAATAAGTTGTCCAGTTTTTCGTCGGAAAGCACCAGCAGAGTCGAGAAGAATATGTAACAAGCAATGCAGTACTTAATGTTAGCGAAGGATTTCAGCCTTACATGCATGAGTAGAACAGAATCCACAAGTACACAAGGAAAAATGACTTCGCAATGGATGACTTGGACATAAATGATACTGGACTATTGAAAAATGATATCATGCATTAATCAAATGCAAACAGAAGAAGCAGAATATTTCTGTTTCTGATGTGTACATTATGAGAACCCCAACAACCATGAAATTTAACAGTGAAAGCCCCTCTAGAGACATCAGTGTCAAGTGAGATGCAAAGGATATACCAATATGCCAAATTGTAAGGAGATGTGAGTACATCATTGTAAAATTATGCACAGGGTTGTGAAAGCAATTAATGTGCATAAAAATGATGGACATGATACAAGCTCTCTATTTGTCAGATATCAAATGCATTTAGTTTACAATATGGGAGGGTTTAAGATGGAATATCCACCAGGAGAAGAAAATAATGCCTTCCAAGTTTAGGATTAAATATTAATGCGTCTCATTATCTCAAGGTTGAATTCGTCTAAGTGGACCCTTTATCCCCGAAAATGCATATACAATCGTTCGCCAGATATCAAATGCATATAGTTTACAATATGAGTGGGTTGAAGATGGGAAATCCACCAGGTGAAGAAAAAAAATTCCTTCCAGGTTTAGGATTAAATATCAATGCAACTCAATTTTGAATTCATCTAAGTGCACCCTTTATTCCTAAAAATGCATATACAATAATGAAGCACTGTAAACCTTAAAGTCAACCAACCTGGGCATAAGAAACAAAACTGAAGAGAAAAATAATTATCCAGTCAGAAGAAACCCTACGAACTGCATGAAACCCTCAATCGACCTTTGTGCACATCCTAGGCAACCTAGAGATCCACAGAATACAGTCTAAAGCATAACTAATATTCAGAGACAAAGTTCATGATTTGACTTTGTGTTACGTGAAGATTACTCCCAACGACAGAAAAAGAAAATTTTAAGGTTGAAAACCATGTACCATAGTTCCAAGTATCAACTAAATGTTAAATCTTGGACACAAAGTTCATCAACAAGTCCAATTTGCTTAAGCATGATACCTTCTTAAAACTTATAAGAGCACATGCCTAAAAGCTGTAAACTAACCATGTTACAATTATGCTAGGTTTTTAACTTTTTATTCGTCAAAAGCTGCAGGCAAAAATTTCAGACCTCAAAAACAACAAATCAAGGATGATTAATAACTATATACGGTGGAAAACTGGGAAAAACCAGCGGAAACGAAAATTTCTAACTCGTCAAAGTTTTACATTTTGACACGGCTCAAAGGCATTTAGGTTGGGTGCACTTCTTTAATTGTCCAAAACATCTGAAAACAATGAAAAAAATAAATTCTATGCCCGCAACATGCGAGTAAGAAGAACTGATCAAAGAGCAAGGAAAGCATCAGTGTAAACCAATGAAGTTGCCTCAAAATAATGCCTTTTCACTTTTCAGAAGGCACAAAAGGTCTCCCATTGATATCATACAAGGGCACAATCCTCAAAAATTATCCTCTGCATAATCCTAAACTCTTTTTTATTACTTCACATTCACATATATCAAATTACTACTCCACAAGAGCCTATCCTCTAAAACCAGTGCACACTGATAACTAAGAAATTCAAAATCCAATCACAAAATCAGATATTCTGACGCAAGCAGAAAACTCCAATTGAAAATTTACCCCCAAACAAGAAAAAGATTCTCGATTCACAAAATTTACCAGTTAAGATCGCTATTTTGGGCATTAATGGAGTTGTAATATCGAGATAAACTACGAGTAGGAGGTTTCCTTGTCTCTTTCTTCTTCTTCTTACGCAAACCGAAGATCTCTTGCACAAGAGGGACATGGACCAGGACTAGCTTCCACGCCAACAACCATCCTGCAATTTCAGTCCACCCAAAATAACAAAACAAGTTAATTCTTCATCATACACCACAAAATCAACTGTTCTTCATCGATATATATATCTGAAAATTTTTCCAGCAATAACAAGAAATTATAGACATAGGGAGAGGATTACCAACAAGAATAAATAAGAACGCGAACAAAATAGCGAGAATAGGGCGCAAGAGGAGTAGATGGAGATAATCCCAAAAGGAAGGGATATATTGTGAAGCTGAAGAAGAAGACGACTGCAACTCCATTGACGAGTCTAGAGCACTGGGAGTTGCGACGCCTGTTTTGGGCTTCTCTTCCGTTTTTAAAGGGAAAAGGTGGCTGCGACAAAATTTGGGCTTTATTCACGTAATAGGCCATAAAGCCCAAAACCCATAAAGTCTATTTGTTTGGTTATACGTCTTTTTATACGTATAGTAATACCTCAAATCACTCCTCCATTGTCGAATCAACAGCCGAATTCCAGCCTGGCTGGAGCCCGCACTCCCACCATGGGCCCACTTCTGGGCTGCCCATCTAAACAGAAACGTGGGCTATTACCCAATCTCTATGTCCCACGTGTCAACAATTCTAATCTGAACCTGGCCGCTTAACCGTCCACGTGAAACACAGCGGCTCTTATGCCACCGCCTATTCTCGGTCACATCCTACCATTCAAGGAAACGGAGTACATCACCCAATATGTCAACCGGATTCATTCGCTCGCTCTCCCTTCACCTATTACATGTCATCTAATCCCTTTGTTTCCCAATTAGTAGTAATTACAAATAGTATTTGTGTGTATGACACAATTATAACTTTATTCGGTTGAGAGCAACTAATGATGCAAAATTTACATACATGATGATTAAAGTAATTATGCTCGAAATGGATCGATCAAAGATTTCGAGATTGGAGTAGATGATTGCGTAATGATAGGTCAATCGTTCGTGTTTGTAAATATTTTTTAAGTGATAGAGGTGGGAATATTAATATTTTTCAATTTTAATATATAAACAATATTGTTGTGTGATATTTGAATTTTTATTGTTAAAGATTTTATGTTCTTATTCATAAATTACTAAATATAATAGAGTTTATAAATTTCACAAAATATTTTAACAGCTAATTTCAAATTTGTAAACTTCACCAAACACTTCCCTAAATTAAAAATTCATAAACTAAGTTCAAATTTTTTAACAAAAAGAAAAACTCTACCAAACCTCTCTTCCTCTCCTTCAGTTGGCGATTGTGTAGAAAGCTCGTATTTCTATGTCTGTGCAATAACTTCCATGGAAGCAGACTCGTCTGAAAGACCAAGGCTTCGTTACTTCCGCTGTAGCTTCTGTAGACGCTGTTTCTGTTGCTTCTACTCATACGCATAGCCCTAACAAAAACCCTAATCAGAATAGATAGTCAATTTGGATTAGTTGTTTATGGATTCATCGCATGCTCCGTCAGGTCTCTCTCTAGGGTTCCACTCTCAAACATCACCGTTGCCTGCGAAAATCCCGGCCGTGGTCGCCGAGGATTCGTTTTCATTTCAGATTGATTCAAATTTTTGCGGCTCATCAAATCGGGTACCTCTTCAATTGTTCGATCAGAAGGATGATAATCGGGTTGAGAATGGCGAGGTTGAAGGGGATTCTGAGCAGTTCAGCATATTAGGACACCGTATGTGTATAAAGAGGGATAGGGATTCTCAAGCGTGCTTACCTTCGAAGCGGATTGCAATCGGGTCGGGACTCGAGGAGCGGCAAGCTTGGGTACGGTCATGGGGTAACCAGCCTATTGGGGACGCCGACCCCGAGGTCCTTGAAATTATGGAGAAAGAGAAACAGAGACAATTCAGAGGGATTGAATTGATTGCTTCTGAGAATTATGTGTGCCGTGCTGTATTGGAAGCTCTAGGAAGCCACGTATCCAACAAGTACTCGGAGGGAATGCCCGGAGCTCGGTACTACACTGGCAATCAATATATTGATCAAATTGAATTGCTTTGCATGGAGCGGGCATTGGCTGCTTTTGGCCTTGACTCTGATAAATGGGGCGTGAATGTGCAACCATATTCATGTACCTCTGCAAATTTGGCAGTTTACACAGGGCTTCTACTTCCTGGTGATAGGATAATGGGGTTGGATTCGCCTTCTGGTGGCCATATGAGTCACGGGTACTATACCCCAAGTGGGAAGAAGGTATCTGCTGCGTCGATATTCTTTGAGACTTTACCTTATAAGGTGAACCCGCAAACAGGTTACATTGATTATGATAAGCTTGAGGAGAAGGCCTTGGATTTTCGCCCAAAGATACTTATTTGTGGCGGGAGCTCCTACCCACGAGAGTGGAATTACTCAAGGTTTAGGCAGATTGCAGATAAGTGTGGAGCATTTTTGATGTGCGACATGGCTCATATTAGCGGTCTTGTTGCAGCCAAGGTTTGAATACTTTAACTTTTGATAGGGTTTTGTCACTTAGTTATAGATTTCTGTACATTTCGAGGCCTTTTTTTTAGTTTATTCATTTACATCTGATATCATTAGAAGGTCATACTTGATTGGTTCCTGAGCATCTCAAGAACCAAGCATTGGTCTTGTCGCTACAGGATTGTGGTTTCTGCTGCTTGTTTAGCATTTTGATTTTGTGTGTCTGTTGATAGCTTTGGTAACAACATGAAACTAATGTCACTTTTGATTGATTTGGTGCAATTTCATATCTCAATCATGTTAGAGTTTAACAACGTGATCTAAGTATTATCTAGATATATTAGGTAAAAGTGCTCTGTACGCAATCCTGCTAACTCGATATTTATAGCTGAGTTCTTTCGTGATTAGTACTCAGTGCAAGGTTCCTTTCCTCGTCTTCGGTGTAAGGTGAAGACTTTTTTGGTTTTGCCCTCAGTTTTGTGGTCTTAAGAATAGTTTGTAGAATACTTTTCTAAAATAATAAAACCAAAAAAACTGGTGTTTTTGCCAACTTTTATCTTTGAAAACAGTTTTGGGAATTAATGAATTAGGACTAACTTGAAAATCCGTTCATATGTCTCTTGGAGAACATTAACTTAAATGCCCTGTAATTGTTTTTGCATTCGGAAACTTCATTGATAGTGGATATTCCATTAATAAATTAATATAACTTTTGCAACTCTTCACTTGATCTAAGGAGATTTGGTGAGAAGGCATCTGAAAACATTGAAAATGTGTGTGCCAGTTTATGTGTGGGAGTTATGCAATTGGTGTTATGTTTTCAGAAACGTAATGTTGAAAACAATTAACCATATTTCTTGTTTTCTAGTTTTCAAAAACCGATTCAGAACAGGTTCTTTAACTGTCAGATTTTCTGAACTGTACGCTAGAATTATCATTTTGAGAATGAATTTTGCAATGGACGTAGTTGCCTAGTTGGTAAGCAAGCATTTATACTGGTTATATGATGCATTGCTTTGCTTATAAGAAATCTGCTTTTTCACACATTTGCTTCTATTAACAAATACTTGTAAAACTGAAAATTAGATTGTTAGAACTGCTGGATTGTTATGGATAAGCTTTGTGATGATACTGGAATAAAAACATGTGAATATAACACTGAGTGTTTTGGGGGGTTTGGTTGGTTATTTCCTTGTAGCATCAAAATGGGAAAGTCCCGTCATTTGCTAACAAAACTTACTAGGGTTAATGTGAGTCGTCTTTTTTTTTTGTGTGTTCATGTTTGACGTTTACAGCTTTTGTTTAATGAGTGGGACTTTGGTTCAACTGATTTTACCATCTTTTAGCCATTGAAAATTAATCAAAGCAACATTTAGTGTTCTGGGCATCAGTTGCTCCTTCCATTTTACCTCACGCCTGTACACATATCTTTTGTTTTTTTTTTCTTTTAATATTTTTTTTCTTTTTGCAAGCTGGTGTGGAGTATGTCCTATACTCCTATAGTCAGAGAGTAATGCCACTTGGTTCCACATATAACAAGGGAATCTCTCTGCAACATTTGTGCCTTACTATGTGTTTGCTGTTGTCTTGTACAGATATGTGCAAATCCATTTGAGTATTGTGATGTTGTTACCTCAACTACTCACAAAAGTCTGCGAGGCCCTAGGGGTGGTATTATCTTTTACAGGAGAGGTGCCAAGCAAAGGAACAATGGAATGCTGCTTAATCATAGTGATGGCATTAGCCACTATGATTTTGAGGAAAAGATAAATTTTGCAGTATTTGCATCATTGCAAGGGGGTCCTCACAATAACCATATTGCTGCTCTTGCCATTGCCTTAAAACAAGTTGCTACTCCTGAGTTCAAAGTATATACGCAACAGGTGAAGAAAAATGCTCAAGCTTTAGCATCTGCGTTGTTGAGAAGAAAATGCAGGTTGGTGACTGGAGGAACTGACAACCATTTACTGCTCTGGGACCTAACTACTCTAGGATTAACAGGTATTATGGTTCTTCCTTGTCCAGTAGACAGTGAAATTGATTGTGTGAGTGTGTGCTTGCATTAGATATTCATCAGTTGGTTCAACCTATATTTTTACACCCGGGACAAACATATCTATGTTTTATGTTTATATATTATTAACATTAATAATTGTAGTCATACTCAAGTAGAGCCAGTGCTGAGATACGCTAACATTACGACCTCAATATATGTGATGAACATCTTATGGGGGAAATTCTTGTAGCATGTGATGCAAAAATTTTCAATGCTGCTTCTCTGGCATGTAGAGACATTTGTAAAATGTACTATTACTTATCTGCCACCTGAAGAATAATATAGAAAGGGAAATGTCATGGGCGGCTGGGCCCTTTTGTTGAAAATTATTGAAAGTTATATTATTTCAAGATATGATCTACATAATTGTACCATTTGATTCCTTAGTCACTTTTCTATCACTTTTAAGTCCCCATATGGACATTATTTTAGTCTTTTACTTTAGCGGTACATACTTAGCTGTAAAAAATGATAGCTTTTGGAGTAGCGAAGGTTAATGGATTTATCACGACTTAATACTTGACATATGGAATACATGTTTTTTTCCTTTAATTTTTTCTGCACAGAGACAGAGAGAGAGAGAGAGTTGTCACTGGGTTTAAGAACCAATTCATCATTGTGTTTTAACCGGTTTATGCTTATGTACGTCTTTTTCAAGTCATATAAATGTTTGTGTAGAGAGACAGATGGAAGTGTGCATTTATGTCTTTATTACTGTTGGTAATATCTTTACTATTATTGACATTATTGCTATTCTAACTTTTTATAGGCAAGAATTATGAGAAGGTCTGTGAGATGTGTCATATCACTCTCAATAAAACTGCCATATTTGGTGATAATGGTGCATTTTCCCCTGGAGGAGTAAGAATTGGTATGTAGTGACCTTTTCATGCTTTTGATAGAGACATTTATAATTTGTTTGATATTATCTGAACTTGTCTTTCAGGTGCAGAAATGGTCATAGTTTTTGTGTCTGTCAAGGTCTCATCCAGCATGCATGGTCCTATTTAATTTCCTTGTTATGAATTATGATCCATTGATTTGCAAGTCATTCATAAAGTGTGCGTGGACTTAATTTCCAAATTCCTGTTTGTAGATTCTTTTTAACTACTGGAAATATTTTCTATGGGCTGCTTATAAGTACAATATCACTGTCATCATTACTGAATTTAGCATCATTATCGGCTTGAGTCTTTCCTGTATCTGAAGTTGGGTGGTCTTTGTTTTGGAGAGAAGATATGATGGGATGTTAACATCCAAAATTCCTGCCCCCAACTCCATTCTTTCTCAGGTACTCCTGCTATGACATCACGAGGTTGTTTAGAGGCTGAGTTTGAAACAATCGCCGACTTCCTTATTAGGGCTGCACAAATAACTGGTCTTGTGCAGAGGGAACATGGTAAACTGCAGAAAGATTTTCTCAAGGGTATTCAAAACAATAAAGATATTGTCGAGCTTCGGAATCAGGTTGAGATGTTTGCCTCCCAGTTTGCGATGCCT
Source organism: Tripterygium wilfordii (assembly GCF_013401445.1). NCBI lineage: Eukaryota > Viridiplantae > Streptophyta > Magnoliopsida > Celastrales > Celastraceae > Tripterygium > Tripterygium wilfordii. The sequence continues at coordinate 2,590,875 of NC_052242.1, forward strand.
GGATTTGACATTTGAAATACATTAGATCAACAGCCTGCATATATCATACTTGATATACTTGCGTCTGCGGCTAACTACGTTCTGCATGGTAACTCATCTTCGACACCACCGCCCCTTGGCTCTCTGTTTCAGTTTGTTTTTTGTAGAGAACAGAAAGATCAATCTTCTGGATATGAACGTTTCCAAAGTTCTACTGGTTTCAAATAAGAATTTTTGTTCCCAATTGTTTAGTAATATGAAGCAATAAATTGCATTTTTGAGATTTTAATTTCTATTAAAGGTATACACTACTCTTTTGCCACTGTATATGTGCAACTTAATGCAGAACCTGGCTGTACATTTCTCCTTCATTCGCGTTTATTTATTATCCTTTGCGATATTCTTATCCTTTCTTTCAGAGGCAGTATTTCTGGAATTTATTAAGGAAAACAAAAGGGGTAAAAAAACAGGAATATATTTTTCACTAGGTGTTGTGATTGAACAAGGCGGCTACAAACGCGATGTAAATATGGATGTCTGCTTCTGGATCTGGTAGAGCGTTATTTACTATTGTGTTCATAGATTAATGGGTTTGTGTTGCTTTATGTTTCAGCTATGGTTTCTGGTTTTATTGGACAACAAGTCTGACAAACATCTTGTTGCCTTCTTCACTAATGGTACTCTTTTGGTGCACACCATAATTAAGGCTGCATTTCGTTTTTTTTGTCTTCCTCTTCTTGGTTTCTTTCGTTGCAATTTGAATTTCTTTTTCACCATATACAGCAAGTAAGAGCTGAAAACTCCCACAGAATATTCTCTCTGCATATCATGCCATTTTATGTTCCCTCTTTAGTTGTGTATACAAGTAAAAAGTAAATGATTTTTGGATTTCTGGGTGACCATAATTATAAAAAAAAAAAAAAAAGGATATCTGGGTGTGGTTATAATCCTTTTGAACTGGTCAAAGGTAATGATCATTAGCAGTGCATTTGCCTGTAAACTTGAAAATTGTCTTCCTTGGTTTTGAGTTTATTAGTATTTCTTTTCACCCATAGATTTGCTGGAAGACTCAAACTTTTGTGCCAAAACTTCTGGCTTCTGGTGCTGTTAAGCTATAATTAAATGTATTGATTTTTGTCCTTATGTTTTCTTGTTTTCCATTACTTTATAGCTTTTGTTTATTAACCACTTTGATATGGAACCCTTGAGGGGAGGCAAACCATGAATTTCCGGCTAAGGGACAAAAAGCATGAGATACAGTTGCAAGTGAGAGATAGTGACACCCTCAAACCCCAATTTTCTGCAAATTTTTTTTTTTCTTTCTAAATTACCTGATACCCAAAAAAAGGGGGATTGAAATTTTCTAAAAGAATATAATTATCAGTGAGGGTAGGGAAAGAAAAAGAAGCAGACATTGTCAGGAAGGAAGATGTGCTTTCAAGGGTCAACTCCATTAGTGTCCATTGCTTTCAAAGTGAATCCAATCAGAGACAAAAGCTTCATGAGAGCAAAGAGAGAGGAGGGTTTTGAAATTAAAGTTAGCAGAGTCCAGGAATCTCACAGTGACTAAGTCTCCCTTTTCATCATTCTTTAGCAACTAGAATCATTAGTCATTTTTTACCCATATTGCTCCCACCATCAAAACTACAACCACAGGAACCTACCATGTATTGACAAATAAAATACCAACCCAAGAACCCTAATTGAGATTTGATTGTGATGTTCTTCTTTTCATATATCTTTCTTGCTTTCTCATTATAATTTTCCCATTCTCTTCGCATTTCTGTTAAATATTCCACTATTATCAACCCAAAATGCAGAGAAACCACAAGAAGCCAGGCATAGGTAAATAAAAACGAAAAAAAAATTAAGAGAAGGGTTTAAAGGTACAACCACCCCAACCCAAGAACTGATTTTTCTACCTAGTATTTTTTTTTTCTTTTTTTTTTGGATTGAACCCAATTTCTGTATTGTTGTCTAATATCTACCTATGACTGCAAAAGTCCAAGAGCTTCTTTCTTCCTTCAACAATCTCATCAAAGAAATCATCAAGCTGAGCAGCAATATTATCAGCACCAGACTTCAACACCCCAAAACACCCTCTCAAGTTCTCCACACTCTCTCTTAAACCCACCTCCCCTTCCCACTCCACCACCCCACCTCCTCCTCCTCCACCCCCACCCCCACCACACCTCCTCTCCATTTCCCCTCTCAACTCCTCCATCGCCGCCTTTGATAGCCTGAACTCGTGCATCAGTATCCCTGGCCGGCCATTCATCTGCCCTATCTCCGCAGCCACCCTCTGCTGCAACCTCGCCGTCGATATCATAAAAGCAGACCCGAAAAACAAACACCCCTCGTATCCTCCTCTCACGAAACTCGATTCCGGCCAACAGTATACTATTCCGTACAGCAAGATCATTAGGAGTAGAGAACTCACGTTCCTCATTGCGTATAGAACTCCTCGGAATCCGTTGAAGCCGTTCAGTTTCGATTCCACCGACACTTTCTCGTCGAAGCGTAAAGAGAGTGGTTGAATTCTTGTTTCCATCAAAGCTCTGTTCTCCTCCTCTAATCCGACTGCTTCTCTGCGACACCCTGAAATCGCCCTCATCACCTGCTTCAGTCGATCAATCAATCAGAGATTTCAAAACAAACAAAAATCAAAATGATTGGGTGAGTTAATTTGAATTTTTCAATTAATGAATCAACCTGTCTGGAGAGTTGGGGGCTAAGGCGGGGATGATTGTCAAGTGAGTTGGTGATGTTGAATCCTGCAGAGTAATAGTTTTCCATCCCAGAAATACCTGTTTTGAGGACATGACAGGCTTCCCATAGCTTGGAACTCTCGTCCATGTATTCATCAAGCCACTTATCACCGACTGGTAAATGGAGTTTCTGGACAAGAAGGGTCAATTGGGAGTGAGAGGATCTGAGAAGAGAAAGCACTCTCTGGAGGAATTGGATTGACATGAAATTGCTTGAAAGATAAAACCTTTCGAGATCATCGATGCCTCTGGTGAGAAAAGAGTAGAACCCATTGACAGAGTTTGTTGAAGAAGGATCCATTGTTGAACAAGAAAGAAAAAAGCCACAAGATGGTAAGAAAGTGAGGATTGAAAAAAGGTTATATAGAGGGTTGAAGCATTTGAATTTTCTAAAAAAAAATTAGAGAGAAGTGAAGAAGAACTAGAAGGAAGAGAGGGAATATATCTTAGAAGCTCAGGTTTCTAAGGTGGAAAAGGATTGTTGGGAGCAATGATGGGTGTTTCCTATACAGGGGAAAGGATGATTGGTAATATGCCATTTTCATTGTTTAATGGACTCTCAAAGCAAACCAAAGGAAGAGACTTTATATACTACTTGCCAATTCCAACTCTGGTACACAAAATTTTATTTTATTTTTTAAAAAAAAACTCAAAATCAGCCAAAAAAAAAAGTGTCAAAGAGGGGGGTTTTTGAGATTTGACAAATTCATCATCAAATGAAAATTTTGATGAGCTCCCATCCAATTTCTTCCTTTTTCTGTCTCTTTCTTTCATAAAATTGTGAGGCATCATATAAAGTTTGTGTGTAATGGTAATGGGTCACAAATATAATATGAGAGAGAGAGAGAGACAGAGAGTAAGGGAAGGTGAGTGGTTTAATTTATTTGATTAGTTTAATTAATACATATATAGTGTATTTAAATATTGGTTTTGGGTTTGTTTTGTTGTATGATGATGGAGAATTGAGTTTTATTGGGTTGTAAACTGTTTGACTGGAATGACTCAGATTCTGGTTTTGTACATTCTCTTCTTATAAGTCTTGTGTATCAGCGAATCAGAATCATCAAGTGTTTTCTTTGAGATTTGGTGGTGTTTTGGCTGCTTCTTCCCTTTTTTTCTTCCTCGAGCAACTGACTTTGTTCCTTAAATCCCCTCTATTTCTATTGAAATTTGTGGGTTTACGTCTCCTAGATATTTCTTGTGTTCTGTTGATTTCTACTACAATAAAAGAGAATTGAAATGATGAGGTTCTTTGTATGTGTGTACTTGACTAACCCTCTACAATGCCAAAATAAAAAATTTTAAAAAAAAAAACTAGTCTTTTGAGGCCTCATTTCTATACAAAAATTTACATTCATTCTTTGCACAATTGCACCAAATAATGAAAATCTTCAAACAAATAACACATAAAAGAAATGATTTGTCTACATATTTATTCCTTATATTTTGCTTATAAACTAATAAGACATTTGGGTCCCAAATATTTTCCATTTGACCAAATGGGTTCCTCTCTAATGATTCAAAGGTATGGCAACCATTTCTATTCATTCTCTTTGTATGCACTAAATTACATTATAAAATTAAACACCTTTTTTTTTAATTATATATATATATATATAGCTAGCGCCTGCAGGAGAGTGGGACCATGAAATCTCATGTATATTGGGGAGTGTTATATATTAAGAAAAGAAAAGGGATTAGAGTAGCTGGGGGGGGGGGTGCTCGTGGGTTTTTGGAGAATGAGACATTTTAAGAGTATGTTGGTCTTTTTAAGATTATTTTCATTGGAAAGTGAAGAGGAGACTTAGCATTATTTAAGGGAATTCATTGATATGGGCACCCATTATCTTTGATCAAAGAACCTCACCTAATTTTTAAACATAATAGATATTTTTGGTCTCTCCATTTTTTAAAACAAAAATGAATAATTGTGGTATTTGTTTTAGTTCTTGTCGACCAAATAGGTCCCCCTACATTAATTTTTACAAACAAATTATTAACAATGTCTCTCTCATTTGCCTCCTCTATTAATTTGATTGAATTGGGTACTCAAATTTAATACATTTAGGTTTCTTGATGAATGATTGGAATACTCCATTTTCTTTCTTTTTTAAGGGTTCATAATTTTTTTATTTTAAAATATAAATAAAACAAAAAAGAATCTTAACAAGTATTCTTGGACAAATTAAGCTCATATATATAGAATGTATATATATATATATGTATGTATACATATATTTTGAAACGGATGAGGGGGTTCGAACCCTGGTCACCAAGATGATACATACCATCCTTACCACTCCAACTAGCGGCTCGGGTGTCATATAGAGAGTATATATTGGGTGAGTGAAATATATGGAGTAAATTTTATTACAATTATTTTTCACAATTTCAAATTTACAGATGTCCTTATTTACTAGTTTAGGCCGGCAAGGACAATTTAAGGCAAATAATTATGTTTTCACATTTTCAGGTGATAACAGTTGAGATGAACTCAAGTGTTGAAACAGCTAAGAATGAACCCAATTCCCATGCTTTCCCATGTTTGCTAATCAAACAAATAAATTTTCTAGGAATCCAAACAATGTCAAGTAAAATGGGGTATCTGTAGATTTTAGAATCTAGTAGGTGGGGTAAGGGAGTGTTTGGTAATGTATAGTAAAAAAAAAAGACATTTTAACAAACATATCTGTAAAGGAGAGCCTGAAAATATTCTATCTATGACTATAATTTCAACAAACTAGAAACATTGTATTTATGGCAAGAAAGTTTCATTTTCTTTCTTGATGGTTATTGGGTGGACACATCTTGATGATTCAGAATGAAAATGATACACTGGAATAATTGTTTTCATAATATTATATAAATGCAAAGAAAAGAAAGGTAGTATTGAAGAAATAAAGAGGGGAATAACCAAGTGGTTCACAAATTAGGGTTGATATGCCTAGTCTTGGCAAGTTGGGTTATGCCATTAACTTCTAATTAGGGACCACTTTTGTTTTCAATTGAAAGTGATTTAGCAATCCAATTATGAAGGGTGAATCTATCATTACTTATCTCAATATATCCTAATTTACTCTTTCATTTAATGTTGTGATCACGCACTGAGTTTTGACTCAACTTACCATATCGTTAGACAGGAAATTTAAGTGCGTGCAGACTTGACGATCTGGGTTTAGGCTCATATCGGATGTCCAAAAAGTAAACTTATATAATGTTGTTTTCGGTTTTAAAAAAAAAATTTGAAAGGGACGATGAGGTTTGTTATGATCTTGATGAATTATTCTTGTTAGAGGATCCAAATTTGATTTGCTGACGAATATTAAATTTTATATCTTCAAATTGAGGAAGCAACAATTAAATAAAAAAATCCCAAAAGTATGAAAGATTTTGTGGTTTGAGAAATTAATTCTATATTTTTTCAAACTTCAACTAGGGAATTTGGGGATTTTCTAGTCACTAACTCAATCATGTTTGTTGAAGAGAGTAAGTCCACATATATAGGTCACAAGTCAATCCATTTGCTCTTGCAAGTTTATTAAACATAAAAATAATTATGATGATGAAGAAGAAGAGAAAAAAGAAAGATGAATTAGGACTAAAGTAGTCAGGTTGATGCCTTTTTTAAGACTTTATGCATACAATAATTGATTAACTGAACCTCTACTTATAATAAACCAATGTAGAGTCTACTCTAAGAACATACCAAATCCTAGCTTTAATGCATTAAGACTAATAATTGTAGAGAAATATATATATATATATAGTGATTATTGTGATACAATAAAATAAATAGAGAAGAAAAAAATTATTATATAATAAACAAAATCAATCACTTCCTTCTTTTTTAAAAAAATTAATCAATTTCAAAATTTGACAACAAATGTAAACTTATACAACAACCTACATATAGAATTTAAGTTTTCATGTACTAATCTACCATGTCATGCATTTGAATTCAGGTTAAGTGTCGCCCACTTGTTTTACTCGCTTCCCGTTCATCATTCTTTTCAACCTCGATCCTGCTATCAACCTTAGGATTGACCAATCACAACCCTTTCTTCGGCTATAAGGTTGCTAGGTCACTTACCCCAAATAACCTTGAGACTTGCACTTATCCTATCTCAGTTCACACATATCCCTTTAAAAAAAATTAATGTAGAGGAGAGGACGAGACGCAATAAGTGACTTAGTCTTTTAGTCACCAATCACAACAATCCCTATTTCTGACACACGTCATTCACAAAACATTTCATTCCAGATCATCTTTGAGATTTATCCCCACTTGACATGACGTCACCTCAATTTACTTCACATAAACTATAAATACTCTGCTTTCTTCCCAAAAAAAGGAGGACGCACATACACTCTCTCCCTAGAACTCATTGAATCGCATCTTGGCAAATCACCATTACAACTACCTCTAGTGCATCAATCTTTCAATCTTCGAAATACTCTTCCCGTCGTGCTTTCCTCTACGATCGACGCCACTCTCATGTGCATTCATAACATCCTCTTTGACTTTTCATCGTATCGACTTGATCGCCAGAGCATATCATTCATAATTTTTCATTCATGTAACATGTAATTTAGATGCATTCACAAATCTTCATCTCCTTTCACTATACAAAGAGATGATTTTTTCTTATTCACCTCTAATACCAATGAGGTCAGTAAATACTCTGTCACTCTCTAATATGTCATCACTTTTCAGTGGATTCAAATCAAAGAAAAAGACAACAAACCAAAAGTAATTCTGTTGGCGAGGGCAATATTGTCTTTAACGTGCACTATTTTATTTTATAAATAAAAGTCAATTAAGATTAATTAAAACATAAATTAAATTGACCGGTAAAAGAAAGCCACAAAGTACAAAGCAAAAGTAAAAAAAAAAAAAAAAAAGGTTAAAAGTTGAAGCGAACGTACGACAGGTGGCCTGCTCATAACTGCACAACTGGGAAAAAAAAATTCCAGCGGACCTCTTTTTCATATTGTTTTTCTCGTGTTATTATTTTGTTTTTATCTAATAAAATAATTTGTCCTTGCAGTAACTAAAAATCACCCAATTAATTAATCTTTTGAAAAATGACTTCAAAAGGAAAAAAAAAACCCTTGCAATCTGAATAGAAAAATATAAAGACTATTATTGAAAGTCCGTGACATCATAGTGTGTTTCTTCATGTCTAGAATATATATGTTGAGTAAAGAACATTTTTTGGGGTGGTAAAATTTGTATGAATATGATTACATATATGTATATGATTGTGATGAATTGAGATATATATAAATACATATATATATATATATATATGTGGGTAGATGGGGAAAATAAGTGAAGAGTGTGGATGTGGTGATGTAGTAGCCACATAATAATTTGAGCTCCAAATCTCCATGATAGTCAATGATAGATAGAGATAGAGATAGAGATAGAGATAGAGATAGATAGAGCTTTGGATTTGGATTTGGAAGAAGAATTTTTTTAAAAAAATAAATAAATAATTGAACAAACTTCATTCACCGAATCACCTTCAACTATAAGCCTAGAAGAGAGGAAGAGGAAGATACATTGATGGGCCACTATGGACATAATGTTGACATGACTAAAGAGCTTTGATATTCAATGGTTACCTAAGATGGGGCACACCCCCCAATTGCTTCTATTCTTGATTTAACACTTTAGCTAGCTATAGCCTTCTCTCTAGCCTACCACAATCAACATATATAAAGCTTCAAAACCAAGATAATTAACTACAATAATTAACATAAATAATTGTCATATTACCAACAAAAAGAAGAAAAATAGTGGATCTAGAGCCTAGATGTAAGATGTGTATGCATGTTTAGTTGTGTGTGTATATATATATACACACCGTCCGTCCCAATTTATTTGTCATCCTTTGAAAATCTAATTTTTTAAGAAGATATTATTTAATACAATTAAACTACACAAAATAATCATGTTATTTCAAATTTATCCTTATTTATGGTGATACTTTTTTTTTCCTTAGAACTAAGATAATTAAAGTAACAAGAATAATTTTCAAATACAACAACAAAAGTGTTAATTAATGAAGAAATGTGATCCTAATTTTGAAATATCCCAAAATAAAAAAAAAGGACTAAGAAAATGGGAAGAGGGAGTATAACCTATCAAATTGGCAACAAAAGATTCCATATAAAGATCTATGAAGTGGTTGTCAAAACATTATATAGATATATATATGTATGTATGTATACATGAAATATATATGTGCATGCATCTTTAATTTGATGTGTTGATGGGGGATACACCTTATAACTTGTTTTGGACATTCTGGGTTTCCTTGTCAATTTCTACCTACATTTAAAACTTCTCTCTTTCCCTTTCAATCCTTTTCTTGATGACTTAATCTATGAGGGTGCACGTGTAAAGAACAATCAAAAGTGGGTGGTTAGAAACAATTTTTAATTTCTAGCAACGACAACTAATAAGTGATAAGTCTCTTCATACTGGATATTTGTGATGAAATGAAATTTGTTGTTTGGAAGTTTGAAGGGGGGGGTGAGGGTGGGGTCTAAGAAACTAAGACTTTTTTTTTTTTTAATTAGGAAGTTTCACCAACCAATTTTAGTGGCTTTTTGGGTATTCACTTACTCGTACCAACAAAATTATGGATTAACATAAGATGAATTTAAGCACATATTGGATGTCTAAATGGTAAACTTATACGATATCGTTTTAAATTAAAAAAAAAATCACCATAGGTATTCTCAATCAAATAAGTATAGGAACCCTAATTTTCCCAACATTAGAATCCAAAAATTTTATTTCCTTGAAAAACATAATAAAATTATAATTATGTTATGCTACATTTTCTTTTATCTTTTATGCATGTGTTAGCTAGTGTCAACTATTAATTCTAGCTAGCACATGATTTATCTGGGTCTCTTAGCGTATCTATAAAGAAGAAAAGAAAGTAAGGGGATTGAAATTAATGATGACATGAGAAGAAAGGACCCAATCATAATTCCAAAGAGTAGTCCCATACCTTATTCTTTGTTAGGTCTAAAGACTCTCAAACCCACATTGCCCATTTCCCCTCCCTCTCTTTTGACCAACATTGATGGTGAGAGAGGGGGCGTGTCTGCATTTGTTTTTGGTTTTGTGCTTTCTTGATTCAACTTGGGCAAAACCCACTTCATGATTCCTTCCCACTATAGTTTTCCTTTTAGCCCCTAAAAGAGGGGGAAGTCTACTAAAAGTGTATAGAATTTGTTACCAAGCCGAAACCAACAACAAAGCATTCACATAAATTATGTCATTATATATACATATATATATATATATATGTATATGTATCTACTAGTGCTCCTACTAGGCTTTTATGATTGAGTATCTAACCAAAACCCTTTAGGGTTTGCTTTTTCATGATTTTGATTTGGAATTTTTGGAACCCAAAATGGGGGTTTTGGAGGGGGACTTTTTCTTCTTTTTTCTCCTCTCTCTCAACATCTGCATTATATATAAGTGGGTGTGTATATATATATATATGCATTGCAAGCTTAATGGTGCGTGACGCATGGTGTGGGGGGTGCTATCAACTTTGTCAAAAACAGTTGACAATGTACGTTAAGTTTGTTGATTCTGACCAGGACTACCAAACACAATTCATCTCAGAAAAGTAGCTCATTCGTCAATCTCTTGCAAATATATGCGTCTTAGATTCAGTCACTTAGAGATATCTTTGAGGGGTCATAAGATCCATGATGAAAAAAACAAGGTATCTCACCAAGCTTTCTTCAACACATACTCATATTCCACAAGAACAATTTACCTAATTATAGGATGAATGGTGTATGCACGCTTTCTACTTTTCAATTGGGCGCACACCGGCCTATTGTTTCTTATGTCTTGTTGTCATTTTGTAAAGTCACTATTGCGACATGTGTCTAGTTGTAAAGGTGGCCAGCTGTTGTTTCATATCACAACAAGAGAAAGGTGGTAACGCAACTTTTGATCACCGGAACAGTTAAACAAGTCCAACTCAATCACCGAATGTTCAAACATTCCAACTCGAGAACCCAAACTTGAAAATTGTTCTAATATGCACACTCGGATAGATTATCGACTATTAAAACAGTCAAACTGCTAATGTGACATAAAAAAAATCAACATAAAGAATTTGCCCTAACAATGAACAATCTGTCCGTGTATGCATACTAGAACATGGTGCTCAAGTTTGTTGATCTTGACCAGGACTAGTACCAGCACACAATTCATCTCATAAAAACTACCCAATTTGTCTCTCTCTTGCAAATATATGCGTCTTAGATTTAGTCACTTAGAGGTATCTTTGAGTGGTCATAAGATCCATAATGAAGAAAAGAAGTCATCACACAAAGCTTTCTTAAACACACACTCAGATTCCACACAAGAACAATGGTTTCTAAAACGCCTACTGTGACCATAAACAAGTATGTACCTCCTTCAAGCGAGATGATTAAAGAATATACTCAAATTAGATGGTACTCAAGTTCGAGTCTTCACTTCCGCTTACTTACCGAAAAGAAAAAAGATAAACAGTGCATACACCCAACCAATTGTATAATCCTTCTACTATTCAGTTGTAAAGGTTGCCAGCTGTTTCATATCACAATTAGTGAGAGTTACTACTACTAAGTACTAACTAGGGTTGATAGTAATGCACATTGTTTAAGAAATTTTGGGCTATTTATGGTTTTTACAGTTAAAGGTAGAGTGATCATAAGATTTATGGGTTTTAGAAGAAAGGTACAAATACTTATACTTATGGGTCCAATACACTGGAAAATATGTATATAATAGTACCAAAAGCAACAAAAAAGAAAAAGAGAAAAAATCTTCCTCAGTGGATACAGAAAAAACTGAGTGGGATCTGATCTCTGGGTACAAGGCTTTCAAGTTTTTCTTCTTCTTCTTCATCTTCTTCCAAGCCTATGAATGTTGTTGGGTAGGGTTGAATAGGCCCACATTATTGGTGCTTTTTTTTTTATGTAAGTTGTAAAGGCACTTCTGGTTCAAGATCCTTTTAACAGTTTAAAGTGTTGCGGCTAAAGATGGCCCTATTTGGGCGGCCTACGTAGACCAGACTCCAGAGCCACAGCATCTAATCATGTATTTTCTGACCCAAAAAAGCTAAACAAACTGTAACCACATCAATAATTATTAATCATGGCTTGGATTGCACTGCAACAAAGCATGAAGTTGAAGTTGCTATGCAGCAGAAACCAAATTAATTATTTGGGTTTGTTCTGAACTGTCAATTCTCCAACTCAATAATATGTTGGTTTAGTTCTACTGCTCACTTGCTAAGTTTTTACTTGTATCAGCTTTAAAAAATAAGTCTAGTTATAATCAGCTTTTGCTTTGACAGCTCAACAGCGTTGAACACCTTAGGCAGAGTGTAAGCTCAATTTCTGTCCAAAAAAAAAAAGAAAAAGACGAGAGGCTCATGGAGAAGGATGGAGCAAATCTTTGTACCCGTAATCACATATTTACACTGAAACAATGAACATTTTGTTTATTCTTGTTTTCTCTTCTATGTATATATAGGCTGACTGGTAAATCCAAGAATGGTGGATTGGAGTACAGCATCATAATTAAATTTTTTTTTTTAAAAAAAAGATAATGAATTCAGCAATAGCAGGGACAATTTCTCTAAGAGATGCAGGAATATGAACAAAGAATTTGATGGTTAAACAAGCTACTAGTTAAGCATATAAGACCATCATCGAACTAGACTGCATCTCTACATTCATTTCATTCATGAAAAGCAAGGAGACGAATGCCACTGTCATTTCATCATTCTACTAGAATGCAACTCTACATTCATTGTATCATTAGAGGGTTCTTGTAAGAGCATAAGTTATGCTCTTTGCGGGTACACATTTTGGAGGAATGATCATTGGTTCGAATTCCCAGTATATAGCTTCCTGTTTTTAGTACTCCAAAAAGGGGTCAGAGAACTTCAGAGACAAGTTCCTGAATCTCATAATCGAACTCCCACTAAGAAGCCTCTGTTGTGCCATTGAAAGTAAATCAATAGGGTAACTTTCATTTCAGCTAAATTCATTAGCACTTCTCTGAGGAAGGACCGAAAAATCAAACTCGAGGGTCTATGAGCATATCAGGGTGCAAATGTCCTTTGTTCTTGCTTCAGAAATGTTGGTGAGAGGAAAAACCCTGAAGTTGCCATTACTTGTACATGTCAAAGTTAACTGGGCATCGCTGACCTTGGTCTGCAATCACCGTATGCATGTGTGATAAATTTATTAATGACACAAAAAAAAATCAGAATGCAGTTGAAATAGCTTAATATACTACGAATGAGCCAAATAAATTCAAAGTACTAGTCTATTGATCTTCTAGCATTTTCTATAAAATCCTTTTTGCTTCTATTATGTAAACCTATGCGACAGTATAACTGCATAAGGTGCCAATGGCACAAGCACTACAAATAAGAGTGAATTTTATGCTGACTTAATTGATTCAAGATTGTGATGGAAAGCACTATCTACCCTTACTGAAAGAATGAAATCATTAAACAAATAGAACTGCTCAAATCTAATTGCTGCATATACTCGGAAAATGGCAATAGTTGGGGGAAACTCAGCAATAAGTGCAGTTAAGATCCAGAATATTTAATGCTCTCATGTTAACTTTCTCTTGCCAAAACAACTCTTAAGAAATCGCTCTATGCATGGCATTTTTTCTATATGATTACCAGTAAACTTGTTGACTAGAGTTGGCTATTCTATATATCATTCAGATCTCGTATTTATCTACAGCACATCAACCTGTTGCTGCAGAAGTTCCCCATTTCTATTCCTTCCCTCCACATCTTTCTGCAAGCATCTCACAATACATGTTCTTTAGGCTATTTCTATTTTTTTTAATGGTTGCTGAATAAAATTGGTTTTCATTCCTTGTATGCAGCCTCTGTTAAAGCATGTATACCAATTACCACGTAGTTTTCCAGTCAGAAAAGCATTATTATTCTATTATCTGTTAGCAGTGAACCAAGAAGCACTTTAGTCTTTTGAAAGGTTGCGTTCTTTTCTTTTCTTTTTTTGACCTCCCCACCCCCCTCCTTTTTGCATTTTTGTGGCCCATCAAATGTTAAAATAGTTGAATTGCTAAAATCCAATGCATACCTCGCAAGAAGTTGTTATGCTGTTACAGCTCCACCTTGCAGAAGGTATGCAATCAATGTAGCAACACCACCTGCAATACTGGTTGACATTCAAACCTTGGAATACTGCCATAAGAGTTCCAGCTACTCTGCAAAGGATATAAACAAGGTTTTCTTGTAAGATTGCATGTCAAACCTAGAAGTTGCGCTATGAAATTGAAAGTCACACAAACACATGCAAACACAAAGAGAAGAAGAGAAACAATCCTCATCACAGGGCTATCCAGCTTTTCCTTTAACTTCATGGAGCTTTTAACACCGTAATCGTAAAAGCCAGCTTTGTTTAGTGCAACTTCCCTAATCTGAGGGTTGAACAAAAGTACAAATCCTAATAGAACTCCAGATAAAAAACCTCCTATATTTGCAAAATTGTCCACATATGGCAACAAACCAATGCCAAAATTGATTGCAGAGAGGGCAAAAAGTATTACCAGGGCAATAGACTGTAATTAAGAAAATAAAATAACAAGTTAGTCAGTGATACCATGACAAAGAAAGTGACTCAAGGGTGACAAAAAGAAAGTGCCGGACCTTTGCAGTGTAAAATTTCCAATTCCGAATGAGTGCAGAAATGTAGCTCCAATTAATCCAAAAAGAGCACCAGAAGAACAAACCACTGGACTATTTCGAGCAACAAGTGCAGCAATCAAGCTACCGCAGAAAGCAGAGAGTATATAGATTATACCAGTCATCACTGACCAATGTAAAAAAAAAAAAAAATCAGTCATATTCCAAAAGCAATTAAGATATAGCCACACATGACACATCTCATACAGGGTAAAACTACACTTACATGGGCCAAACTCTTGCTCTAGGTAAATTCCAAGAAAGATGACGCTGCTCAGATTGATGATCATGTGGAATGCCCCAGCGTGCACGTATGGACATGTGAGAAGACGCCAATTCTGGTGTCCTGCCAAAAGTACCAGACGAAGAGCCCCAATTTTCTCCAGCCAGCAACAACATAATGACATGCAGATGAAACCACCACATGACCACCGCATCTTCAGGGCCCTTCAATAGAAACTAAACATGTGTGTTTACATAATGGTAAGAAGTAGAATGGACTCCCAAGCATATGCACAAATACTATATGAACATACTAAGTTTGAAAGCCTATGATAACAGTATTTGATTCACTTAAAATTAGCTTTTCATTTCTGGAAAAGCAGAAGGACAACATATCCTTAATTTCTTTATCTTCTCCTTATCTCAGCATAAAAGCAGAAGAAAAACACAGGAAAAATTCACCCCGAAGCAGAAAAAATTGTCACCTATGTTTTACCAAGAAATTTAAAAAAGAAAGAACAACAGTGAAAGGCACAGGCATTAACCCCTAAACAAAACCAAAGATTATCCAAAGAGCAAGAAGCAAACAACACACTGCCTAAAAATTGACATTCTTTTCTACCCAATTCACCACAATTCCATAGCCCATTAACCTCATGTTCTTGCCAGAAACAATAAATCAAGAACGTGAGAATCAAACAATATACAGAATGAAAATCAACATTTTCTCTCCTACCAATTTCGCTAGAATTACATAGGTCATCACCACCATATTCTTGCAAGAAACACGAAATCAAAAACACCCAATCACCTAAGAAAGAAAAACTCATGTATTCCCTCCAAAAGAAATAAACAAAACCCTTCGAGGAAAATTCAACGGAGTACAATAATAGACAAACAAACAACATAATGGGCAAGATTCGATTCTTCCACTGAAATTGAAGAAACCAAAAGAAAAATCAAAGAAAAATGAACAAGATTTGAACAATTAGAGAGAGAGAGAGAAAGAGAAGTCACCCAGAAGCGGAGGGGCCAAGAAAGGGGTTCTCGGAGAGGGGCTAGAAGGAGAACCTGCCAAGCGAATTAAGAGCACAATCTCCATACGAAGTTCTCTAGCAGTCGTTTACCCACATGATGGGGATGAAGGCGATGATGTGGAGGATGACGAAGACGAAGATGGAAATGGCCCACGGGTCACTTCTCCTTCGCCTGGATCGCGACTTGAAGAAGGGGGTCTTCAGATCTCCTGAGACATCAGGAAAATCGAGAGGGAAAGGTGGTGGTGGAGGCGGCTTGATTTCGAACTCTGCCTGAAGCTTCGGTGGTTTCTCCATCGCTCTTCCTCTTCGATTGAATGCTAACAGAGACTAGAAGACAACTAATTTCTGTTTGGCGGGAAACACAGAGAAAGGCTGATGGGCCACTTTCTACTCTTTAGCACATAGAGATGGGCTGGGCCACGAGAGACCGAATTGGAGCCCACCTTCTACTTTTATTTTAGCATATAGAGATGGGCTGGGCCCTGACACACATGCTTTAATTTTAGGGCTATGTCCTTCACAAGAGGCGTAATCACTAATCAGTCAATGATTCAAAGCATCCTTCATAATTAAACCAAGAAACAGCATTTTAGCAATAAGAGGTGACACGGTTGACAATCGACTAAGTTAAACATATGTTATGTGTTCAAAGTTCGATTCCAATGAGGCCAATTTTAGCTCAACGAGTATTGATGTTCCACACAAGAACTATTCATTTTTATAAACGTTAATCATACTCATACTCATACTCATACAGGAAAGTAGTAAACAACCAGTAGTTAATAGAAGCTCCACCAATCCATCCAAACATGGGGATTGTATTTAAATACATTGTCCAAGAAAGTACTACAGATTTTATCCTCATCTATACTAACCTAATTTTAGTTCAAGAATACAGGTTTCTAGGCTTCATATTTACACAAAGTTTTTGGAGCTGCTTCAAACAAGACTAGCTATTAAGACGTATTTCCATCATCCATTCCAACATATTACACCCACGCACTTCCTAAGCAGCTGGGACTAAGGATTCATGGTGAGTAAGACCAAGATCTAGTGATTTGGGGACTCCAATATTTTCAGGTTATGCAGGTTCTCGAGGGCGAGCTGTCCAAAGTGAACTGAGGGCACGAAGATGGTGAAAGTACTCCCCCAAGGCAAGTAACCCTCGAGCTGCTTGGCGAACAGTTAGGATCCGAGACATTTGTTGGAGAGTTTGTTGCCGAAGGTGATCCGCCTGTATTGGGCGAGCAACAAGGAGTACAGTGAAATAAATGAGAAACTCAGGCAATGCAATCCGGTTTACATAAACTAACATTTCTTGAAAAATCTCTATCAACTGTATATTTTCGTTTCTCCCATTATCGATGCAAGGGGACCTTTTGGCACCATGGTTTCACTTCAAGTTACACTCATTGCACAAGGAGTGAGGAATTGCACATAAATCCTATTGTAAGAGGGCAATATCTAAAAGTAGTACATATTAACTCTATAAATGATAATAATCTTCTGATCAATTCATCATTAAAATTGTTAAATTAGTATCACCTCGAGTTTTTAAATATATCAAAATTCTACCTTCTTCAGAGGGTAAACCTGCGCATCTGTATCAAGTTTTAGTCTCCTCCACTTCAAACATCACAATCATTAAACATGCTGATTAACTACGTAAAATTTGGTTTTGCAGCTCCAATCACCCTTAAAATTTAGAAGAATTCGTGAAGCATAAAAGGCACTGCATCAACACCAACCTGACGGAAAATTATGATAGCTTACTTGGTTTGCAAAGCCCTCTAGTGCTTCCAACTTCTCCATGGCGGCGCTCATCTGAGAGCCATAACTTCCAGCACCCATCAAATCAATAGCTATGCTCTGGACCAGAGTCTGCTGAAGTTTTTCAATTCCTTGTGAGAGAGCATCTTCAGCTTGCTGAGAAGATTGTCGCAAGTGACAGACGTCCAGATGTTGTTGATCAGTCAAAGGCTCCAGTCGTGGCATAAGAACCTAAAGGACCAGAATCACAAGGATCATAATTCATGAAATTGGACTTTCACCATATCGTCATGAAATCATGAAGATAAAAGAAAACGAAGCGAGTTCTAATAACTTATACATGTGTGTGCTACAGTTGTAGTGCAGTGTGGCACCAGAGGTATCGGTGTCAGTAGGAAACAGGTCAAAGTACTCAGAGGGCTCGCCATTTCCACAACCTAGAAAGCTGGGTCAAAATGTCTAGGGACCTTCAACATTTGGATCGCTTATTGGGCTCAATTCATTCTTTAATCCGTACAAAAAAGGTAGGGTCCGTATGCAAATCCCAAAGAAGGATTACATGATGGAGTACTCGTTAGATATTGAAGTAACTAAGGCCATTGGCGAGGGATGATTCTTCAATTTATGGAGGCAAAATCAAATAATTAGGCTTACTGAACTAAGTGTTACATGTAGAAGCTCTGACGGGCGGAAACCTCCAATCCAATGGAAGAAGCACTCTGCTGATGTCGTCCATGTTCCAGAAACCAAATAAAATACATCAGCCTTTGCAGCATCTGCTTTCATGGCACAAAGTCTGTTATAGTGATTCAAGACATTTTCCACAAGCATCTGAAGTTCTATGTCAGTTATAGGAGCTTGCAATGCATGTCTAAGTTCACAGATTTGTCTTTGTTGCTCGTCAACCCAGTGTGCATATTCCATCTCAAATGCAGCAATCCCTGAAAATTTTAAGTTTGACATTATATTCAGAATACAAAAAATGTAAACCTAAGACATCTGATAGATGAAAATGCTCCGTGAGTAACACTTGGTCTATTACAATGGTAATAGACCTTTGAAAAAGGAAAAAATATATATCTGCCAGCATGAATACCAATGGGCCTTGCATATGGATCTTAGGGGTAGTTTGAAGGGCATATAAACCCTTCTAAGTTGATGGGCTCTATATGGTGTGAAAATATCTCAAAAGAATGTGTCACGTTTGCATGATTTCAGTCAGAAAGTATCTACTTTATACGACTGTTAATGAGAACTTGATGCCTTCAAACCGAGAATGGTTGATGCAATCAATAAGAGATATAGAAGTGACTGCCTCAAAACGAAATCACAAACCTGGATTTACAGTTCCAGAAAATCCTGACTGACTAGAATTTGATGCACTTGCAATGTACAGACCCTGCATCAAGGGATTCACGTACCCTTTAAAAGGTATTGCATAGGTTCAACCTATGGAATAATTGTTTTTTGATAAGCAAAAGTGATGAAATAATGAAATAAAAAATGATTTTCTCCTAACCTGCTGCCTGTATCTCTGAAGTTCCTGCTCCAATTGTGCCAGCTTCAGACGGCTTGATTCTAGTTGCTGAACATAGGCCTACAAAGGAGAAATGAAATATCGATAAACTCCATGTGTCCTAATAATAATGCACCGTTCATTAGTTGGTGCTTTCTTCAGAAGTCTATTTCCTTCTACCTTTTTCCTTAAACGACTTTTTCGAGCTGCTTCGCGGTTCTGGGCCAAACGTCTTTGTATCTATATCCATATATTGAAAGAAATTCAAACCATTAGAAAGGAAGACTGATAAGCGTTGAAATGCGATCTTGCTACTGATTTTTCATCAAATGTGGATAGGACATACTTTCAATACAAAATTTAAATATAGTTATTTTATAAGCAGCAACAATCCACCATGACTGAAAAAAAGGATTGAATAATCAGCTTCCAAAATTCTGATCAAGTTCTTTGATAAAAGGGATAGAATGGTGCTAGCAGGTAACCTATAACTCCATATTTCCATGATAGATAGATAGATAGATAACTTCGCCATCGCGCCAAACATGCCACATCTGATGGCAACAATGCCTTGATTTCATATAATCTTGCGGAAAGATACAACCAAGAAAACAATGGTGCAACACAACAGAAAAGAAGACCCTGTCGACCGTGAGAAACAACAAAGACACCCAACGTAGTACTAAGCCAAAATTCAACAATGGATATATCCACCTGAAGGGCAATGAGCAGCTTTGAAAAATTCACAATCATCAGCTATTAAACCAGAATAAGCAGCATATTTAAGAAGACCTTCACACTGATCAAAGAGTATTTTCCTCTTTCAAAAACAGAGAGAGATGGGGGGGGGGGGGGGGGAGTTTGTAGTTCATCTCCTCACCTTGTCAGGAGGATTATTTGCTTCTTGATCACTTCGGGAATGTTCCGTTGATTCATGAGAAATATATTCAGGCTGAGAAGTTGAGCCATAAAGATCAGAGAGAGCTCAGCAATCAGAAAAGAAAGAAAAAAATGGAGCATCAAATAACCAGAAAAGTAACTTGATGGATATTCACCATGTTGTCTAGCCTAGTTTCCACCTGTAAAATTGTGGATGGACCTGTATTGGAAATAATATCATCTTTGAAGGTGTCTTCCCACATGGTAATACGGTGGAATGGCTCATACATGCTCATTCCTCTAAGGGCAGCAAATTGAGTTGACGGAGAGCTCATACTCTATGAATTGATTGGAAGTTAGAACAAAGAAATACCACCTTCAGCCCAACCCCACTACCAAAGAAAAAGCAGAATTATTCAGCTGCTGCATGATTTCATCACATGAATGTGCTAAAAAAATTAAGTGGAACTTCACTTTCTAAAGTAAAAGAAGGAATTCCTTGAATTGTTGAGATACTGATATGATAGAACAAAAACAGAAAATATTCCTTATTTGCTCGTTATGTGTATTTTGTTTGTATAGGTTGATACTCATGTATAGGCAAACATGTGGCTCAGTGGTAGAGTTGTAGACGTGCAACCTAGATGTCACTGATTCAATTCCTGAAAATAGCCTCTCCATATATTATGTGGGGTAAGGTTTGAGTGCATCATGCTTCTCCTTGGAACATAAAGAAATATAGAAGTCAAGTGATAAAACTCCAACAGTTGACTGATGACCCGATATTGTTCACACGATTGTCACGAAGTACTCATCAATGAAAAGTTGGCCCCTTGTTTACAGGAACAGGCAATTAATAGTATTGCTAGGCCACAAAGAAAAAACAGGGGTTGATGTTTTGGTTAAAAGAAACACAAGCATTTTCGTCAACATGAAGCTCATCCCGGAATAAAGTGCAGAAAAAATAGTGTGCGCATACACAGTCTAACCATATTGGCACTGACTAATTGTCCTAGAGACTTCAGCCGCAAAATGAGTTCCATGATTTCGTAAGTTGAACATAAGCAGTGTGTAATCAAAACTCAGATTTTCTCTGACAAGACTAACAGAATTATGATTTAACGAATAAAATACACAAGAGTCAACATGATCCACAGAAAAATTATCATTGCTTTATTGAAGAATTAATGATATGACCAAATTGAACCAATAAGAAGTCGAGATTAATGTTCTTTGAAGTGGGTGGTCAAAAAAGAGAACTGAACAAACTGCAAACAATCCTCAACGGAAAACC
Source organism: Tripterygium wilfordii (assembly GCF_013401445.1). Taxonomy (NCBI): domain Eukaryota; kingdom Viridiplantae; phylum Streptophyta; class Magnoliopsida; order Celastrales; family Celastraceae; genus Tripterygium; species Tripterygium wilfordii. The sequence continues at coordinate 2,612,120 of NC_052242.1, forward strand.
TAATTCCTGCTTCTAATCTGGTACTGCTTGAAGCTGAGGAAGAAGAGTGTCATGATTGCATAGAAACCAAAAACTACGAAAAAAAAAATCAACATAGAAAATAAATTAATTCGATAAAGACGGTGCTTGCCTTCTACAAGAGACTTCAATCACAAAATTGGCGCCAAAATCACATCTCTGTCTGCTGTATCAAAAGACTGAAAACAAAGAGCTTTTGATCAGCCAAATATATCGCTTTAACAAGCGATAATGACAAAAAATTAACTTGTAAACGCAACAATAGAGCAAACTTCCAACACAATCATAGCTCAAACCAAAATTTCACAGTAAGGCCTAGTTGTTAAGCATATAATTATGCAGAATGACTGCGAAGAAGAGGCGAAACTCAACTAAAGTCTCCCCGAATTCGCTTCTCTTTCTCGGTAACCAAACAGGAACAATAAAAACGAAAGGCGAAAGCTCACCTTCCGATAGACCGGAAATCTGAATATATCGGAAGTTCTTCGAGTCCAAGAAAACCCGAAATTCAACGCGAGTAGCGTATTAAAATACTTTGAATCAGCAGCATCTACAGCTCGAAAGCAAACAAGAGAAAAAGGCAGCAGTACAGAAGAAAGGAACAGAATCATAAACAATTTCATATAAATAATGTGAAAACAGAAATTTTGATTTGATTTTTCGAACGGTACACTCACCCCGTTAACGTCTCAGGGTGCCCACTCAGCACTCAGCAGCGCTGCGGCTGCCAACTAATTATATGATATTCGTTAAGAAAAGGACTAACTATAATATTATTTTTATTTTGATAAAACAACAAAATTATGGCAATAGTCAGAAATTAAAGCCTTTGTGTCAAACAAACTAGCTACACCTTACAAGCCTGAATGATTGAATTTGTCCGATCATGAATAAATCAAGTTTGGACATAAGTTATATGTTTGAAATCTAGGGTCAAAACACAAAAATTTTGTCCGATTTAAAACTGGATCCAGGTACAAACACAACTGTTTACTTGTCTAGACCCTAACCCTGATTAAATTATTTTTTGGATTTAAACAAATTCGAGTTTGATCAATTAAATACGTCCCAAATCCAATTCAAGTTAGGGTCTGGACATGTAAATATTTTGTAAACACTCATTTCTCTTATCTATCGACAATGTGGTGCGGGTTGAATTGATGACCCGCATTTAAAGTTGGTCCAAATGTCCCATAGATATATTGAACAGGAGAATTATCAGCTAAAAAGAAACTAACTACCTAGACTAGGTAGTTCTTTAATTAATTCTACTAATATTGAAACAAAAAAGAAAAAAGAAAAGCAACAAGTAAGATTGGCTTTTTGGAGGAAGAGATAGGGTTTAGGGGCAGACCATATCCTGTGATCGTTAGAGAAAAGTAATTTGGAGTTTCTTGCCAACATGTCTTTGTGCCCATTCTTACATAAACTGATAAAAGTGATATGACAAAATTGGAATCCAAATTATCATAATTTTCATGTCAATTATAAACATGTAATTCTCACCCTAGATTGTTGTATGGATTTCGAAATTCGAATGCAATCAGAGTAACCACAATCATGCTCTTTTTTTTTTTACTTAATAGATTTGTCGGGTGCCAAAGGCGGTGACAAATTCTCTGAGGCACTGTCTGGCATCATAGGCGGCCACCTCTCCCAATCCCAAAGAAGGTTTATGCATCCACAAAAACTCGAACCCGAGTCCTTGCTCAAGCAGTTAGAGGCCCTTACCACTCAAGCCAACCTTCGTTGGTCAATCGTGCTCTTTTGTTGGGGTATAAATGAGTATAAAATGTGTTTTATTAGCCCAACATAGGAATGAATGTGTACAATTGTACAAATTTGTTGTCCCCATTTTGTTGGGATAAGCATGGAAACATGGGACAATCGCACCAACAATCAATACTTGGTCCCATCTCTATTACATCAAAAATAAAATCATCAAATTTACATTATTGTATCAATATATTTTGTTGGTACAGTCATATTAGCAAAATATCCGGCCACAGGAATTGAAGGACTAGTTTGCTGACATTTATATGTACCAATTAAATGTTGGACAGGAATTTTATTCTAGGGTATAAAGAACACTGTCTATTCCATCTGCAACAGATCCAAGTTGTACTGTGATCTCAGTGATTGCTTCGTGCAATTTATCTGGGTCATGAGTACTTGCTTGTCTGCCCCATGACATATATCGAACACCTTGTATGGCATACTTTGAAACCATAAGTTGCCTTTTGTAGTCTTGAACTTTGTCGGTTGCTTTTTTAAGTCTCCTTTTGGTTTCCCTCAAAGCTTCTTGTAGAGATTCGATGGTTTTCTGGGGATCGTCCTCGTATACGTCTTCCCTTATAGGGGAGAGGTTGAATCTGGGATCATTTCCACCTTCATCTTTTTTAGAAGTAGAACCTTCATCAGTTCTAGACCTTTTTGCAGGTGGAGAGTTAGGAGTATCCATCCTTGAAGATTTCTTGAGGAAGATATTGGTTTCTGCTGATTCTTACTTTTGAATATTTATACGAATGGAATATGAAGGAAACCAAGACTTACTGTCTAGGTCAACATTGTGTTTTTGATGATTGTGTATGATTGTATACTAAAATGTGTGTGAGCATGCTTGACTTGAACATATCCTAAAATGCTAGAAAACATGCTTAAATGGTTATTTGGTTAATTGTTTAATATCTTAATTGTGCATATACACTTAAATGAAGGTTTATGCATATCTCTATGTGAATTTGCTATCTATATATTTTTGAGATAGTGCTGGAAATTAAGTTTTGAAAACAAACATACATGGACTAAGTTAGGGCATTAATCTTCTAATGATCATAACTTATCTTAACCAACTTAGGTCCAAATTACTTGAAACTTGAACCACATGCACATGAAGGTTTAATATATGTTCTAGGACTATAATCATGAGAAATTAAGTGCATCACATATATATTTGTTCATATGCTTAAATTCCGCCAAAACTAGGTTTTACCTAATTTTGTGCATATGTGTTCTTTGTGAACGTGGTGAACCAAATGAACTCCGATTTAAATGAAATTTCGTGTGCATCTTAGTTTCATCACTATGAACATATTTGATTTAGTAAAGTTCAAGAGAAAAGGTCATTTACACTGAGTTTGCAAAATGACTTTGAATTTACACTTAGAATTTATCGGTTTCACTATTAGTGACCTAATTGCTTGGTTGAGTGACCAAACGATTTCCGATTGTTATGGAATTTTACATTGACATTTTAATACATATAAAATGATTTATCATGCAGTAATATGAATTTTCTGGGTTGTTTTTCTAATGTAATTAACCTATGCGCTCTATATGAAGCTCTTTGAGCTTACATGCAATTGGGGAGTTCTACCTCCTATTTCCTTGTAGGTTAATCATCATTGTGGTCTCATATGACTCAGAATTCAGTATGCTCAAGTGAATTGAAGTTCGGTTTTCGAGTATGAGCTTGGATCTCTAGAAAACCAAGAAAAACCTATGTTCATCAACCTTCCACTAAGGCATTTTGATTGATGATTGGAACTAGCCTTAGGGCTGTATAATGTGGATATATTGGTGCTGCCAAATTCAGAGTTTGAAGTCAAGATTGGAGGGACATGTTTGGTCATGTGAAGGATCTCTTATCTTCATCAAACAAGATCTTGCACATGCTTCCTTTATTGAGGTCAATGATCAGATTTTTGTGAGAAGACAATTGATGAAGCTAAAGGACAAATGCAATGGTTGAAATTTGTAAGAGATGAGAAAGTATATTTTGCAACTAGACAAGACTTAGATTATGAAGATATTCTTGAAGACTACAAGCTCCAACGGTACACTAATCTATGGCCGAGATTGAATTGTTTTGAATTATGAATGGATCATATTACAACAAGACTTGAAGGGTTAAGATGATCATTTAAAGGTGAATCCAATGGTTGTGCATAAGACAACATTCTTGCTTGCAATTTTTGACTTAAAAGAAGATCTTACTTGATTTTTGGAGTCAAAGATGGCTGCAAGTTGCTACACATTTAAAAGGAAATTGTTGGAGATACCAATGCCAAGATTTGGTGCAAGTTTGATCAAATGGTCAAAGATGACAAAATTGTTGGAGATACCAAGGTCAAGATTTGGTGCAAGTTTAATCAAATGGTCAAAGATGGCTGCAAGTGCACATGACAACTCAAATCTTGCAAAGCTAGACTTGGAAAATAATGCAAGTGCAACGGCTACATATTGCAAGGTTGAGATTTAATGATCTATTTATTCAATGACCAAGATTTGCACATGTAATTGAAGGTCGAGATTTGAAGATGGAAAAAGATCCAATGGTGGAAATCACAAGAGCTTGATAAATTATAAAGAGGGGTTCTTCCTCATTCCAACTTGGAGAAGCCAAAATTACATTGAAGAAATTCTTGCTTTCAAAGCTTTCAAGCTAGTTTGTGCCATTGAATCCAAGCTTCTACCCAAGCCACTCTAAAGGCTTCCTCACTATTTTGCTTTTGCAAAGAGGGAGTGCTTCTCATTTGGCTTCTTATTTTCAGATTCGAAAATCCTCATTATTCTTCATTTTCTATCCAACCCGTGAGGTGATATTGTGATTCTTGAGTGTTCCTCAACCCCATTTGCTTAGTACCGAACACTTGTAAAATTCTCTTCATTGGGCAAAAACCTTGTTGAGGTTGAGTTTAAGGGAGTGCTTGAAAACCTTGGTTGTAAAGTTTGAAGATTGTCTTGAAATCTTCAGTTTTAAGGGTGACCAAAAAACCCTTGTGAGTTTTGTGGAGCTCTTGAGAAAACCACATCCTTAGTGGAGGTTGAAAAATCCTAGGTTGGTGAACCTAGGTAGTAGATGTAGGAGAAGAGTCTCCGAACTACTATAAATTGCTGTGTGGACTTTCTTGATTGCATTGCTTGCTTGTTGATTGATTAAGTGTTTTGATTGCAGAATTTTCTGAACCACTAGTCTGTTCGTGCACTGTTCACATAGCTAAACTTTGAATTTTAATCTGAATTTTTGATATAGTATTCATTAGGATGTTGTGATACTGCATACCAAATTTCATTGAATTCTGACTTGATTTGCTAGGTGAAATTTGAGTTGTAAAATCTGTGCGCAGTGTGTTGTTTGAAAAAATCTGTTTTTGCAATTCCTTGATTATTTGATAATTGATCATTCACCATATTGTATCACATCTTGCATTGAAATGAATATTGATTAGGATAATCATTAGAGTTCAATTTGTGTGCTATGTGTTAATTGTCATTAATTTGTTTAAATTTAAAAAGGGATTCCAATTGGAATTTGGGGACACAATTCACCCCCCTCTTGTGTTAAACTCGATCTGTCATTAAATACCCTGCGCATATTTATTTTTTTTGATAAGCACCCTGCGCATATATTATATGTATATGACGCGTCAGCCGCTTAGCATTGATGTGTAAAGTAATTAAAGTTAATATTAAAAGAGTAAAATAAAATCAAAAAAGTGGTTTATAAAAAGGAAAATGAAGAAACAAATTATATTGCCAAGTGCCCATGCGCACTGCTTAAGCATTTGATTATGGATATTTTAACCAAAAAAAAAAAAACCTAAAAACAAGTAAATTATTTCTCATTCAATTATTCATAAATTTCAAAACTTCAAAATCTCTCAAACTCCACTTGGCCAAAAAAAGAATTATATATATATGTGTGTGTGTGTATATATATAGTTCAATTACTAAGGATAAAATGGTTCAATAATGAACTTGAGAGTTGAGATTGTGGAAAAAGGTATTCCATTTTAGGGTACTTTCTTTCTTCCCTCTTTCTATCTCATCTCATGTCTGTTGTTGTATTATGTAAAGGCATCCACTACCTAATTAAAATTAGGTCACTTTTGCTTTTTTTATGTAATGGCATTTTTCTTTTCAAAGTTCCATCACTAGCTCATAGAATCTAAGAGGGTTTTGTGATTGCTTAACAACAAAACTATAAAAAAGAGCATAAGATAACAAAATAAAGAAAAAGAGAAAGAACAGGATATGATTAAAAACCACTTTTTTAATTATTATTATATTGAATAAAATCCAAAAACACTTTTGGATTGATAGTAACTGTGTTTTGGGTGCCTTTTCTTTTTCTTTTTTCTTTTATAATTTTTGTTTCACCACTACTAAGCAATAACTATGCTTGTGGCTTAGCAAGTAATATTTATGGGTGCTTCCAACAACTCACTTATTAATGCTATTTTTCCACACAACCCTTAGAGTGTGTTTGGATTGAAGGATTTGGAGGGGAGGGGAGGGAAGGGAAAGGGAAGGAAGAGAATGGAAGGGAAAATACATTTCCCTCTCTCATGTTTGGATAGATAATAAAAGAAAGGAAAGAAAAATAGTTTAATTTACTAGTTTATCCTTATTTTTTATGTTTAAGTGTTATATCCAAGGGTAAAATAAGTTTTAAACTTATAAATAACTTAATTAGTAATCGTTTCCCTTCAAATGACTCCATTTTGGGAGGAAAGAATTTTGACACAAATTTAATGAAATCTTCCTCCCAAATCCCCTCAAATCCCTCCCCTCAATTTTTTATAAACTATCCAAACAAGGGAATTAGAAGAAAACTCCCTTTCCCTTCTCTTCCCTCTCCTCCAAATCCCTCAATCCAAATACACTCTTAGTGATGGTATTTAAGGAAAAGCGTGGTTTACGCTTTATACATGTCTGAGAGTGTCTCCAACCAACATTATCCCTAATTTTCAATGTTGAAAAAAAAGAAGACGACAATACAATTAGTTTTGGACACTTGTTCCAAACCATTTATTATGTGTTTTAATGTGCTAGTATGTTAGGAATCTCGTGTCAAAAAGATGTGAGGATGCAATATGATTTATAAGGATAATAAGTCCCCCGATCTCACTCTACCAGCAAGAAGGTATTTTCTCTGGGCTCAAATACCATTAAGTGAGACAGATTAGAGAGGAATAAAGTCGTGCGAGTCCGATGTATTAACAGGAACCGAATAAACCAAAAAGAATATTGTTCCTTGCAGATCCAATGTATCTATGGTAACTGAATAACTCAAAATGAATAATATTGTACATTGTGAGTGAGATTAGGTTTACAACATGATAAATATGCAAGTTCAAGTCCTAAGTAGTTCCTTATAAAATAAAATAAAAGGTCCTTAAGGAGTAAACTAAGTCGTACCCACTAGGTTAAGAGTTGCATTGCTCAGAGGGTGTTGCACATATATATATAGTGATGTAGTCAATAATACAAGCAATAAGCATAGAAAGCTTGTTTGGTTGTTACTGAGTGGATTCATTCTTTTGTCAATATTGTGAATCATACCAAACATTCTTCTACTATTGTTATTTGTTCTTAGGGCATCCACAGCAGTGACTGGAAACTCACACGAGACTGTAAATTTTGAAGTGTTCATTTTGTCTTTTTTGTGGAAAAGATCCCCACAGCAGTAACTGTAAATCATACTGCAAATGTGTGGTTTGCTACAGTCATACTGGACTTCATTGGTATGACTGTAGCAAACTGCAAGTGTTTTTTGAATATTTAATTGGTGTGGGTCTCGCACCATTCAACTCTTTTATACTTTAATTATTTTTGTCTTTCTATACTATTAAATTTTACATCTTTGGTAGCACATTCAATTAATATAAAATTAAATAAAAAAATATTACAGCTTCTTGACACAGAAAATTAAAAAATATTGAATAAAATAAACATATAATTATTTAAGTGATATATAATTTTAGAAAAATATTAGTTAATTAATTTATTATTCAAATATGATTAGATTTTATGTTATGATAATTGTAAATGAATTGAGTTTAAATCATAAAATTGATGGTATAAATAAATATTTAGAGTGTCTGCTGCGTGGTGATATTGTTAGAGAAATTGAAATCTGTAAAAAAATGCACAAAAACTAAACATTTAGAGTTTTTGTTAAGAGTGTCGGTTGTGAATGATCTTTGTATGTATATATATTTTGGTGGACCATGACAACACAAAGTGTTGGAAATGCTTTTGTTTATTAAAGTACTGGTTTTGTGAAAAAAAAAAAAAAAAAAGAAGTCTAGAAACTGCACCTCCAAAAGTGGCAAACCCACTTAGATTCCCAGGTGGGTGTGTGACCAAAATTGGACATTGATTCCAGTACAAAACCTACTGACGACGGAATATTGCCACGTGCTAGATGCGTGATCTGGACCTTTTCTTTTTTTTAATAAGGCACAAACGTGATCTGCACTTTCCTTCCCTGAGATGCGAGGCTGAGACTCCCTCTCTCTCTCTCTCTCTCTCATCAGACCTTTTACAAAGATTTTGGGCCCACCACATATGAGTGAGCTGGATCAAATTCTTAGCCCAAGACTTTAGTATTCTGAGTGAGCCAGAGCTCCTTGGGCCTAAACGTAGAAAAAAAATTGGTCCACTTCAGTATTTTCAAAAGAGCTTCTCACGGGCCTTGATTTGTGACTGGGCCCAATCTTAAGCCCAATTGTTCTTGGATTATCGAGAATTGGTTTTTTGACCCATCTATCACGGCTTTAGAAGTTGGTATAACTACTTTTTGACAGTTTTATTTTCCCTCTCAAAATGGAACAAAAAGGTCAGAAAAAGAAATTAACGAATTCTAAAGACGGGTTAAGGGACCCTGCAGTAGAAGTTACTTCAATTTTTTCCTTCATTATTTTAATCAAACACGTTCAGTCTATTTATCAATGTGGATTCACACAATTTTTTTTGAATTTGGTAAACAAATTGTATGATTGACTTCTACGACAAAACCCTCATCCATTCAAAATACAGAACAAGAAGGGTTAATACTAGTATGGAGAAGCAAGTGAGTCGTTGGTTGAACGACAATCACATTGCATGTAAGGGATCACCCACCCATTAAATCGTGGGTTCGAATCTTACCCCTTTCCCAAATCCTAGTTTCAAAAAATACTAGTATGGAGAAGAAAAAAAAAATGAAGAGAAATGAGTTTGGCCAATTCTTAGTGGTTGAAGCGTATTGAATTGCATCTCTATATCCCACCAAAATAGCATGAAAATCAGGTATAGCTGTTAAGCTCAATCTCTCTCTCTCTCTAGATCTATAACAGGAAAGCTCATCACCATCAGCTTATTCACCAAGGCTCCAAAATCGTCTCTAACGCGTATTTCGAACATTCTGGCGTCCCATGCTTCACTACTAGCGTTCTTCAAGACTCTTTGGAAGTCACATAACTGGCATAAGGACTGGTTTGGTGTTATTTATACTACCTCAATGTAAGGTGATTGATGGATCATAGAACTGATGGAGCTCAAGGGCCTCAGTTTCTGGCTCTGGCTCGAAAAGGGTCGATGTGCAATCTTGCCTTTGATGATGTCCAATCCCAATTGGGGAACATTGGGACGCCATTGAATACTATGAATTTTGATGAATTACTGAGAAATGTGGTTTCTGTTGAAGAATCTAAGATGGGTCAGAATCAAAACAGGTCATCTTCCTCTTCATCGTCTTTTTCCACTTCATTATTTCCCGGAGACAACGTTTTGAGCAAAAAAAATGCTTCAGTTCCACAAGGAGAGACAACAGTACTGGAGGATTTTCTAGCGCGCGCCGGCGTTAGTAATCCGCAGCCGGCGATGGTAAATGATCCGATTGTGATGGCGTCGGAGCAGGCAGACTGGTTGCAATTTCAAATGGGTGGTGTTCAGCAAGAGCAGAGTCACATCATAATGAGGGATTTTGAATCTCATGTTTCTGATTCAATCTGTGGAGACCCAGTTGATGGGTACTCGGAGAATAATCAATTTGGAATGACAATGCCAGTGCCAGGAATGTCAGCAGTATCACCGGAATCTCAGGCGGAAAAGAAATGTCGATATCCGGACGAAGTGAAGGAGAAGAGTGTTGAGAGGAGGCAGAGGAGGATGATCAAGAACAGAGAGTCTGCAGCAAGGTCCAGGGAAAGGAAACAGGTCAATATTTGATCTTCTTAAGACACACAATACTACTTAAAAAAACAGAGAGACACAGTAATCATATTGGACGTGAAAAATGCCAAGAATCTCAGTATTTTTTGTCCCAATTATCCCAAATACTAAGATGGAGACACATGATTCATATGAAATTGTGTTCGTCTCTCTCAGTATTTGCGTACGACTACTGCTGATTGTATGTTACAACTCTATGTTTTGGTAATTATAGGCTTACACCAGTCATTTGGAGCATGAAGTGCTTCACTTGAGGAAAACAAACAGCAAGCTCAAAAACCAAAAGGTACCTCCATGATCACACTTTCTATACCATACATGCCTTACTTTCATGTACTCAGAAGATTTTATCTTTTTGAGAGTTATGATTGGGTTTTCACTCTTTTTATCCTGACAGGAGGCAGAGATGCCATTAGCCTCCCCTGCTATTCCTGTACCCAAATACCAACTGCGACGGACCAGCTCAGCTCCACTCTAGTATAAAATTTTTTCTTCAATAACTTATTATTATTTTTCAATCTTGAGATGATCATAGAATTTATTATTTGCATTTTGGCTGGGTGATTGGTGGTAGGCTGTTGTTATTTTAAAAGAAAGCCACACTAACCATAGCCACTCGTTTATGAGATTATATATGAAAAAGGGAAAATTATTTTCCTTTTGGAGATACTTCATGGTTGATTCCCTCTTACAAGTGAAAGAGGAGGTGTTCCCTTACAAGCAGCAGAAAAAGAAAATATTTTCGAAATAAATGATTGAATAAAAAGAGGCTACCCTGTAAAAAGAATTCACTTAGTTACCAAGCTTCTGCAAGCATACCTATGGTTCATCAGAGTCTCTCTGGTAGTCAAAAGGAGCTCACCCATATGCGACCAGAGCATGTTTGCGGCTAGGTGTCCTATGAACATGATCAGCATGCATAAATTCCCTAATCCTTGTGTAAGCGAAAATACAAGAAGGAAGAGAGAGCCCAAACATCGTCGACTCGAACCACAGAGATGGACAGAACCCTTAATAAAAGCCCAAGGCCAATGCTTTATAACTAGGTTAAGAATTCGACAATCCTAGGGCAGAACCCATTTTCAGGCAGCAACCACAGTCCTTTATATTTACAGAACAAATATGTAAATCTGCAGAGAGTAACCTCTATTTACATGCGGAACCGATTTCAGGCAGCAACCAGAGTCTTTTATATTTACAGAACAAATATTTAAATCTGCAGAGAGTAACCTCTATTTACATGCAGAACAAGTTGAAGAATGTCGGGAAATGTACAGCGTATCACAGAGTCACAGTATCTTCCTGCCTGCATCTGTCAATTCAAATCAAATAGAAACACTTTTATCAGTTAAAAGAAAAGAAAGCATCAAAATACTTCATTCTTCTGGGGAACACATGAGAATGAGGTAACTTTTCAAGTGATGTAACAAAAAGATGAATATTACATTTACGATCACATAGATAAGAGCACATGTGTTCACCAATTGTTTTACAAATGTTACTAACCACGTAGGCACGTAATTCTCATCAAAGGATCAAAAACCAACACAGTGGGTCAAAACAACTTTATGTTTTTTCTTTTTCCCTAAATCAGCTAAGTAAGAGGAAACTTTGATTTTGCAATGGAGAAAAGGAGTTTGAGTATAGCAACTTGTATATTGCAGCTGCGTCTGTGTGCATATATTTGTTTGTCTTAGCATTAGTGAATGTCCTTGAAAACAACCACCGAAAGTAATTGAAAAGGATATGGAGAAACGACCATTAAGACTTACTAGGTACAAGGTTCAATTGCACCAGATCATTTCTTGGTAGCATCAATGAACATGGCTCGAGTCCAATGCTCAACATCCTCGGTATGTGATGGTGGAGGAGGAAAAGTGGGATGCTCCACCATATCCCATTCATCAATTAGGCTTTCATTCTTTCCAGAATCAGACGTCTCCGTTGCATAATAGTGAAAACTGGCAGCTGAAGTTATGTTGTTGTCACAAATATTTTTCTGCAACGAAACACAGGGCACGGAAATCATTCAAGAGTTGTATCCATATGAGTTGCAGTAGAAAAGGAGATTCAAGGAGATACCACCAAAAGCAGATAAATTAAGAACGACCTTATGTAGACTAAGAAGTGATTCAAGGTGCCACAAAAAAATTCAAATAAATGGTACCATCTCTATGCCATCCCCCCCATTTCAATAAGGATGATCCTTCAAACATCTTAACTTTCCAACCTCCATACCTCCACTGCAACTCCTACCCAACCAACCCCTTCCCAAAAAAAATAGGAGGGAAAAACAACAGAGTAACACATAAAAAAGAGAGTAAGATGAAGAAAAATATAAATGAAAATAATGTACACACTGGCAACTTCAACAGAGTGATCAGGGCTTATATGAGACAAAAGCAAATATTTATATGGCAACAGAATGCAGGACCATGGCCATACCGTTAAAGGTATGGTATGGGCACTCTCTAATAAAGAGCTGGATGAAATAGTTGAATTCACATTCCAAATAGATTTGTTCAAAAGTTGAGCTTGCTTACATGACCTGAAATATCAATGAGAAAATAAAAAATTTTAAGTCAGATTCAGACACCAGACAGTAACAATATTAGATGTACTGCAACTATAATGAAGAGAAAAGTCAGTAAAGAACATTCAGCTGCCATGACACCTTGTACAGCATCAAATCAGAAACATTTGTCAAGATGAATTATCCCAGATAAAAACCGCAGAGATGCAAAAGGCTACATGTATTGTTATAACCTTAAAGAATAGGCGGAGGTAATCTCCAGCACTTGTCTATAGCAAAATGCTCATTCGCATAAAAAAAATTATGTACTTGAGAAAGCTAAAGCAGAACCATTTAATCTGCTTTCAAGCAAAGACATTTGATTAGCATGGTAAGAGTGCTTATAAGAGCCACCAAAAAGAGTCCCGCTGAAATTTGCAGTAAAGGCTAAATTCAGTTAACAACACATATCTGCATATGGCTCATAAAGCCACTATACTGTATAGAAGCCAACATCCTTTATGACAATTTAGCATCAGGAATACCACTTCATTGATATGATGCTATCACAACTTCTATCAACCTTTTTCCGAGAGGAATTCAATGCATTAGGGTTATGTAGACATAATGTTACACCAATGTCAACAACACATGAAGTTAGATCTATATAAACGCATTCCATTAATCTAACCATCAGTATTCAGAATTTGCAATCGCATAGCTTTCCTGAAGTTATAAGCAGATAAATACCTTGAACATGCCATTTTCAAGGAAAGAACAGATCGAATTTCCTTAGACGAAGATAATGTCGCCAATAATCTTGTAAAGGCTTCAAAAATAGATGCCTCCGAAGGAACGTCTAAAGATAGAGAGTTGTAACAGTAAGCCGTTATGCACGCCACACTTTTCTTGAGCAAGGAAATACCTTTCTGCAAGTCTTTGTGTGTTTCAACAGAATGAGGAGAGGCTGTAGAATATTTAAAGGTAATAGAAGAGTCTAGGTGAGGTCTTTTCTCAGACTCCATTGAATCAACACCAAAGTTACTTGAGCCTCTATCAGTCCATGAATTTTCAGCACGAGTGGAGCAATAATTTTGGCGTGGTATAAAAAGAGGATATTCATTGCTGCATGGAACATTTAACATTCAGAATCACAAGCGAATGAAAACACTAAGTTGCCTATTTAAATCATAATTTCAGCCAATACCTTCTAGAAGATGGTTGTGCATTCCAATAAGAATCTCGTTGCCATATTCGTGAACACGAACCCTAACAAGAGTATAATACAAATTAACATAATTAAGAAGAAAATTATTTATGGTTACTATCTCAATAGCCCCATGATTGAAGGTCATCATAATCATCATCCGAGCCTTTATCTTAAAAGTTTGTACCCTAGTCCATGAGCAAATCAAAGGAATCCACTACGCGTATTCGTTTCCGCCATTTATTTCCATTTAGGATCGTTAAAGTAACGATAGAAGGTAACATATAATTTGAATCGCCAAGCCAAACCAACAAGCCTAGAGAATCACCTTTTTTTAAAATGATAAGCTACACTGTTTAGCAATACTTTCAGAGAAAATAATGATAAAAGTATCTGCATATATGTTATACAAAGTTCAGGAAGTATTTTTATGAAGGCCATACACCAGATCCTTGGTTGATATAATCCATACCAATTTTTTTTTTTCTATAGCGATGATTATAGGCTAATGTCTCCAACTCTAAACTTCTTAAACATTGCTTATAGACGAATCTGAATGACTTAGAAGTGCCAATGGCGCAAACCCAGAGCTTCCAAAAAAAAATTTGTCATCACAACATCTGAGCAACAGTGCTTACCGCAAAACCTGAATTGTGAAGCGCCGGAGCAGCCAAGTTTTGGACAAGAAGATTCAGAAGTTGGACCATGTATCTGTTCAAAACATCAGAATGGATTATTACAGCAGGAACATTTTAGGCAATCAGGAACCTGATACACTATCCTTTTTTTCCACAAAAGATAGACAACCGTAAGTGAGAGTTTCGTGGTACAATCCCAGAAGAAGAATCTTCACAACATATATGGTCCAGCATATTTCTAGCAATCTCCCCAAGAATACAATTGATAGAAAACTTTACGGAAAGAAAATAATACCCCAAAGAGGCACCAAGCTCCTCAGATGGAACAGAGTGCGGGTCAATCGCTATTGGTAAGCGTGCATTGCAAATTTGATCATACCGACCAGTCGAGCCATCTTTTCTGTCACCGTCTATAGTCACCTGAAAGATAACAATGGTCAAATCTCACCAAAACTCTAAAACGATATTCTCTCTCTTAACCTATCATCACATGCAAAAAAAAAAAAACACCTTTTGAGAAACAATACCAACTGTAGTGGGATCTATGAACTTTTTCAAGTTAACATATCAATGCTTTTGTCTTAAAAATCTCTTGAGTACATGCTACACAAAAGAGTCCTCTAATATCCTAGAGATTTATGTTGTAACATTATTATTTCACCCTAGACTCCAAAAGCTGAATTGTTAGAACTCAGTGCATGTAAGTGCATAAAATGTTGAAATTCTCTAGTTTATCAAGAAACATGGCAGATTATTGAAAAGACTGCTGATCAGTATAATTTGTGCATGAGAATCGATCAACAATAATAATTGATGGGCTTACCCGACGTTGGGGGAATAATTTGCATATCTGCTTTAGGACCAATGACTGTTTATGAAGCCGTTCAGACGTTATTGCCATCTACAGTTGATAAATAATATTTTGTTAAAATAGATTCCATTGATAGGTTAAATAAACAGTGCGTTCAAAAAGGAGAAATAAAATGGTTCTCACATATCCTAAACTCTGAGTGCAAATAAGGTTAGGATAGAACTTCTCCAGTTGTTCAACTTTATTTTTTTCCAACTGCAAAGAGACGAACCAAAGCATAAAGAAAATTACAAGTGCTGAAAACAAGACCCCTTGGTGACTTATATAACCAGCAATCTGATAAAAATAAATAGAATAAAGAGGAAGAAAGAGTGGATGATAAAGAAGGGTTGTTGCCAATACCATACTACGAGCTGATCCGAGAACCTCATATTTGACCTTTAAATCAGAAGACTTCTTCTGAACTTTTATCTTCTCTGAAAAGTGTTCCACAGTTGTAGATAAAGGAATCAGAGAAGAACTCTCAAGCTAAATCAATGGGGAAGGCGATAAAGAATCGGTTTACCTTGCTTGAGTTGCTCTCTACTATGCTGAAGTTTCTCCCTTAAACTAGCAAGCTTCTCATTTTGAAGCACTCTCCACCTGAGCTGCTCATCTGCCTTTCGCTGATGAGTATCGAAACAACAAACTATCAGAAATACCAAAAAGAAACAGAGAAACACACAAGTTATACTCAATGAAAAGAAAAAGAATCCACTCTGGGGTACTCCAAAAACTACAAAAGAAGTGAATCAGCATAAGTGAATTGAACTTTAACTAAAATAGGGCTGAATCCTATCATTCATCTATGAAAAGTCTATCCATAATGGAATTAAAAAAATTGCAAGGCTAGTTCTATAAACCATTCACTACAGAGTTTCCATAAACCATTCACACCCTAACTGTCGACAAACAGTCATGAAATCAAACCTTGACTTCAAGCACTTCATTCAATCTTGAATACAAGTGCTCCCGACGACTCTTCAATGATTTCAACAACGTGTTGTACTCATTCAATCTGCATATAAGACATGAATGAACACACAATATCACAAATCAAAATCAAAACACAAATATCTGGACACGCATCCACAGAGAAACCATCTTCCATACCTGTAGTTGACACAAATAGCGCAAATTGAAGGGCGATTCGAGTTATCGCAAATTGCGCAGCAACTGGATTTCTTGTTCATCGTCTCATTCCTCGTCAAAAATATAAACTAAACCAACGCTCGGAAATCGCACAAAGCCACCGCATCTCATGTTGATTTGATATGAAATTTCGAATCAAGAAAAGGCGATGGAAATTGTTAGAGAGATTAAAAAGCAAATTAGAGGCGGGGTTTCATGGTACTGGATAATTGTGGCTTTAATGAATATGTTGCTCAAAAGGGCACTCGGATTATATTAAAGTAGTCAGCATGATTTGGGGGCTCATGGAGCTGAAGAAAATATTTATGATGACCCCATCAACAGGGAAATGGAGGGGAATATTGTCAAAAAAAAACCTTTGGTTGGGATAGTGAAATTATTTTTCGCACGAGTTTTGATCCATCTTACTTTTCATTAGCGGCATGAAATGGATTGGATTGTCTGAGCGTGAAATGAGTTTTGATCTGATCTTACTTTCCATTAAGGTGAATTACTCTTTGTTAACGTGAACTAGATTTGATTGTCTGAGCGTAAAATGTGTTAGATTGAAAGCTTGAGTTGTCATACCTGTCGTTTGCATGACCTCGATTGAGTTGGTGACCCAAATTTAGAATTGACTCAATTGTTCGATAGTCATGTTGGACTAAGAGAATTTAGGCCCAATGTGAGTTATTCTTGTTCTTTGCAATTCAATTGGCTCAAGCATATACAACATCTACATAGGCAATGCAGGAGTTCCTTCAGAGATGATGGAAACACTCTAGACTAAAATGAGGAAACTTCCCATATGCCACAATACGTGCATAACACATTATGCTAGGAGCAGTATTCAAGCTTAAGTTATTTGGTTTCTGACAAAATGTCCTAGTTCTTTGTTGATGGCTGGAAATTTGCAACTTCATCCAGAACTGATATTCGTGCCAAAATCATGTCAAGAATTGTAGAATTCCGCGCAAAGAAAGTTATACGGGGCCTCTGATAAGTGACTCAGGGATCTACATCACATGAAATGGTCTTCCACAACCTTCTTCAGTTCCTCCAGTTTTCTAATGATCTCAGGATTCATCAAGTCCCTGGCTTCCCTTAAGAGGCCTCCCTGGCTGAAATTGTATGCATCGACCACGACTTTTATCATAGTGTGGAGATTCTCAGGTGTACTACAAAATGAAAAAGGATTCAGAAAATTAGAGAAACTATTCAAACTTTCACAACATAAATGTTTGCTGTGATTTGGACCATGCATAACATTTGCTGATTCCTGTATAGTTGATTCTTAAGAAGAGTAGTCATAGAAAACAATGTGATAAACTTTCCCACGGGAAAAAGAATAGGCCCCAAAACCCAGCGTGTGTATATTCAGCTAATTTACCTTCACCCACTAAATGTATAGTAGAACAAAAAATTAGCTACTTACGTGTAAAGGCAGTCAATGACTTCCCTTTCAAGTTCTTCTCCAGGGGTGAATGCATCCTTTAGCGAATGTAATCGCTCCTCAGGATCTTCAAGAGTCAGGAGATGCTTAATTATCCTAATCTCTTTTGGCATTTGTTTCTGAAGGTTAGTTCTTGTAGTCATGTACAGATGATACAGAATGTCCTTCACCTGCATGTGACATATGTATACATATGAATTATGGAAAACAGATAAAACAAAAGAAAGCGGCACTTTAGTTAAACCTTTCAAGGACAAGGAACCCTGGCACAAGAATAAGGGACTTCAGATACACAATCTACCTCCATCCCAAGCACCAGGACAGCAAATTGAAAAACACTCTGATAATGCCTGTACTATGCCCACTTCGTGGACAGGCTGCGTCTGTGGGGCAGAATTCTAACACCATATAATAAATCATTAACAAACATAACAATAAAGCGATTCCTGGACTTCCAGACTTAGTTCAAACTTCCACACTCTACATACAGAGATCCAATGACATAAGTACGTATTAAACACCAACAACGCTGCACACTCTGTAAACTTTTGGTCTCAGCAACTGAACACTATAAATCCAGAATTACACATATTTGACAATCAGAAATTCACATAAAAAGTATCCATTCTATGTGGTCAAATTACTACCTCGTCTTTTGTCACGTTTGTCTCCTTGGCAGCTGACCAAGCTTTTGTGATCATTAGTGCTAGTGCTGAATCAAGCTGATTTTTCTCTGCCAAATTGTCTATCTTCTTGCAAGCAGCATCTAAAGAAGGAGAATTGAGGATGTCTTGGAACTTCAACTCTGCCGCATTCAGAGCTTGAATGTTTTCATTTGCAGTATCATATGCTTCTACGGAAGCCAAGCACATATTCCCAAGTTTTGCCAAAGCTTGATGTACAGAAACATAGAAAAAATGTAAGTTTTATATATGCCCAATATGAAATCCCAGACATAAGAGTTACAGTTTCAGCGCAAGTCCAATGCATAGGCTATAGTTACATTTTCTCTTTGACTTGGATAACAAATGCCACTGGGCAACTTATTTGCCTACATGAACGTACATCATGCAAGGACATCAATCTGAAATTCTAATTTTTTTTTATAAGACATGGGGTTATATCCTTAATTTTTAGTGGGAGGTGGGGAATTGAACCCTGCACCTTTTGCAAGTGTAAGGAGTTGGCTTACAATCACCATTGATGACTATAGTATACATATTAGATGATCCATGTGGTGTATATATGTGACAGTAAGCCACTGCCTAATAATTATAGTGATTAGTCAGACAGCGATATGTTACATTTGCGTGTGTTGACTTTCCTATTTAGTTGATTGGCAACTTATATTTGAACAAGTACACTCAAAATACACAAGCTCCTGAAACTAGAGTCACTAGGCTACTTTACTTTATTTCTTTTACATCCATGATCATAGCAGTTCTTCACACAACAGGTCTAGAATGGTTTCAAAGGTAAAAAAAAAAAAAAAAGTAAACAATTCCCTCGCACAAGGCTCCCGAAGTTGGCATGACGTACGCAGATCTTACTCCCACATAATATGTGGAGAGATTGTGTTAGGAATCGAACTTGTGATCTCTAGATCCCTGCAACTCTACCATTGGACCATATGCTCGTGTGTAGAATGGTTTCAAAGCTAGTTAGAACCTAGAATTTCCAACCTATAGAACAGATTTAATATAGGTTGGTGCCATTGGCGTGTTGTCGTGTTGAATACTTACAAAGGAGTACAATCACTCAAAGTCAAAATATGCATCAAATCTAAGAGCAGACTCACCATTTTGCTCTGTTGGATTTTCGTAGTAGGATTCAGTTACAGTGTGAAGATGCAAGAAAAATTCTTTTGTAAAGTCTTTACGGCGCTTGGCAACAACTTCATTCATTTCTAATGGTGCCCCTTTGATTACTTCCAGGAGTTCATTGTGTCTTTGAACATCTTCATCAACCTGTCAGAGAAAAAACTGAATGAATCCATATGGAAACAACACAGACTTAAGGAAAATGCATGATTGATATCGTAGGCCAATGAAGATCTCCACCTCCATGAATATCTCTCTTTCGATTCTATTTGAGATGAACCGTCATCTAATGATACCATAATCAACACCATATACATGTATTGCATGAATGTTTCCCATTTCTAATTCTGAACTAACAAAAAGGGGAAAATAGAATCAACGTGAAATGGCAAAAACCCACCTCTTTAAGTTTTCTTCCAAGCCGTAGAAGATTATGCTTCTTCCCAGGATCATCTTCATTATCTGCTGTGTCCTGGCACCGCTTATAGAAATGTGGCCGGAGATCGTCCCATTCCTTGCTAAAAGCAAGTAACCTTCTCCAGTCAGTCGGAGTGGGCTTGTCAACCATAAAAACCCCAATTAGCTTGTCACAAATTCGAGTAATTGTAGGATCATCCACCCCCTCAACACCATCTTGTTCATTCTTGTCCTCATCATTTCCCTTTGGTCCTTCACAAAGATTTGTGGCACCAGATGAATCAGGAAATGATAACTGCTCCCCACTGCAGTCATTCGGTGCAGCTGTTCTGTCCCCAACAACAGTCGCAGGAGACAAACTCAGTTGCCTGACTGGTTTGACCTGCAATCGAAATCCTGGTACCCAAAACTCCTGTCAGTCACCCACACTTTCGCTTTAGTATTCAAGAGAGAAGGCTATAAAACAATTGTGCTCATTTTCACACCTAAATCATCTGTCCGAAGAGAAGCTAGGGTTTACCTGCGATTTTGGGAAGGGAATCAGAAACTCGAGCTGAATTTGTAAGGAAAGACAGATAAGGCCGAGCATCAGCTCGGGTGGAGGTAGAACAAGCAGCTTTAACTGAGAGAGAACAAGAGCTCGCACAGGCCAGCTCCATCGTCAAAGCTCGTAAGCGTACTCCAGTTCTGTCGGGGGTTTAACCGTTTAGGGTTTATAGATAAATCAACTAATTTATAACCTAAAATTAAAAAAAAAATCAACTAATTATTATGGCACCGAAATATGTCACGACTTCAAAGGACAGATCTTTCGTCTTGTTTTTACCAGAACCTTTTGTTTTTTTAAAAGCGGACTGAAACCTGCTTTCGCGGGAATTCTGAACCAAGCAGCCAATGCTCTCGTTAACGTTCCTCTCACTGAACTCGATGATAAGCTCATATTTTCTTACATTTTAATACCTTTTAAACATGTTTTTGTTGGGAAATTGGTTTTAAACAAGGGCTTAATACTTTGTTTTTTAGCTTTTTGGAAAATTGAATGGTTTTTGGTGAAAAACAGCCAATGTGGAGTATTTTTAAGAACCGTCAATTGGTAAACAAAGTGAAGACCTTGAAGTTTTTTAGAGAATATTTTTAGGAATTTTTGTGGAGCCAATTAACTCAGATTTTGAAGAAAAGTTGAGCTGAAGTGCAAAATCACCAAGACTGTGCTGCCTGCAAAGAATTGGGTCTAGAAGGTTCCTTAGATTTTTGTTAAAGGCACAGGAGATAGCTTTGGAAAGCCAGGATGTCAAGCTTCAAATTGCATATTTTCAGGGATTTTTCCAATTAATGGAACATGGTCAAAATTGGAAATAAAAACAGCTTTTACCAATCTAGTTGAATGAAGGATTGAGATCTTCCAGTAGCCGTTTGTTAGTAAGGAAACTAAGGTTGATGGAAGAATTTCCCTAGAAGGTCAGTAACGTGGAGAAAAATATTTAAAGGGGATTTTTGTGGAGACAAACACACACGGAGATTGAGAGGAATTCTTTGCAGAGAGCTGCCAGTTCTACCTTGGTGCAATCTTGGACTTTTCATGTTTTTCTTTGAGCTTTTATCTATGGTGATGTGTAACTAAATATTTTTGTTAGGAGATGATGAAGTCTTAATATGATACTCTAGTTGTTATTGCTTTTATTCTTAATTACTCTTTTGATGTTGGATTTTTAATCACCATGTTATATTGTTTGAATGCGTAGATGACTGATCACCAACTAGGTTTTCAAATAAGTAATCTGTTGCAAATTCACGTAGATACCATACGGGATTTGGGACCAGCTTCTAGTGATTAGAAATTGGAGACACTTAGGGTAGATACCATACTCCTAGGGTTTACATGGCATATTAAGGGATTTTTGCACTTAAGGACGTCTTGCATGTTCATATTTGAGTTAAATACCATAACTGAATTGCATGTTAAGATAAATGAATTAGCCTAGATACCGTAGATAATTCACGTCTTAGTCTTAGTGAATCCGCCAACGACATCAATTGAGTGAATTAAGAGTAAGGTGAGAAACAACTAGAGAGGATTATTAAGATGGATTCATCGTCCTAGTGCATTCATCAAATTGTTTACAACCCAGCTTGACAAGTTGCGATTTTCTTATTTTCTATGCTTTCTTGGAATCACAAACAATCATCGTTCTGAATTAGTCCGAATTCTTCTAATACGTACAATGATTAATTGCATTGAATAGTCAATCATTGTGGTACGACCTCATACTTGCATAATCTATTCTACTACGGACTTATGCGTTTGCGAGTAATTTAATCTGAGATTTTTGCTTGCTATTTTAAGCAATCGAAAATTGCTATCACTCGACTTTCTTCCAACAAGCAGCTACCCTGTTCACTATCCGACCGCCACAATCCTCAAAACTTAAAAACATCCCAGAGCATGGAACCGCAATTTCAGAAACCCCAATAGTTCAATAGTTTTCAATGCTTTTCTTACGAAAACCCATCTTCTGCATCCCATTTTCACTGTTCAACTACTACTCCAAGTTCTAATGAAGTCCCAGTTGTTGATTTGCCGCATACCTAGTCAGTGAGCCAGTGCCCTGTCCATGGCGCGCGTCCTTGCGCGTTGGATTCGATCATCTCCTAAAGTGGACGACCTCAAAACAACACACGCTAGAGCTCTCAAGTGTTTAAGAACCCATATGGTGCATATATATCGATAATAATTTGACCGGTGCGTAGGTAAGATTTGGGAAGTTGACAGAGGCGCGAAAGGTGTTTGACAAAGTGTGGAAGCCAAATATTGTTAGTTGGACTGCAATCATTAATGGGTATTTGAGTTTGGGGTCTGACGATGAAGATTTTTCGTAGCTTGAGGATTTTGTTAGGAGTGGAATACGGTCCCAATGGGAGGATGCATGTCTGATTGTTGAATATGTTTGAAAAGAGAGTGGATTATGAGTTAGGGAAACAAATTCATGCATGTGTTATAAAGGGTGATTGTGCCGTTGTTTGCTACCATGTGCAGTGCTGAGAGAAGAAAAGTGTATTTTGTGCATTGTTAGTAGCAATCATCGCAAAAGTGTGTCCATAATCTGTACTTTGGTGCTCTATTTGGCAAGAAAACACATCAAAATGTGTCTACATTTTTTAAATAGTTTTACGGGTCTTAATATTTTTTTGTTTCTAACTCTCTAAATATTGAAATGAACATATAAGATTTTACATGTATCACGTCAAATTCACGATTTCATAAGAATGATGTGCCTCAAAATACAAAAAAAATGTTGGTCCAAAAAGGCCTCGAAGACACACTAAACCCGTTGAAAACATGATCAAGTAGTGAAGTTTCAGGCCACGGACTTCCCGCTTCTTCCGCTCGTCTCTTCCCCGAGTCATCATCCGACGGTTAAAAACAAAATTAAAACTCCGATTTCGTTCTTCGTAATCGTAACCCCCAAATCTGATTCATTTACTCTAAATTTGCAGTTTCTCTCCAGTCCAGACACACCAAGACCAAGGCTTTGTATTCAGATCTGTATGTTAACATTTCTTTGTTCCCTATTTTCTTTCTCGCTTTTATGGGTTTGGTTGGTTATGCAAAACCTTGATGTTTCCGAGATTTCGTTTATTTCTGTTCGTGGGCTAATGGGATTGGAATGATTTGTGTGTTCTCTCTGGCATTTGATGATAAAGACTGGCTTTTGTTCTTGTTTTCTATTTTGTAATCGCGTATTGTGAGAGTAACGATGATATGAATAATTTTTTTTTATCTTGTCCTGTATGCACGGAGAATGAAATCCCTTTGTTAGGCAGTGATCTTATGAGAATATGTTTCTTCTATCTGACTGAATTTTTTGTTCTTATTACATCTATTTGTGAGTTTTAATTTGGAGTTGTCTTTATGTTTTGTCTGGGATTTATGTGAAGTTTCTATTTTTAGCTGTCCAATTGATTCTCTCTAGTTCTCTTTTCATCTTTATGCCTAAGTGCACATTGGATTTCAGGACTGCAGATTTTAGTAAAATTTTTATGTGCCATTGTTTTCATTCTTTTATGGTTTTATTTTTGTCTCCATTTCAGTGTCGATTTACTTTTCGTGATAGGTATAAGTGGTTAAGCAGTATTTAAATGGTGACGGTTTTAACAGTTGACATCAGTCTGGCTGGGTTAGTGATGATGACTGTTTATTTACGTTTGTATGAAAACAGTGATCTTAATGGTTTTAACGGAAGCTTAAAATTGAAAAGTGCAGGTTTTGGAACGTTAACTAGCTTGGGGAAAAAAGATTTTCCGAAGCATGTTGTACATATCCGTTTACAGATGACTTGATGCATTGTGTTAGGTATTAAAGTTTCCATTTGGGTCAATCATGATATTTTAGTTGTTACTCCTTAGGAATGTTAAGAATTCAAAACATGTTGAAAGTTCGAATCTTCCCACACACTAAAAAAACGTCTAATGTTATTCATTAAAAAAAGTGATATTTGCATAGATATTGAACCATCATGGCATTCTGGAGGGTGTGCATCAATCTTGCATTCACCTGTCATCATTTTGCAAGCAGAAATCCCTCTGAATTTTGAACATCTATTATTTTCATAGGGTGTCAAGGATGTTTATTGCATGCTTAAATAATGTTGAAAACTTTCAGCAACTTTGTTTCCTTGGTCTAAATAAACATTTAGATTTCCACATCTGACATTGTCCAAGCGTATGTTTAACCTCCAGGATCCTGCTACTAATTTTCTGAATTTTCATGTTCTACAGGTTATAGAACCATGCAAATGTTAAGAGTCGTGTTAATAAGTTAGATTTCACATATCAGACTCATTTAGTATCATGGAAAACATAAGTGCTTCTGGGAAAACTACAATGAATTATCCAAATTCTGAAAAGCAGGACGAATTTTCACCTGCTTTTGTGAAGGAATCAGGCGAGGAACCATCAAAGGAAATCAAATCTGTTACCATCGGCAGCAATGGTTCCCAGTTAGACAATGACGATGGACGAGATGGCTTAGGTGACAAGATAAATAAGAGTAATGTCTCGGAGTCTAAAGCTCATGAAGAGAATTTAGTGGACAGCATGGAGCATGATAATGTGAGCAAGATTCAAGAGAGAAGTGACTTCAACCCCAATGTCCAGGAAGAAAGCTCAGGTGTTCATATTGAACAAGTTGACTCCGGTCACCAGGTAGATAAAGGTAAGGATTTTGAGTCCAAAACTGAAGAAGAAGCAAATGAAAGTACAACTGAGATCCTTAGTGAGGAGAAGGAACCAGAGCCTATTTTTGATGGAACAGAGGTTCCTGGAATGGAAGCTAACAGGAGTTCTTCTACACGTTCTTTGGATCTTGGTCCTGAAGTTGAGGGATCTGCTTGGCCTGAGAAGGCAGTGGCTCTAACAAACTTTGTCAAGGAAAAGGGTGTTGTTGCAGTTGCCACTGTTCTACGCAGACTTTCTATAAAACGGGATGAGCTTGGACAGGACATTCCTACTGATGAGGACAAGGCTGCTTCAGATTCGCCTGAAGATAACAAAACTGCAGAAATGTCTCAAAAAGCGGCTGAGAGATCTGCATGGAATCCCCTAAACTACATTAAGATCTCACGTGATAATACAGAGAAAAAGGCTGAACCGGAAGCTGAAGCCATGGAGATGCTGTTACAACCTATAGTCATTAAAGGAAGAATTATACTATATACGAGGTTAGGCTGTAAGGATTGCAAGGAGGCTAGGTTATTCTTGCACAGAAAGAGGCTTAGATATGTAGAGATCAATATTGATGTTTTCCCCAGTAGAAAGGTTGAGTTGGAGAAATTATCTGGCTCATCTGCTGTTCCAAAGGTTTTTTTCAATGAAGTTCTGATTGGAGGACTTGATGAAATGAAGAGTCTGGATGAGTCTGACAAGCTCAATGAAAAAATCGATTATCTTATTAATGAAGCACCTGCAGTTGAAGCTCCTTTGCCTCCTCTTTCTGGTGAAGATGATGTGTCCAGTAATGGGGCACTTGATGAATTTGCTGTTATTGTTCAGAAAATGAAACAATTTATCATTATTAAAGATCGATTCTATAAGATGCGAAGGTTCACCAGCTGTTTTGTGGGCTCAGAAGCTGTAGATTTCTTATCAGAGGATCAATACTTGGAAAGGGATGAGGTCAGTGGGTTTTATGTATAATGGTTAATGGGTTTTGAGTTTTCAGTAATTAATCTATTCAATCATTGATAGGACACATGTGCATAGTCTTAAGCACGCATTACCAGGTGGTAGATTGCATTGACTTCATGTGTAGTGTCCACATCCCTGTTACTATCAAAATACCAGGTTTCAGCTGCATGTTCAATCCATGTACTACTTTGAAATGTTTTTCTAGTCACAGCAATGAATTTAATATTTCCTGTGTCATTGTAATGTAATGTAATGTCCACAGTGTTTCTAAAACCAAATACAACGAAAGTCATCTGGCGTAATTGATGAAGTTATTTTATGTATGGCGAGTAAACTGGATGCAGCTCTAATGTGAGCCAACCAAATTGTCGATGCCATTGCTGTTTGCATCATATTTTATGATATGCAACTCTGAATGAGAGTTTAACAAACCCTAGTCCGTTCTTGCTCTAGTTTGATTGTATTATTTATGTCCAGGCTATCGAATTTGGTAGAAAGCTTGCAAGCAAACTCTTCTTTCGGCATGTTCTTGAGTGAGTCCCTTGAATTAATGCTCTTTCTTGAAGTGATGTTCGTTTCAGATATCTAATTTTGCGACTGACAATGCTGCCTTTTCTTTTCAATGCTTATACCCCAGGGAAAATTTATTTGAGGATGGCAACCACTTGTATCGATTCTTGGATGATGATCCTGTTGTGGCATCTCAATGTCACAACGTTCCGACAGGCATAATTGATGTGAAGCCTAAACCCATAATAGAAATTGCATCAAGGTTGAGGTTTTTGTCTTATGCCATCTTTGAAGCCTACATGTCAGAAGATGGTAGGCATGTTGATTACAGAAGCATTCATGGAAGTGAAGAATTTGCAAGGTTTTATGCCACACTGTGTTCTTTAATGTCTTAGATATGCTAATCTGTTTTAGCTTTCAAGTAGTTGATGGCAATGTTTTTAGGTATTTGAGGACAATTCAAGAGCTCCATAGAGTAGAATTGCAAGATATGCGTAGGGAAGAGAAGCTGGCTTTCTTTATAAATCTCTATAACATGATGGCCATCCATGCAATATTGGAATGGGGTTATCCAGTTGGAGCACTCGAGCGAAGGAAGATGTTTGGAGATTTCAAGTACGTTATTGGTGGCTGTACATACTCACTTTCAGCCATTCAAAATGGGGTTTTAAGAGGCAATCAACGCCCACCATACAATCTCATGAAGCCATTTGGCGAGAAAGACAAACGTTTCAAGGTAAGCACTCATGGTATTATTTTTTATTGCTGGCTTGAGTTTCATTTGAGGATGAAATTTCTCTCTTAAATGCTGCATGACCGTGGTCATTATACTATATATATAGTTATATACGTTGGTTGCGTAATGCTCCGTCTCCCCCATCAGCTCACCACCCACCCAAAGGAAATGTATGAAAATTGGAGCACTGCTCTTCCAGGCCTCGGGGCTGGTAAATGGTGACCGGGTTATCTGGCTGGGCTCAATTGGCTCAATTGTTTAAATTACCAAGTTCAATAACATGCCCTTTCTCTTAGCTGTTGTTGATATCTGCACAGAAGCTTTCTCATGTTCTGTTATCTTTTAGTTTAAGTGGAGGTTGAAAAGTCTAATAGTATGTGCAGATTCCTGTCACTGTAGGATTAGGAAAGAAAATTTATCCAACATCATATCGTATTGTGGAAACTGTTTCTGTTTGCCAAAGCCATAGATCATACGAATTCTTGGATCATTTCATCTATTTTAATTTTGTTTCAACAGTTTGCTTCTTTTTTCTTCTTCTTTTTTTTTTTAACTAATTCCTAAGGTTGACTGTGGGTCAGGAGGTCCTTGTCTTTGTTATTGTTGAATTAGAATGAAGCCACTATCCAAATAGGTTATAATTTTTTTGAACCTATCGTCTTTGTTTTGACTTTTGATTCAATATTCAATCTACCTCATGCCTATTTATGTTCTTCACCAGGTGGCTCTTCCTTACCCAGAGCCTCTTATTCACTTTGCATTGGTTTTTGGTAGCCGCTCTGGACCTGCTCTTCAATGCTATTCTCCTGCCAATATTGACAAAGAATTGATGGAAGCAGCACGTAATTACTTAAGAGGTGGAGGACTTATCATTGATTTGCAGGCGAATGCTGCATTAGCCAGTAAGATCCTCAAATGGTAAGTTGGTCTCAAAGTCTGATGTATTCACATAAATCTCAGATGGAATACGAATATTAGATCCGTCTCTCTTTCTGTCTCTCACACACAGAAACACATTATTGTGCATCACCTCTATCTTGATTAAACTGCGATATTATATAGGACTTTCATTACTAGATTTGGAGTTTTATGTAAGTGGCCATTGCTCCGTTGATTAAATGAGATATCTTGTGATTATTTGATTATTTGATTCGAACTATTATATTTGTCGATGCACAGGTATAGTGTTGATTTTGGAAAGAACGAAGTAGAGGTATTGAAACATGCATCAAACTATTTGGAACCAGCCAATTCGGAAGCCTTATTGGAATTGCTTGCAGACGCTCGTTTGAAGCTGATGTATCAGCCTTATGATTGGAGTTTGAACCTCTAGAGTAAACTTTAGTTCCTTATATACCACAGAGCAGTACATGCAATTCCCTTTAACAGATATTTGCAGGAGGGAAGCATTGGTTATTGCAATGCAAGAACTATTGAGAATATACAGCTGTGAAAGTCCTTTATCGGATTTGGATGCTGGGTTGTTAAATTATGAAGTGGTGTTCTGCTTGTTAATTCTGGAAAAATTTTGTACGATTTCTCTTAAAACATGCTTCTCAATGTACACAGTTTCAGTTGCGAATTATGACAGTAATAAGCTCTTAGATAGGAGGTAAGGTACTTCTGAACAATTTATAAGCATGCATATCAATGTACATATCCATTCATGATCTGTGAGCTTGTTCTGCATATATGCTTTCATACACAATGCCCTTGTTGCATGCCAATATCATGAACTCATCTTTCATTGTTAAACTGGTGCATTCATATCCTAAAGCTTTTGCAATCTCATTCTGCACACAGTAAGCAACTTCAACCCTTCATTTTCCTCCTCTGCATGTGAGTGAACTTGAAAGCTTTTCTGGGATCTTGATAGATTATGTACTATATCGGTTCAGGAAATGAAATATTGGATCTAAAGATTTGAAGCCTCCAGCTGTTGATCCATAGAACATACTATACAGAGCCACACACAACTGCCTAATTATCTGGCATTCAATGTTAAGAGCTCACACAAAATACTAGTACGTTATACAATACAAACAAAATACTGGTAGGAATTATGGAAACCCTAATTAGAAAATATGTCAAACCTAACCATGCCCCAGCTTTATAAAAGGTGCTTCAAAACAAAACATGAACAAAAAACTAAGTAACCAACCCAATGTGCAGCTTACTATCAGTGATGAATTACAATCGAGGACCACCGGCCTGGTGTCTGCGTCAATCTTTAGGAGATAATGAATTATCATCCTTACAAGGGAAACAAAACATCCATAGAACAGTAATGCCTGGTTGGGAATGAAACCATAATGAGAGCAGATTATATTGCTTTGAACGGAAGTGAGTGCACACCCTTTTTCATGGTTGGCGTGTCACATCACGTTGAGCTGCCAGACCAGGAAAGTCAGCGTAGGAATCAACTTCAATGTGAAGCAAAAGTGCTAGCAAAACCCATCTGTCTAATTGAGGATGAACCATCTCGGTAAATCTCAATCTGGCATCACAAAATGCCAGCGTGAAAATTTGTTATGAAATTTTCTCAAGAATGATACACCAATTAGATTTATCAAAAAATTGATCGACTACAACTGCATTACGCATGCCAGATACTAACCTGCAAAAGTGACAGAAATAACAAATTACATAAACAATGGTATGTCACAGCAGAGAGAAGGAAAACCAAATGAAGTCTTGATATATACGATATGATGCCTTTGACTCCATCAGTCGGTAAGTCAGATCAGAAAATACAATAAGCATAAAATATAAAATCTATTAACAATGGTTAACAGCTCTTATTTTCCCCATAAATTCTGTAAAATTGACAAAAGTTGAGATAAGGGATGCATGTAAGATATGGATCAAACTTTTAAAACAAAGAAAAATATAAGCAACTACAAGTTGCTTATTCAATTGCAGAATAGTTGCTACACATGCCACAGCCCCAATTCAAGGAGGAGTAGTGGTCGAGAGCAAAATGAGAAAAGAGCTCTATATAACATGACTACAGTGACAGCAAACAAAAAACTGAATATATGGCCCAAATAATTTGCATGAAAATGAATAGAAAACAAGCACATGACACATAATATTATCCGGTTGAAACATCTGAGAAAAACATATATGGTGAATTACCTTGCAAGCTCTCCTTCACTGAAGACATGGTAGTATCTATCATACACCACGGCACCCTTTTTATCATCCTTTCTTGCCAAGCCACTAGCAAGAGCAGAAGCAGACGCACCACTGACTTCAGCACGATGATAGGGTAAGTGCCAAGGAACAAAATATTCCTGTTGCTTTTGTTTATCCTCTGCATCAATCAGAAACACCGAACCATCTTGATCTTGAGATGATAAATGCACTGTTTCCTCCAACTTCTCATTTAGAATCTCCTTAGTATCCTCTAATTGCTCTTTCGAATTACTCTCCTCGGCTTCAGGGATACTTTGTAATGTTAAGGATGAAGGACTACGCACATGAGGAGTACCTGGACCTATCCACTCTTCCACATACTTTTGGGCAAGAGGAGTCCATTTGGTGACCAATGACCTATCCTCCTGTTCTGCAGCCCAAACTGTTATTAGAACCATGCCACCCTTTTTGACAACCCGAATTAATTCTTCAATTGCTTTCTTCCTCCTGTTCTCTGTACTTAAGTGGTGTAAAACAGCTATGGAAATTGATGCATCCCCATAACCAGTTCTGTAAGGAAGATTTACTGCATCTGCTACAAGAACCTCATGCCCTCTATCCGCACAAATTTTAATAAGAGGATCACTTATATCACATCCTATGAAAAAGCAATCAGGATTCAAACCCAAGTACTTCCCATTTCCACATCCTGCATCCAATATAAGAGATCCTGAAGGCAAGGAATTCAAAAAGGTGGCGACTTTTGGCCACTTAGCAAATCTGGTGGCACTAAAATGGGGAGCAATAGCGTCATAGACTCGATGAACATACTTTTTCTCAATTTCTGGCGTAGAATGCACGTGTAATGACGAACATGTCTCATCCCCGCCTACTGATTCAGAATGTTTGATATGAGATTCACCATCGGAAGATGCAAGAGTACACAATCCAGAACAACCTTTTACTTTGAGTTCTCTCATAATGTTGAAGATCACCTGATGACTTCTTGCTTGTGGAAGAAGCAAGACCATAAACCTGAAGCAAGATTCTAATAAGACATGCTCTGCAAGGTATCACCAAGGTAATTATCATCCAACATATGCAACATGATTCTGCTAATAGTAAGTTGAAGCTCCGGCTATGGGTGTAGATAGGGCATTATTTAGGAACAGAAGGCCACATTTCAAACTAATATTCGCCTAATGTGACATCAACCATATCTAAATCTAAAACATACATTTGTCAGAAAGTTAAACTTACTATACTATGCAAAAATCAAGATATTCGAGCAGTTCATCAAAAGTAGGCATTTAGTCAATGAAGCAAGCCTGGTGATGAAATTCTCTCCATCTTACCAAACTAATCTTAACCTCTCATTCACCTAAATGAAACTCAATATACCGAATGTTAGTCAATGGGTTTCTGGAAAGATGGAAAAATCATGTTTGTCACAAATTTCAACCAATTCTGCGCAAACATTCTCCTTATTTTTCACTTCGCCCAATATGGATACACACGCGCACACACATTGAAACCGAAAATAGAAAGGAAGTTCAAGAAATCAATGATAAAAATCAATAAATTTGGAACAGAGAAAAATAACAGAAGAAAGAAGTGAGGGAGAGAGATGTTTTACTGAGCTAGGTGAGCTAGCCACACTTCCAGGACAGAGACGTAATTCGGGAATTTGTCTAGAGAATACAATCCATACAACGCCCGGAGCTCCAATCTTGACAGAGAATGGAAGTTCGACCGGTCTACAGGTAGCGAGAGAAAAGCCTTGAGAAGGAGCCCTAAAGCTGTCACCTGCAGAGAAGACAGGCAGTGGACTATTTGAGCCTCTTTTGGGTTCATGGCCCATTTGTCTTGGTACACCTTGAGAAATGACTTTGGGCTCTGATGGCCCATCAATCACTCGGGCCCAGTGATAGACTTACGTTCCAATTGTATCATTACATGAACCAAATATTGGATACCATTTGTAATAATTGAAGCGGGTATCAGTCGAAGCAATAATAATTCAAAAGGGATAACTTTTATAAGGCAATTAAGCCAATCAATTATGATAATTAAGATTCAAATAAAATAAGGTTTATAATTGTAGCAAAATCAATGAAGAATAATCCCATTTTTCTTCCTATTCCCCATCGTTATGCCTATTTTGCTCACTGACTTTATAAGATTTATTAGATAATAAATGGACCCACAATCGCAATGAATAGTCCACTTTTATGATCATCGGCAATTTAATTAATTAACAAAGCCTTTTTAAACTCCATTAATTCATTACTTATTAGTATTGACTGAGTAATACGTAAATCATCGTTTTAATTAATATAAAGTGCTGTGCATCATCCTCAATGCACGTGTCCCTTGATTGAGACGGAGCGTAAGTCGCACGTGAGCGGCAACACCTATCATGTGATAATTGAAATTTGTGAAAGGCCAGCACCAAACCCATGTGAATGTTGTCCATGGAAAGGGACCTCACGATCCCAAACTACACTAGTTGTTCTCCTCTGCAACAGTGCTAATAAATAACTAACCATTAGAAAATATCATGACGTCATACCATGTCATAAATCCACACCCTATACATCTCCACAATATTGTCCGTTTTGAGTTATTCAATTCCCGTGAATATATCGAGACCGCATGATTTTGTTTCTCCTTAATTCAGCTACTATAGGCCGTCGCACGACTTTGTTTCTTTTTAATCCAACCACTATAGGTCAAAACCTAACTCATCGGGACCGCATGACTTTGTTTCTG
Organism: Tripterygium wilfordii; assembly: GCF_013401445.1. Taxonomy (NCBI): domain Eukaryota; kingdom Viridiplantae; phylum Streptophyta; class Magnoliopsida; order Celastrales; family Celastraceae; genus Tripterygium; species Tripterygium wilfordii. Next base: position 2,645,507 of record NC_052242.1, read on the forward strand.
CTTAACTCAGCTTGTTTCTTTTTAATCCAATCACTATGTCATAAATCCACACCCTATACATCTCCACAATATTGTCCGTTTTGAGTTATTCAATTCCCGTGAATATATCGGGACCGCATGATTTTGTTTCTCCTTAATTCAGCTACTATAGGCCGTCGCACGACTTTGTTTCTTTTTAATCCAACCACTATAGGTCAAAACCTAACTCATCGGGACCGCATGACTTTGTTTCTCCTTAACTCAGCTTGTTTCTTTTTAATCCAATCACTATAGGTCAAAACCTAATTCACTGGATCAAAGCCCAAATCACTTGGATTAATTAAATGTCTTGTTGCATGTTTAAGGGTGAGTTTTACTCATATAAACTACTTGGTTGGTAGAGTCCCAAGCAATGTGGGACTATGTTGATAAGACCGTATCGTTTTGTCTTCCATATGTACCTCAAACCCATGCCATTTCTAGAATTTACTTTTTGTCAAGGAAAACATTATTTGGGTTAGATTCCTCAAGTGTATCCTTTACAAGGAAAGTAAGACATTACTTATTGGACGAGTTTACGCGTGTTTATCTCGGCTAGAAATTGGATTTAGTGGGCAAAAATATTGTACATGTGTCTAGTTTTACTTGAAATTAGGCTTAGTGCACTGTGCAAAGGGCATGATTGTTGAATTATTATTGGTTATAGACAAAATTTGAACTCTGGTCTCCCAATTAAAACAATACATGTGTAATATAGTTGAGTAAAACATTAGTCATTAGTGAATCCAGATCTAGTTGTAATTTATTAGGAGTAAGGAAAAAAAAAACTGTCAGGAGATGCATTATATATAGCAAGTTGAACTTAGAAATCACTTAGCGGTGGATTTCTTCAGGTTCAAATCATATGGATTCGGAAGATCATGAGTTCAATTTTTATTGACAACAATATCCGTACGACCATGTTATGTACTTTCACCTAACTTGTTCTATCATATGAGTTTAGACTCATATCGAATATTTAAATGGTGTCATGTGAGTTTAAATTCATATGGAATGTTTAAAACGTAAACCTGTAAATCTGGTCGAGTCAAGCATCAAATCCAGATCTATTTGTAACTTGTTTGGAGAAAGAAAAAAAAAAAATGTCAGGAGTGACATGCGTTTCATGTCGCCCTTTGACATGTGGCTGCTACCATTTGTCTCCTGATGTCATCATCGCTGGATCCCATTTTCAAGATTTCTTAGAGCTATCTCCAATGTTAAAATAAATATCAAGTACTTCAAAATCATTGTCTCTCTTCTCTTTTATCCTGGGTGGCATAATTTAATTGGGTGAATGGGTCCCACAATATACTTTATTCATCAACACTTCATACTTTCCAACACTTCAAACTCATTTCTCTATTTTCTCTCTCTTTCTTTCTATCATCTCTCTTACTTTTTATCATCTCTCTCTCTTACTTTTCATCACCTCTATCTTCATTTTCATCACCTCTCTCTTTCTTTTCATCATCTCTCTTCACTATTCATCAACTATATCCATACTTCATATTTCAAGTGTCATTTTCCACAACAACCTATAAAACAAGTGTCATTATCAAGAAAGTGTGTTTTCAAGTGTTCATTTTCATCCGTTGTAGAACTCTAGCGCTCTAAATTTTCCATAAAATTCACTTTTGGACACTTGAAAAATAGTTTTCAAGTGTCCATTGGACATGCTCTTACTCATCCAAGTCAAAAAACAACACAAGTGGCATTTCAGTAAAAATGCAAAAAACAGCACCCCCTTAATTACGGCGGCTATTTAATAAAAAGATTAAATTAATTAATAACAAGACCCAAGAGAAGAGCAGGTTTTCATGCTTTGGCGGGATGTCTCTGTTGTTTAATACCACCTCTCACTCCAAATCTCAGACCTTAAAAACAATAAACAGTGATATCTCACCTTCAACCAGACCTCCATCTCACCCTTTTTTTAACTTAATTAATCATACTTAACCCTCTAAATTACCCTATTAATTTACCACATTCTCCCAAAAATCCCCAACAGAAACACAAATCATCTCATTGGTCAATCAGATACAGACAGAGAGAATGGGAGAGCGAGAGACATTGGAGAAACCTTCGCTTCCCTGCTCTGTCTTCAACCTTGAGTTCCTGCGGATCGGTCGCTAGGTACCTTCGGAAGCACATTATTGTAATGTTTTCAAGTGTGAATTTGAGATTTGGTTTTCTTTCTTTTGGCGTTTTGTGTGAAGTGTAGTGTTAATAATTCGGTTCGACTTTTGACGGTACTGTTGTGGTGTCAAATCTGGTAAATTCGGAGTAAGTTCTTTTTGGCGTTTTGTTGAAGGAAGACGCAGTGCGTTCTTTACGGCTTTGTTTGAACTGATATGCCTGGAGAGGCAAATTGTTGCCACATTTAGCCAGGCATTTTTGGTGATTGGATTCTGCTATTCTTGCACTATTTGCTAGTATTTTTCTTTTGCCCATTTGGACCTCACTGTAATGCTGCTATGCCTTCTACTTTCTTTGTTTTCTAAGATTCAATTTTGAAGATAGAGTGTTTTGTTTTTAGGATTCCGATCCGGGCGTTTTCTTGGGGGGCATTTTCAAATCCTTCTTGGTTTTGGCATTTAGGGGCAGTTGGTGGTTTTTTCCGGAAGGTAAGAGCTCGAATTTGCTTTGTTTCTGTTTTTAGATCAGGTTTGAAGAACCAGGTTACTTCCTGTTTTCGTTGCTGAGGATAAGAGTTGGAGGATCTTGTGTTTTGTGGTTGTTTTAGTTTTAAAACTGAATGGTCAACCCACTAGACCACCATTTGCTTGAATTAGGCTCTGTAATAGTGGAGCTTAATTGAGGATCAGTGTTTACTGCTGAGAACTGTAACTGTCGTCTAATGCTTGGACTTAACCAAATCATGGGTATGGTTAAGTTGAGGGCACCTTAGGATCACGATGCTAACGTTGCAGGTTATCATTTGAGGTTTCTCTGTCTTGCCTGTGAGGTGTGGCCTGCACAATGTTACTGCCCATTTGTAATTTTGTATATATCATCCCTGGAACTAGACTGCCTTTAGGTTTCATCAGCGGGATGCTTTTTGTGTTTGCTTGACTTTCTTTTGAATGTTTTGTGATTCTTGACTCACCATGTTTGATTTACTTCCCCTAGTTTTTGAGTTGTAAGAATTTGTTTGCCTTTTCTGCTGTAACCTTTGCCAAATAATTCATTAGTTATGATGGTGCTCAGGTTATGCTTTACCTTTATGTTTTTTTCAATGATGAAGCTTAGAATTTGAGTTCCAGAATGTGGGACCAGGTTGTTGCATTTCTTTCGATCCATGATGGTGATTCTAGCTCTTATTTGGCTAATTATTTGAAGAATTCTGAGACACTTCTATCATGTTTACTATTTCTAGTCCTTTAATTTTTTTTCCTTTATACACTGCAAGGTTTTCTTTTTGCTCACTTTCTCTGGATGTGAACCATGATGTGGTTAACATATGGAGCATGACTCTGTTTCATGAATGACAGATGCTGCAGTTATCTTTTATGATTTATAATTACTGGGACACAACAAGTGCAGCCTAATGTTATGCAGTTGGTGATATATTGATTTTCCAGTGATGTCGAGGATTGCTAAGTGGAAGCTTGAGAAGACAAAAGTCAAAGTAGTCTTTCGGCTACAATTCCATGCTACGCATGTAAGTTTGCTCGCACATTTCAAATTGTCCCTGTTGGACATTGCCATCTCGTATTTTTCTTCACAAATTTTACATTCCCTATTTGTTCATCGCTTCCCTTAATGATTATGTGCATAGGTCTCTGGTAGGTAGATAGCCATCGTAAGTAGCCAAACTGCCAAAGACATAATTGGTGATGCAGATACCCATCATCCTGGTTGCTTGCAATGGGCGAACTCTGTGTGTGTGTGTGTGTGTGCATGTGCATGTGTGACTGCACGCAATGAAATTGTACGAACATAGTTATTTTCAGGGATCTCATTTTTCATAAGAACAGATCTGGTTATAGTAGGTGACTGATTAAAAAATGCACATATATTTCCCACTGTACCTGGTAGTACAGTAACAAGTGGAATGTAGATGAAAATCTCCTTCCTGTAATAGTATTCTTTTCTTGAAGACAAAGTTTACTTGGGGTTGCATCACCTTGGTACCCTTCTGAATGAAGATATTTCTTTTTTCCATTCATAAACAGAAAATATCTTCCATTTTAGTCTATAGTGTTTGGACAGATTGGTTTGAACTATGTGCTCCTCTCCAGGAACTGATTTTTGTGGTATTCTTGTGAGGCACTAATACAATAGGAATCTTAATAATTCCAGTCAGAATACTCAATGTTTCTGGACACCGGAAGTTTGAAGTTCTTTGTCCCTGTTTCTCTTCCTTTCATCTTTGACATTAGAGAGGAGCATAAAGTCTCGTTAGAGTTTGAGAGAAAGAAAGCTCAATTGTGTTTTGAGATCATGACATGTCTAGATTTGACACAAATGACATTTAGCGTTGGATGTGTGCGAAGCAAGTGAATGGCAAAAAATGCATAAGACCTGCGTAGAAACCTAGATGAAACGGCGTTCTAATCATTGCCTTGTTTTTCCTAATGATGTGAATTTTTATGTTCAAAGGAGACATAGAAAGATGACTACGGTGGACGAGCAATCTCATAAATTAATGGAGGAACCACCTTCCCTAGTATCATGGTCTTCATATTGTCTGAGCTATATACAAGAATGTTCTCATGAGTGCATCTTGGTGCCAATTAACGCATCTCTCAGTCTCTTCTCTCTCTCTCTCTCCCTCTGCACCCCACAGAGGTTTTCATGATTTTGCTTGCATTTTCATTGGAAATCTAGTTTGGTGTTTTATGGATCCGAGTAAATGACTATGATGATGGCTTGGCTTGTAATTACCAAAACAAGTTATGACATTGAGAGTTAGGACGTCTGAAACTTTAGAGGATGGCAGTGTAACTTGTAATGGGAACAGCTGTTTTCACCGCTTCTCGTTATCATCATCAATGCTATTCTTCATAATTTTCTGACTGAACATTATCCCTCTTTGTGTGAGCCAGATCCCACAAACTGGATGGGACAAACTTTTCATATCTTTCATTCCCACTGATTCTGGAAAAGCAACGGCAAAGACAACCAAAGCAAATGTGAGAAATGGGACGTGCAAATGGGCAGATCCTATCTATGAGACTACAAGACTTCTCCAAGACATTAAAACTAAACAATACGATGAAAAGCTTTATAAGCTTGTTGTGACTATGGTAGTATCCTTATCCTTTCATTTTAATTACTTTCTATTAGATTTCAATCTTTTTTTTGGTTGTTTGGTATCAGTTTTCTGAGTTAATAAATCATGTCAACAATCTGTTTCATAAATGTAACTGTTTCTTACATGAGATTGATCGATGACAGGGTTCCTCAAGGTCTAGCCTTCTCGGTGAGGCTATTATCAATCTTGCTGATTACGTAGATGCGTTGAAACCCTCTGGTGTGGCACTGCCTCTTCATGGTTGTGATTCCAGAACTATTTTACACGTGAGGATTTCAGAATTTCATTTCTGTTTCTGGTATTCAATATCATCTTAGGAAGTTCATATTATCAATAACCTCTATATTCCAAACTAGATCTTACCTTTTACAATTTCTTGTCCAAGATTTGTCACTAATAGCAAAGAAATATACTGAAATTTCTCATGTAGTGTACTATGCCTTTTATGCCAGGTGACTGTACAGCTGTTAACCTCTAAAACTGGTTTCAGGTATGACATTGAAACGCTTATGCTTAATGATTCAGCTTATTTCAACTCACTTAGTCATGATAATTTTCTTTTAGAGAGTTTGAACAGCAGAGGGAACTCAGAGAAAGAAGGTTGCAGACTGCAACTGACCAAAATAGTCCTCATGAATCTTCAGGTGGAAAACTATCACCCTCTGAAGAGATTGTCAATGGTCAAGAAGATAAGGTTATATCTGTTATTTTGTTTGGATATGCCAATTTACCTATTTTATGATAATAATCTCTTTGCTTTTCATTTCGGGATGAACATTGTGTAAAAAAAACAAAGCAGGCTAAAGATGGACTTATATTTCATGTTATTGTAGAGAAGATTTTTGTGTTATATGTTATGCGTTTTATTTATGACTCATCGCAATATGACACATGTTTGACTCACTAACTTGTAGGATCTGTCAGACAAGTCTAGCAACAAAGTGTTAGTTTTGGACTTATAAACAGTTCATCTTCAATGCCACTGGATAGTTTTTAAAACATTTTTCCTTTAAATATATTGTCATTAAAAAAATAATGTCAAGTATTACCGATTGGATTTCCTTTTGGGTTCACTGTGTAAACAATTTGTTTCATTAAAACACTATCAGTTGCAAGCGATTATTAACCCATTGTATATTGATCATGCTCACCATATACATTCCTTAAATCAATTAGTCTTCTCTACGGTTGACTAGTATATGTAGTTATTATTAATAGATTGTAATTTCTTATTCTCCGTTATTGTAGGTCAATGCAAAGGTGAGATTCAAAAACAAAACAAAGGAGCTACTCTCACTCGAAGAAGAGGCAGGAATGAATGATGAATACACAGACTCAGCTGCTGGTTTTGATGGATCTTCCAATACTTCAGGAAGTTTATATGCAGAGAAGCCAGATACATCCAGCACGCATGAAATAGACAGCATTAAGAGTACAGTTTCTGGTGATTTAGCTGGGCTTTCCCTTGGTCAAAGTCCTCAGCCTGAGAGAGTGGACCCTTCTGATCATCGCTTTTCTGCACAGGGGACTAATGACTGGGTTCATGGCTGGGGATCCGACTATTCCGCAGATAATGACTTAGCAGTCACCTACGAAGAGAATAGTAGACTTAGAGGAAGCTTGGAGGTAGCTGAAGCATCTATCCTTGAGCTTAAGCTGGAGTTAAGCTCCTTACAAAGTCATGCAGACGAGATAGGCACTGAAACACAAAAAGTTGCTGAGCAATTAGCTGCTGAGATTGCTTCTGGAGAACAGCTGGCAAAAGAGGTTTCTACGCTGAAATTGGAGTGTTCATACTTAAAAGATGATCTTAAACTGCTAAATAGTTCTAAATTATGTGCTTCATTTACTAGCATAGAAGCTACAGAGACAAAACAGGATAAAATATCTCAAGATCTGCAGCGTAGATGGCTAAAGGAGGTATTGGTCTTGGAGGATAAGGTAAGAGAACTTCAAAACAAGTCGTCCGTTGGATACCATGAAAAGGACTTCAGGTTCCTTTACTCGGACTTGGAGGCTTTGCTCAGTGCTCTGCAGAATCTCAAAGAGGGAACTCAATTGGCAAGTCCTAATTTTAACTTGATGTCATCTGCTGGAGCAAGCATGAAGGAGAACAGAGAAACTAGTCTTGGTAGAATTGAGCAACTCCCATCTGAAATTGGTTTTGATGTTGACTTGTGTCAACCTGAGTTTGGAATGCTTCATGGCCTCAATGTTCCCGGGTCTGAGTCTCAGGATCCTGATCGTCTAGAAGTTATAAATGCGATGAAAGGAAAAGTCTTTGAACTCTTGAGAGAGTTGGATGATTCTAAATCTGAAAAAGAAGGCCTTACAAAGAAAATGGATCAGATGGAGTGTTACTATGAAGCCCTCATCCAGGAGCTTGAAGAAAATCAGAGACAGATGTTATGCGAGTTGCAGAATCTCAGAAATGAGCACTCTACTTGTTTATATACAGTTTCTTCTACCAAGGCAGAGATGGAAACAATGTGCCAAGGCCTGAATGAACAGATGTTAAGACTTGCTGAGGAAAAACATGACTTGGATTCCATTAACAAGGAGCTTGAAAGAAAGGCTATTGTTGCAGAAGCAGCACTTAAACGGGCACGGTTGAACTACTCCATTGCTGTTAATCAATTGCAAAAGGACCTTGAACTATTATCCGTCCAGGTTTTGTCTATGTTCGAGACTAATGAGAACCTTATTAGGCAAGATTTTGTAGGTTCTTCACCAACAAGCCTCCCACATTTCCCAGAAATTGCACAAGAACCGAAAATTGATTCATTGGAGTTTCACTCCTTGAAAAACTTGCAGTGCCAAAATCAATATGTCGGGTTAAAGAAACACAGCTTGGAGGGAGATTCTCTTTTAGAAAACTTACAGAAATCACTCAGCATACAGGAAGGGCTATATCGAAAGGTTGAAGAAGAAGTTTGTGAGATGTATTTGCTGAATATATACTTGGATGTGCTTTCGAAGACTTTAGCGGAAACTTTGCTTGAGGCAAGTGATGATGCTAGACTAATGAAAGAGAAAATAGTTGAACTTGCACAGCAACTAGAGCTTTCTGCAGAGTCCAAGGAGTTGTTGATGAAAAGGCTGAAGACTGCAATGGATGAAGTTCACTCCCTAAATGAGTACAACGCCGCTTGCATTGCTGAATACAAAGATGTGGCTCTGAAAAACCAAAATTTGGAAGCTAATATACAAAGTTCTTGCTGTGAAAATCTTCATCTTGTGCAGAAAATTACTGAACTGGAATCCATGATAAAGGAATGCAGAAGTTATGAGAATCAATTCAAGGCTTGCGCTGCAGAAAAGACACAGTTGGAAATTTTGTTCAATGAAAAAACACTAGAAAATGGCCGTCTCCAAAATGAAATACTAACCTTGCGGAATGATTTTATAGATGTTAAATCTGAATTTGATGAAATCGCTTCTGTGAAGGACAACATGCAGCATTGCTTAAATGTTCTGCGAAGTAAGTTGCTGAACCTATTGGCATCTCATGAAAAGAAATTCGGCGGATTGCCTCTCTTGAGTGAATCTGTTAGTCAGAGCTTGGAGTCCGGGGACTTAACCGGTTTTGTGATGGAATTGGGAGAGCTTCAGCATAATATGTGTGAAAAGATTGCCCAACTCATGGAAGAGGAAAAGATTCTGGCTGAAGAAAAAGATATGGTTCAGGTTTCCTTAACAAGAGCACAATCAGAAATTGTGGTGATGAAACATAGGTTTGAACTTGATATGCAGGAGGTTCTGTACAAATTTAGTGTGTCTAATGCCTCGGTGCGGAAGCTGCAGTTGGATGTCGAGGCTATTGCCAACAGACTGAAGAACGGCTCTGAAGTTGAAGAAAACTATGCACAGCTGCACAAAGAACTTATTGGGAATGTTCATTGGTTGGAAGTTGAGCTGCAACAACTTATTTCTAAAAACAAAGACCTTGCTGATGAAATCTTAGCATTGGAGATTGTAACTAATGAACTCGAGAGGAGCAAAGTAACAACTGTTGAACTTGCAAAGGAGAAACAACTATTAACAGAATCTTTGCAGGCTAAAACTGAGGAATCTGCTAAGCTCGTGTCGGAACTAGATGATTTGAAGGAAAGCTTGCTGTCTGTGCATGATGAAAACCAGACTTTGATGACGTCTTTACAGGCTAAAAATGAAGAATCTGTCAACCTTGCATCAGAGCTAAACAGTTTAAAAGAAAGTCAACAATTTCTGCATTATGAGAACCAAGCTGGAACAGCATCATTACGGGATAAAACTGCAGAGTGTGCAAAGCTTGAAGCAGAGGCAAACAATTTAAGAGAAAGTATGCAATCCCTGCTTGATGAAAGCAAAGCTTCATTGGCTTCTTTACAGAATAGAACCGAGGAATCTGTGGAACTTGTTTCGGAATTGAATGGTTTGAGAGAGAGTTTGGGGTCGTTGCATGATGAAAATGAGGCGTTGTTGTTGTCTTTACAGCATAAAACTGAGGAATCTGCCGAGCTTGAATCAGAGCTTAGCGGTTTGAAGGAAAGTTTCCAATCTCTGCATGATGAGCTACAAGAGGAGAGAAGTTCGAGAGATAAACTAGAGGGTATAATTGCAGATCTTACATACAAATTAGACGAGAAGCATTGCCAGGTCATTCACTTGAACCAGCAGAATTTAGAATTGGCCCATCTCAAGCAACTACTATCAGATCTAGAATCAGAAAAATCTAGAGTCTGCCATCTTTTGTTACAGTATGAGGAATGCCTTAAAAATGCCCGTGATGAATCATCTTCTATTGTTGCTCTTGAAACCCAGTTGTCTGAATTGTATGAAACTCTAGTAGCAACAGATGTAAAATATATCGCTACTAGAGCTCAGCATGAGGACTGGGTAGAGGAGGTCGTGGAAAAACTGGATAGCCACCTTGGTGGACTTTGCAATAGGCATAAGGTCGTAGCCCTTTGCAACGAAGAAAATCCTAGATTGTTGACAATCCTTGACTCACTGATGTCTGAGTTCAGAGGCTCCATTGCTGAAAACAAGTTGATTCTTGATAGAATTTACTCTATGTCAGCTGAAGTTGAGGCATACAAGAATAGGGAGGTGAGTTGGTGCGATGAAAAAATTAATCTTGATTCTGAGCTTCAAGGGCTGAAGAACTTGGTGATGCATTCCGAAGAAGAGGTTGACAACCTGTTACTCTGCAATGAAGAACTGGAAGTCAAAGATTTGTTACTGAAAGCCAAAATGGAAGAATGGCACCTGCAAATAACCCTGTTGGACGTGCAGGGGGATGAACTGCTTAAGTTGGAAAACCAGTGTAACGACCTTACGCAGAAACTCTCTGAGCAGATTTTGAAGACAGAGGAGTTCAAAAACCTATCCATCCATATGAAGCAGCTTAAAGACAAGGCCGAAGCTGACTGTTCCTTGGCTCGTGAAAAAAAAGAAACTGAGAGACAAGCAGTTCTTGTGCAAGATTCCCTGAGAGTCGCATTTATCAAAGAACAGTATGAAACAAAGCTTCAGGAACTAAAACACCAGCTGTCAATCTCCAAAAAGCATAATGAAGAAATGCTTTGCAAATTGCAAGATTCTGTTGTCGAAATTGAGAATAGGAAGAGATCTGAAGCTTTGCACTTGAAGAAAAATGAGGAGCTGGGAATGAAAATTTTGGAATTGGAGGCTGAGTTACAATCAGTAATTTCTGACAAGCGGGAAAAAATGAAGGCCTTTGACATGATGACGGCCGAACTGGAATGCTCCTTAATAAGCCTTGAATGCTGCAAGGAAGAGAAACAAAAACTTGAAGCATCTTTGGAAGAATGCAATGAGGAGAAGTCAAGAACTGCAATTGAACTTACCTTGATGAAAGAGCTGCTGAAGAATCCCTCATCAAACAGTGAGGAAGAAGGAAATGATGGATCGCACGTGAAGGGTCATATCTCTTCTCAGGACCTCTTTGTTAAAGTTCATGAGAATGGTCCAGCTGAGGTCTTGAATGCTAAGTACTTGGAACAGGATAGTTCAATGAAATGTGAAGAACCAGAATCTGTATTTGTGGTTCCAGTTGTTGTGGATGACCATTCGAGCACAATCATGGATGCCCAACCTAAGCAGGTAATTACTGTATCTAAAACTTTTTTTTTATTCCTATATATCATTGCTTGCTTTATTGTTGATTTGGTCAAGTGGAAGAAGCTATATTTGACTTGTTTATCCTCGTTTGATATAATTCTTGTCTTAACTGATTACTGATGTTATTGTAACATGCAATAATATGGTGCTGGTCATTCTATTCAATTGTGACCAATGTCTTTTCCAAAAAAAAAAAAAGCAAAGAAAAGAAAAGCAAATCTCCTGCTTTTTTAGTACAGAATGAAAGATAGTGCCAACCAAAAGCAGAGTGCAAGAAAATAAAGTACAGACAAAAGAACAAACCACAAAGACTAGCAAAATGGCTTAAGTTACTTGAGGGAAAAAGGAGTATCTTATTATCATCTTTTGTTTTTTGTTGGCTGTTTATTGTTCTCGCCTGCTGGGTGATATGTTTGAGGAACATTCTACATTTGCATCCTTTTTGTCCAGGTGCAAGCCATTGTAGTTTTCTCCATGGTTAAGAAGTACATTAGTTTTAAAAACTTGGCTAATTTTTTTTTTTCAAAAGCAAAAAAATTTATTAGAGAGCACCAAGGGGGTGCCATAAGAGATTACAAGGCAGATAAGCTTATGCTGTTAAAACGATTATTACAAGAACCATAAAGCCACATTCTGACAGTGCTTAGCAAAAGCTTAGCTGAAGTTAATCCTATCTTTACATGAAGAAATATATTTTATATCAAGTCTATGGGAAAAGAGATTGTTCTAATTGCCCTTGCACTTATTTGGTCCGTGTAGTTTTATGCAACACAATGAGAAAGCTTACACAGAGGAGATGAAATCCAGAGAACAATATCATTGAAGAGACTGGTTTCTAAGAATAATTTTCAACTAATAAATACATATCTTACTTTCAGGATGTACCTGAAGCTAGTGGTGAATATGGAAGCCTCGTACATGTGAATCAAGAAAGCCTACTGCATGGTGATGTCAAGCATCTAGCTCTTTGTGATGTTCACTCGAGGGCTGAAAGTATAAAATCGAGCATGGACCACTTAAATATGGAGGTATACACATTTCTGCAATCTAAAGACTCTTGAAATGCGAATATATACTGTTGCCCCTGTATTATGTTGCTGGCATAGAGGGAGTATTAAGGAGCATTTTCCCATCTCTCACAAGTCACGACCTTCAGGTCAAGCCAATATTTTTTAGGATAAATCTGATGCAGTCTAAACGCTTTCTCCATCTTCTGTCTGCAGTTGGAAAGGATGAAAAATGATAATTTGTTTCTACAAAATGATGCTCATTTGGATTCAAAATTTCCAGGTTTACAAAGAGAACTAATGCAATTACAAAAGGTAAAATAATTTGAATCTCTTGTCAGCTTAAGATATATTTGCCTTTTTAACTGGAGTGCTCATAGCTGGTTTTTTGTCAGGCAAATGAAGAACTGGGAAGTATGTTCCCATTGTATAATCAATATTCAAGCTGTGGCAATGCGTTAGAAAGGGTACTTGCATTAGAAATCGAACTTGCTGAATCATTGCAGGCAAAGAAAAGATCAAGCATGCATTTACAGAGGTAATACGTCCTTCCGTTGATGAAAAAACCAGGTATACTTTTTTGGGTGTTAGAAAACTGATTTGAGAATGATGAGGCCTTAAGAAATTACTTCAAGCCTTCAAAATGTGTTGCAGCTACTTTCCTTAAAAGACTTTATTTTCTATCATGAATTTGGCTGTGATGCACAAAGAGGGTTTTCAAATTGCACAATGGATCGTTGGCTAAGATTGTGAACTTGATCGCAGTAACTCTAAGTGCAAGCGGGAGGTTTGAGTTCAAGTCCCATGGGTATTTCTATTATCGCAATTTGCGAGAATGAGCCCTTAATCAGCCCAGTGCGTGCCAATGTCACTCTGCGTTGTCTTGCCGCACTGGGCTCGGGCTAAGTCTCAACTAGTCCACGGGGGTTGCAGGATCTTCCATGTGGCCCAAGGTTTACCAGTGAGTTGTCCAACGGGCAGTTGGATGGGTTTCACGTTACCAAAAAAATGTTTTGCAAATAGACCTTTACATTGAAAACCAATTTTCCAGATTGTCTGAACTTTCTTTGATTCGACAAATAATCTCATCTCATCTGTAGTCCTAAAAGATTATCATACTGAACTATTATGATGCGCCAGCCATTTCAAAAATCGACCTGGAGACAACTAACCATATGACTTGTTCCTCCTGCGGTGCAGTTCTTTCTTGAAGCAACACAATGATGAGGAAGCAGTATTGCAAAGCTTCAGGGACATCAATAACCTGATTAAAGACATGTTGGAACTAAAAGGAAGTCATGCATCTGTGGAAACTGAACTGAAGGAGATGCACGATCGTTACTCGCAGCTAAGTCTTCAGTTTGCTGAAGTTGAAGGTGAGAGGCAGAAACTGATGATGACTCTGAAGAATGTCCGGGCTACCAGGAAGGCTCAGCAATTAAATCGCTCACCATCATCCTCCAAGGAACACTCGACATAGTTACCTAAATGAGCCTCTGCCTTTTTTGCCCTGTACAAGAGGTTGCCCTACACTGAGATGAAAAGCAACATTCAAATTTTGGAATGCGTGATCCCACAACTGTCATTGAAGGTCTACTTAGCTGCTGCAAAGATGTAACAGCTTGGAATGGGATACCAATTAGAAGCAGCTGTTTATTGTGTAAATAACTATGTAATGATGGGTTAACATTATGAACCTTTTACTCTATGTACTCGTTATAATTCATTTTGCTGTATATAATAAATCAAATTCTTTGACTAGTGACCGACACCAAAGTGTGTGTGTGTACTTACCCCAAGTGTAGGGTATCGTCAAGTAATAAACCGGTGAGTCCGGTATCGATCCACGAGGAAGCAATGCAAATTTGAAGTGAATGATATGCAAATGACTAGCTAACACTAATAAACACAATGAATATCAAATAAAAGCAAGTAAAAGAAATGGGCCGAATGACTCGGTAGCATGAGCGATTTTTGTAATCAAAGTAAGCACAAATTGAATTTAAAACAATTAATTAAAAACCTAGTCTCTAGTCCGTCCCGGTGGTTACTCGGTTCTCATACTCAAGGTATTATTGCAAACACACACAACCATACACAATGCATTGTGTGATACTATCAATCATGCATATGCAAAGAGAATTGGGATATAAGACTTCAATTCATACATGTAGGCCATCGGGTCTCTTAATCTACGATGAACGCAAAGGGATAAGCACCTAATATTATGGATTAATGTTCCCCCTTGGGGCTTGGCTTGGCTAACACCCTAGTTTCACACTCAAAGATCAATTAACCATAACTCTCTCATGCACATTCCTAAATTAACCCAAAACTCCATCATCAATACACATAATTAATAGCTATGCTATGGAAAACTCAATTAATTAAGAAAATCATGCAATGGGTTTAACAATTCTCAATCAAACACATTAGATGCAATCCCTAGACTAGACAATCCAAAGATACAATCAAATATGTCATCTCCATAGATCCAATCACACAACCACGAAATTAAAAGAGCAAAATCAAAACTACAATTCCATGAACATACCTTGAGTAATTGAAACCAAGCACCCACCGTTTGGGACTAGAAACTAGAAAGAGAACTTAGCCACTCATCATAATGGGTATAAACATCAATTTTATAGATGAAAATCAATGTTTACAAACAAAATCACGAAAAACCAAGAAAAACTTAGAGAGAGAAGTTGAGAGAAAACAATGGAGGCAAGAACTTGGAGGAGATGAATTGTGTCAAGGAAGAAGAAATCTTAGGGTTTTCTCCCCCTTTTACCATTGAAAATACCTAACTGCCCTTATACAAACGTTCCCCATTGGTTATATACATGATTTACCCCAAATGCCCTTGAAATGTTGTGCAGAAAAGTTGCAGTTCCGCGGTGGTGTCCGGACAGGTGTCCGGACGGGTGTCCGGACGGGTGTCCGGACACTTCATGCTTCCATCAACTTTGAAGCCTCTGTCTCAATTTGTGAAGAAAGTGTCCGGACGGCACTTGAGGCGTCCGGACACACTGTCCGGACAGGTGTCCAGACACCTGCTGAGTCCCAGCTTCTTCTTTCAGCTCTAAAGGTGCCCAATTCAGTCATTTAAGCCCGATTTCCTGCAAAGCCAACGGGAAACATGTATAAGGGTAAAATTACTTTATTTAAACACAAATGAATTACTATAAACACTAGAACCTCCTAATTAGATAGTATTAGGACCTCAAAATAGAGGTCCGGTCACACCCCCCAACTTAGACGTTGCTAGTCCCTAGCAATGCAAACACTTCTAAAAATAAAATCCTAACTCACTGACGTAGGCATCACGGTTGCATTTAGCATATGCAACAAGCCTTTAAACCCCTAGGTCACCCTAGTGGACGAGTTGTAGTCTCGTGAGGGCTTATCAGAGCGATACCCACAAACACTTGCCAAGGGATCCACTATTACTTTGAAAGCACCATAAATGATTCTTAAGTTCTTACATGCAAGAAATAGAGCTAATCCCCCAATTTCCCCGCTAGTTGAAGGCATGCAAAATCTTTAGAAAATCAATCTCAAATCCCCTCAAAGATGACTAAGAACATTTTTATACTATGAAAAATATAAGTGCAATCAAGCAAGACAACTCAATACATTCACACAAGTAAAACCTTGTTACGGAACCTTTTGGTGTTCATAAATCCCCAATCCCAAATGTACACAAAAACATAAAAACATTGTGCTAAGTAAATGACTTACACAATTGAATTAAATATATGTGTTTATAAAAGATAATTTGGATGGGCATAGCTTTGAGAAAGAAATCACCTACAAGAGCAATTAATGCATCCGCCAACTCACTTGCTTACCTTGAATCAAATTCATCAAAAGGTTAAATGGTTTGTAATGTGGCTAAGGGACAAGGTAGGAAGAATTTGGAACTAGGTAACAAGTTGCAAGGTTAAGTTCAAACATGTGAGCTAAATTCTCATTTTGTCACCCCTTCCATTGCACCACAAATTCAAACACTTCTCATCCTTTACACACAAAGGATTAACTTTATTGCATACACCTCTTTTTGATTATTTTTTCTATGCGGTTTTTTTTTTTTTTTTTTTCTTTTTTTTTTTTTTTTTTTTTTTTAATGGCTACAACCACCCTCAATTTTTTTTTTTTTTTTTTTCAGAATAAGGAGGGATAATATCACTGCCGACTTATTTTTGAAGCTCCTACCCAACCTTGCAACCAAAGGTGGGAAATATTTGGGAAAATGGTTCACACAAGGCTTGTAAGTGAAATAAAAGGCTTAAAGAAATATAGGCTTATGATCACTCACAAATAAATAGGCTAGGCTCAAATCTCTCAACCTAATGAATCCATCAATCCTAAGTTCATAAGCAAGTGGCACATACAAAAATCACACTTCTCAGTAATCAAATGTAATGAATGCAAAGCTATTGAAGAACACGCTTATAAGATGTCAAATGAATAATTGGTGAAAAGAATCACCCAAAAACCCCATATATATCACGAAGAATGGCTCAAAAGAATGAGAAGGGTAAAAAGGTAATTCTATTTTCAGACAAAAGGATCCAAAAACGCAGTCATACAATTGCTTCAATGCCAAGATGCCCACTTAATCACAGTTTTGATATCAAACTAGGTCCCAATCATCCCAAGAAAGATTGATCATAGTCATCCTACTCAATCACATGCTTCGACTTCACAAAAGAAATCAAGAAACCTACTCTACACTTGCACGTTCGAACAAGAATAAGAAATTAACGTTGAAATTGGTAGTGAATCCCAAAAGCATCTACCCTTCCCTTCCTAAAGTCCATTTGGCATGTATGAACAACAAAGCACAACACAATAGGATAGAGGGTAGGAAATCATACCATACTCTTCAAAAGTGATCGGAATCGTGAGAAACGAAGCGTATCCTGAAAAAGTTAATACCAACCACACTATCCAAGCATGACACAACAAGATTTTTTATTTTTTATTTTTTATTTATTATTTATTTTTTTTTTTTAAATATTCACAAAAGCACACCAAAATAAAGCAAGTTTCACAATGAATTCACAATTCTCTCACCCCCCAACTTAAATGAGACATTGTCCTCAATGTCAAGCATGATAAACAAGGCAAGAACAAATTGTAAAATGCATTGTGAACATACAAAAACACACCAAAAATGAATGAAAAATAATCTAACACTACATATTTACAAGAGAGCTCTTTTCACGCGCACTAGGAAGGGGTGGGATCCACAAGGTCCCATTCTTCGGCCAATTCATTAAAATTTTCCAAGTATGGTTTCAATCGTTGGCCATTAACCTTAAAAGTTTTTCCACTCCTAGGATCATCAATGTCAATGCTTCCATATGGGGAAACCTTGCGGACAATAAAAGGTCCGGTCCATTTGGTACGTAACTTCCCGGGAAACAAGTGTAACCGGGAGTTGTATAAAAGAACCTTTTGTCCCTCATGAAAAACTTTCCTCACAATGTGCTTGTCATGGTATCTTTTCATTTTGAGCTTAGCAATTTTGGCATTTTCGAAAGCATCATTCCTCAACTCCTCAATCTCTTGGATTTGGAGTTTGCGATGCCCCCCAACTTGATCGGTGGAGTCATTCAAAGTGCGAATGGCCCAATAGGCCTTGTGCTCCAATTCCACCGGCAAGTGGCAAGCCTTGCCATAGACAAGTCTATAAGGAGACATTCCAAGGGCAGTCTTATATGCAGTACGGTAAGCCCACAAAGCATCAATCAATTTGGAAGACCAATCTTTTCTATTGGGACCAACCGTTTTTTCAAGAATACGTTTAATCTCCCTATTTGCCAATTCCGCTTGGCCACTTGTTTGTGGATGATATGGGGTGCCAACTTTGTGCAAAATGCCATATCGTTTCATCAAAGTTCTAACCGGGGCATTGCAAAAGTGAGACCCACCATCACTTATGATGGCTCGAGGCATCCCAAATCTTGAGAAAATGTTTTCTTTTAAAAATTTTATCACAACTTGGTGATCATTTGTTCGAGAAGGGATAGCCTCTACCCACTTTGACACATAATCCACACCAACCAAGATATACAAATAACCAAATGAATTAGGGAAAGGTCCCATGAAATCAATGGCCCAACAATCAAAAATTTCCAAGATGTTAATAGGTTGGAGGGGCATCATCTCACGTTTTCCTAAATTACCTAACCTTTGGCAATTGTCACAAGATAGACAATAAGCATGGACATCTTTGTGCAAAGAAGGCCAATATAAGCCACTTTGAAGAATTTTGGCCGCGGTCTTTTTGGAGGAAAAATGGCCTCCACAAGCATATTTATGGCAAAAGGCCATGACACTTTCAAATTCATTATTGGGGATGCATCTCCGAATCACTTGATCGGAACAATACTTGAACAAATATGGGTCATCCCAAAAAAAGTTTCGCACATTGCGAAGGAATTTGGATCTATCAATCTTGCTCCAATGAGATGGCATTTTTCCGGACACCAAAAAGTTGGCGATGTCCGCATACCATGGAGTCAATTTGGATGAGATGGCATTGGTGAGGAAGAGTTGTTCATCCGGGAAATGTTCATTGATGGGTATGCCATGTGAAATCAAATTTTGTCCGGGAAGTCTAGATAAATGGTCGGCTACTACATTCTCCACTCCTTTTTTATCTTTAATTTCAAGGTCAAATTCTTGAAGTAAGAGAATCCATCTTAACAACCTAGGCTTGGCATTCGCTTTTGAAAGCAAATACTTCAAAGCCGCATGGTCGGTGAAGATGATGACTTTCGAGCCAACCAAATAAGATCTAAACTTGTCCAAAGCAAAGACTATAGCTAGTAATTCCTTTTCAGTGGTGGTATAATTCACTTGAGCATCATTCAAAGTCTTACTAGCATAGTATATAACATGAGCATTTTTTTCTTTTCTTTGTCCTAGGACCGCCCCAACCGCCACATCACTTGCATCACACATGAGTTCAAAGGGCATACTCCAATCGGGAGTTTGCATAATGGGTGCGGTGGTTAGGGCACCTTTCAAATCATCAAAGGCTTTTTGACATTGTGGTGTCCATTCAAAAGAGACATCTTGAGCAAGCAAGTTACTTAAAGGTTTGGCAATGGCACTAAAAGAATTAATGAACCTTCTATAGAAACCCGCATGACCCAAAAAAGATCTCACATCTTTAACACATGTAGGGGGAGGTAACTTTTGAATTAATTCAATTTTTGCCTTGTCAACCTCTATCCCTTTGGATGACACAATGTGTCCCAATACAATTCCATGTGTCACCATGAAATGACACTTTTCCCAATTGAGAACCAATTGGCTCTCCTCACATCTTTTTAACACACTTGCCAAATTAGCAAGGCATTGATCATAGGTATCTCCATAAACCGAGAAATCATCCATAAAGACCTCCACAATTTTCTCAACCATGTCACTAAAGATACTCATCATGCACCTTTGAAAAGTAGCCGGAGCATTGCATAACCCAAAAGGCATGCGTCTATAAGCAAAAGTTCCAAATGGACATGTAAATGTGGTCTTGTCTTGGTCTTCTAAGGCTATCTCTATTTGATTATATCCGGAATACCCATCAAGGAAGCAATAATAGGCTCTACCCGCTACTCTCTCAAGGACTTGATCAAGGAAGGGTAAGGGGAAATGGTCTTTTCGAGTAACCATATTGAGTCTACGGTAGTCAATGCACATGCGCCACCCGGTTTGAATTCGAGTGGGAACCAATTCGTTCTTGTCATTCTTAACTACCGTAATTCCGGACTTTTTGGGGACCACTTGGGTAGGAGATACCCATTTGGAATCCGCAATGGGATAAACTATCCCCGCATCAAGCAATTTTAGCACCTCCCCCCTAACTACCTCCTTCATGTTCGGATTTAAACGTCTTTGCATTTGTCTAATGGGCTTAGCTTCCTCTTCCATGTAAATCCTATGAGTACAAACCAAAGGACTAATACCCTTCAAATCAGCAATTGTCCAACCTATTGCCCTTCTATACCTTTGCAACACTTGCACAAGTTTCATTTCTTGGGAAGAAGTAAGTAGGGAAGATATCACAACGGGGTATGACTCATTCTCTCCCAAAAATACATATTTCAGCTCACTTGGTAAGGGTTTCCTTTCCGGCGTTGGTGGATGCTCTAGAGATGATTCAAGCTTAGTCTTGGAAGGTTCTAATTCCTCAATGGGTGGGTTGAATCGTCCTATGCTATGGATAGCTAAAGACTCCAAAACCTCATTAATTTCCTCTTCCTCAACTAAAAATTGACTACCTTTTTCGCTCAAAGCTAGCACACCTTCCACCGAATCCCTAGCAAGAGTTTTCTCTAAGTTCTCCTCAACATATGAATGGATCCAATCTACTTCCCTAATGTCTTCAAACTCTCCCATTTGCTTAGACACATTAAAAATGTTCATCTCCGCGGTCATATTCCCAAAAGATAGCACCATGACACCATTCCTACAATTGATCAAAGCATTTGAAGTTGCTAGGAAGGGTCTACCTAGAAGGACCGAGATTGGTTTGCTAAAACTAGGGAGGGGCTGAGTATCTAAAACCACAAAGTCAACCGGGAAGTAGAATTCATCCACTTGAACTAGCACATCTTCAACTATTCCTCTAGGAATCTT
Organism: Tripterygium wilfordii; assembly: GCF_013401445.1. Lineage (NCBI taxonomy): Eukaryota > Viridiplantae > Streptophyta > Magnoliopsida > Celastrales > Celastraceae > Tripterygium > Tripterygium wilfordii. The sequence continues at coordinate 2,666,579 of NC_052242.1, forward strand.
GACGGATCTATCGGCTAGTTGCAAGGTAATTCTTGTAGGCTTAAGCTCACCTAACCCCAATTGTTGATAGACCGAGTATGGAAGGAGATTAACACTAGCACCTAGATCCAACAATGCTTGCTCAATCCTATGGTTCCCTATGACTATTGGAATGGTAGGGCAACCGGGATCCTTATATTTAGGTGGAGTGGTGGCTTGTAAGATGGAGCTTGCTTGCTCCGTAAGAAAAGCCTTCTCCTTCACATTCAATTTGCGTTTCACGGTACACAAATCCTTGAGGAACTTTGCGTACGAGGGAACTTGTTTGATGGCATCTAAAAGAGGTATGTTCACTTTCACTTGTTTGAAAAGTTCAAACATCTCTTTGTGTAGAGCCTCATTGGTTTTCTTCCCTAATCGGTGAGGAAATGGTGGCCTTGGGATACACTCTCTATCCTTAGACGTGTCTACCCTTGTCCTATGTGATTGCCCCTCACTCTCCTCTTCTCCTCTTGGTATTTTCTCACATTTTTCTGAGTTTCTGGATGAAGTGTCCGGGCAATCCAAAATAGGTGTCCGAACACTTGCACCTAGTGAATCATTTTCCTGCACAAATTTCTCCAAACTCTCTTCCTTTCCACTATTTCCTTTGTCCTTTTTCCCCACTCTATCACCAAAATTCTGCACATCGTCATTTTGATCAACATTCTCATTTGGTATGGGTCTATCCACAATGCGTCCATTCCTCAAAGTGAGGATGGATTGGGCTTGTTCATGTCCACTCACCCCCCCACTAGTAGATTCTAGCAAATTGGCTTGTTTGGATGGATTGGGGTATGGTTGAGCTGGGAATTTACCCTTCTCATATGTGGTGAGAGCTTGGGTGACCTTAGTGATTTGACTCTTAATATCCTCAATGGCCCTATTGGTTTGTTCTTGGAATTTGGTGGCCTTTTGATTCTCCCCTATTTGAGCTTGCATGAAAATGTTAAGAGTGTCTTCAAGAGACCTCTTAGGAGGTGGAATGTAAGGTTGTGGAGGTGGTTGTGTAACACTTGGAGGAGGCAATTGTTGTTGGGGTGGATTGGGGAGTGATTGGGATTGAACATTCCCATCATTCCTCCACCCAAAGTTTGGATGATTCCTCCAAGGGTAATTCTCATTGTACGAATTGTTACCTTGGTGATTGGTAGGGTAGGGCTTCCTAAAGTTCTGAGAATTGTTCCCATTGTAACCTTGCCCAAATAGGACTTCCTTACAAGCCGGTAAGGCATTACACTCATCCGTCCTATGATCCCTACTTTCACACAAAGTACAAGCAACTTGGTCGTCAACACCAACCACATTTATAGGGGCCTTTTGTGACTCTAAGGACTCCAATTTCTTGGACAACAAAGCAAGTTTAGCATGCACATCATCATTTTCATTCAACACAAACTTGCCACTAGAGCTTGGCACAACATCATGTCGGGTTAGGGGAGGAGCTTCCCAAGATCGGGATTCCTCCGCCAACCCATCAAAGAAAGTAAATGCTTCATTGGCATCCCTATTCAAAAAGTCACCTTGAGTCATAGTGGAAACCAATTTCTTCAAAGATGGAGTCAAAGATTTGTGGAAGAAATTCACAATTTGAAATTTTTGAAATCCATGGTGAGGACACATAAACAACAAATCCTTAAACCTCTCCCAAGCTTGGAAGAAAGTTTCATGTTCTTTGCAATGAAAATTCATGATTTGTGTTTGATAAGAAATGGTACGGTGGGAAGGAAAATATTTGTTGAGAAATTCTTCTTGCATTGCCGCCCAAGTCGCAATGGATTGGGGGCGCAAGTTCTCAAACCATTGTTTTGCATGATCCTTCAAAGAGAATGGAAAAAGTTTGAGTCTCAAAATTTCTTGTGTGCATGTAACATCACCAAAAGTAGTACACACCGATTCAAAATCACGCACATGTGAATATGGTCGTTCCGATTCCATTCCATGGAATTTGGGAATCATTTGGAACATTGATGGTTTAAGGCTCACATTTTGTTGGTTCGGTGGCATGATGATGCAAGAAGGTTGAGTTTGCCTTGCGGGATGCGTGAGCTCCCTCAAAGTGCGATGCTCTTGGGCATGAATGTACTCCAAAGGAGGAGGTGCATGTAAATTTTGTCCGAAGGGAGCATATTGTGGCACTTGTGGCATTGGATAATACATGGGATGCACATAATTGTATGGGGGAGGTATATGATATGCGGGAGGCATATTGGGAGGTTGGTAGACATTTTGTGGGGCAATTTGTGCCGCATTGTCTTGTTGAAGTGGTTGAGGTGCATTTTGCAAAGCATGCTCAACTTGAACATTTGGTAAATTTTGGGCATTTGGCACATTTTGGGCATCTTGCCCTTGCGCCGGATTCATCAATTCATCAATGTTCACACGTTGTAAAAGACGACGTAATGCATCAAGATTGATATCACCCCCACGTACACTCCCCGCATCACTCGCATTTATGTCACCACCTCTCCCATCTCTATTAGACCCATGCCCACTAACACTATCTCTAAGATGAGACATGATGGCAAACAAAACTATCAAATAACACGAAAGATGGCAACCAACCAAGTCAAGTAACACCAGATTTTTCAATCAACAAACAACCAAGAACAATGTCAACCAAGAACAGGAGCAAAGATAGGAATAGAATGACAATCAACCTCAGGAACAATTACACACCAAGATGTAGCAAGTAGTGATAGAAAGAAAAATGCGCAAAGCTCTCTCAAACAACGTATCACTACCAAGCAGCAAACAAGGTGGCATCCATCGCCCACAGGAATCTAAGTTAGCCCCATCCGCCAAGTTCTCCTCACAATTTTTTTTTTTTTCTCTTTGCAGCAACTACACTAAATCAACTACACTAGAAAGCAAGTAAAAGGGAGGAACGAAGTTACCCTTGAAGCGTGACCGTGCTCCTTCCTTATTTGATGGCGTTTAATAGCATAAAGCTAGCATCTACAAGCCACCCAGCTCCGTCTTTGACACTCGCTTCCCCGGCAACGGCGCCAAAAACTTGACCGACACCAAAGTGTGTGTGTGTACTTACCCCAAGTGTAGGGTATCGTCAAGTAATAAACCGGTGAGTCCGGTATCGATCCACGAGGAAGCAATGCAAATTTGAAGTGAATGATATGCAAATGACTAGCTAACACTAATAAACACAATGAATATCAAATAAAAGCAAGTAAAAGAAATGGGCCGAATGACTCGGTAGCATGAGCGATTTTTGTAATCAAAGTAAGCACAAATTGAATTTAAAACAATTAATTAAAAACCTAGTCTCTAGTCCGTCCCGGTGGTTACTCGGTTCTCATACTCAAGGTATTATTGCAAACACACACAACCATACACAATGCATTGTGTGATACTATCAATCATGCATATGCAAAGAGAATTGGGATATAAGACTTCAATTCATACATGTAGGCCATCGGGTCTCTTAATCTACGATGAACGCAAAGGGATAAGCACCTAATATTATGGATTAATGTTCCCCCTTGGGGCTTGGCTTGGCTAACACCCTAGTTTCACACTCAAAGATCAATTAACCATAACTCTCTCATGCACATTCCTAAATTAACCCAAAACTCCATCATCAATACACATAATTAATAGCTATGCTATGGAAAACTCAATTAATTAAGAAAATCATGCAATGGGTTTAACAATTCTCAATCAAACACATTAGATGCAATCCCTAGACTAGACAATCCAAAGATACAATCAAATATGTCATCTCCATAGATCCAATCACACAACCACGAAATTAAAAGAGCAAAATCAAAACTACAATTCCATGAACATACCTTGAGTAATTGAAACCAAGCACCCACCGTTTGGGACTAGAAACTAGAAAGAGAACTTAGCCACTCATCATAATGGGTATAAACATCAATTTTATAGATGAAAATCAATGTTTACAAACAAAATCACGAAAAACCAAGAAAAACTTAGAGAGAGAAGTTGAGAGAAAACAATGGAGGCAAGAACTTGGAGGAGATGAATTGTGTCAAGGAAGAAGAAATCTTAGGGTTTTCTCCCCCTTTTACCATTGAAAATACCTAACTGCCCTTATACAAACGTTCCCCATTGGTTATATACATGATTTACCCCAAATGCCCTTGAAATGTTGTGCAGAAAAGTTGCAGTTCCGCGGTGGTGTCCGGACAGGTGTCCGGACGGGTGTCCGGACGGGTGTCCGGACACTTCATGCTTCCATCAACTTTGAAGCCTCTGTCTCAATTTGTGAAGAAAGTGTCCGGACGGCACTTGAGGCGTCCGGACACACTGTCCGGACAGGTGTCCAGACACCTGCTGAGTCCCAGCTTCTTCTTTCAGCTCTAAAGGTGCCCAATTCAGTCATTTAAGCCCGATTTCCTGCAAAGCCAACGGGAAACATGTATAAGGGTAAAATTACTTTATTTAAACACAAATGAATTACTATAAACACTAGAACCTCCTAATTAGATAGTATTAGGACCTCAAAATAGAGGTCCGGTCAACTAGCAAATTGCAATTTGCTACTACGCGTATTATAGGAGGAGACCAGGCAAGAAACGGAAACAAGGTCTTGTTGCATAAAGAACCAACAACAGAAGGTGGTGTTTTTTTTTTCTCTTTGGTCTGCAATTCCACAGCAAGAAAATGCATTATTTTGAAACTCTTGGGTGATTAGGATTGTTTTCACAAAATGAGTAGATTAAAGTGATTTCTGTTTCTCCCTCGCACAAATATCCCGAACATTCCCATCATGAATGATGCTTCCCTCTCCCCATTTACACAAAAGCACAATTCTCTTCAATTTTTCATTCCAACAAGGTAATCTTGGTATATATATTTGATTACAGGGGGAGCCGGGGAGAGGATGAGAGAGGCTCGAACTCGAGACCTCTATAAGATACCACACCAATGAATGTCATTGAGCTATTTGTGGTTCTCGTCTAACATACATATTAGTGCCAAAAGAATCACAATCTAATACACCAAAACTGAATATACAAACAAACATTACGAAGCATCTTATTATATAAGATTTGCAATACTGAGGCATCTAATTTGACTTGTTCCTTCCTGTTAATACTTTCTTTTGTACTTCAAAATAGCAGCCATGCCTGCTGGCCCCCAACTAGTTCTTCGAATCAAAAAGATTGGAGGCCAACCACAAAAGAACAAAAAAAATAAGGAAAAAATCTAAAGGCCATCTTACATAAGATCGTTTTAATTAGAGTAACTTATTGATTGAAACTGGAAACTAGGAACCAGGCGGCAAAAGCTGTTGACCTCAAGACTGTCATGCATTCATGTCAAGAACTGAATAACGTCAACTTTTAGATATCAGACCATGTACATACAAAGAGATTCTTGATTTACCTGCTCAAGCGATGTACTGTCTGCTGATACCTTCCTCCCAGGATTCGAGAGTTTGATGCTGTCATAGTTGAAAGCTCAGCAATCATTCTCATCACCCCAAGTCTCCAACAACAAAAAGAACAGACAGGCAGTCATAATCAATGAGAAAAAAATTAAACCACGAATTATAAAAACAAAAAAACAAAAACAAAAAACAAAAGCTGCTTGTGTAGTTTATACGTCAACTTTTTGATTAAATGTTGGTTCACGAAGTTGCAGACAGTCCAAATGGCCTCCTTCAACATCAAAATTCAGGTAATCACCAACCCCACCTTTATTTTTCAATGTCATTCCAACTTTTACTAATATAATTTTGAAACATCACCAACATTTAAAGCCTCCTCCAAATCTAACACCATTTTAGGTGCACCAGAAAATGACACACAAATAATAGCAACCTCTAGAAACTAAGAGGAGCATTAAGAACTACAAAGAGCATGCAAATAAGCTTCAATGCTTTTGAGATCAACCCTACATCAGACAAAAACAACATATTTGTAGCTACTACAACAGGCAATGTCTTACCAGTTTTACCCCAAAACCAGGGAGCCCACCACTAATGAAAAGGACCTTAGTGGCAGAATAGAAACAATTCTAGTGATAGCTTACGAACTAAACCTGTATCTGTCCATCATATGAAAGGTAAATACAAAAAAAGGGTAAGGGTTTACTAGTTTGCCAACAGAAAAAGGCAGAAGTGGGAGAGGGCTCCATCTACAGCTTTTGATGACACCATCATATTAATGCACTTAACTTATCACCTGTGCTTCACACTGAAAGCCAATATTAGTATCTCAAGAAATAAAAAGCTTGGCCACACCTTTAAACACCTCTAACCAAAAACATATCAAGGACTTGACCGAAGCTGCCGCAGTTATCTAACAGTATCACTGAGGAACCTTATCAGTTTAGGCGATCCACTTGCAGAAACAACACAACTTGAAAGAAAGGAAACCATGGACATTGCAGACCATTAAGAGAATAAAGATATCAAAAAATATAAATAAATAAAACTGATGGTTTAGAAAGGCAGTTCGGTTCATAGGAAATAAATCACCTTTTCAAATCTGCAGCTGTCCTACCCTTAATTATGATGTCAAACAGGCTTATATTAAATATAATGAAAATTTTAAAGTTGTGTATGGTTTAACTGTTTGTTTAAACTCCAATTATTGCAGATATTTAGATCTAAAAACCATTCAACCACTCAACAGTCTAGCAATAACAATTATTAGATACTCTTGTCAAAAGTAAATGGCAGAAACTGCAGTCAATAGGATAAGTATTAGCATTTATCTTTCACTTTCTACAAGAACTTGCATATAGTTCTGTCTATTAACCATGACTTTCTACAAGAGTACAACAAAGATTCTAGGTGAATAAGCAAGAAAATTTGAAAGTTAACATCTCAAAATACAACGGGAATGATATTTGAAAAAATATATCCATCAAGGCCATATACTTACTTAAATAATCAAAACCACAATGTTCCATGGTAAATGAGCAAGGAGATTTATACTTCTGTGAGGCAAATCGACAGAAACAAGAAAGCATGTGTCTTTTCTTGTAATCCCGGTAACCAGGCAATTGAATATAACATATTGAAATCCTTTACCATGCAAGTAGGCACTCATTCATCACAATTTGACTGATAAGGACGGAAAGAAGATGGAGGAAGTTAAGTCATACCATTTTGGACTTGTAGAAGCGTAGCAGTTAGATGATCTAGATTAGGATCAAGGACTGCATGACCTCCACCTTCCACCAAAGGAACACTGTAGAGAAGGTCTGTTCTCTTCTCTAATTGAGCACCAGACTATATTAATTTCAAAATCACCAAAAATAAAAATCTAATTAAAAAATGAAAAAAAAATCTCCTCAGGATGGAATTAGCTTAGAATGTCTCCTTTATTTGATTTAAATTTAATATGATAATCACAAATATTTACTAAAATGATATAACAATCAGAGAGCATGATTGAGTTTAAAAAAAAAAAGGAAGGAAAAATACATATAAAGAAAAGAGATTGTCGTTATAAAAACAAGCCAAGAATACACCAAAAAGAAAGAGAGAGAACTCGTTGATATTCTTCTGGCATAATCCTTTACTCTGATGCCTCATCAAGCAGTCATATCGATCATAAAACATAACGGAAGGAACAGAAGCAAGATATGATTCCACACTTAGTAATGTCGGCAGAATGCTAAATTCTTAGCACTTCCTCCACCGTACAGCTCATTTGTACATATATATGCGGATAAACCAATGCTCCTCTGTAGTGCTCCAAAAGTTTATTATATTTCAAGAACTTGACAGCTAACAAGTTCAGCAGAACCAAAATCCCTTGCTGCAATGACCTTCCAAACAACTGTGTCGGATTCAGGCAGCAAGTCGGGATGTTCCTCCAATGAACCAGGTGAAGAAGAAGAGCTTGATGGTGAAGAACCCAGATCATCACGTAAATCAGCCTGTAATACTTCAATCTGACGACTGGCATCTTTTGCTATGACATGAAGCTTTCCATGAAATGCGGCAAGTAGACTCGGAGATTCTGCATCTGAGAAATCACAGATAGGAACCTTACCTATAACAACTTTCCAAGCATCTTCTCGTTGATCATATACCTTGATCTTACCGCTATCCAGGGAATTAGAAGGATCCAATGCATATAATTCATCATCAACGACAACACTCACTTTTGTACCTGCTCGCCGAGCAGGCCACCCCTCTCCCATGCCAACTGGCATTTCAGTCCATGAATTAGTTTCTGGATCATACATTTCCCCTCCCACATCCACAAAGAAGGGCCATGAGTATAAACTTTGTGGCACACACAACCTTCCTGAGTATGAAATCATCCCAGTGGCAATAGGCTTTAGCATGTCAACCAAAAAGGGAGTAGGTAATGCTTGAGCTTTAGAAAATGGCATGCTTGGAACCTGTGACCATGTATCTGAGCAGGGGTCATAAACTTCAGCAGACCGAAGAGGACTCAGTCCTCCTGGTCCCCTACTGACCCCTCCAACAACATATAGCTTGTTATTCAGAATCCCAGTTTTACAGTAGGCCCTACCAACGGACATGGGATTGGCTTCACTCCATACGTTTGAAATAGGATCAAATCTCCAAACACATTTCATGGCCGAAGATCTAGAGAATCCACCAAGCAAATATATACATCCATTGACAGCACCAATGGCAGAACCACAAAATGGTATTTCATCCATTGCATCTTTTCGCCCAAGCCATCTCCTTAATAGATCAGCAATATTTATACTTGGCCCTATCATGTTCCATAGGCCAGACAAACCCTTGCTAGGTTCTTCTTCACATAAAATGCTAGGCAACGGCGGCAGTCTCTGCCATTTTCTTGATGAAGGATCCAAAGCATGCCAGAAAAGTTTATCATCTTCACTCTTGGTCAATATATATACCCATTCTTCTGTCCTTCCAAGTTCTTTTCTCAATTTTAACAGCTCGGGGGTCATAATAGTTGCCTTCCATTTTTGAGACACCAACCTAAGATTAAAATAGCAAATTCTTGGAATTCTAGCAAGAATCAAAATTGAAATCTCATCAGGAAGACTTGGAATCAACCTTGGGCTCTCTTCAAAAATGTTTGAGGATATTTTTTGCCGCTTACAGCCATCATTTTGTGGGACCTCGCTGTACTCACTTGTCTTACACTTGGGACCAGCCAAGCTCAAAATGGCTCCCATTTAGAAACTATGAATTTGCCAGAGTTTGTATCAAAATGAACTATTCAAATCACTGCACCATAAAAAGCCATCTAAGTTTCAGTATTTCAATTCAAGGTCAAACTTAAACAATTAGAAAATCAACAATACATCTGAGAGCATGATTCAGAACGAAATGAATCTGAGAATCTGAGAGAAAGCATATTAATACATAAAATCTAAATAACTACTAGCCCACTGCTGCCCCATCCAAGCCATGAAACGTGACCGAATATATCGTTTATTCTGTATCCATGCTCAAACTTCACAATATTCAATTTAAAATGAGAAAGAAAAAGAACAAAAAAAAAATTCAGAATCAATCCCCAGTCCTTCCACCATCAAAACTTGTGATCTCAACAACCTTCGGTAAATTAGTATATTAGTAACTAGATTATTCAAAGTTCAAACAGTATAATGCCGAATAGAAGCTACAACACTTGAACAACTAAGGGATAAACCGATATCCTGTCTCAGATGTAAAACCAAAAGCTCTAACAGTCCACAAAGAAGCATATATATCACTACAAATTCCAGTCCATCTGAAACGAAATCAGGCCATCAAAAAATGTCACTGGTCATCAAAGCAGACTAAACAGACTTTCAAGTCCACAAATGCACAACTTATAACCACACATTTCACTGCAACACAAAACTGTACAAATTCAAAAGAAATAAACCCTATCAAATCGAATCAAATCAAATCATGTCTAGGCCGAAACAGAATCCCTAAAACAAATTGACAGAGAATTCAACGATATTCAGCAGAATCAGATGCAAAGACTGAAAAAAAAAATCACATGAACACTGTTTAGATCTTCCATGAGAAGAGGACACCTACCGGTAGGCGCTCAAAAATGATGAGAGAGAGAGGAGTGAGGGACACAAACTGGGATCTCTGCATGAATGGCGTCCCCGATACTGATATTTAATCGTATCCGATTATGTGCGAGTACAAGATATATGAGTCACGTATTCCTTCTTTTTTTCTTTTCTTTTTAAAAAAATATTCTTTTTCTTTCTTTTTTTCCACAATCGACAGCTTGACTAGACAAGTAACAGTAACCAAATTATAGGGTGACAAAAAAAATTAGTTTCAGATCTGATAACAACACATGCTACAAAATATTTCCATGTACGGATCCCTAACTTAGATTGGATTTCGGACATATTTAATTGATCATATCTGAATTGATTTAAATTCGGATAAATAAATCAAACAAGATTTTTGTATTTAGACACAGACGCGATTTTAAACCGGAAAATTTTTTTGTGTTTGGATCCAGATTTTTAACGTATAACTTATGTCAAAACTTGACTAAATCCGAGTCAGACAAATTTGATCATCCGGATTGGATGGAGTTTCACCACCCCTACCGAATTATCCTGAACAAAAAAACAAAATAAAAGATAATATTGATTATTTTACCTTCAAGTCCACGTGTAACCCGAACAGAGGTTGTTTAGTACAGTTTGGTTGTTGTTCGTGTGAAAACGCGGGTTTGATTCAGTTGGGCCAATTAATGTTCATGGACACTTCAGGCCCAAGACGTTTTCTTCCAAAGCTTCAACAAGTCGGTTTTTCTTCTGTTGGGCCCAGTAGCCTTTTTTTTATTTGGCTTTGTCGCATTGCGTGACGCAATAATTAAACATTTTTGTTTTTAAAATGGATGTCTAAGAAATGCAACACAAGTTTTCTACTTTTATATAACAAGTGTTTATAAGGGTAGCTAGTGACGTGGACAAAAATGGTCAACGAGATAGGTAGGAGACTGGTTTTCTTCATTTCACACAAGTTTTATTAATGTTTTCTTGACTTTAGTAAGATGATTTCCTTTTGTGAATTATGTCTCTTGAAAAGCATCAATGCACCTACTAAACTAATTTAACATTATGATAAAGAGAAATGTTATAATTTGAATAAATTATAGAGAAAGTAGAGGGAAAAAAAAAGAAAAGGGGGAGAGAAATTTGTTGACCCAAACCTACTTGAGAGGTATTATTCACATTTCGGTCCAAGGCGCATGTGGTTTTGTCTTTCTAAAATGCATATCAAGAGTTATTATGTTTGATCATATTTATACAAATACGCTCCCTTATGCATACCCGTGTTTATAAAAGTTTACGGGCATGAGTTTTTGTGTCTTGATGTGGGGCCCAAAACACCGAAGTCCCAACTTAGTTGAAAAATTAAACGTTTGTGATACAGGCGTCCATAGATGAGACTATTCCATATTTATAAATTACATTTGTCAAGTCCCATATTGCTTGGGTAACCAAAGTGATGTGGGTTTATAAGAAAATTTTCTCAAGTTCCTACCATTAAAAGATGTTTTTCTTGAGTCTAAATACCATTAAATAAGACCTAGAGTGTAGGAAGAAGATGTGTTTACAACTAGAATCGGTAAACCAGACTGAACAATATTTTGAAGTGAGTAAAGTGGGATTTTCGACAGCATTGTTTGATATTCATCCTATCTTAACAAGAAAAACATGTACATTTGCTAAAAGTTCTTTTATTCAATAATTTTGCACAACCCAGTCAACCACATGGACTACTACTACTACACAACCGTCGTCACAATATTCCTGTTTGCATGTTGAAACATGATTCCATCTGAATATGTCAAGCATTTTCGCAGATCTTGATGATCACACCTTTCAATTCCACTCCACAAAAACGACGACTCATCCGGCATCGAATTAGAAGCAAAGATTTCATTTTCCACCACCTGATCTTCATCAATGTCAGTTTCGTACTCACCACCATCACCTAGATCATAATCAGTTTCATGATAGTAGTACTCTTGCTCCTCGAGAGGTGCCAGATTCAAGATTAAACGCCCGTTCTCTCGGACGGCTTCGAAGTTCTTGCGGCGACGATGATGATTATCAAGAAAAGTCTCGTCTTTGATAATCAGCCTTCCATCGCAATAATATCTGGTTAAAACCCATGGTGTCATGGGAGGAGGGAGCTCTCTTTTCTTCGCACAATGTGATCGATTATGTTTTCTGTGATTTGTCTTGATGTGAGAATTTAATTCATTTTCTTGCGTTAATCCGAACATTTCTTCTTCATTTGAGTTCATGTAATTCACGCCACTCTCTGCTCCAATCACATCATCATACTCTGAGGAAGAACTAGTCATTGTTCGGAGTACAAGCGACGGTGGTGGCGGAGGCGGCGGTGGTGGCGGTGATGATGATAACGTTGAGATCATCTTCATCATGTACGAGTGGATGATGTGGGAATTGGTGTGTTGTGGATTTGGTGGTGGTGATGGGGAGTAAACTAGGGTTTTGAGACCAACACGGTGGAGGCTATTTTGATGGGTTCTTGGTGCTTTTCTTGGGTTTTGCATGGGAGATTTCAACATTGATACCCACAAAACCATTCCACAAACGTAAGAAACCATTGGTTTTACCTTACCTAAAGGGCTTTCTCCACTGAAGAAATCCATATGTGGTCTTCTTCTAGCTTGATGGGTTTTTCCCTCAAACCCTAGCTTGTCAAAGTTGTGGATTTTCTTGAGGCTGAGCACGTGCTAAGCATGTGACTGCACCTGTGCCAGATAATTAACAAGATCAAGAAGATTCATGAGCTGGCAAGGAAAGTTGATAACGTTGCATTTCAGTTTTGCTTGGGTGAAAAAAGACAAGATATGCAATTAATTGAATGCACTGAAATGGGGAGGTTCCTCCTACGTGGATTACACGTGGACTTCAAATTAATACAAGTGGCACGTACTCTTTTTTTTCAAAATTTTTTTTCCTTTTGTCTACTTGACACCATCCACGAGCATCTCGTTTTATAAAGTCATTTAGTGTACCAGAATCAAGAAAATGGTGTAAATTCACATACAGTTGGTGTATTTTTAAAATTTTGAATTATAAATGTCGTATCTTCATTCTCAACTATCCATATATTATCACCAACCGTTCGTGAATTAGCATCATCTTATCGATTATTAATTAAAAAAAGAACAAACGGAATATATGACAATGTGATTGCTATATCTCGGCAATAAGTAGAGAATGTGAACAGTAAATATATTTTTATTTTCATTTTCATTGGATGAAAGAGTAATAATTTTCCTAAAGATAAAAAAACGTGAAGCCAGAACAGTCTGCACTCTGAATGCAATTAGAGATAATATTTTCTCATAATCACTCTATCAAATATCAAAATGAAAAGAACATATATCGTTTGAACAGAATGCGAAGAATCAAATATGGAGAAAAGGAAGAAGAAGAAGATGATGATTGCGATAATACATATCAATTTGAGCAAATAGTGAATCAAAAGGTTGATTCCATATATATGCATCAATGTTTGAAAGAAACTAATGAAAAGGAACCAAATAGCAGAGAAGAGATATCTTACTTTGTTGATTTGCAGATCTCGCTCTCTCCTAGTCCAGATTCTGTGCCTGAAGCAAATGAGAGAACATTAGGTAGCTATGTGTATTTATATATACGTATATATAGGAATTCTCCTATGCGAATTTAAAGTAATAACTTAAATTGTTTGACCAAAATTTTTGAGAGTGTGGATAAGTGAAATGATAAGTGAGGTTTACTGTTTTGAGTCCTACATGTTCCTAATCAACGATGAAAATATATGTCCGTATTTTAAATCTGCATCCCTTATATATATATATACATAGAAATTCTCTTATACGCATCACTTTTTAAGGGTAATGATGAGTGAAATGATAAGTGGGGCCCACTACTTTGGATCCCACTACTTCAAAATAAAAACATAGGTGTGCATTTTAAGTGCACATCCAATAATTCCTATATATATATAGACACATATATATACATATAGTAACGCATGCTATGTGAAGTTTGAACTCAAACCAAACAAATATTTGTCAATATCAAGACATGGAAAACATAACCGATATTTTTGTTGCACACCAAATGGTGGCATATGATTGCAAGGATTTTCAAAAGACCAAAGAGATTTTTTGATTACACGAAAAATGGAGGGAAGGCTCGAAACTCGAAATTTTTATGAAATATCATACATATGAGTATCATTTGAATTACTCGTGTCACCAAAGAAATTGTATGAATCTAGACAACTATACGTATGTAATAATGTATTTGTTTGGTCTTGAAGCTCTCAGCTGGCACCCGTTCTTCATGCCACTCATTACTCTTTTGGACACGTACAGTTTTATTTGTTCTGTACTAATTAATTCCTCCCTCACATTTTTTTTATTGTGATTAATTTTATCTCTAATATTTACTAATTACTTCAATTAGGATTTTCCTTTTGACTTTATTACATTTATTATGCTCAGATATATTTACTAATTAGTTTTGTATCTATCTGCATTTATTGTCGGAAAGTCCAATCCAAATACTACAAATCAATAATGTTCATTTTGGGTCGGAATCTGCACGGCCTCTTTCTTCTAGCTCGTCTCCTATGACACTTAAACCCAGAAAAAAACATTGGTTTTATGAGAGTGAATGGTTCTTCCCTTATCAACCATTTAGTTGGGTTATACTTATTCGATATGAGATTTTTAGTTTTGACACTCTCCTACACTTGTGGGATGAAGTTATGCTAGACTCAATAAATAAATAGATAGAGACCACGTTCAACTGACCAATATTTTACTCTGATACCATGTTAATTAGTTTTGCATCTAGCCACATGCATTGCCAACATATATCCCACCTGTTGGAGTAATGTAGCTTTAAAGCACACGTATCATCTATATTATATTATTTTATTTTATTTTTGTACTATGATGGATTTATTTATGAAAATGTTGCAACATTTGTGTTTTTGATTAAACTAATTACAACACTAGGGTTCAAATTAAATTGGCTTATTCGAAATGCTTTATTGTTTCTACTAAATTTTGAAATTCTATGGATTGTCGTATTGTATTAAATTGAAATGTGTCGTATATGAATATTGTCGATTAGTACAACCGAACAAAATCAAAATACAACAAATTTGAAATTTGTTTGTATTAGACCGAGTTGGGGGAGGGGAAAAAAACGTGCATCTAGCTAGCTATGAGATTTTGAGTACGTGATTCATTGCCAATGAACAAAAAATAAAAAAGGGTAAGATTTTTTTAAAAAAAAAGAATCTAGAAGTTTGTGCAGTTTTTCTCAGTAATCATTTTTGACCAACGAGAGTTGGCTTGGTTGACAATCAATTGGATGGTATATGTGTGCTCAATATTCGATTATAACCGTAAGCATAATTTTATGTGATATGTCAAAAAAAACCGTTAAAAATAAAAAAGAATAAGATTTAAAAAAAAAAAAAAGAATTTAGAAGTTTGTGAAGTCTTTCTCAGTAATCATTTTTTACCAATGAGAGTTGGCTTGGTTGACAATCAATTGGATTAGGCATATGTGTGCTCAATATTCGATTCTAACCGCAAACATAATTTTATGTGATATTTCAAAAAAAAATTCATAAGACATGTACATTTTGGGACCAAAAAATCAGGGAGCTATAGCTGAGTTGATTAATATCTCTAGGCTTAGAGTCCACTTTCGGGGAGGATTTTTGCTAGTCTTACCTATCGTCAACATGGTGCGGACTATTCTGAAGATTCGAGATTTACGCTCACTCATCTGTCTGAAGTACATATTGAGCTTGGTGGTTCTTACTTCCTCGCTGTAAAAAAAAAAAAAAAAAAAAAAAAAGAATCTTGGGGTCGATCAAAATTAATTATTTGAATATGATTCAAAAATTATGGTACAAATTACCATATTCAAAGCCGAAAATTAAAATGAGAGTTGTAGTCAATCAACTGTTAATTTGTGATTTAAATGTTTTAACAAACCCTTTCTTTGTGTGTGGTTCGGTTGATCGAGGAACCTGCAATTCCAATTAATTATACAGATGGTAAGAAGAAGAAGAAGAAGGAGAGTTGAAAATGCAAGCTGTCATCCAAATTAAATTAAATAAGCTCCTTCACTGAAGAGTCCGAGAGAGAGAGAGAGAGGTCCATAAATCAATTCACTGAAGAGTAAGAGTCAAATTTTTTTTTTTTGTAAAGAATCAAGGGCTGGGCTACACCATAGGCATACATGGATACCCAGATATTTATTTGGGTGTTGACAAAAATTATAGTCTGAGATGGGAGTGGCAGAAAGAGCAGAGAGACACCCCCCAATCATTAGTTCTGCAGATATATAGAAGGTATCCATGCAGCAGGTATTGGGATGTAGCTGGACTAACTACTTTTACTATATATAATTGATGATTTTATTTCATTTTATGATTTATCCACAACTTTATCTTCTCATATCATCCCAATCACAAATCAATTTGGGGATGTCACCTTGGAAATTGGTCCCTGGAGACTCAACTGACTCTCTATTCACTACTTTGATACTGCCACTTCCATGACCAATAAAGATGACAGACAGAAGTTTGGTATCTCAGTTTATCTCATATGTTGAGTTGGACGCAAATGATTCAAGTGAATTCGTGAGTTTCATAGGTCTCATATAATACATATAAAATTATGTGTATATAACTCAGCAGTTGTAATAACTAAGATACCAACTACTGTGATCTTCGTCGTAATTGACATTTATTGCGCTCATGTAATAGTAACACTACTCTCCCAATTTGAGATTATCTACGACTTCTACTCTCAAATTTGTACAAGATTGAATATAAACGACACGTACGAATAAGTATGTTTGGTTGGAAATGAATTCACCATACCTGGAATGTCATTTATTTATTTATTTAGATGATTGTCTTTTAATTACAATTATAAATTGTACAATCCCTTCTCTTATTCTCATCTTTCTTTTCTTCATTTTTGCACATTTAAATATATTTATATTCTCATTTTCATTGATAATTATATGAATCATTCTCATTCTAATTAATTTTCCGTTGACAAACAAACACAACCTAATAATCGAGTCAAAGACACCATTGTTTTTTCTTGGGAAGTCAAATTTATAGGTTTTCACAAATATTTAAATTGACTGTCAATGTGCATCCTCTATCCTCTGTCTTTCTTTCTTTTTTAATGATACGAGCTTAAATTTGAATCGTTACGTTTATCCTCCATCCAACTTTAATTGAGAATCAAAATAATGAGATAACTAAGATATGATTTTGTAGATCATTTTCATAATTTTATTTTTCGGGTTTTCTAATTCTTTATTATCCAACTAAAGTATAACCTCGATAAATTAATAATCTTAATTAAATAATATTTTTGGATGGTCCCAACTTAGGACCAATGTGATAAATTAATAATTCACTAAATTTATAAGAAATACATTTTAAAAAAACAGATAGGACCCACTTGATATATAAATTAATAATATCCTTATACATCAAAATTATATATATGTGTGTGTGTGTATGACTCAATTAGGAATTTAGGAGGCCTTTATAAAATTATATATATACATGACTCAAAGATGTTGTCATTATCAATCAAAAATATAAACGATTGTCAAAGATTTGATACCAAAAATATGTAGGATGCTAAGTACCAAAAATATGAGCATAATTCTTTGAGATTCAAATCAATCCAAACCTAAGTATATATATTTAGAGATGTCCTAAAATGACTAGTTTCCAATTTCGACAACCAAAATTAAGTAAATCAAATACTTCCAATTCATAATTACTCGTTTTACACAAATAAAAATCACATACTCCTAAATATCCTTCGCCGCTCTAAGCCCCCCAAAAGGCTTAATCTCAACATTAACATAAAAGCAAAAAAACCCTAATTAATGAACCGGCCTTATTGCTGGTACCTCAAATAGACAAGGCGATATCTTACTCACATTGCTGTAAATCAAACACTTCCCGTTACCACCACCCATTGGTGATGGTGATGGTGATGATTCATTCACCGGAGATGCCAATTTTACGACATCCGCTTCTTTTTGATCTCCATCATTACCGTGACAATGCTCATTCTCATTCTCATTCTTATTATCCGATACTAATTTTACCAAATCGAACCGATTAGTTGCAAAATCATCAATTTCCTCGAAATCTTCAATGTCATTATCTTTACTTTGTTGATTAGCATTAATGCAATGCTCCTTCTTATCTTCGCTCTCATTCTCATTCCCATCAAGGTCGACCACGTCGTCCTCGTACTCGTCAAGAGTGACAAGTTGCAAAGTAAGACGACCATTGGAGCGATGGGCCTTGAAGTATTCATGGTGTTTCACCTTCTCTTCTCTCAAAATCAAACGACCATCATTAGTGTAATACCTCTTCAACACCCAAGGCATGTGAGACGACTGGTTTTCAGTGCGAGCGAGTGATGTTATTGGTGGTGGAAACTCCTTTTTCTTCATCATACACCGTTGATCATGATCTCTCTTTCTCCTTTGATTGTAGCAGCCCCCCTCATGATCATGGTGATTATCTCCTTCAATATTGACATTCAAATCAAGACAACTCTCCATGCCAATGTATTCCCCAATCATGGTAGAAGAGAAAGAAGAAGAATATAACATACCACTAGATGTCAAGATATTTGAAGAATCAGAAGAAGAAAAAGAAGAAGAGAGAGGCTTATTGAGCATTATTGGTATGGACTTGAGAGACACAATTGTGATGTGGGTTTGTGGTGTTGTGTGGATATAAAAAGGGTTGATAGTGGAAGGGAATTAGTTTGATTTTTTAGAGAGAGAAAGACGGGGGGAGAGAGGGAGTGAATGTTTTCGAGAAGAGCAAGTGCATTGAAAGATAGTTGCGGGATACAGCTAATACATGACCTCAAGATGACTTCCTTGCCTGTCACAAAACAAAGTACACAAAATATAAATATATGTGTGTGTGTGTATATATATATATATCTCATTAATTTTGTTGTTCAATTTCCTTCTTTTCTTTAATCAAATTACTTAAAAAGTAAAGAAAATAAAATCAATCAATGTTATTAGCTGCCCAATTAGAGGATCAATCAATCAATCAGTATGAATGTGTATCTATATATATATATACATGCATCCACGTGCCTATATGCTTACACGTGGATTCCTACGTGGTGACTCGTAACTTTTAACTTTCTTTCTACTACATTACAGCTTGGATGGGCTCACATGATAATTACTAACCATTCATTCAGTCAATCTAGGATCCGACGGTGGTACTGACTCCAATGAATACCAGAAGTGTATTTGTGTCAAAGCTTTAAACTTGCCATGTATCCAGCTAGTTATTCAATGACAGTCGGAAGATGATGAGAATTGACAGAAACCAAAACACCCAACATTTTCCCTTTTTCTTATCAACTTTCCATGCTTAAATTAGTCAAAATACAAATCACATCTCTATAGAGAATTGTACATTTTTAAAGATTTAATTTCTCTATAAACTGAAAATTATAATTAATCACATTGTCATTCCTACAAACCCGTAATTATATAAAAATTAAAAAAAAAAAAAGTTTCCATGATTGGGTTTTTGAGAGGATAAAATAATTTATATGCAGCATTTGAAGAAGAAAAAGAAAACCCTTGAATTCATACCGATTGTATCACAAGTAGTTCAATTTGTTAAGCAAACCAATCACAGATTCAATGAAGAGAGACATCGATTAAGATTTGAGAATGATGATCCACCCAGAAAGAAAAATCAACAAAAAAAACCAGGAGCACAATAAATTTAAAGACATTGAATCCCACTGATCAGACCATACAGAGATTCAATTATGTGTATCGAAATCATCGTTAATAATAATGAAGATTCATGTAAACAAACAAAACAAAGGAAATGAAATGAAGGGAAGAGAATAGAATAGATGAACTTACCAGAGAAGGGAATGGAAGAGAAGATGCAGGGAGGTCCTCAAGTGGTCGTGGTCGTGGAAGTTGAAACTGACTTGGATGAAGAAGAAGAAGAAGAAACAAGAGTACAACTCATAATATAACAGCAGAGAGTTAGAGACAGATAGGCACACGGACCCTTTTGTTTTTATCTCTGACAGATCAAATTTGCCTTAAATATGTTTTCACACGCTTTTCATATCTTTTTTTTTCAAAAAACAATCTAATCCATAAATCCCGACGTGGTTTTTGGGATCACGACCTTCATATTTACTCCTACATTTTACTATTTTTATCCAATAATAATGATTATTATTAATTTATTATTCCAAAATCATAACTATTT
The DNA here is from genome assembly GCF_013401445.1 of Tripterygium wilfordii. Lineage (NCBI taxonomy): Eukaryota > Viridiplantae > Streptophyta > Magnoliopsida > Celastrales > Celastraceae > Tripterygium > Tripterygium wilfordii. The sequence continues at coordinate 2,686,905 of NC_052242.1, forward strand.
ATGATAAAAAAAGTGCCAGTTGATCCACAAAACAAGCAGCAGTCGACAGACATGAAACTGCACCATATCCATATGTCCTAATATCCATGTCCGTTCATGCAACAATGTTTCCATCGGCCCCACCTTAATCCAAAACTTCAACAGATACGATCCGGTTTGAAGATCTTCAGTGACCAGTTTTGGACTGATGATCCAAATCTGGCCCACGGATTTGCCCATTCCGACCATAACCGGATGCTCTGGCCAAAACGAATCTGTTTATTTTCTTCGTTTTTTTCTTGAGAAAATGAACAGAAGAAAATATTTTAAAAAAAATTGTAACCAAAAATAGACCAGCTGGATAATATTTCAAATACATTCTAAATAACCACAGTAATGTAGTTAATGAACCACAAACTTAGAAATACTCGGTAGTTTAGAGGCAAAAAAAGAGAGAACATAATGGAGTTTTCTGACTGACATCGACGCACAGGAAGTGAACAGAGAGTTATACTAGCTTTGGTCCATCCAAGTCTCTCACTGATCACCAGGCAGAGACTTTATAATATCGGAATCACCTGAGAAACAAATTCACAGACAATCCGTGAAAAGTTGTAAATTTTAAGTTAAAAATGAAGGGTCCATCCATATAAAAATTCATTGTACCTGGATCAATGATGCTTAGGCATGACACACGGAAGTACTTGCCACATGCTGTTCCCATATCAACATTGTCTGCAATAGGTCATCATCATAAGTTATGCCAAGCACAAAGAGATTTAGAGGGATAGTCATACAAGCTAAGAGCCTAAGACCGCTCCACATTTATTTCCACGAAACCAAATAACACATAAAAGTAAATAGGAATCGTTCATATCTATCCTGCAAAACATGAGCTTCCCCCTTAGAATCCACTCGTTTTCATCTCTTCCATATTGAAGGAAATTGAAGTTTTTACTCTTGTTAATGCAAGTGATAAACAAAACTTCCCAAAACATCAAAGTGAAATCTTTACGACTACAATTTGATCCTCATTGTTAAATTTATCTTGGGCTAATCAAAGTATAACCATTCCTGAGAATGTTGCAACAGTCACAACTGAAGAGAACTCCATTAAAGTGTTTTAGACAGGGAAGCCCTGCAAACAAGATACGTGTTCGCCTAATCTTACAAACTCTTTGTTCATTAGGGAAAAAAGGACAAATCCACATTACTGAATTGAACAAAATTCTTTCATTGGATCTCCAATCGCAGAATCACAGGAAAAACTCACCTATTATCAGCTACTTTTCTTCCTTAACAGTTATCAATTTTAACCCATCAATAGAACAACAAATTACACAAGATTAACCCAAATAAACAGTGAATATTCAAGCTAGAACCTTCAGTCCAAAACTAAGTACCTGTCCACATGCTTTCATGCATGCACCAAGTACTTGTTAAATTGGTAGGGCACCATAGCAACCATGTATCGTTTAAATCCATTGAAAGGCGTATGAATGTATTTTTGTATGTGGGTACAAGAGAGTTAAAAAGGGACCACAAGCAAACTCTATTGCTGTATTGCAGCAATCAGCATAGATGAGATTAGAATTTCAAGACAGATTCAAGTTATGTTCTACCATCTGCTTAACAATAGTTAAAAGTGTTGTGTCAAGGTTGCTTCACGCAAATCAATTGTACCCTACCAAAAAATTAAAACCCCTCAATGATTCTGTGAATTTTTAACACATTCAACAACTGGTGATGTGGCAGCTTCCACCCAGCAACCAGAGCAAACACAAGCACATCAGTCTCATTGAGTTTATTTTACCTTTTTTTCTTTCTCAAACAGAAAAAGACACCATTAAACCCTTAAGAAAGAACAGAAAAGCTATCACCCAATCAAAAAGCTACAATAAAGTGCAAGGAAAATGGTGAACATTTATTTCATTAGTGAAAGAAAGTACAGTTAAGGAGATGTCATTACTCGTTCCCTTAGTCATTTCTTGCATCATTTGCACATAACTTCCTAAGCAGCTTTTTATGGAGAAAAATCCTTGTTAGGGCCAATATAAGACAAATGGTTCCAATGGTTTCCCGTCACTAAAGCCTATTGAAGAGTCACAATGGAAAAATAATACCAATTTCACCTTACATTCACAGCACACCAATTGCCACAACATTCAGATATCCACTATTTCCACATAATCAATGTGCAAACACTTGTTCAAGGAATTTATAAGCCAGCACACATCACAACAATCAATTTGTAAATGGTTTAAATTTCCACAGTTCAAATTTTTGACAGACCTACTACAATGGAACCTCAGAGAAATATCAAAAAATGAATACTAGCTATCAACTACTAATCCAATGTCTTTAAGTGACAATATTGTCCCCTATGACAAGCGCTTCTAGAACTTCTAATGTGAAAAGAGTCATTAGAAACTTTTGTGCACCTAATAGAGAAAGAATTACACGACCTAGGCCAAACCCTACTCAGATACCACAAAAATTTACGAGGGCACAAAGTGATTAAACATCTAAGCAACTTATCATCAACTAAGCACATAAGTATTATACATACACAACTGATCCACCATCCAACCATAGTAAAAACTCACTTTTGAGAAAATAAGAGGTACTATAAGGTTATATAGCACTTACTTCCATTGTAGTGGTGAACCCCAACTTTGGCAAGCATGGCATAGTACTCAATCTCGGATTTGCGCAGTGGTGGGCAGTTGTTAGATATAAGTACTAGCTTCGCTGCATCCCCCAATAGAACCCATTATAACAAAAACAGATGGAAGGCTAATGAAACAAATATAGAAGTAATAGTTTAGTACTAACTGATTGACCAAAGGAGGTTAGTTAGGGTTTCACTTCTCTAAAAACAATCAAAATGACGTAGAATAACAGATAAAGATCTAACCTTTAGAACCGCGTAGGGTGCGCAGGACTGTCTTGTAACCAAGAGTGTACTTTCCACTCTTCATTACCAGAGCCAGCCTATTGTTTATGCTCTCATGTGTCTTTTTCTGAAATTTTATTGCCAAATCCAATAAATCAAAACCCAGACCCAAATCGACGCAGAAGTATATAAAAATACAAAGAAAAACACGAAGGGTAGAAGGAGAAGATTAGAAGTATACCGTCTTCTTGCCCGCTACCATTGTTGCTGCTCTCGCTAGGTCTTTCTGCGATTCTCTGAAGAGGAAGACGAGCGGCGGATACTGAACGCGAACTCGCGAAGGTTGTATCTAGGGGTTTTAGTCATTTATAGCTGTGTCACGTGTCACTCACATGCTTGTGATTCTTTTTGGGCTTCTGATGAGTCTTCTCACTCCACCATTTTGGGCCTCATATATGGGCCCTGAAAAGATAGAGGCCAAGGCCCACTTTTTGTTTCCAATTTTTTTCCCGAGAGCACCATGGCTGTACTATATTTCCTCCTGAAAGCTACAAACCATAACACATAGGCATAGCAGTCCCATTATTGGAGCTGGTGCGCCTTACTCACTCTCTGCTCAGTATAGCAGAAATCCCCCTCATTCCGCAACTCTAACGAAAGCTTCTTCACTGATTCACATTCCATTTTCGGCTCATTCCCTCTCTCTGTGTAGTCATGGGGAGTCGTGTAGTGGCGCTTTTGTTTCTACTGGGTTGCTTTTTCTCTGAAGGGTCGGAAGGGCTCACATTCTCGTCAAGGCTCATACACAGATTCTCTGACGAGGCTAAGGGGTTTTGGGTGTCGAGGAATGTGGCTTTGGCGGGTGATTTGTGGCCTAAAGTGGGGAGCTTGGAGTACATAGAGATGCTTATTCGTAATGATTTGAAGCGCCATAGAAGGAAGCTCGGCTCCCAGACTCAGCTGCTGTTTCCCTCGGAAGGAAGCCGGACTTTCTCCTACGGGAATGAGTTTGATTGGTAAGCAAAATTAAGATCTCTGTTTGGTTTCCGTGTAAAAAGTTGTAAGGAAAGTGAAGAAAAGCTAATGACTTTCTTTATTATTTATTGCGGTCATGATTCTAAATCACAGTTCTTATTCGTTGCAAAAAATTGTGAGATCGTTGATTTGGGTCTCTTGATTGCTAAGAATGGGGATGGTAAGCGTCATGTTGGTCTTCAAGCTAAAAGAGCTTGAATCACCATGATCTTGAAGCTCCCTATCAGTGTCAATAAAATTGAAAAACAGAACAGGGTTTGGTGGGTGATGTCATAGTTAATCGGTAACACTGTTACTGATTTTCCATTTTTTTCAGGTTACATTTCACATGGATCGATATTGGGACACCGAAAGTATCTTTCCTTGTTGCATTGGATACCGGGAGCGATATGCTTTGGGTCCCCTGTGATTGCATACAATGCGCTCCTTTGTCTGCTAGTTATTATAATGCTTTGGTATGCAAGACTTTGATATATTGATGTGTTATTTAACCTTTTTCTGTTCCCTGTGTCTCTATTTAACATTATGTTAGTTTTTCGGACTTTCCAGCTGTATTAATTCTGCTTCTTATGCAAAATGTGTTTTTTTTTATGGGGTGGGGACTCTGATTCATGTAGCTTATAATTGAAGGAAATGCCAATCGTACCTTGATTGGCACTTATATTGTTTGGCTTAGCCAATTAGCTTCGAATTGGAATCATGTACAAAAAATATGTACCTTTTTCCTCTCAAATATTGCTGCCACTTCTGTTGTTGGTTCAACATTGCTGCTGTCTTACAAAATCTGCTGAAAATACTTTACTCAAATTTTTCTCATGATTGATTTACCCAAAGCCACTTTTCTTCAAAAGGGCAACTATATATATAATGGTTTCTTTATATGAACCTTTCTGTATATTATTTTGACTTGTGGAGTGTTTAGCTAGGAGTTAGTAAGAGGTGTAGCATTAGTTCCAATTATGGATTGACAGAGGCTCCTTCACACTTGGGGCATCTATTATGCAGGATAGAGACTTGAATGAGTATAAACCTTCTTTATCAACTACCAGCAGGCGCCTAAATTGTAGCCATGAGCTATGCACCTCGAGGCCAAACTGCAAAAGTCTGAATGAGACCTGCCCTTACTCAGAAAGTTACTACTCGGAGAATACTTCGAGTTCTGGATTTCTAGTTGAAGACAAAATGATTTTGGCATCACCTAGCATGCATGGAACCGAAAATGTGGTACAAGCCTCCGTTGTTATGGGGTGTGCAAAATTATTTTTTAGTCTCGCCATTTCGTATCAGTTATTATTTTTATATCTAAGATATACACGGTCTACAACCAAGAGCTCATATTGCTTATTCTTAATACTTTGACATCTTAAGAAAATTCTGATATATCTTGCTTTTGCTATTTGTCAGCTGTGGTAGGAAGCAAAGTGGAAGCTATTTGGATGGAGCGGCTCCTGATGGTCTCATGGGTTTGGGGCCAGGGAGCCTTTCAGTTCCAAGTTTGTTATCAAAAGCTGGATTAACTAAAAATTCTTTTTCAATATGTTTTGATGAAAATAGTTCTGGAAGCATCCTTTTCGGCGACCAAGGATTTGGGCCCCAACAGTCTACTCCATTTTTGCCTGTGGGAGAAAGAGGAACATAGTAAGGGAGTTATCTATACTCATTAACTCTGCTGTGTCAGCAGAACATGGCATTATCTTGTCCTATATATGTATGATACTCTTGGTGTGATTTTTGTGATGGCTTTTCAATTGTTTCAGTGTTACCTATTCTATAGGAGTCGAGTCATGTTGCATTGGTAGTTCATGTCTTAAGCTATCTGGATTCCAGGCACTCGTAGATAGTGGTGCATCATTCACATTTCTTCCTACTGATGTTTATAATAAAGTTGTATTGGAGGTAATTCCTTTGTCAAAATTTCAATTTGTTACTTTTTTTACTTTGACGTCCTAAAATACATGTTTATCTTTTGCACACAGTTTGACGAACAAGTAAATGCCGAAAAGATTGGTCCCATGGCTGGCTGGAAGTATTGTTACACTGCCAGGTTCGATGATGGATGGAAGAGCTTTGCTAGATCGTACTTAATTTCTCATAACTAATTGTCCGTTATTTCATTCAAAAAAAATTGTCCGCTGTTTGTGTTATTTGACAGGTCGATGGAGTTGCATGAAATTCCTACCATGAAACTTACGTTTGCTATGAACAAAAGTCTTGTAATTCATAATCCTATCTATTCTGTTCCTGCAAATTCAGTAAGTGGCGCCCTTCTTTTCTCACGAACATAAGCCTGTTGAAGTTTCCATATCCAATAAGTATTGGTAACAAAAAATGGTGCAGAGGACATCATTATGAATATGAGATTTTCAACTTGGGTCAACACATTAGAATGGATTCCTCAGGAGTCAGGACATAGTGTTTTCAATAAATCTTTTCTTTAGGTTTTAGGTTTTAGGTTTTAACTTCTTTAAATCTTTTCATTAAATATTGTTAAAGCTCGAAGGGTGTGTTTGATGACTTCTGCTTTAAAGCTGTTTTATGCATAAGGCCGTGAAAATAGTTTCTTTATGGTTCCTATGGTATTTGATGCTATATGATAATCCTTATTCTGTGGTTGTGGAAGATTTGTCAGTTATCTGTATCTCATGCGCAGGGTATTGCATTCTGCTTAGCTTTACAACCATTTGATGGTGATTATGGAGTCATTGGACGTGAGAACATCTTTTATTCTTTTAATATGGGCCTACATTTTCATAACTTTATATTCCCATACTCTCATCCTCACTCTATCTCTAAATGTATTGCAGAAAATTTTATGACGGGTTATCGCATGGTTTTTGATAGAGAGAATTTGAAGTTGGGATGGTCTACTTCTAACTGTAAGTATAAGTCTTTTCTTCTCTCGATCATATTATAATTCTGTACCATATGTACGTGCAGATTGTAATTTTACTGAATCATTTGAAGTGTTGATTTAATATAATCATCTTGTGGTCAAACATACTTGTGAAGAGTAATTATAGATTTGAAAACAGATTCATTTGTAACGGATAGCTTCACTAAACGAAATATCCTTCTTTTTCTGCACTCACCCCATGTGTGCTCGTGGCATGCATTTTAACGATGATTACTTGTCTTTGTTGAACTTTATGTATTTGATTTGGCATTGAATCGTATGTAAAATTCTTGCGTCCTCAATGAACAGTAGCATACTTAATTTTCTGTTTTATCTTAACTTTTAGTCTACAGCTGTGGTTTGCCCCTTCTGAGTTGAGCAGTGCACTTATTCCCCTTTTTGGTAATTGATGGGCAATCCTTCTCAACTCCGATTCTTTTGAAAATTGTATCACCTGTATGCTGCATGCACAAGAGGTCTTGGTTACTACTGCATGAAGTTGTCTTGCCTATATATGGAGATTGGGCTGGTTTTTATCTATCTCATGCCCTACCTCTGTCTTATGTGGGTGAGAATTTATTGACACAGTTTCTTTTCTGTTATGGAGGAACTGGAATGTTTCCATTTCTGGTATTTATAATCAGTTAGTCCTGATGGCTGCCATTTTTTAAATGATCCCATTCAACATGTACAATTTGTATGAAAAAAGTCCGCATTGTCTATCTGGAACAATCCCTTCGCATGGGCTACAGTGCGTATCCCCCTATGTTTCTCAACCCATTGAAATCATCTTTGTTCTTTTTCCCCCTCTGCCATGCTTATCAAGCTTTGCAGTTTTTATAAATAACACTGGTTTTCCTAGCGATGTTCGATTGAGCTTATCTTTGGTCATGTTGTGTCTACAGGTAAAGAGAGAGGAGAAAGTGTGGAAGTGCACCTTGCTCCCCCACCAAATGCTAAATCCCCAAAACCATTACCAACCAATGAGCAACAACACTTTCCTAACACACCTCCAGTATCCCCTGCTGTTGCTGGGAGGACTTCCTCCAAATCCTCTGCAGTCTCATCACCACAAAATTCCTTTATGCATTCAGTAATGAGTTCTTTGCTACATGTACTGCTTATATGTCTGTTTGTTTCAACTATCTAATTAGTCTTCTCTGGCTTTCTCATATGCTGTTGTACTAATTGCTGTTGGTAGGAAGAATCATCTGTGTCTGTGTTATAGTATCTGTTTTGGCTTCATGATTTCTTTTTTTATCTTCTAAATTTTTTTTGTATATGCTGTCTGATATTTGTAGAAAGAATCTGCAGAAACAGCAATTTGTATGTTATTATTCAAAGCCTGATGGCACTGAAGTACATTCAACTAGTGCAGTCCATGATATTGAACTTTTCAAGGGATACATGGTGGTGCAAATGGGTCATGGATTTAGGAGAAAATCTCTCTAAACATTCCCATAAAAATTCTTGTGGACATAGTCCACCATTGCAGTCTATGACATAGTTGAACATCTGTTTAATTAAAGAAAATGTATCATTTTTTTTTAATACGGGAGAATAGGATGGGGAGGCTAGAACTTGATTATACACATGAGTGTTATGTGAACTACTTGTGGTTCTCGAAAATGCATCATTCATTGTTCAATTCTAAGCGGTTGGATAATCAAAGGTGGTGGGTGATGTTGATGCATGGCATTGTAAGATAGAAATATGGACAGATGTATGGCAATAGTGTGTGGTACGTATAAGACTGGAACCAGAAAGATGGATTAATATTTGGACAAACTACTCTGTCGAGTGTAACACTGAAAGCTACCTCGGAATATAACGTCCAACTGCTTCCCTGAATTATGGTTAAACCACATAAGACAGTTAGCACACAGTAATGTGTGGATAACATAAACTTAAAGTAGCTAGGTGATCTTAATTTCCTTTTTATGTATAAGTGGTCCAATAAATTCAAGACACCTGGTCTAAATGGATAAAGATCCGTAAAATCAGACATTAAATCTCGTCAATTCCTTAATGTCAACATCTGTTTAATTAATACCCCATCATCTTCATCAAATAGTATAGTGGCCCATCAAGAATTAGTCTGATTGCTTATAAGGAAAAAGATAAATAGTCTGTTTTCTTAATATATGGTAGTCGATTACTTGAACCCTCTTTTTGAGTTAATTTTGCTTCTCAAATTATATAAGCAAGTAAAAGAAGTTTTTTTTTTTTTTTTGCATAATTGGATGTGCCATATAATTAACTAAGATTATTATTCAACAAATTCTTACCTAATTTTGATTAATCAAAGTCTTAAATTGGATCAAGATAACGAAAATGATAAAGATCCCAAGCTCCTAGCACTTTGGTATCCCAATTATCCCAGATATGCCGAGTTGGATGTATACGATTCAAGTGAACTCGTGAGCTTCACATGTCATACATAATGCACATGAAATTCTGTGCATATAACTAAACAGTTGACATAACTGAGATATCAGCTACTAAGATCCCTATCATTAGTAATAAAGATAACTTTCAAAAAAAAAAAAAAACTAATTTTTAGGCTTTGCAAGACACTTTTCATAGGAGGCAAACACAATTTTTACTCTTTTTTTTTTTTTTTTTTTCCCTTTCAATAGTCGCACCGGCTGAGACAAGTGTAACCCACAAATATTCTCCTTGGTCTTTAATCTGGGAAATGACAGCCCCCCCCCCCAATCAAAGCTTTCTCTTGGCGGCTATGCAATGACTTTATCCCAACTTTTGCTAAACTTAGATCGCGGTTTATTGATGTTGATGCTGGCTGCTTGTTCTGTGGTAATGATATTGAGTCTATGCATCACTTGCTTTCTGAGTGTAGATGGGTCAAACAGGCTTTCTATGACGCTGGGTTGTCTAGTCTGCCTAAACTGATTAGGGGTCAATCTATTTTGCATTGGCTAGATTCTATAGCTCTTTGCCTGAATAAGGAGATCGTAGCCAAACTGCTGGTATGTACATGGCAAGTCTGGACCATGAGGAATCAAGCCCTTCACCAAAACATAATGGGGTGTACGAAGGATGTGGGATGGAGGGCAGAGGTGTTGATAGCTGATTATAAAGCGGCTCTAATGTCTGAACCACATAGGTCAACAGTTCAATGCTTAAGCCCCTCTACATGGAGCCCCCCCTCAGGTTCATCAATGAAGATTAACTTTGATGCAGCTATTAAAAATTCCAAGGTGGGGCTGGGTTTGATAGCAAGGAATGCAGCTGGTAAGCATATTGCGTCCAAATTTGTCTGTCTAAAAGGTCCTCAAAATCCTATGTTTGCAGAGTGCTTGGCTGCCAGGGAAGCAACCTTGTTTGCAAAGGATCTTCGGTTTGATTCCATCATTCTAGAGGGAGACGCGTTACTAGTCATTGAAGGGCTGAATAATGATGATAATATTTTTTCTGAGACAGGTTTATGTATTGAAAGTATTAAGGAGTTGTTTTCCCTTTTCTCTTATGTAGGTTGTTGTCATGTTAAGCGTGGAGCAAACAAAGTAGCTGATGTGTTGGCTCATAAGGCTTTGTTGTGCTCAGAGAGTAGGCAATGGGTTGATGTAAATCCAAGGTTTCTGGACGATGTAATTGCTGCGGATCGCAGTTCTATTTCTTCTTAATGAAGCAGTATTTTCTTCTCAAAAAAAAAAAAATAGTCGCACCGGCCAAACATGCCCCAATCAAGGAAGCAATCCAGACAAGTGGACAAACTAGTAAACAACCCTCCTCATGAAGTTTTCTTTTTCTTCCACGTGGTAGTCTGTTCAACCGTTGGATTCTTCTTATGCCAGGTGTCAAAAGGATGGCTTGAAATATGGCAGCTGATTATGCCATGCACATATATATATATATCCAAAATGACCCCCCAATTATGTACATATTAAATATTGTGCATTATTTTTCAACTTTTGACAAGTCTTTTTCCACAAGAGGTTTAAACCTGGAACTTTCCTATATTACATTATTACCCTGACTTTGAAGTTTTCTTGTACCGCACTTTCCTTAAATACACCCTAAACCTGGTTCTTGTTACGCAAGTTAAGATTGTGTTTACTTACTCAAATCCTTCTTTATCATACCACCTTTTCTAGTGAAAATGTCTATATAAGAAGAGGGTCTATAGTGTAGAGTTTTGTCGTTCAAAAAGTGTAAGAGAAACCCTTCTACCCTTTTGTTAGTACAAGTTCAAACAATCCATAGATTAAAAAAAAAATGGGAGTTGAAGGAACAATCGAATACTTGTCTAACTTGGCAAGCTACCTCAAAAAAAGCAAGAAAAGGAAGCAAACCCAAACTGTGTCCCTCAAGATCAGGATGGACTGTGAAGGCTGTGCTCGCAAGGTGAAACATGTCCTCTCCGGAGTCAAAGGTATTTCATCTCCTCCTCCATATATCATATATACGAGCTGAGCTGAGAGTATTTCCATGGGGTTTTTCGATCTTGTGGGCTTTCGGTCCACTTTTGAAGTGGGGTTAGAAATCTCATTTTATGCTCAGAAATTTATGTTATTTGTGTTATTTGTAGGAGCGAAGACTGTGGAAATAGACCTGAAGCAGCAAAAGGCGACAGTGACAGGGTACGTGGATGCAAAGAAAGTGTTAGCGGCGGCTAAGACGACGAAGAAGAAGGTGGAGCTGTGGCCTTACGTTCCGTACACATTGGTGGCACATCCCTATGTTTCTCAGGCTTATGACAAAAAGGCACCGCCTAATATGGTGAGGAAGGTTCCGGCGACCGCAACCATCACCGAGAGTACTGTGGACGAGAATTACACCCTCATGTTCAGTGATGAGAACCCAAACGCATGCACTATCATGTAAATTATTATGTAACCATATTGAAAAACATGCAGCTTATAATTTTTTGTTTTTATTAATTAATGAAGTTTTTGTAAATTATATTGTTGATATATTCTATATATATATATATCTCTTCTCTTTTATTTTATTATTTATAAAGTGAGTGTAATGGACAAGAGTCTAGGTTAACCCAAGTGATGGTTGATAGTTTAGAGATGAATCTTTACAGGGGTCAAATTATATGGACTCAGAAGATCTTGAGTTTGACTTTCAAAGAACAATACTCTTGGAGTCACACACTAATTTTTTGCCCAACTTACTTTGTCATTCTGTAAAATTTTTATCTATGTGCTGACCGGACAACTCAAATTTAAACTCATATTGAATGTTTAAAGGAAAAAATTTATATAGTGTAATTCTCGAGTACCAAAAAAGAAGTATAGATTGTTATGTGACATGTAATATGTAGGTCTAAATAATGTCTCTCCACATAATGATTTTTTTTTTTTGTCACTGGATTAGTTTTTGTAGAATTGTAGTATTTTATATTAATTTAAGATTTTTTCTGTAGACTGGGGCCTAACATAAAACGGGCTTTTTTAAAAATCATTGTCAAACTATTAAGATAACAAAGAAAATTCAAAAATGGGCCAAAACCATGCAATGTAAAAAGTTCTATAATTTAAAATTCATGATAATTTAATTTATTTAAACATGACAGATATTGAGAATTTGAGAGTACAAAAGGTCTTGGATTAGGTAAGCTGATCAAGAGCAAGATCACACAAAGTGGTGCTTGCATTGCATGGATTAATTGGCCATGCATTGCCATTTGCCGTTGCAATGATGAGATTTAAAAAATCCAAAATATAAATATTAAAAATTCAATATATACCTAATCCTTGATACCATTACCCTCCGAATCTCCCAGTAACTGGAAGTAACGTACACATGAAACCCATATCTATTAGATTAGAACCGACCTTTTGAACTTTTTCCTTGGTTACGACCGACCTTTTGACCGCCTACCCATAAAGACACATATCTCATATATATATATAGATGTGTGTGTGTGTGTATAGATTTGTAGAATATAACGTTATATTTTAAGGTTGACCCACTTGACCCATATCTCCATTAAATATGCATGTTAAGGACGGCAAAATATCCATAATAGAGTCTGCATGTGTGCATGAGTTTCAAAAATGCATCTTTGATTCTTTGAAGCACGGAAAGTAGTATAATGGGCCGCAATATCTGGACCTATATTTCTATCACCGGACCTTTTATTTTTATGAACACTTGAGCCCAATATATTGAGTTAGGCGAATGCTTTTAAGTTCGTAAACGACAGGACGATTGGGCCTGGGCATTAATCAACCTACTCCAGCAATTTTAACGAGGAGCAATGCTATATCTCAAAATGTATCCCAAATATGTGACATTAAAATAAATATACCCACTTAACATTCATACCTCCCCGTTAATTAAAGATCTTTTCAGAGTTCAAAGCATTTTACTTTAGGGAGTTGATAGATATCCACCAAAACACACGAATTTCTTTTTGCCCAAGAACAAACACAAACTTATATAAAGCATAAAATGGGTGCACGGTAGATCATGGGCGGGCTCCAGCCAGACTTTGTCATGGCTCTATATGTTTTAGCCTTGTCCAAGCCCGTCCATGATGGATCGTCCGGAGACGGACACCCAAGCACAGATACTCTCAATCCTCCCTCCATGACTGCCTCGGGAGCCAATTAAATCCCAAAAACCTCCTGAAGATATCTAAAAAAAAATTAAGAAAACGATATGTAAAAATAATATTCTGGGAACCTGAAAAAATCTTAAGAAATCACACTATATATTTGTTACCACAGTAGCAAGAAACTTAAGTACTGCATACCACAATATGGTTTCATTAAACATGAACCAACGAGAAGAAAGGGGAAAAGACAACACAGACGATCCTGTGCCCCGTTTAGCTAACAATCCAGACAACAAAGACCAGCATGATACCGATTACCGAAAGTTCATAAAAACTAACTGAAGGACTAAAAGCCTTATTCTCCAAAATGACACATCATAACAAGATCCCAAGCGATGTAATCAAAACATGCACCTCACACAGAAGACACAAGATATCACCCCTCCGATTCTGACTCAGCATTCTGGAGCCATTCAATAAAGGGCTCCATATTCTTCCATATAGGGGAGTCTTTATTGTCGCCTGCTCGGCCCTTTTTATTCCACTCCAGTATGAACTCCTCTTCCAACACATCACTGTCATACAGTACTTTAAGAGCCATACCCACCTCCTTCACCGCCTCAGGGCTCGCCTTGGTGCAGAAGGACTCAATAGCATGCAGTAGAACCATGTGCAATCCATCTTGAGTTGCTGCTGCTAGGTAGTTCTTCTTTTTCCCCACCTCTTTGGCAAATCCTTTCTTAACACCCTCAAAGAGAGCTGTAAATAAGGCATCCATGAGTTCTTGCTGAGTACCAGATAGGGATCCCAGAAAGGATTTGAGCTGGCTTGGCGACGAGCCTGTTTTCAGGAATTTGTTAATCTCATCCAGGAGATATATACAGTTGTTGGCATTCTTCGCACCATTCTCATGCCCATTGTTCTCATGTTTTGGAGATTTCTTCATCGACTTCTGCTTCTCTTCACTAGTTGATAGCATTACCATATCTGCAGTAACAGTACTCAACTGCTCTTGTATGCGTTGCTTAGCTGCTTCCAGTGAAGTATCTGTTTGCCATTGGACATCATCACCATCTTCATTGTCCACAACAACTTGGTCACTGTCATCAGCCTGGCTGTGAGAAGGGGAGTGATCCTCATCGGAGACACTACCTTTCTTCTTGGTTAATCCACCTTTAGCAACATCCTTTGAACTAGCAGAGGAACCTTTCTTCTTTGCCTCCTTTTTGAGCTTCTTTTGCTCCTCATCAGCGACCTCACCTTCCTTGAGTCGTTCCTTCTCAGCCTTCCTCAATGCTTTTTTGCCCTTCGATTTCTTTTGCTCAGGTGGATTCTTGAGAATAAACGTTGTGAGCTTGTCCCTCATGTCAACATCAGAAACAAAACCACAAGCAGCACATTTTAGGGTTATCATCTGTGTCTTTGTGATAACCACCTCAGTTTCAGGGTTCCCACAACCATAGCACTGAACATATTTTTTGATGAAGTTTTCAAGAAGCCCTGCAAGCTTAGCCGTTTCATGGGCACCATTTACCAGGGAAGTTCCAGTCTTCTCATCAAATTTTGATTGCGCACCAAGCTCGCAACCAAAATATTTTGTGGTGTATGAAGCAGGTCTAGCCAATGCCTTTGCAATCTCAACATTGTTAACAATATTAGTCTTGATGCCATTTCCTCTACCTTCAATCTTGGTAATCATTTTCGGCATCTTATACCTATAAAAGGCATCATCACGATTGGACGCACCAATATTCTGCAAAGCCATCCTCAACTTTGAAAGATGTATCAATCAGGAGCAGAAATCAAAAGATTTATTATCTCTTGCAATGAGAAATCCTCCTTTACTGAATAAGTTTCTTTCAAGAGAAGAAGGTTGCATAAAACGACAACCAAAACCGTGCGTAGTATGGCTCTCAAGTAACCCAAGACTCATGCAGGCAACTTCGTCAGAAAAACCCTTTTTCCTAGATTTCGGACGATACTCCCCAAGCAAACCAATTGATAACAAAAGAAGAGAAGCTCGTTCAGACATAAAAGAAGCTTCTCCAAACTTGATGCCCTCCACTTTGGCAAATTGCAGATATAGATAACAGACAACACGGTCAATTCCCTACAAGAAAAAAACCGAGTTGTTTGTTGCATAAACAAACCCAAAGACACTCGTACACAAAAATGAAACCCATTGATTATGCATACATCCATATATTTGTGTGCCTCTGTGTGTGTGGGGTTGCCACACCATTACTAATTGTTCTTCCACCGAAAATGAAATCATCCCTAGCAATGTTGAATAAACTGGAAGATATTCATAGTTTTCTCACGGGATCAAATTTTTACATGCATCATGATAGTCGATCTATCTCTCACATGGTAGCTTCAGATTCATAAAGAACTACTTGTTCACAGGGTAGTATTTTTGCTACACAGGCAAAAGCCATAGAATATGAGAAAAGCAATTGCAATAAACCAATGGACAACAGCTCAACTTGTAAAAAAATCCCGTACGTGACAAATGATGGATCTTGCCAAACAATTAGGAGTTATGAAAATTTTGATATCCACTTCAACTATTTCATATTAAATTTTTGAGTAAACATTCCAAATTGACCAAATTTAACAATAAAAAATAAAAGGGAGCCTTCTCCTCTTACAAAATAAAGTTTGAAATACCGAATACTGGCCAGGAGGGCATACTAAATAAATTCTGACACTGAGAACAAAAGTAAATTTCATTAAAACAGGCATCAAAAAACCTAGAGAGGATATGCATAAGAAGAGTATGAGCCTACATCCTCGCAATTGCCTGGGACATCCACGGACCCCAGCTCCATTTCAGCAATTCCAGTTCAAACACATCATTATATCTAGAACCAAAAAATCTTCAAGAACAT
Organism: Tripterygium wilfordii; assembly: GCF_013401445.1. Taxonomy (NCBI): domain Eukaryota; kingdom Viridiplantae; phylum Streptophyta; class Magnoliopsida; order Celastrales; family Celastraceae; genus Tripterygium; species Tripterygium wilfordii. The sequence goes on from NC_052242.1 coordinate 2,703,134, forward strand.
GAAGTGTTTGTCAACATGTTTGCTTATCCCATGGCCATATGAAAAGAGTAAATTATTAAACAAACACAAGTATATTGGGTGAAAATGATGGAAATTCAATGCGTTCTTTCCTAGCATTTAGCAACAGAACCAGGAGTTTGCATAATTTACAATGGGAATATGGGATCATGGGATGAAAACCATTTCAGCCTTTTTACGGCATTTAAAGACCAGTACTCTTAAAAATCACCTTTACAAAAACAATTTTCATAACCTCCAACAATTGAATCACCATAGTTAAGGGCCTTACGGCGTAAACAAACGAATACTTTCTAGACTCAATATATTACTACTCTACACTGTAGCACTCTATCAGGATTGCATCTCCAGAATGAAAATTCTAAACAACTCAGGTAAGTAAAAGGCACAGAATTGCATAACACACTACAAGCTTCAAAATGGTTGCGGATGGCGGTCCGAAATTCCCTACAGCCTTAAGGCTCAATAAGAAATAACCACAACCTCCAAATCCATACATTTAAACAACACTCTTAACCAAAATCCAACCAAGATCTACTATTCTGGCATTAACCATCAAGTTTTCTGAATCCATAGACTAACCAATAATCATATCTATACCAAAAAAAAAATGGTCGAATATAATCTTAAATGGACAAAAAAAATTAGAGATTCCGTATCCGATCGAAGACGCAATCAAGATTCACATCGAAAGCATGGAAAACACAAGCCAGAAAATAAACCAGAGAAAGAATCGATGATTGTAAACGAGATTTGATTGAGAAAAACACAAAAGAAATGAAAACCATACCTGAAGAGAGGAAGGCCTTCGGGCACGGCTGTGCGTATGGAATGTTGTGGGAAGTCTTTGTGAGTTTTGACAGATGAGGAGGCGGAATGACCAAACCCGATTTATATACTGCTGACGAGAGAAAATCAAGGCAAGTGATGGAAGTTAGGGCAAACTCAGCGTGATAAAATTACTTTTCTCGTCCCTTCGAGAACATCCCACCATAATTATTAATTATTTAGGTTTCTGATGTTATAATTTATTTTCGTTAAATTCTTTTAAAAATCCTTTAAAATTATCTTTTAATAAAATTATCAGATATTTAGTGATTTTTAAAAAAAACTCAGAATATTATAAAGTTATATAAAACGAGGCTTTTATAGGCCGTAAGCAATATAATATCTCCAACACGTTTTAATTTTATACGAAACATTTAAGATAAGAGATAATATGTCAAATCATAAAAAAAATATATCATCTTTAAAAATAACCCTAGCCACAAATATGCCTAACCATTTTTTTAAAAATTTTCAAAGAAAAACATATAAGAATAAAATGATTAAAAATTAATAATTGTTTTAGTTGGGGATAGTTCAGACATATTATCACATATCTCGTATTATCATTTTGTGTAATAACAAACAAAACAATGTATTGTATAAGAATTATATTGTATAAGCATAATATCATAATTTTTCCAACAACGGGACCATTCCCACCCCGTTTTTTTACTTTTTTCACCTCTACTCATGTATAGGTCATAGCTAGGTGCAATTATAATGTTGAAAATCAGGTACTTTTTCTTATGTTCTTATGCAAACTGCAAAGACAGATGCACACGCGTCGAAAAAGTCAGGACATGAATTCTGGAGGAAATAGAGTTGTTCCAAGGCACCCCACCCTACCTCTACCTACTTACTTACCTACCAGGATCATCACCATCATTGTCAAAGCTGGTCAAAAATTCCACTCAACTTATCCAATGATTAACTTATACATGGGATAGTATAATTACATTATCCTATACAAAGCACCAAACGGAGCCTAAATAGATAATTGAGGTAAATTAAAATGGTTAAAACTTGTATCTTATAACAGTTAGGTGCAACCTATCAATGCAGTTTACAAATAAATATTCAATCTCTCTCTCAAGAGACTACTTCTAAATACAAAATAGTGCGGATCTTAAGCCCAAATTTCTTATCGAAAATCTTGCATTTTTTATTTATTGTATAAATTAATAAAATATTGCTTTACTAAAAATAAAAGGAAGATCTTTGAGGACATTGAGGGATAATTTTGTAAAACTGCTTTAAAAAAATCGTGAATGGAGTACAAAATCAAATTGTCCACTTCAAAAACAATAGAGTCGGTCCAATTGTCAAAGGATGAACAATTGCTTTCTTGCTTTGAAGGCATTTGGAGTTTTATACGCTAATTGACAGAGATCATTAGATTTAGAGCCATTATTACGATATTAATTCTTTCTCTTCTCTTGTTATAGATTTCCTCCATCCGTCGCGGATCTTTGATTATCGGCATTTTTAGTGTGCTCCGACGACATATATTCGATTTTATAGTGAGCAGATTTTCAGATCTGAAAGAGATCAGCCTCTCTTGTTAAACGGAAAGTCAAGATCCTTGTTGAAAATCCAATGTGTAATATGTGTGTTGATATTTCTGTTTTGTTTTTATTATCTAGCGTAGACCAGTGGAGTACAGAATCATTCGACGATTGTCTGGTATAATACGGTGTCGTCCAAAAATGTCTAACGATGACTGTCTTTATGATTTTTAGTTTTTTCTTGTATTTTTAATTCTCTTGATTTTACTCCATCTTTATGATGACCCGAGTGTCTACACGACTCAATTACCTAATTTATTACGACCTTTTGTAAAAAGAAAAAAAGAAAAGAAAGGAAGCTTGAGACATCTTATTAGATAATGTCAAATAAACAATACATATTTCTTAAAACACATGTACTAAGTAATGTCTCTCCACATAATCAATTAAATTTTTTTGTCAGTGGATTGGTTTTTGTAGAATTTTATATTAATCTAACATGGAACGCATTTTTTTTAAATCATTGTCAAACTATAATTAACAAATAAAATTAAAAAATGTTTGAATTCTAACGTTTTGAGATGTTTTCTAATGACATGTTTATATCCATCCTATTTATTTAATTTTTAATATTAAATAATATTGATAGACGGCTTGCGATCCTTCAACGCATTACATTCGCAGAAGCTCGGGCCAAATGTACTGAACATAGCGCCCCAACTCAAGTCTTCACTTCCACTGGCTTTGGTCGATCCATGTTCTGGAAGCAACAACCCCAACCCTTCTTCCTTCCCATCAGCATCCCAATATGATTTATACTTGTTCTGATACAAAGGATTGGAGGTTAGCACTCGCAGCTCGGAGGTCCCATTAATCTCCAAAACTTCAGGCAAGCCATTGGTGCAAGCAACCCTTTGACATGCCAACATCAATTCTTATTGCCCTATTATTACAAGCACCATTGATCCCAAACTCCTGAATGGTGTGGCCCGTGATCATCCTCTTAGCAACAGGGATGGTAGCCAGAACATGTTCAAGTGCAGAACAATCACAGCTTCTCGCCGAGTCATCAGAGAACTTCCGCAAAAAAAAACCACTGCATTCCTCCCTTTGCAATACTCCGGCGCCGATTTCCCCATCAACCCATTCAGCCCATTCCTCACCTCCATGTACGAAAACAGAATCCCCAACAACTACAACAGTCAAATTCTTCGACAAAAACCGCCTCGCAATAGGCCCATCTGGCCTCAACGCAGCTATCGTTGCCCGGAAACCATGCTGATACTCTTCCTTCATACCACGGATAACCAAAGGAATCCCTTGAAATACATCCTTTTGCTTCTCCAAACCCTTGCATAAATCCTTAATTTTGTTTCCCGCAAGAAACCAAAATCTCCAATTCCTAAATTCCTAAATTCCTCGAACCACGCCTTCGTCGCGAACTTAACTTACCCTCCACGTTCGTGATCTCATGGTTCCCGTTCATCGTTATCAAATACCCTCCACTCCTCTCAGCCTCCCGCTTCAATTTCTCGAGGAAATAAAGGATCTTGAGATCCTCGCCGCCACGATCGAACACGTCGCCGACCTGAACCACTACTGCTGACCCACCGGTCCATCGATCGGTTCCGTCAATCAATCCGGCAAGGCGAAATGCCTGCTTGGACTTCTCCAAATCGCCGTGAAGATCTCCGATCGCGATCAGACGGTCCGGGGCTGGGTAACGGGTCTGCAACGATGAGGATGCAGGCAGCGGATCAGTGGGAGACCCAGCCTGAGAATTGGAATTGGAATTGGAATTGGCATGAGGGTTAGAAGAGGGCAAGAAGATGCCACTGACGGAGAAATCGACGAATGTGTCAACGAAGGAGGCGACGAGGTCTGGTATCTTCTTGCATATCGGATGAGGATCTCCCATCCTTTCCATATGGAATTATGGAAAAGATTAATTAAGTTATTTGTCTTTTTATTCTAGTTATTTGTTTTTTTTTTTGCGTAATATAATTAGGAAAAATTAGTCCTAATTAGTGTTTGAATTAATCTTAAGCATCAATCAGTACATAAATCGCCATGGGAAACTCTTGTTCAAATGAAAATGACCAAAATGAAGAGGAATAGAGGATATGAATGTCATTCATGGTGGGAGAATTTTGCAAAAACGTAACTAAAAATATCAGGAGTATATCAAATCACCAAGTTCATTTCAATACAGCATTGTAGGATTGACAATTTAGCAAGTGTGAATGGCAGGCCTATATTTTTTATTTCAATAGGACTCCTTGCGAGCGTACGATTATCGTAGTGGAGCGGGGATCTTCACTATCGGGTCCATTGTTCAAATAATTCGAAATTCGATAACTATAAAAAGAACTTTCCAGATCACTTAGAAATGAATGCTCATTGTCAATCTCAAAAATTGGATTTTCAACTGGTCCATCTATCCCCAATAATTAATTATTGTTGACATGTTTGAAGAGGCTCATATACGGAGTTCCATTCACTTGATAAGATGTGTCCAACCTCTTAACACTAGAGGACCCTTTTAGGGATAAAACCCGTATGAGTCGTTGGCTCAATGTGAGACAATACCTCAAGTATTTGTTGGGTCAACCTTTATTCTCTTATCCATTAGTCAAAATTATTATAGTTAAGTGTTTTATGATTAACGATTGATTGATGCTCACTCTCCCAAATTAAAGAGTAAGAAAGTATGATTTATGCATCTACGAGTATCTAATTGACCTCCTCTATAATTTATGATCATAAAAATTACCCTATCCCTTTGGATTTAGTAAATTAAGTTGCAAATTTAAACGTTAAATTTGATATAGCTTTGTTTTCCTCCGTGATTGGGATTATTTTATGAGCTCGGATCTGACTTAAACAAATTTATGAGCTCGTTGTGTAAGGTCAGCCTAGGGTAAGCTTAATAATAAAATCAATATTATTCATTAAAAAAAAAAAAACCTCAAGCCTGACCCATAAGTAAGATCGAACACAGCTCAATTAGAATACAAAAGACCGAATAAGGCCCATTACATTTAAAGCCCAAATGAAGCCCAGCCCATCACCTACTGTTCTGAACTTCTATTCGCAATTATAATTCCAAATAGCGGATACCCTTAAATATCAAGTTGTATTTTATTTTTTTGACAATACCGCTGAGAAATATGTGCAGTTAAAATCGAACATTCGACACATATAAGTCTAACTCAGCTATTACCGACCGAGCCACCTCTTATTGATTATCAAGTCGTGTTTTCTTTTCTTTTTTTTTTTTTGCTTTTGTTGCATGTGTTTGTAAATCTTACTCTTCTTTTTTATCCTTCAATGTATGCCCAGCCCAGCCCATCACCTGCTGTTCTATTCACATTTAGAATTCCAAATATCAATTTGGATTCGCATATGATGGAACTTGAGGATCAAAGAGGACTTGTTAACCATGTTTGATTATTGGAGAGACGGCAATAACTAACTAACTAGTGAAGAAAACATGATTTGTGTGTGCGTGACTTTTCGTGTAGAAAACTCATTCTCGTGCAAGCTCTAAATTTGTCAAGTAATAGACGTTGATACGTAAAAAATAAAGGTTTTTTTTAACAAGTTGGGTTGAAAGATGTTTTGACATATATATATAGGATAATAGTGCCAGTTAAATAAGATAATTTTTCATAATATAAAAAAGGTTGTAGAGATTTATTCGATAATGTAAGTATTTATTATATCTACATTCGAGTTACTAGTTAGAGTGGTAAGGATGATGTGTATCACTATATTGATAATCATAGTTCCAATCCCTCTATTTGTTTCAAAAAAAAAAGTGTTTATTATATCTAATTATGACAACAATAAAGCTACCCATCTATTATTAAAAACTTACCATTTAATCCTTAGTGGTGAATCTATGTAGGGTTAAACTGTGTGGACTCGAAAAATCATGAGTTCGATTCGAACTGAGAGCAATATTTTTGTGGTCACACATTGAGTTTTGGTTTGAATTTAAGTATATATCGAATGTCTAAACGATAAACTTATATTGTGTCATTCCCGATTTTTTTTAAAATTTACCATTGTAGTAACATTACAAAAAATATCATTAATAAATTTGATACTCAGTATAATTAATTAATTATACCCAAATTAGAGGTGTAAACTGTTGATTTTTTTTTACATGAAAATAACCAATCAATCGGTCGGTTATCGATGATTATTTCGATCGATTTTTTGATTTTTTTTTTGAAAATAACTGACGAATCGATTGATTTGACCATCAATTTGTTTTAACACTCCTAACCCAATTGAGAATGAGATTAATTTATGTGAAACTCGGATGTTACGAACCGGGTGAGTGGGACATGCTCAAGCGGGGGTCCATGGTGATGCGCACCTAAAGGCTGAAAGGATAAAAAATGACATGTAGCACATTAATTTGATAGCATAATAGGTTTATTCAACTATTTTATCTCATAATTAATTGTCCACAATTTATTATTTTAATATAGATTCCATTGTTTTTTAAAACACAATCTAAAATCCATTATCTTAGTTATGAATTCATTGTTTTTTGAAATTTAATTTAAAAAACAATGAAATTAAGATTTTACAGATAAAACTCATCGATAATAGATATCGTTAGAAATAGTTTTATGTATTGATCCTGAATAGTTTTTTTAAAATCTTAACATATATTTTAAGAGTTAAAACATTTCTAAATTTGTTTAAGAAATGCGACATATCATGCACTATCACTATATCAAGTACATGGAGCTATTGAAAAGGGATTCTTCTAAGTTTCTAACATATGGCGTGACTGCCGGGACGGAGTGAGTCTTCTCACAAACGAGTTTTCAACGACGAGACCAAAACGGCACGAATTCGGACCCTGCTGCCTAACATGTTGACGCTCCAAGGCGCGTAAATTATTCAGAGAAATCAAACCTTCCCACTCTTATAAATTCCCTTTCACATCTCCTCCTCACTGGCGTCTCTCCCTTTCTCACGCCGACGATGAAGAGCCGCAGTGTCAAAATCTCTACCAAGTGGATCCCATTCTTCTGCGTATCTTTCTTCGTTCTTGGACTTGTCTTCTCCAACAGGTTAAGATTCTTTGAATTTTATTTAATTTTGTGGTTTATTCAGTGAACATGAGTTTGGGGTTCATTTTACGATGTTGTGTATCGATTGGTACCGATCTTGGCATGAGTTTGATTGTTTCGCGGATCTTGATTCAGGGTATGGGGACCAGTCGAATCCAACGGCCAGCTCATGTCGCAGCGTCGACGTGAGCAAGAGCTGCAAATCGTAACCGAGGATTGCAACACCAAGAGTGTATTTCTCTGAATCGAGTCTAAATGCGGTTCTTGATGTTCTTCTTTTTTCCAGTCCGTTTTGTTTGTATGGATGTATCTCTTAGTATTAAGACCAATATGTTTATTGTTCGATAATATTGTAGAAGCATTCGCCTGACAATGATGTCATGGAGGAAGTTCACAAAACCCACGAAGCAATTCAGTGAGTTCAAATCGGGTTCCTCGTTTCTATCGATTTTGTGAAGCAATTGGACTATTTGCTAATATGTTCGTCACTTCTGTGAACTTTTTGGAGGCTTGACAGATCGCTGGACAAGGCAGTTTCTACGCTTCAAAAGCTGGCGACGAGTCGTAATTCTCAGGAAATCCAGAGTTTGGAGGGCTCGGCTTTGTCTCGTGAGGGGCCTCCCAGGCAGAAAGTCTTTGTGGTTATTGGAATTAACACTGCTTTTAGTAGTAGGAAGAGGCGTGACTCTGTAAGGGAGACTTGGATGCCTCGAGGTCTCCCTCTCTCAATGAATTTTATGTTGATATAGTTGTTTTTCTGTACTTTTGTTTGATTTGATTTGTGATGTTTCAAATGTGTGGTTGGGTTTTTAATCAGGGGAAAAGCTTCTCCAACTTGAGCGTGAGAAGGGGATTGTTATCCGTTTCATGATTGGCCACAGGTAAAATCGTATACTTCAATCATGCATTTAATTGACTATATTGTAAACTAGAATAAAAAAGGCAAAGATTGGCTAGAGCTTTCAGAAATGGCTGGTAGTTAGTTTTGCATTTTCACGTGTAGCAAAATAATGTGTGGTTTTTGTTATGTCAATAAAATATTGTAGGTTTCGAGGAGCAACTTTAAGCAATTGATAATTAGTTTCAATTAATGGAGTGTTCTGGGTTATCATTTGTGTTTCAGTTTTAATTATGGCATATGTGTAGCGTAGATACTTAGACCCTGAGAGGTGGTTTGTTTTCTTTTGCATGTGTACCACCACTTTGAACACATTTCAAGTGTATCGGAAGTGCCTTTGGCAAAAACTCGTGCTAATTGTCTTTGATTATGCTATTTTTTCATCCTTCATATGAAATTGGGGAGAGACAGGGGCTGCATTCCTTATCTGCTAATAATTATTGTGCCTGGTTGTTGGAAAGAAATCTATATTTAGTGTCCAAAAGCATATCCTTATGAGACGTACATTTGGGCTGTATAATGGGTCGTATTCTATGGTTACGATTCTACCATATATGTCTTTTTCCTTCCGTCGAAAATCGATTTGACGGTATAGACGCTTATGACCTCCCCCTCTATGCCCTGCGGTAATGATTCCTCTGGCATTACGACCTTTACCACAACAATGGCCCCAGGTGCAACAACAAGCACCAGTTTGACTTGGGGAGGTAGTGATTTAGTAGCAGTGGGGGGGAAGGTTGCTTTGTTACCTATTCCATTAGGTACCGCAGATTTTTTGGTACATCACATTCATGCATTGTGGGTCATTTAACAGATTTCGGCGGTAAATCGAAGGTTTATGGAGAGTTCATGTTTTCTAGTTTGTCCTCCATGCTTTCTTGTACGGCTGTACGCACTTGCATGACTTTTTTTTGGGTAGGGATTATGAGTTCTCCTCTAACATCTTTTAACAAGGTAAACCAACCTATTTACTTCCTTACTATACTGAATCTTTATGGGTTATAAAATCCAAATATAAATGAACTTAATTATTTGTTGAAGCATGTTGGGCGATAAATTAAGGTTTTTCAGACGTTCTGGTTTTCTAGCTTGTCCTCCATTATGTCAACAAATTACCTGCTTTGTTTGGTTTGGATGAATTAGTTCTTGTCCACTACCTTTTAACTTGAAAATCAACCTATTTGTTTCCTTAAACGTATTGCAAACTTTATGGTCAAAATGTCCAAATATGAACTAAGTTATTTTTTGGATAAATATAAACAGTGTTGTTGATTGCTAAATAGCATCTTGTGGGCACAGTGCTCTGTCAACTGTAGTTCAGAAATGAAACCATTGGAGATTTTGAAACTAAAAACTTTATTCGAAACTTTTGCAGCTACAGTTTGCATTGTGACCTTTTTTGTGATGGCTGCACTATAAGATGTCGATGGCCTTCAAAGTCATAAAACATTGTTGCTGTTTATTATCAAAATGAATTACACTAATTATGCGAATTATCTGATACATGTCGAAGTAAATTTTAGAGTAATGCAGAAAGGAAAATAATTACATTGTCTTCTAAATTAATGGGTGCATGAATGGTACTAAATTAATTCATTGCCAGTTACATGATTTTTTTAATACTATGTCTGTGATAGAGTCTTGGTGTCTTCTTAAACAGATTTTATCTTTTTGGATGTTCGGGTTTTTTTTTTCCCCTTCCCGTCAAACAGTATAATCTACAGTTCTGGTCCAATGAATTTGAATTTGGATCAAACCAATAAATTTTTAGATGATAAAGAACAATGTTTGATCCTTGGTTTACTCTGATAAAGATTGGAGTTGGGTGGTACGAATCTTCTATTCCTCATCCATCTTTTCTTGTTCCTCCCAGCACTCTGGTCCTCCTCCTTTTCTCCAAAGACCAAGGAGAAAAGAAAAGAGACCTTTTTTGATAAGTAAAGATAAGAGACCTGGATACTGCCACTCTCCCACTATTTGGTTGAATTGGTAGTGAATTAGCAATGCTTGGCATATCATAACTTGAAAATTGCAATTTCTTATAGTGCATCTATAAATTGATATGCATTACATCTCATTTTTAATGGATATTGGAGTTATATTGGACATTGAAAGGCAATTTAGCAACATAATGTTGCTCTGTTGTATGTACTAGGGAACTGATCTAAGTGATATTTGTATTTGTTTGTTCAGTGCAACTTCCAACAGTATTTTGGATAGGGCTATTGATTCTGAAGATGCTCAGCACAAGGACTTTCTTAGACTGGTAAAGTAAACATAAGCATGATGTATAGTGCATATGAGATTTCTAGGACATTCTACAAGTTACTTAGCCTATTTCTCGTGTTATCTTGCAGGAGCATGTTGAGGGATACCATGAATTGTCTGCAAAAACAAAAATTTTCTTCTCCACTGCAGTTGAAAAATGGGATGCTGATTTCTATGTCAAGGTGGACGATGATGTCCATGTAAATCTGGGAATGCTAGCGGCTACTCTTTCCCATCACCGTTCAAAGCCAAGGGTCTACATTGGGTGCATGAAAACTGGACCTGTTCTTGCTCAAAAGTATTCCTTCTGCTCCTATTAGTTTACAAAACATTACCTTTTCGTTATCTCTCACAGAATTCTATCTTTTAAGCTTAAATTTCTGGTCATCTATAGGAATGTCAAGTATCATGAACCGGAGTATTTGAAGTTTGGAGACGAGGGGAACAAATACTTCCGACATGCAACTGGCCAGATATATGCAATCTCAAAGGATCTTGCCACTTACATCGCTGTCAACCAGTAAGAAATGGAATTTTCACCTGATTTGCATTGCTGAATTTACTGTATTTGTGAGTCATAAGCTATGCTAGTCTGAGTCTCCACTTCTATAGATTGTCTAATTCAGTACCTACATGCCCAGTTGGAAACATTTCCTGTGTGCCTATTATGCCAAGAATTTTTGAGCACCACGGTTTTAAAAGTTTGGAAACAGTCACAAATATAAAGTCCAATGTACCTTTGGATGTATTTCAAAGTAGTTGATAGAAACTTTGAATTTATTAATTTCGTCCGAGTTTAATTGTCGCCAGAAAAGTTGGTTGTTGAGCGGCAATGGAATTTCTAAGACGTGTTTGGTTGTAATTGTAGGCCCATATTGCATAAATATGCTAATGAGGATGTTTCGCTTGGTTCTTGGTTTATCGGCCTTGAGATTGAGCACATTGATGACCGCAATATGTGCTGTGGGACTCCACCAGGTATTGATCTGGAATACATATGTGGTTTTTTTTCCCCCGAATATGTAATTAATGTATCGTCTTTAAAACAGGGTGGCATCTTTGATTTCTTATGGTTCGGAAATAAAACTATAGTTGTTAAGCTACTTTTGCTTCTGTTTTGATTTCCTTCATGCGGACACCTTGTGCACATGGTCCCCGAGATACCCTCTTTCTCTTGTTTATAAGCGTACTTTCAGATATCACAAAAAACTGAAGCATCTTCCAATTTCTAGATATTGCACTACCACATGGCTTCATTGATGAGACTATTAATGTGGGAACACCACTTGCTTTGGTGGTATTTTACCCTTTCATGAGTTTTTTCCTTTTAATTTCCATTACATCTAAAGAAACTTGACTTTGCAAAAACTTTGTCCATACTGCCCTAGTGCCCTACATATTGGTGTCTTGGGGGATTGGTATACAGATAAAATTTCTGTCAATTCCTTCCTTTTACAAAATAGATTTTATCAGTTCCTAACGTTTTTTTTTCTCTTTCAACTTAACATCTTACACTCTTACCATCTCAGATTGTGAGCGGAAGGCACAGGCTGGTAACCTCTGTGTTGCATCGTTTGATTGGAGCTGTAGTGGAATCTGCAAGTCAGTGGAGAAGATCAAATTTGTCCATGAAAAATGTGCTGAAAGTGATGGAGTTGTTTGGAGTGCTCTGTTTTAAGAATCAATTAAGACGTGTTCTTGGCTAGAAAGCGGTAGAGAAGCTAATCAAATATACAAATACTGTCAAAAATAAAGGGAAAGGTGGTTGAGAGTTGAGATTGGGGCAGAATTGACCACCAATACCATACTGGTAAAATATGTTTCCTCTATGACTTCCACTCCAGTGACTCCGTGGCGGCTGCTTATATGGACTGATAGTTGTCGCCCAGACCTGGATTTGGGATGTTGATAGTTTTAACACAGCTTCCAATTCTTTTACGAATCGGGTATTTATACTTCTTTTTTGTAATTTTATACTTCGAATATTGCACTACCACATGGCTTCTGGCTTCATAACTTCATTGATGAGACTATTAATGTAGTTTTAGATATAAGTATCTCTTAAGAACGCAGATGCTGCTGCAAGTGTAATCTCTTGAACTCTGGTGGTGGCTTCTTTGAGTTAACCATATATTATACCTATTTATAGCGGTGATTGAAAAATTGTATGGTCCCTATTGAAACTCTCCTGGTTTGTTATGTGTATCTTCACTTTCACCGTTGTGATTTTGGTCTAAACCCTTAAATTTACAGCATTTGAACAGGTTGTTATGAAGTCTTCCCGTTGTTATTGCCACCAATCGACAACAATCCTTTCTAAAGGTGAAAGGGAAGGTCTGCAGTAAATCTTGTTTTGGATAAGATTAAGTTTGTATATGGCTGACGATTTTGCATGGATCACATTCGTTCATATTAACATTTGGGATAATTGCAACAAAATCATTGATATCCTTACTATTTTTGTTTCATATAGGGATGGTTTATGCTAAGATGATGCACATGATTCATGTAAAATCGTGAATCTCTCATCCATACGAAATTGTGTGCGTCTATATTAACGTTTGAGAATAGTTAGGATAAAAACATTAGGATCTGTCGTCCCTTCAAGTATTTTTTTTGTTTAGGCTATTTCAAATATTGACGTGATGCACATGATCAATGGAAATCATGGGCCTCATGTGATTAACATAATAGGCAACCGGTTACCTATCCTTTGGAAATTATCAAATTAATTAAATCTACGGCTGAGATTGGATAGATTATTTCTATCTGAGGGTAGCGAGATGGGTGGGAGGGCTGTAGTCGACCCCCAGAAACCTCCAAAGTTACTCCGACTCTGTCTGTCTCTGTCGCAGCCTCTATCCCGACCATGCTCTCTCGTCTCATCCCCAAATCCTCCCATTTTCGATTGTTGTCCAACCTTTACTCAAAATCCCAATCATATCCTGCAAGCAACAACAATCTTACTTCGATTTTGGTATCCTCGCGGTTTCTTTCAACCAGTGATAACAATAATAACAGCAACAACAGTTCTAAAGACAAATCTACTGGTTCATGGCAATTCACCCGAGAAAGTGACGGAAAACTTGACAATTTCTTTAGTGAGGACTCCGGCAATCTCGCTGGGATCTCCGGGACCGAGTCTTTGGCTGGTGGAGAAGACGATGTATTTGGAGGAGCTGATAAGGAGACGGCAGAGAAAGTTGTCGGTGGTGATGAGTGGATGACTGCGGAGGGATACAAACCATGGAGCCTTTTGGAGGAGGAGAAGGACGACGTGTTTGATATTGGTGAGGTTGCAGCGGAGGTTGGTGAAACCGGGAGTGAGGAGAGTAGTAGTGTTAGTTTGGAGATGGAGAAGAGTGAAGAGAATAAGAGGCTTGAAATAGAGGAGCGACAGCTCACTGCCGTACTCAAAGGTAATATTAGAGCTTGCTGTGGCATAGTTTTCCAGCTTGATAGCTTCGTATTCGAATCATAGTTTTCATTTCATTCGATGCAGTCCCATAAATATTGTTCTCACATGTCAAGAACGTTGAATTGATGATGTTCTCAAGCCTTACAGTATTCTACATTGTGTTTCATTTGCTATGTATTTCTTGTGATTCCCTTCCCATTCTTCTACATTGAAGTTAGATTCGACTAGCTTTGGTATCCTTTAACCTTAAGCTCAATATACTTCATTTAATTGTTAAATGAGTTTGAATAAATGTCCTGATATATTTAAAATCCCGAGCTTCATACTAGGTGATCAATGTTGGGGTATAGTTGTCAGCATTTGTTTTGATTGATTGTAGCATTGAGCGTTTAAATTTGATGTGGGGAAGATACTGAACAGCAAAAGGAACTGACAAAAAGAACGACCTAGTAGTGACTCTCGATCTATAAACCACATATTCTTTTCCTTAGAGACTTGTCAACATGTATTGAAATTGGTAGTGTTTATTTCCTCTTGGTATAGTTGCGGTTAATCTTTTAATGGCTAATGCAACTTTACTTTTACTCTCACTCATTTATAGTAGGCGTCATTGAATCTGGATAATAATTCACTTGCCTGAAATCAAAACTTGTATAAAAAAAATGCTTATAGAGCCATTGTGCTTTGTGTGTGTTAAATGGCTGATTGGGAAGCTTGTTTGTTAGTCATATGTTCATTAGCATGTGAGGAGTTACTTAAGTTCGATGAAGTGTCAGGTCAACTATGTATAACTTTGCTTTGAAACTTCTAATCCTGCTGTTTAACTGGATCTATTGTATACCATCTTAGTTTTTATAGATCGAGATGGTGGCTGTCACTCTTATGACATCTTTGCTGGTTATCTATGTAACTTACATTGACTATCTTTTCAATTGCAGGTCCAAACCATGCATTTGGTGATCTTATTGCAGCTTCTGGAATAACAAATGCAATGCTGGACAGTTTAATTGCTCTGAAGGATTTGGAAGGAATTGAAGGATTACCACCTCTAAGTGAAATAGAAGACATGCGGTATGAGAAGAATACTAGAAAATCCTCAAGGGCTGATATAGAGCGCCTGAAACAAGAAGAAATTGCAAAAGCAAGGGTGAGGCAAGTAGATGACAAGGGAAGGGCTTATGGAACTGGAAGAAGAAAATGCAGCATAGCTCGTGTTTGGGTTCAACCTGGTGATGGCAAGTTTGTTGTTAATGATAAAGAATTCGATACCTATTTCCCGATGCTTGATCATCGTGCTGCTCTTCTTCGGCCCTTTTCTGAGACAAAGACCTTGGGCCTTTGGGATGTAAAATGCACAGTGAAAGGAGGTGGCGTCTCAGGTGAGCTTAAGTGCTTTTGAACTGCAAAAATCTTTATTGTCTGTATGCTTATTTTATCCTGCAAAAATCTTTATTGTCTCTTGCCAGTTGGTGGTGTTTGGTTTGCAGTATAACCACCTGCAGAATAATTCTTGTAACCCATCATGTTTTTGTTTTGGAAATGCATGCCCCACGCATGATTATAGAAAAAATTTGTCATCCATTTTATATGAAAAGGTTCTGTATTACTAGGACAGGTTGAACCTTAAAGTTTTTTTGGGACTAACCTGGGTAAGAGGAAGACTTGTAGAAGTAATTTGGCATAAGAATGAATCTGATTCTTGAAAAGGTGGATTGCTTTTATTGACACTGGATATATGACTCCTATGTTCTTTAAAAAAATTTGGCACACATTGCTATCTCTTATCTTGTATTGTTATCGTATTCGGATACCATCAATTTATGCATGCCTGAACTCTAAATGAACCAAATTCATCATTTTCTCGTTGACAGGTCAAGTTGATGCAATTCGTTTGGGGATCAGCAGGGCCTTGCAAAACTGGGAACCAGATTTGCGTACTCCCCTGAGAAGTGGTATGACTTTGATGAACTTCTTTTGCTTGAATTGTCCATTATTTCATGTGGATTTTGTGTCTGTATTTTTTTTGTGAGTGGCTTCTTGTTCTTTGGTTGAGAACAACACGTGAACTCTTCTTTCAGTTTGTTGTTTAGTTTTTTCCCAGAAGTAACGAGTCTTTCACTTGCATTATCTTGCAGCTGGTTTTTTGACGAGAGATTCACGTGTTGTGGAAAGGAAGAAACCAGGGAAAGCAAAAGCAAGAAAGAGCTTCCAATGGGTCAAGCGTTAATCAATGTGCTAAGCTTCAATTCTTTTCATGACCAGTTGTTTATGGTATTTCAATTTTGTGTCTTTTAGAGCTTCTTTCCTAATGCATCTTTGTAATCCTCCCTTACATCATCCGTCCAAGAGAGGAGTTCAGAATTTTGTAGATTTGATAGTCAATGAAGCTTGTTTTATTTTGAAGTGACATTGTAATCTGTTTGCATTTATGGAAAGAACGTATTTGGCACTGCAACTTATGGTCATTCAAAGGCAATGCTGACTGTTAATTCTAGAGTTGGACGAGCAGAGCACTAAGCATGGTGTTATGGCATTTAGTTGCCTTTTATGTTGCATTTGCAGCATTTGTGGTGTAAACTATAGCGAAACTGTTTGGAGAAGCGTATTGTAATGGAGAAATTGTGTGTTTAAGAACAAAAATTCTGCCAAAGGTGGATAGAATGGTGGGGAGGCATTAGCGGCTAAATTTGCTTTGGACTGTTAATTGGCATGTCATTGATGCAATTAACACTACAGATTTGCCAATGGATTGGCGGATCAAGGATGTAATTCGATTCATAGTAATAGACTAATAGAGGTTTCAAATCCAGTCCGTCGGTCTGATTGGGTCAGAACAAGTAGGGCTATTCAAAATAATCGTCAAAATCAAATCGATTGATTGTTTTTTCTTAAAATATTTATACATTTCTCTACTAAAAATTTAACCAAATCGAAAAAAACAGACCTTTTGATTGGTTAAAGTTATGGAAAAATAAAAATAAAAAATTGGACTGAAAACGAACGCAAACACCCTTAAGAGCCAGCACCTCTTCAAGGGCTGGGGTTTCCGGCCCAGCTTATTACGGGCTGGCCCTTCTCGATTTAAAAAATATTTTAATTGTTAAAATAGGAGAATATATATCACAAAAAAATATTGTGATGTAATGGTTACATCAGTACATGTGTTTTGAGACGTTGCATTAATGCAAAAAAAAATCAATTTTTCATTAAAAGAAGGTCGGGAGGCCGCCCCTTGAGTCCTAAGGGTGCCGGGCTGTGACGTGCAGGCCTGTTCGACCCACAAAACCTCTGGACTTGACTGTGGGCCATGTCAGCACGGCCGGCCCACTCCACACAACTACATAGTACTCTCTCTTCGGACAATTCTATGGGTTTACACGTTGAAATTATCGTACAATTTTTCGTGTTCTTATTATTTTTTTACTTTCCTTTTTTTTTTTTTTAACCTTTATCTCCAAATTCGTTTCTACCTCCTTCACATGCTTCCAACTCCTTCCTTCTCCGCCCTCGCTTTCTCCTCCACTCAGAGAGTAAAGTTGGACCTCCGACCGATAAGGCGATCAGAAGGGTAATGGATAACACAGACGTCTTCTTAGGTCTCCACGACTTCCTAGAACGCATGCGCCAGCCTTCTGCCGCTGATTTTGTGAAATCCATCAAAAGGTCTCTCTCTGACTTTATTTATCTACTTCCTCTCCACCCTTTTGTATTGTGCAGACCTATTGGATTTTCTTGTGTTTAGATTCCCTTGGGTTGTTAGCTATTTGTGTTTGTCAAAATTTGGATTCCGGAGCTGAAGTCAATGATACTAGTTTTACTTCTCGAGACTTTTAAATTTCTAGGATGGAATGCGATTTGTTCAATTGACCCATTATGTGGTGGAATCAGTTCGTGTGTTTGATAATCTTATCTCTGATCTCTGAATCTAGTTGTAGTGGCCAATATAGAAGCCTGGCGTATTTATGAGGTTCTTAATCGGTTGCTATATGTTCGATTAAACGCCAAAAAGGATACTAAGGGCAAGTCTTCGTATTAGAAGTGAGGAATGTGATTTATTCAATTGCTTTATTAGTTTGTTTGGATGCTGCCCATATATCTGATTACTGGAATGTGTTTAGTATGTTCACTAAGGAAGACGAACCTACATAAGGGTGTATTGAGTTAATTATTATACTTCTAATTATTTGTGGTTAAGGTGCAGTTAGACAAAATGGTATTTGGAAAGCTATTAAAATGTTCCTTTTTAACTACTTTTATCACTTGGTTCCGTCCCAAAGCAAAGAGGTGTTCTGAATTTGCAAGACGAATTTTTCGTAGTTTGGGAATGCGAATCTGGAAGTGGAAGAGTTCTACTGTTTGAAGATAGATATTTCAAATGATGATGTTTTCTGCAATATATTTTAGGCAGGCTGACATTGGGATGAAAGAGAGTTGAAATTCCATTCTCTACTTGATTTTGGTGGTTTCACGTTTTGAATTAGGTTACTTATAAAGATAGAAGTTTGTTGCCACTTCAATGATTGCGTTGACATTCTTGGAGCAGGATTTGCATTTCAATTCTTTTTGACGCAGAAACCTAAATTTGCATAAGATGTGAACATT
The DNA here is from genome assembly GCF_013401445.1 of Tripterygium wilfordii. NCBI lineage: Eukaryota > Viridiplantae > Streptophyta > Magnoliopsida > Celastrales > Celastraceae > Tripterygium > Tripterygium wilfordii. The sequence continues at coordinate 2,721,767 of NC_052242.1, forward strand.
TGAAAGTGGTGATGTAGTTTTGTTACCAGTAGAGGAATGGCTGAGTTACGTGAGTCTGTCCACCTTTTGAGCAAGATTTAAAACTTGTTTTTTATATATTTATATAAATTAATTACTACACTTACTTACATCATTTGAGCCATACGATAAGGAGCGATGCCAAGTTGTCAACGCAATGTACATTTGGCTATTGATTTGATTTTATGCCATAGCTTTTACCACTGATGTGATTTTTGCTCGATGGCAGCTGTATGTACTTTCCTTGCCAAAAGGAAATGTTCAGGTTGGGACAGACTTGGATTTACTTCTGCAAGGGTCATTCTTTTTGTTATGTCTTCTTTTTAGGGGATAACACTTTATATTTATACATAAAGGCGGCATTGTAAGATTCTGCGTGTGACATGTTCTTTTTGGCAGTTTTATCGTATCATTTTCAAACCATGCTCCTGATCCTGAAAGAGACAGCGCTGCGGTGCAAGATTTCCTTGCCAATATGGAGGCAGCTTTCAAGGCTCACCCTTTATGGGCTGGTTGCTCCGAGGAGGAGCTTGAGAGTGCTGGAGAAGTGAGTCACTGGGCTTATACCTAAAAATGTACATATTGTTTCTGGATTCTTGTGATAGTTTCTACGTTTCTGCCTATATCAATTATTCAATTCCTGAATCTATGTTTATGCAAATTTATGTGTATATGGTTGCATCATTTATGTATGTGTCTCTGAAACAAAAGGAAATAACCTCTTTACATATTATGTGGGAGTAAGGTCTGCGTATATCCTTCCTATCTTTGACCCCACTCACTGCTTGTGCATGGGAGTTGTTTACCTTTTTAAGAATTTATGTAGAAATTGGCTATTGAGAATTTTGATCCTTCAACTCTTGTTCATGCAGTTCAAGTAGCTATGAAATTATGACATTAATGTAATCCAAAACAAGTTACGCCAAAAAACTAAATAACAAATGGCTGAAAACTTATTTGAGAACATTTGCCCTTACAAGCCTTGCTACATTTATTTTTGTAAAATTACATACCAGAAGAAGTTCTCCACAAACTATGGCCCTTTTAGTTCTACATTTTCTGATGATAACAATTCACCAAGTAGTGTGTGTGGTTAGTGGGGCGTGCCTCATAACAATAGTTTACTTAAAAGGACTTAGATAAAGCTGATCCAACAAAGAGATGCAGATCACTGAAGAGAATGTGCAATTGTACATATACAAGTTTTTAAAGTGAGTGAAAACATATGTATAAGGGCTCTCTACCTCCGTTCGAGAGACTGGGAAATGTTATGTTTACTCTGCTTTCTTTTGAATACAGGGACTCGAGAAGTATGTCATGACAAAGTTATTTACTCGTGTATTTGCTTCACTTCCAGATGATGTAAAGCTTGATGAGCAACTGTCTGAGAAGATGGCCCTGATTCAACAGTTTATCAGGCCAGAAAATTTGGATATCAAACCAAATTTTCAAAATGAAACATCATGGCTGGTAAGTTGAATATTCACATTTGTGTGACTTTCCCCATGTTTTCTTGAACTTGAGGGTTAGGCTGCCACATTCTTAGTCAGAATAACGGCATTTTTGCTTGTGTAGTTCTCATTTTGATCTTTTCAAGGAATCCTTGATATTCTTGTACATTTTAGAATTTGTCTTTTATGTACTTTTGGTGGGTTACTCTTTTATTTTTTTAAAAACAAACAATGGTTCATTTTATTGTTGCTCAAGTATAATTTGTCTCCTATTTGACATTATAATTTTTCTCTAGCTCAATCAGTTCATTTCTAAGTAAATTTTAACTCATGCAAGAAAGAAGATTCAATTTTTAGTTACTGTACTTCCATTTAATCTGTATGATAAGTCACAAGTTATCTGGTTTGATTTTTTTTCCTTCTCTCTCTCATATTGAATTGTAAATTTCTGGACTGTAAAGTGTAAACACATTCAAGCTACTGTTACCTCGGCTATCTAATTGACACGTTCCCCCTTTCCCATTATTGTGGCTTGGACATAATGTTTCTATTAGTGAGTGTCACTTCTTCATTTATTGGATGTAGTCTAACTGCCTGCATTTTTTTTTTATCTTGAAAGCTTGCACAAAAAGAGCTACAAAAGATCAATATGTACAAGGCACCTAGAGACAAGCTTGTATGCATCCTCAATTGCTGTAAAGTTATCAGTAACTTACTTCTTAATGCATCTATTGCTTCAAATGAGAATCCTCCTGGAGCAGATGAATTTCTTCCTGTCTTAATCTATGTCACAATAAAGGTACGACTGAGATGATGCATGAATATTAATATACTTGTAGCATTCTATTTTTCTAGCCATAAAAAGAAGTATTTGAACTAAATTACTCTGTCCTCGTCTTTGGGTTTCTGTTATAGCATCATTGCTTAATTTGTTTAGAGTTAACTGTATAAATATACCTCTGTCAGCTGTGGCTTTGTTCTAAATAAACTTGGTAATAGACACTTTTAATTAAAAAAATTCAATAGTTCCTGAATTTCAAGCCCTTGCAAAGTCTCTATGTGCATATAAACATTTCTTCTCTCATTTGTTATTTCTAGTGTTTTGAACCCACCACTGTCCTCCACTATACCAACTGAGCTAAGGTTGGAGGTGTGAGAAATTTATTTCCCTTTATGCTGACTACATGCCACCAAGTTAAGTTATGGTGTGCCGCCAGTTGTGACTTGTCTTTCAACTTTCTGGCTTTTGAAAAAAAATGCTTGGGGGTATGTAAATGAAAAACCATACTACTCTCCAGATTTTTGCTAGTATTATATCATCAACTGCTTTTATACTTGACATGGAGAGGTCATGGTATATAACAAAATGAATTGGCAGCATGCAGTTAGTAACCTTTGGCCTGTTATAGGGCAAATTAATTTATGTTGGATTCAGTATTTTAAGTATGGAATACTGAATAAAATCATTAGCTTCTGAAGGAATAGCCTGATTTATTTGCTCTCATTTCTTTGGTTTTTCTTTTGTTCTTTTTGATATAGAATATGATCTGCAGTACACTATGTAATTGTATTAAAAATGCTGTTTTCATGGCTAAACTTATGCAGGCAAATCCTCCACAACTGCACTCAAATCTGTTGTATATCCAGAGGTACCGGAGTCAATCCCGATTAGTTGCGGAAGCATCGTATTATTTTACGAACATGCTATCCGCTGAGTCTTTCATCTCTAACATTGATGCAAATGCCCTTTCAATGGAGGAAGCTGAGTTTGAGAAAAATATGGAATCCGCTCGAGCTCTTCTGTCTGGCCTCTCATCCGATATAGATGGTCTGTCTGATCAATTAAATCAAATTGCAGGACAGACTAAGAGTGGTGAACTTGTTGAATCCAAGCATCAACGTCAGAATTTTGGGAAGGGGAAGGAATCTGCAACAACAATGGCAAGTAAGGAGATACCATCTGCTAAAGATCAATCACTGATGGACAAAGTTCCCTCCCTATCAGATTTGGAGAATAAAGGAGTGTCTATGCTTTTGAAGGAGGATCAAGCAAGCCAAGTCTTTCGGGAGTACCCATTCTTGTTTGCCCATGTTGGTGATCTGACAATTAATGATGTAGAAGATCTCCTAAATAATTATAAGCAGCTTGTCTTCAAGTATGTTTGTCTTTCCAAGGGGTTGGGCCATGCAACTTCATCTCCCCTTCGAGTTTGCATACTCAAATCCTGCATGCTGAAAGTGAGAAGAAAATTGAAGATTCGGGAGCAGTAGAGCAGAAAGATGGATTGCAAAAAGATACGGGTATTCTTCAGGATGAAAGAAATACTGATTCCAATACTTCAAAGGATGAGGCAATGCCACCACTAGATTCGAATGCAAGGAGACGTACAGGTACTGATGAAGGGAATGTCGAATCAACGTTTTCACCAGATGAGGCAACGCCGCTTAGAGATGAGGGACATAATGGTACTTCCCTGTCATAGCTCTCCATAATTATGATGAATAATGTTTTGGATCTCCAATGCATGAAGCCATGGAGATTTTTTGCTTTCCCTTTTCCTTTCATGAAAAGAAAATTTTCAGTATTGGGTCACCGTAACAATGGAGTAACAGATCCCAATGGTTTCTTAATTATTCTCAAGTATATTCTATCTGTGATCTCTTTATTTACCTTTGTTTTTATCCCCATATTTTATCTGGAGGCAGCCATGCCTGTCTTTTCATCCTGCCTCAGAAATGTTCTAAAGTTCTCCCGAGCATTTCTCACATATTATTGTAGGTAAGATTGATGTGACAAACTAGAGCTGGACAATTTATCTAGGAAATGTGGTTTGTTCAGCCCCTTCATAAGAGCTTCTACAGGCTTGACTCATGTGGAAGCTCTGGCATTTGCTGTAAATCTGGCCTTCCACCGAAAAGAAAGCTTACTACTTAGTAGACTTAATATGCCAGTTGAAAATGGATGAAAGGAAAACAAGAAGGAAAAGATGAATCATAGTTCAATGGACTTTCCTTGTTTCCAAGTCCGGTATGTTGTCTTGTTGCTGATTATGCAAGTAGGAATATTTATATTGAATAAAACTACTGTGGATTTTGTATTGTGATTTTGCAAAGTGATATTAAGATTTAGGACTGTATGATGTCGTTCTCGATTATAAAAACACAGACTAATGCTGTAGACCTTCGAAATATGTCTCTTATGCTTTTTTAATTTGAATTTTGTTTCGAATAAAAAAAAAATATTGTTGGATTTGATCATTTGAATAAAAAAAATTTGCCTCAAAACTGGCCCACAGCCGGGGCTATATTATGGTTCAACATTATCAGTTGGGCATAATTTGTGTGGAATATATATATATAACCACGCAATCTGCAATGTCAATTAAGTATGCACCATACACAACATATACTAGTTATTTAATTATCAAGTTCTATGCATGATTGACGTTCCACATTTTTTTTTAACGTTTTTTGGGTTGAGAATTAGTTAATTTTAGTGACATCCTTGTTAGACATAGGCAGTCAAGATACGATCATCGGATGTAATGTAACTTTTGATGACCACAAGAGTTGTTAATTTCTGACTCAGTCACATAATATTCACACGTTACTATTTGATAACTCAAAGTTGAAAATTATTCTAATATACACACACGAGCAAATTTCTCACTGTTTGGATAAATTTTTTATATTATTTTTTATATCACATCAGTAATAGTTTGATTATCCGAATAGTCGAAAACCTATTCGAGAGTACATATTGGAACAACTTTCAAATTTGAATTATCAAATTAGTAAATTTGAACATTTAGTGATTAAGTTGAACCTGATCAAAAATTGAATTATTCCTATGATCATCTACCTGCATCACACATCACACCATCGCAAAGGGAAATCCGTCTCACTTTTAGTTAAACCTAACCCTAAACCACCATAAAAAGTGATTGATAAACAACGAAACGTGGCAATTGATCAGTATAAATAAAACTTGAATCTGGTTTGACTTCTCAATGATTCAAAAAGACAAAAAAGAAAAACACTTTATAGTTTATACGAAGATTAATTCTTCTTTTGCAAGTTAGAAACTTAAAAAAAGAAGACGGGGAATGGGCCACGTTATGATTTTGCAAAGCAATAGCGTGTAAACTTGGCATAATTTTTTTGACAGACTCAGTATTATTCCAAACCAAAATAATGGTTCTTTATCAACGAGAGATTATTCGGTTGACAATCGATTAAATTAGACATATGTGTGTCAAGATTCGATTAACAATCGACTAAGTTAGGCATATGCGTGTCAAAGTTCGATTGATAATCGACTAGATTAGGTATTTGTGTGTTAACCTTCTATTCCAATAAGAAACATATTTCTGAACGGTATTTCAAAAAAAAAAGATTGTCATTTACTTCTCAATCTGAATAATGGTGGCGTGATTAAACTCAGTTTTGTCATTATCTGTTTTGGTTTTCATTAACTGGGTACTTAAATCGGTAGGATGACTCAGTAAACACAGTAAAGAAGAAAAAACAAAATAGCATTAAGCCATTAACTATTCCCATCACACAAACCCACAAAACTTTGTTCAAAACCCATCACTCACAATAAATACTGCTTGGTCTCTTCTTCTTTCTTATTTACCTCTCTGCCTCTCTCTTTCTCTGGTTCTCTGTTCCTCTGTTTTAATGGGAAATGGATACAATCATCGCCAAACTCTTCATCATCTTCATCACAAGAACACATTCCTGCCTATGTTGTGTTCAAGGCCTTCAATCAAAGATGTGGCAATACCCAGATGGAAAAAAGATCGATCTTCTTCATCATCAAACGATCCTCTGTCCCCAAAAATTGATTGTATGGGTCAGGTCAAGCCAAATGACAAATTCAATTTGGGGTTTCACACATCTCGCAAAATTTTAGTCTCAACTAAAAACATCAACAGCCCTGTCAAGTATTTCAAGCTCAAGAAGATTTTCTCAAGCAAGAATTACAGTGTCAACACAAGTAGTACCAGTGCCACACCCACCACCAATAACAACAGAATTTGCAGAAGAAGAGGAGCGAGTTTTAATTGTGGAAGTGGACCCAAGATTGTTGATGGTAAGGAGAATTCTGGGTTTGTCAATCTAGTTGAGATGGACCCTCCATTGCCTGTGATTAGGAAAGTGAAACCAACAACAGATGGAGGAGGTGGAGCTGCGGAGAGTCTTTGGAAGAGGAGATCCGGTGGGGTTGCATTGCAGAGTTTGAGGCTTCAAGAGATTCAAATCAATAGACATGGTATTGAACCAACTACTGTTTGATATTATTGACATCAAATAGTTTGTTGTTCAATTGTATTATTCATTTTGGTGGTGGTGGTGATAATTTAATCATGAATATGCATAAATGAAACTTAGATCTACCTACTCTGTATGTTGATCAGCTGGGTCTGGGATAGCAGTTTCAGGTACAGATCAGCATCAATTGACTCCTACATTCAAAGATTACAAGTCACATTCCCAGAGATTGTGAATGTCAGGATGGTTTGATGACAATTTCGACCAAAATAACCACCCCATCCGTGTTGGTTATATTGTCGAAAACAACACCATATAAGTTTGTCTTTTGGACATTCGATGTGAATCTAAACTAAGGTCGTCAAATCGCACGCCCAGACAACATGATAAGTTGGGCTGAAACCCAACGCATGACCACAAGAATGAATAGTCAGATGTCACAAGTCACAACCCCATAAAACAATAAAACAAGACAATGTAAGTAGTCTGTCAGCAATATTTGAAACTATAGGGGGAGAAAAATATTGAATACGCAAACCATTAACCATTTATGGATCGAAATTATAAGAAATTTATAGGAATTTCAATCACAGTATATCTAAATTGTTAATGCTCTGGGAGACAATAAAACAATGCAAGGTATAAGCATCACAAACTAACAAAATAATCGCTGTAGGGTAAACTACATATATATATCATAAGAAAACTAGATAGCGTTTTGGACAAAGCTTCATTTACACAATAATGGCAAAAAATAACTGGTACCACCATAAAAAGATCTCCCTTAAACATGGATTCAAATACATTCATCAACAGCCATGGCTAAACATCTTTAAACAACAAATCATCAGGAGACAACAATCCACAGAACGAATCGGCTGAATTTCGTTCCATAAATATCTTTCCAAAATATGAAACACTCATCTTCATTGTTTTATGATCTAACATACAACTGAAGTAAAACGTTCCCATGACCATATCCAATAAGATCATTCGAACCCATCATTTTATTTCTCTTCTATGTTTATCACCACTCGAAAACTACACTACTGACTACCCAAAAAAAGGAGAGGGGCGGGGTCGGGCGCGAAAGCTAACTGAGAAATCAGTTTCAGGATTTCCGAGCAATGAACAGAAGCGCATTGTCGCATATCAGAGATCTGAGCCCGATCACCCTGGGATCCTACATCCAGGATAACTAGCAACAGGAACAGAGTTTGATGGAAGACAAAGAACATCTGCACACCTCCTAAATCTGTAATCCATTAGCTAAAAAATAAAGTAAATAAGGTCACAACAGAAAAAGGTTATCTAAAAGCACCATCATCAATGTTACATTGAGTGCATTTCTGTGAGAAGTGATAAGAATGAGGATATATACACCAACTCTACAGACCAAGCACAGCAGGGATACCCTTCCATCCTTGCAACTGACCATGAGCCACTTTACGAACAAGCTGCAGAATAAACCTCATTCACTAGTTAATATCACAACGAATATACAACACTGAAGCCAAAACTTTCCACCACAAACCAGATTGGAACTCCTATAGTCACATTCAAGTTGTCACAGGAGTTCTTTCACTGCATCAACTCTGCCATTCATCACTTTTGCTCAGGTGCAAACCACCTTCTTCTTTTTTCTTTTTTCTTTTTTCTTTTCAGGTTGGTGCTCAGGTGCAAACCTCCCACAGGCAGAAACCAGTTTCCCAGGCAGGTGGCTGTTGACTTCCATCAAGAAGATCAATAACGCAGATATTACCCATCATGAGGCTCACTGGAACAATCATCCTGGATGACCTTTTTATCCTTTGAAAGGCAATCAACTGGGATGTAGACGTATCCTTTGGGTAATTGTTGATTCTTCATAGAAGCTTGATCTGACGTCATAACCAGTTCTTTTTCAAAACTTTCGATGAGCTGTAATTTGAAACATCACTAAAGAATTTTAGATTACATTCACATTCAAGCAGATATCAAGTGATAGAGAATAGACAAGAAAGGAGGACAAGTATTGACCTTTCTTGATTTTGAACTCCATTCTCCATCATCCAAAGAATTAAGAGATGAACCAGAAGGTTTATGAGGGATTTGTTTGCCAGACAATGGCACCCCATCTGTAGCCTTTCTTGTAAATATATTTTGGGACAAGGAGCTGTCATCTCTCTTTTGGTCAGTGTCCCTGGATACAGGAACCTTGATGAAGTTCTTAAAAGAAAGTGTGCTGTCGACAGTTATATCATCTGACCGCTGGATTGCTTCACTGCTAGATTTGTAATCCTCTGTGTGGCCTTTGAGGGATATTGTAGCTGATTCTGAACTATCTGGAAGGAAAAAGGGACTACAAGAAAGCACAGAACGAGCAACGTGGTCTCTTTTGTAGGCAAGTATGTCATGTGAACAAAGAACCAGCTCCTTCTGCAAACATTCACAAGAGAGCACGTTCTCACATTATAAGTTCTTCTCACACAAATCCAAGCATTACATTTTAAGATGATTGGCTATTAAAATTGAGATGCATTGGCATGAACCAATTAGTCCAAACATCTACCTTTATCTTTTCGCGTCTGCTAATTCTCTCACAGATAAGGCGTAATCTCTCCAACTCGACCTAACAAAGGGCATATAAATCAGACGATTAAAATTAAACAAGCCAATGCAAAATGTGGGAAAATAACTGTAATATAACCATAAATTAAATGTATAAAAACTACTAGAGGAGAATTTCCACAAACAAGAGAAGATTTCACCATAATAAATGCATTCAACTTTAGTAAATGTCACCCTCAAAAAATAACCCCAATGCCAGAAGTTACATGGAAGCAATCCCATAATCATAATGCAAAAGAGATTCTATAATACTAGCCACTTTACAAGGCATGAACACAGATCCACAACCAGGACTTCGCCCAAAATTCCACTACTAGGGACATAAACAAAAAGCACCCACAGTGACAGTCCCAACCATCATCGTTGTTTTCAAAGCTCTGCTCCCAAACAATTTGGGGTCAAGAACGATTCCACAGGAGACGTTAACATGGTAATTGGGGTTTTCAGACAAATTTTGGCACCACATCTAACATGATAAGTAGGTACTATCTAACAACAATTTTGTGGGTTATTTTTCAGCTGCTTCCAAGGTGTATTGTTTGGATGATCTGGGGAGAGAGGAATTGCAGGATTTTCGACTAAGTAGAGTCTGGTTTTGATAGTTTCATAGACAGCTGATTGCCATGCTTGGTGCCTTAATAAAACAAACAATGATAGAAAAACCCTCACCCTGATTTGCTTGATACTCCTCAACTCCTCAAGTCCATGTTTTTTAGTCTCAGCCTATGCAAGTCAAGTGGCACAATAAGAAGTAATGGAAAGAAACTACAGAATCGAGAGTACTTCATATGCACATATGACAGCCAGACCTTTGTCCTTTGTTCCAAGCTATGTTTTTCACAGTAAGCCTTGTGTTGCAACTTGCCACCACTAGTCTTAATATTCATGTAGAAGCCAGCACTTCTAGCACACGATGGATGAAATGTGGTCCGACAGTGACCATAGTTACACTGCAGAGGATGAATTCATAAAAAAGACAATTTAATAATTGAATTATGCTATGAACACAATTTGATGAAACAATACAGATGATGGAAAACCTCACCATTATACAAACACCGTGTTTGTGATGACAGATACAACAAGTGTCAACCCCCTTTGTAAGTGTCTCCTGGATTCCACAACATAGAGGAAAAATTACAAGGGACTGTAGAATGCTTACTCTTTAGCTCAAAATGAAAAATGATAATTGAATTGTATCATGCTTCACGCTGAATTAATTTATCCATTTAGTAAAATAACAGAATAAGTCAACTAAACAATTAAAAGTTCTGACACAATTTATTGTAGCTTAGCAGTAAGTATCAGAATCACCACCAGTTATGGCAGGCACATACCATTCCTTCAACAGAATTTACTTGTCCTCTTCTGAATGCTGATTCAAAGATCCACTAAGAAAAAAAAACAAGATTCAATAGCATTTTTCAACAGAAGAGCACAGGTTGCCCAGAAGATGATATTATCAAAAGTATTAATATAACAAACAAACAAATATAATAATTCACCTCTGCACAAAAGGCATGGACCCATTGACCATCAGAAGATTTCCTAAAAGCACCGGTAGTGCCACCACATAAACCGCATTCTGCAACAAAATAGGGTTTCTCCAAAAAATTGACCGTAGGATCTCCAGGGCATCTGGATGGCAACAATGATTCACATAATTCACAGAACCATGGACCTTTAGATTCTTTCAAACTACGATAGCAATCCAAATGTACTGCAACCTGTTAGCAGAACACTTTGTTAGCCTTGAAAGCAGACAACCAAAAAGATAGCATAAAATCCAAAAGTAAGATACAATGCACAGGTTAAAAACCTTGCAACCGGAGCACACTAAGATAGGGTTCAGCATTGTGTCAAATCTTCTGCATACGTCACATGATCTAGGATGGTCTTTGGAAAAATCTGAAACAGACTGAACATAATCAAAATACTTTTCGGTTGAAATTCTTGGGACAGCCACCCTTGAAAGTGTCTCCTTTGGCCGAGGCATCAACTGAGAAGAAGTGCCAATCCTTCCACTAGAGTTATTCAATTTCATCAAATTCTGCAACGAAGTTAAATATTATTTGTAACAACAATAAACAGTGTGAACAATGATTCCATAGGAAATTTCCATCAGGTAAAGAAACTAACTCATCAAAAAAAAAGTACCTCCTGATTAGCAGACTCATCAAATGCATCTTTTCTAAATGATGAAAACCTAGATGAAGCAGCAGCTGCAGCAGTTGCAGCAGCTAGCACAGCCTGGGCTTCTTTATGCTTTCTTTCTTTCCTACCCTGCTTCTTTGCTTCTCTAAGGTCACAGAGATATTGGCTAACAAGCGCAGCATCCCAACTTTGGCTATGTGCCACATCAATTTCATGTGATATGCTCTCAGCAACCTTATGAATTAAACCATCTGCAATAACAAATCATAGAAAAGTAACCATTAAGCTCATATGTACCCACATGCAAACAAGTAAAGTGGTAGCCATCAAATGTCACAGAAAAAGGAAACGAAGAGACCAGTGAAGCTCTTTCTTCCAACTGCATTCCCGAGCAATCTGTGTTGGAAATAAATAATTTCCCCTTCAACTTCATCTCTAGGGCACAGCTCTAGAGGTCCAACTTCCCTAGCCTCAGCAAGCTCTTCTAACTTTGCCCTATCTAATTGGAAAATCAAGTCGCTGCAATCTGAACATTGATTTTGGCGATTACAGCAGGCACTGGCATGGGAAGATTCTTCCAGACGAGATCTTCTTTCCGGCTTTGGATCTGCAAGAGTGAACTCTCAATTAGATAAACAACAAAGGAACATACAAAAAGGACAGGGCAAGGAAGAAACTTTACCATCAAAATCATACATCCTATCTCTTCTACCTTCAACTTCATAGTCTGTGTTCTTTAGAAACAATTCACTATGCATATGCAACTTCTTACTGATGTAGGGGTGAATGTAACAATTAGAAGCTGCTCCCATCTTTCTGCGGCACAAAAAAATGCAGAAATTCAAGAAAATTTACTACTGAACCACACTTTTAAAATAAGTACCTAAAAAACAAAAGGAAAAAGAAGCTTTTCAGAGGTCCAAACATGCAATATAGGGGAAAAGAAAAGTCCGCACAATATAAAAATCTTACATGAGATCAATGGCAACTGAATTTCCATTTGCACAAACAAGACTTCCCTGATTGCCATTCCCTAGAATATCCGGCTGAGGAACAGCTGCTACCTTGGGCTGACTAAGTGCTTGTAAGTTTCCATTTGATGGCTCACCTGAAACATCTGCAGAAATACTCTACATTTGTCAAAAGAAACAAATAATGGCATTATACAAAAACTCAAAATTGAGCTGCACCACAACATAAACAATGTTTTTTTAAAAGCTAAAAATGTTTTACTGACATGGAGACCACGGGGCTGCCATCCAATAACAAAGGAAAACATAGAAGGTTAGACAAAATTGGGCCAGCATATTAGAGATAGCAGCATTCTATGAAGTTTTCCCAAAAAAATTGGGGGGAAAAGCCACAATTAAATATCAGTTCCGACATGCATTCATAAGAAAAAACATAAAGCATAATCAATGTAGTTTTGTAACATCGACGTGATCATTTTAGCACCGATACTAATGCAAGGGATCTGCTGAAACAAGTTAACAGTTATCGGATAAAAATGTGATTACGAAGATGCTGCATGCAAGTCTACGATGGACTTCTATGACTAACTTATAATTTTAATTTTGACATTTTTGTACTTGGTTTTCAGGGAAGATTTATATCAGTGTATACATTTAGATGCAAAATGCAAATCAAATGGTGAACGTTTTCTTTTGTGGATTTTTTTGAAAAAAAAAATCATGGTAACCAGAATGTGACAACACAAATGAGAATCTAATCAGAAAATGATTCAGTAAAGCATACCTTCAGACTTAGGTGAATGACTTGCCACAGAATCATGAAATCCATCAGGATTAGACGAGCTCTAAACAAGCAAAAGAAGAAAAAGAAGTTACACCATTAAACAGAAACTTGGTAACGGCAAATTTTTTATTATAAAAAAAACACACAACTGAGAAAAAAAATATTGTAATAAGATAATGATGGAAGAAGGACAATTAAGCAGGCATGCACAATGGAACTCGAGCTCAAAGGTGCAAGTGTCATATGGAGTACAGACATCAGCACAAGGGAACTTGAGCTCAAACAACGCATAGTTTGTCAAAACCTACGGTCCTCATTAATAATGTTCCCCATTTTCACTTATTTGAGAACTTGAAAAAACAGGTACAGAATAAATCATTTGAAGGGAAAAAGGACAGATAACAGACTGTTTCAGGCCAAAATGTGCTTGACTAACACGCACTTTGCTTCCTTGACAGGGGCCTTGGTGTTTTAAATTTATAACGTGCAAACCAATCAAATTTCAGCTGTACATAACCAGTCAATTTTCAAGACCCTAGACCCTAAATGCTAGATAGGTCAATTTTAAATTAGAAAGACAAATATTAGGTGACGAAAATGTGGAAGTGCTATTTGAAAGGAAAAAAAAAAGAAGACGAGTAATAAACAAGCGCACAATTGAAAATCTGGAATGCAAATTCTGTCAACCAACAAACAAGACCAAATATATAACCACATTATCAAAAGTTAATAAAGCAAACCACAAACCAAAGCATAACAAGAAGATTTGAAGTAAGATAAAGGGACATGGTAAGAATGTAAGATTACCTTTTCACAAGCATTGGTGATGGTCCGTTCACTTGAATTTTCTTGTTCATCACCGACCACTCCGTCTACTTTAACCTCATTGGTTGCTATCCCAATCTCCTTTAAAAATTCCTCATAGAATGGAATTACTTTGTCATTACTCAAAACCCTAATATTGTTGTTGGTTCTTCTCCTAGGAGGTATACACTTAACAGCAACAGGAACCGTTATACCAGACTCTGTTACGGTTACACTATCAGGAGAATCAACTGTTCCATTCTCATCTTTTAATGGGAATTTCACATCAACATTCGGATTTTTCTGCAGAACACCCACGTATGCATGATTCCTGAGCCATTTAGCTATTTTAAATCGCAGCTGAGGAGCCAAGCTATCATTCTGAAAAAGGAAAACCACTAAATCAGAATAAAACAAAAGAAAAGGCAAAAAAGGAAGAGTTTTACTTGCTTGAAGTACTTTAAAACAGAATAGGAGTTGATTCATTACAGCAAGTTTAGAAGATAATGAATCAGGTGGAATGCCAATATCTGACGCCACTTCTTTAACACTGACTTTCCCACGTTCAATTAACTGCAAGATTAGCAAACGTAAGATGCAAAACAAGCTGAACGTTAATAAATGTGAAAGAGTATGGTTAAATATTCACGAACAAATACTGCAAGACATGGGGAGAATGCTGGAGATGTGTGTGTGTGTGTGTGTGTGTGTGTGAGAGAGAGAGAGAGAGAGAGAGAGAGAGAGAGACCTTCTTCAGAATCGGCGCAAGATTCACACAGTCAAATGGCTTAAAATCATCACTGTTTCTCCTCTCTGACATAGACATGTCAGCCATATTTTTCGCTTGCTGGGTATCAGCAGATTCTGAGACAATTTCAGTTTTTAGTATGGTATCAGACAAGCCAAACGCTGCTAATTCTCCATCATTGCATTTATCATGAGAATGACGAGTTCCTTGGTGGACTGAAATGTTATCACCACTTCTGTGGCTATCCAGCTTGTTCATCGACAATAATGAAAGTTGAGTGGTATCAGACACATCACCATTAATAGAAAGAGAAGAATGTCCTTGTGCCGTACTAGAACTGCCAAGGCCATCTGAGTGCTTTAAGCAGAAAGCCCGTAGCTCAACCTATAAAACAGTAAAATAAATAGCAAATTTCATCAGAAACTCCATAACAGCTCCAAGTTGTTATAATAGAAATAGAAGCGGTAGCATCTTTTTGAAAAGTAATCACAATGACTAAGATAGAGATGAAAGAAATACATCTTCACATCCATAACTTCCCCAGACCTCCATTCTGTTTCCAGCCTCCCTCGCACAAATAGGATGAAAAGAAATTCTACAAGCTCCTGAAAAAAGAAACCCCAAAAAATCGCACATTAAAACTGGAAATATGATTACCTTGTCAACAAACCAAAGAAAATAGCATGAACAGAAAAAGAGGACACACACCCGAAGACAACAAATAGTCCAATACTAAGCACCTCAGTTAAATCATTAATGTTAATAAGAAATACACATAAACCGAAAAAGATAGAAGAGCAAAGGAAATCTCAAGCAGCTATTGATGTAGCATACAGTGAAACTGGAGAGTAAACTAAGGTATTATAGAATCGTAAAAGAAATAGATAAGGAATGGAATGATGTTGACAATATGATCACCAACAAAAGCAGCTAACTTACACTACTCTTAACAGACTCATTGATCTATAAAGTGTGGCATGGAAGTCTATATACAACGCTTTTTTATCACCATATATTCTAGAAGCGACTACAAAACACATGTCCTACAAGATACCGTTCACAGACCTATTGTCGTTTCATGTTAACATGAATAATCCACAACCACACAGGCAATAATAACAATCTTAACATGTGATCAAGAATTACAGAAAGGATGAGTACGGCCACCACAACTAACCCTTCATCTGTTCATCGTAACATGAATCTGAAAATGAGTTCATCAAAGTTTTGCCGTATTATAGACAAAAGGTTTAAATATCAAAAGTTCAATAATTAATGTCAACTTACGCATCCAAAGGAACACGATTGAACTAAGTTCACTTCATCTTCAATTTTATGTAGGGTCAGGAAATGCTGTAAGAATCAAACTGCCCATGAGACTCCCCATCAAGACATCATACTTCCATAATAGGGTGACTAGTAGCACTGTTTCTATACAGTAAAAACCCCACGAATATTCTCAATAAATATGTTTCATACTATGCTGATTTCATCGTTTGAGGGGATTATAGCTTCCGAAACTCCTAATAAAGGTTAGATTTATAGGGTATCCCCTCAATATCTCTCAAGTCACTAGCTTCTTTTTCACATCTAAAATAAAGCACCACTTTAAAATGGCTTAAGACACTAGTAAAATAGAAATAAAAACTAAAGGCATCACCATGGATACATCTGTCAAATCCCTGGATATCCTCAAAATTGACTACTTTCCAAAAGAATCAAGCAGGTTGACCCTCACATGTCATACCGTTACTTCCACACCCGAAACGCTGAACAGGGTCATTTTAAAATCTTTCTTAAAAGAGCCACATACTAATAACTTTCCCTTTTCATTGTTCTAGAACCCTTATTTGTACACTTTTCATGCCATACAAAAATAATAGTGTTCCTATCGAGTTCCTGCCTAAGGCCTAATTTTAATTTCCATCACTTTCCTGGGAAGAAAACAATGTTGTGACAATTTGGCATAAATCCAACTCCAAAACTAATCAAAAACATTTTAAAAAATCATGTTATAAACACCTCAACCATATATGAAATGAGTACGAGTGAGATTCACTGGGATTGCACAACAATGGTCAAATTCCGCTCCAAAACCCTCCCAAATCCATAAAAGGTAAATAACTCTCGTGCATAAGGCTCCCGCATTGGAGGCAAGATGGCAAGACAAGCATACTCTTACCTATGCAATGCCCAAAAGTTATTACTAAGATTTGAATCCATGAACTCTAGGTTGCGGTATAGTAAACTTACCATTGGGCCAAAGGACCGAGGGCCTCTTAAATTCATAACGATAAAACTAATAGTGAACAATTGAACATTAATGTCAACAAGTGCATCGAGTGAAAGAAAGATAAAATTATGGAAACATTGATGCCAATAACTACAAACATATCTTAAGTAGCCTTGAAAGGGGTGAACCTTGTATTAATGGTAAAATTGCTTTGTTCACCTCCCCCCCCCCCCCCCCTCTAGAGGTCACAGTTTCAAACTACAAAAACAGCCTCTCCGCAATTCAAAAGGTTGCTTACATCCACCCTTTCCTAACTCCGTCTCCATAGGAGAGAGTTGTGCACGGTGCACCAGATGCTATTTCTTTTTTATCTGAAGATGCATTTAGTGATTAGTTTATAATGTTTGCAATCAGCTAACTCTCAAACAGATTCTAAACCCCTTTAATTTTCAATGTAAATCAAGATTAATTGACATAAATTTCCACATGTGATTCAGTAAACGCCTAAAGGGTAAACAACCCATATGAACAAGGCTCCCGCAATGGAAGCATACGGGGAAGAGCAAGAAGCATGTAGCCTTACTCGCTCATTAATGCAGAGAGGCCTTTTTTAAAGGGTTTGAACCCATAGCCTGTAGGTTGCTTCCATGCAACCTTACCACTGCGCCATAGGTTTTGTTTCCATCGAAGAGTTGTTCTTTCCTAATTCAAAATTTTAAGGAGAAAATCCTGCTCCTAGCATTCTAACAAAATTTAGCTTTTGAAAGAAGCAAACAAGGAATTTGTGCTAAATAGAAACTTACAAAAAAGCTCCTGATAGTTTAATCCTCTTAAAACTAGTGGTTGATTACCAACCTGCCACAAGATCGTTGACAAACTTGTTCCTCATACATAGCATCCTAAAGAAAAAATATCCCGTCCAACTAAATAAAAGATATTATGCAAAGAAAATACCATAAAAAGCAAGAGAAGTAACTGTTAAAGCTTTATTAAGAAAATGCAAAGCAAACATTCAATACATAAGGCAGCCATAGTTGTGAAAAGCATGAAGTGCTTTATGGCATTAAGAACTCATGTCACTCAAGCACTGGGCACTGCAACAGATGCTAGGCAAGCAAAAATATTTTTGGAAGTACAGCAAAGATACTATACATTTACACTCAATTAGATTCAAACATCATAAACATAGCAACACTTCAACCTCCAAAACGACCAATATTCAGCTCCATCAAACTAGATGTTCACTCTTGAATAAAGCTACACTTTTCATCAGAACATTTTTCTCTCATAGTTTATGTTAGAAACCAGACATAGGAATATAAGATATCAGTAGAAACAAATCCAAATATGATAGCACTAAGGGACTATCAATAAATGCAACATCAATCGGTTTATGGTGATTCACTTTTCTCAATTAAACAATTTGCCATTTCTGTTGTCAACAAAAATATTATCAGGTTTTTCTGCTACAGTAGATTTATGCCTCCTATCCCTCATTACTTTTTCCGCTTGAAACTCTTGTCACATTCTAAGTGAGTATCCATGCAGATGCCAATGGTACATAATTAAACCCATAATTGACCTGACATAAATCAGCAAGTAAAATCCTAGATAAAATCATGGGAATAGAAATTCAACATAGGCATTAACCAAACATGGTTTTCCCTTCGAACAATTTTTAATAGTAATGAAAGTTCAATATTGTTGAAAAATACAAATCCCTGGAGCTACCATAGTTGGTAAAACCTTATGATGCCTGCTACGTACAATAACAGGTGGGAAGGGCATACATCACATTGATGCGCCTAATATCATATTGGTAAAAGAACTCACGATTTGCACACCATATTGCACAACCATGATCTAGAAGGT
Organism: Tripterygium wilfordii; assembly: GCF_013401445.1. NCBI lineage: Eukaryota > Viridiplantae > Streptophyta > Magnoliopsida > Celastrales > Celastraceae > Tripterygium > Tripterygium wilfordii. The sequence goes on from NC_052242.1 coordinate 2,740,689, forward strand.
ACCAAAATTGAAACGGTATTGCATGATACGATTTAAAACGTGCAAAACACTGAAATGCAGATTCTTTTGTCTGAAGATTTCAAAGACAAAACAAAAAAAAAGAATAGTATGCAAATAAGATTGGCAACTATATTTCCCTCCCTTCTTCGTTTCAGTGTGAACTCTAAACATAGAGAACGTAATGTAGATGATTAGACAAATCAGTTGATGGCTAATGTGGAAGTTATAGAGAGAATCCGATAGAGAGAGAGAGAGAGAGAGAGAGAGATTATGTAGTACCAATTTTGAGCTCTAATGGATGGCTTGTTGCTTCAAAATTTCTGTGAGTGATTGAGAGACTTTTGTGTTGTAGGGGTTGAATGCGGGACGTGATTAAAAATCATAAAATTTAGAACCAAGTCATCTCACATCTGTTGGTCTGAAACATGGTCCTCTGAAAAAAACAAGTACCAATTGAAAACCAGACTTTGGCTTTGACCCTTTAGAAACTGGGCTTTTGTCTCAGTTACCATAATGTTGCTTTTCTTCATCGTTGGCGATGATGCCTTTGGAAGATCATAATATACAAACCTCTAGTCCCCACTATAAAACACTAATGTAGTAGTTCTAAGAAGTACCCATAATAACATTACAAAATACACGATACAATATGATATCAACAAATTAATAAATATCAATAGACTCGACAATACAGAACTTAACAACTATGAGAACTGCACATCACTTAGAGGGAATAAATTCCCTTCACCATAATCTTCAGAAGTTTCCATTAACTGCTTCCCACCACACTTCCAATTCTAAATGTGATGGAAAATCTCCAAGGCAGGTCAATTAACTGAGTTTCAATTATTCCTAATTCTTAAATAGAATTTTCTAAATTATTTTGGCCCGCTCTGAATATGAGATATTCTTCGATTTTAGATATCTTTGATAGCATGGAACCTGTCCAAGGCAGGGACATTTGCACTGCCAAGCAGACCCCCCCGATACTATCTAATGAATATTCTCTGTCACATATTATGAAGACTTCATCCAAAACCTTCGATTAGAAACATCTTAAGTAGAAAGCATCAAGCGACATGAATTTTACAGTGTATGGGAAAGAATCTATAATTGTACACCGCACTTACACTTTTTTTGAATGTAGCACTTGTACTTAGTTAGGGCATCACCAATCGCGAGGAAATTCACTAAAAGAATCCATCCATAGAAACATCAAAACCTCAAAATTCAACACCACCTAAGCCTTTATTTCAATGTAAAACAGTTCCACAAGTAAACACGTTATCATTCTTCCACTCAGAAATATACTTACTGAAACAGGTATGAGATATACAAATAACGAAAATTGCATGACAAATGCTAGTTGTAAATACATCAACTATAATTCTGGTAAGAAAAAACAAGACCCTGACTCTGCATTTTAAAAGAGGCAGAGGAAGCCACAGGTTAGAATTGCTACAATGACTCTCTAGTATACCACCAATAAAAGAGGAAATGCAGAATGGAAATTGAAATAAATTAAAGAAACACAAGACATACCATGACTGCACCGAACACATGTGCCACACTTCACCTTGCATATACTACACACTAATTTCCTCCGGGTTTCCTTTATTTCTCCCATGTTCATAATAGGTTCCATGTTCGTCAAGTCCTCTATATAGACCTCGGGCATCCAGAGAGAACAAAACAAGTGAGCGAACTCCCCGCATCCATCATTTTTTACCCTCTTATCAACAGATTTCAAAGCACCACCCTGCTTCGGGCAAAGTACGCAGGGGTTCGATGAGCCACAACTAGCACCCTTACAGTTACACCAAGAACACAACCAAGAGTCATTTACAACCTCTTCTACACCATAACATTTGTGATGAACAGTAGCCTTGCAAGAACTGCAGACAATCAATTGGTTTGACTCGTTACCCATGTCCCCACTACAGCAAAAGTCACATAAAGATGAGTTCCCCATACAAGGATGACCAACCAAAACCTTTTCCAACCCTGCATCACCACCTAGAAGTTTCCTCTTCTTAGAGGGGCGCTCTGATGCCAACAAAATCCTATTCCTACTTCCTAAAATCCACTCAAAACTGCCAGCTGAATCTCCTGCAGAACAATTCTTTCCATCTTCCTTATCCAAGGATTCAGCTAATATACTGTTGATTTCCACAGACTGCTGGTCCTGGCTATTTTCTTCTGTTCTAAACCCATTCCCATTACCCACATTGGTTGTCTCAATGCATTCCACATTTGCAACCATCCCATTCCCTAAATGCGGAATCAAAAAACACTTCCTAGAAGCTAGAGAACTAAGTGAAGATACCTTGTACAAAGCATCGATATCAGGCAACGTCAAGTCTCTGAAATACACCTCCTTATCATCCCAAAAATTGGCCCCACGAAACCTACCACCAGCCCGGGAAGACTTCTTGTCAGTACCAGAGTGACCCTTTTTGCGCCTCTTTCTACTATCAGGCGGCTTCAACCAGCTGGCCAACCTACTAGGCAAAGTAATTATACTAGAAGCTGAAGCAGGCCCGTCCTCAGGGACATCGAGAGGGGAACGCTGGCTTAGTGCTTTTCGTGCTTGGGAAAACAAATCAACCCCTACTGAAGTGGGATTCTTTGTTGCTAGTTGGTTCGCCACAGTGGTCACCAGAACCCCAGAAGTCGGTAGGCAAGGCTTTTCCTCGGTGCAACAACCTTCGTCCCCACCAGTGCCCATCATAATCGTCCGTTGGTGGCATGGGCATCCAGTCATCAGCGACACCAGCTAGGGGCACCATCAATTGCGCATTCCATCACCGAAACCTAGACCACTCAACCCTAAACCGAAAACCTAGTTTCAAATCCGTCTATTGTCCAATTCTCTTCACAACTATGGCGCAAAGAAAAAAAAATTAATTGAAAACCTAAACCAAACCCTAATTCCAAAAACCTAATCTAATTGTTCCAGTCCTCACGTCCACCGGCGAAAGAGAGAGGATAAGCTCCTCCTAGGGTTACGGCTTTCAGTTATTCTGATTCGTCTTCTTTCGGATCCGTTTTGTTTTTTAGAGCGGTTGCTTTTTCTTTGGCGCAGTTCAATTTCGCTTTCGAGGGCTGAAGAGAGAGAGTCGCAGGCAGAGAGGACGGTTTGTTTTTTAATTGGGTTTAGAATATGGTTGTGACGCAATACGAACGATGACTTGGTGTGGGTGCGCCAATTCATGTACGTGGGGTCCGAATATAGGAACCAGCATCAACCAGGTCAATTTCCCATTTCGGATTCTACTGGGTCACTGGTTAGGTAATAAAAAAATAAAAGGAATAATTTAAAATAGTTGATAAATTTTAAAAATAAAAACCTAACGGTCATTAGGCGTTGTAAAAATTATAAAAGTTTCAATGAAATAAACAAAAAATACTATAGGTTAAATAATTTGTCGTACATAATTTTGTTTTCTGATGTAGAATATAATTTTAACATACGATGCCTAATTTCCTTATTACATGCTTTCCATACAAGTTTTTATTGCATATTTTGATATAATTCTTTTTTAGTCGGTGATTGGGTTGAAAATAAATTAAAAATAAAAAAATCTAAAGTGGAAGGTAAATATTCCTTTCATTATATAATTCCATATTCTAATTTTCTATACATGTTTTTATAGCCTAATTTTTTTAAAAAATACCTAACGGTCATTTGGCGCTATAAAAATTTTAAAAGTCTCAATGAAATAAATAAAAAATACTATAGCTGAAATATTTTTCGTATATAATTTTGTTTTATAAGGTACGAATATAATTTTAACATATGATGCCTAATTTTCCTATTACATGCTTTCCATACAAGTTTTTATTGCGTATTTTTGTTGGTGATTGGGTTGAAAATAAAAATAAAAATAAAAAAGATCTAAAATGGAAGGTGCATATTCCTTTTATTTCATAATTCTATATTCTATGTTTTCTATACATGTTTTTATAGCCTAAATTTTAAAATAGTTTGTAAATTTTTTAAAAAATACCTAACGGTCATTTGGCCCTATAAAAATTTTAAATGTCTCAATGAAATAAATAAAAAATACTATATCTGAAATATTTTTTTCTTATATAATTTTGTTTTTTAAGGTACGAATATAATTTTAACATACAATGCCTAATTTTCCTATTACATGTTTTCCGTACAAGTTTTTATTGCATAATTTGGCATAATTCTTTTTTAGTTGGTGATTGGGTAAAATAAAATTAAAAATTAAAAAAATTCTAGAAATGGTAGGTAAATATTCCTTTGATTTCATAATTCCATATTCTATGTTTTCTATATATGTTTTATAGCCTAATTTGACATTGTGGGAGATTTTTTTAATGCAGTGGAAATTTCTTAGTGTGTGGCCCCATCCACACCCACTAAGGTATTGTGTATTTTGGATTTGGATACGTACGTATTTTATTTTGAGAAATAATCTCGCCTTCTCCACTAGAATTCATGACCTATTGGTAATGGAAAAGTGAGGGAACATTTTCTGAAATAAAATACGTGCATTTGAGACAACATATAGGACCATATATTATATGATATATATTATTGACGAAATTTTTTGTCAAATGACCCTAAATATTAGCTACAAATTAGTGTGAAATACAAAAAAAGTGAAAAAAAAAAGTAGAAAAAAAATTACGGGGAAAACATTTGAAATAATTAATCAGAAATTCAAAAGAGAAGCTTCATAACAAAAGGGTCCCAACACTCTGTTCAGGGACCCACATATCACATTATTGTCCGACGTGTACACTAACGTATTGGTTAAGCGAAACAGAAATAACCAAAAAAAAATTAATAATAATTTAAAATACTTTCAGGGACGATGGAAAAACAATTGGGAAAAATATTGTAGGCACTCTGCAACGGGAGGAGGGAACCGGAAGCAATTTACCGTTGGCGAACGGGCTGCTGAGACTATCAGACTCAGCGACTCAGCCGCAAAAGAACCGCAACCGAAGTAGCGATATGGATTTAACTGAACTGTGGGCGATTTTCGGGCCAGGCGTTGCAGGAGCTGTGTTCGGTGCCGGTTGGTGGTTCTGGATCGACGCCGTCGTTTGCAGTTCTGTTACTATTTCTTTCGTTCACTACCTTCCCGGTACTCACTCGATACGATATATCGTCTATAGTTAGGTTGGTAGGGTTTCAATTGTATGCGTGATTTTTTTAATCGGATTTCAGGCATATTTGCATCGATTGCGGCGCTGATGTTCAATTGTGTTAGAAAGGAGGACATCGATTATTCTCCATACGACGAAGGGGAGTGGAGGTCAGAAATTTATAGCTCTCGCTCTCTTAGTTGCTTTTGATGTTCATTTTGCTGGGCTGTGGATCATGTTGGTTCTGGACTAGAAATGTTTTTAAAATAGCGATAGGAACCAAGAACGCGATTCATCAAATAATAGTAAGGTTTGTATCTTCATGGGGCATCTATGAGTGGTGCTTAAAAGGTAGTGCCGATACTGATATTTTTTGATTGATAACGTACTTGATACTGATCTGTTCATTAGTTCAATTTAAGCAAATGGATTAGCCAACTGGTTGTTATTATGTTTTTTTTTCGTATGATCATTTTGATAGCCATAATGTTTTGGGTGGAAAATTGCAAGTTGCAGAGCTTGTGTGCCAGGTAGGCACTCTCAGTTATGCAAAGGTTTTGTTGCAAGATCTGATGCTTGATTATTGATTTTTGGTATATCGTGTCAATATCCTTTATCCATAACATGGAGGATAAAAAAAATTTACACTGTTTGCTTGTCTTCTGGGATCTTCCAATTTTGTAGAGTTGAGTTGACAGGAATGAAGTCAAAGTAGAATTTCTACACTTTTGTCTGAGTAATTTAAAGAATGGGTAATGCTGATGTTCTTCAATATATCATCTAGGTTCACTTCCATTTTAACATCAGATTTTCTGAAATATATTCCAGCCATGTAGTGCATGTACATGGGTTTTCCAGTTTTATAAGTGTTGAAGGTTCATCATTCATGTTGAACGTAACTGGCATGATGTCATTTCTGGATAAAGTATCGTGGAAACCCTCTTATCGTGAGGGATTGGGCCCAATGAGGACATGGGGATTTGAGTGGGAGATATTATGATAGCTCAATCCTACGTTGAATATGTGGTGAACGGCCCAATACTATGTATGTAGTGCTTGGGTTTAACATTGTGAGTGGCCATTTGGAGTCAAACACGCAAGACCTTGCAAGTGTTTGTCTGTATAGTTGTTAGATTGAGTCTTCAGCGACCTATAAACCACGAGATATTGAGAGAAGCTTTTAGTGTCTGGAAAATTCGTGTACCTTACAGCTGTAATTAAGTTGTCAGCCAAGTGACTAAGATTTCCAAAGAGATAGGGAACAATATACCAAGAATGACCTCTCAAGTGGTAAACCTAAACCATAAGGTTTTCTTCAGCAATCATACCAAAAAACCGTTATCTAAAACTTTAATGAAATCCTGAATTTACAGGGAAGCAAGCATTGCAATGCAGTTATTAAATTCTACTGCTTAATGGTTGAGATGGTTAGCATTTGATACACCATGAAATTATAATTAGAAGCATAGTTGCTAAATATTCAGGTTTTGATGTTTAGGGATGTGAACAACTGAGTCACTTTTTTTTGAGGCATATGATGTTAGATATTATTATAAAGCTCAAGATTTAGGCTCGAGCTTTTATTGGAGCTGTTGTCTTGGTCAGCATGAGCAGGATTCGTTGGGTATTCTATTTCTTTGCATAGCTGCACCAATTCACTATATGAAACGTTATGTTCACCATGTTTTCACTTGACTATTCTTTGAGAGTTGCAATCTGAAGGAAAACAGGTTTCAGGTGGAGTTTTAGATCCCATTTTTGTAAATCAAGAAAATCATCAAAATTGTCATCATTGGATTTTTGACATGTTAAATACTACTATTGAAAATTCTCTCGCTTTCTCTTTACACACAGCGAGGAATGAACATAAAATGTGTGTGCCTAGGTATATACTATATATATTATCTATTAAACTTGAAAGTGATTGAAAATTTTACATTAATTGATACCCTCATTGTGATATTTGTTTAATTACATGATTTCAAGATGATTTATATGCGAAAGATGCTTCTCTACCTATGCTCTGTTCAACATAACATGTTCTTCTTTTTTTCGAAAAAAGATTTATTAACTGCACCAAGGGGGTGCAACCCAAGAGCAAACCGGAACACAAGAAAGAAAATAAAGCTAGACCAGATTACATGATTTTAATACAATTGAAAATAACTTAACATGCTCTTCTCTCAATTGCTACAGGTTGAAGCTTTGGCTTTTCTTGGCTTATGTTGTATCATTCGTCTCTCTAGCAGCCTCAGTTGGCCTATTAATACAAGATTCACTCGTGAAAACTGGTCCTTCAGCCTGGACAGGAACTGCTGGTGTCTTGCAGTGTGTTTTTGTGTTGATCAGGTAACAGTTTTTCACCACAGATCTGCATCTTGATGCTCGTTTTTCAATACACAATGGATAAGATTTGATGAGCATCTTGCTCTATTATAACCTTTCTTTTCAAGAAAATTGTTTAAATGATGCACTTATGATGCAATGTTGTTTGGAAAGATGCCAAGAAGGCAAGAATGTATTGATCCTTCTCTGTTATGTGTTTTGAAAGCATCTCTCTTTGTCTCTCCGGATTTATACTCCTGTTCAATTCCTCGAACAACTACATTTTGATTTGTTGAAGGCTTATTTTGCTCTGATCACTTCATGTTTCTAAGAGCAATATTAATTAGATGCTATTTCAGGACAATTCGATCCTAGCTTTTATGTTTTCTCCCATGTGGATTCCCATGTTAATGAACTTATCCATTTTTTCTTCTGCAGAGATGTTTTAGTGCTAATTCATCCAGACGTAGATTTTTCTCATCCATATTGTTTGAAAGCTTATTGTTATCTTTTACTCATAATGCAATTTAAACTTGCCTCCTGCAGTGGGCTGATTTACTGGACTTCACACTCGGAGTAAATTGTGTTGATAGAATTCTAAAAGAGACTTTCCGTTTGGAGCTTCAAATTGCAGATGAGGATTGAGAATGTACGTTGTTGACTTGTTTCACCTTATCTATCAAATATGACCAAAAAGAAAAACAAAATTAAAAAATCCTGTAAATGTGTATTCTGTGGTGAAAATCATGAGCAAATTTGTGATGGTAGTGCAGATGCTTTATTTATTTCCACCATCTTTGCTTGGTTGCGTGCAGTTGTGTTAGTCTACTCTAATTTCTGGCATTTTAGTTTGGAGTATTAGACATTCTTGCTTTATATATACTTGGTACTGCATGTAGGACTTCCTTGTTTAATGGCTTCTATATCGTGACGCAGTTAAATGTTTGTGCACTCTGAACGGCAGATTTCTCTCGTAAATATACTATAGTCTTAAATGGAAATGTTAAGCCAAACACCTTTTATTTGAGGAAAAATTAGAAGTAGAATTCTTAAGTGATTCAGATTTCAGATTCAATAGCAGCTATTACAAACCTAAATGCAAGACTTGAGAAAAAGCCTTATTATGACCTCAAATGTTTCTTGCAATAACTGAACGTTGAGACTTCAGGGAAACTCAGTCCTTGAGTGGTTGCTCTTTGCTAGAATGGTTGCTCTAGAAGGTCAAGAAATTCTGAGAACATCTGATTTTCTTGCTCAATCATAGCATCCACAAAGGAACTATTAGAAGATGATGAAGTTTGGAAGCCACTGTTTGGGTCTGCAAAATCCATTCCTCTTATTACTCCAATATTTTCTTTTCCAGTGACTTCATTGAAGAACTGATTTTGTGGTATCAGACTCTGTGTTTGGCTCCTAAAGTCGTTGGACGAGCATTCAGCCATGTATTCTTGCTCTTGTAGATCGTGTGGGAGAAAAGCATTATCGACAAGAAAATCACGCCAACTGAAGCCTGTTTGTGCTGCGGTGGAACAAGTAGAGGAAGAAGATGATGGCGACGAGGACAATGAACCTTCGTTTATAATATGTGGAGCTATGGATTCATTGTTGGTATAATTTGAGGCTTCAGTCACAAACTTTATGGCCTGAAGCTGCGCGAGAAGTTCCATAGAATTGTTGCTGCTGTCGTTTAAGAAGCTATCTTGGATTGATTCCACTTCAGCTGATAATGTTCTTGTTGTCATAAAATGACAATTGATGCTGGAAAATCCTTCTTGTCGAGGTTGATAATGTTCGAATTTCTGCACCGATGCATTCTTCAAATCTCTTCTAAGAGATCCAGATGATTTTTGGAGACCACCCATGTTTCCATAGTCTGCCAGGATTTGAGAGAAAGGCTTGTGCGTAACAGGATCAATTCCCATTTCAGTGAGCTTCTTCTTCAGCTTACTGTTCCAGTAATTCTTCACATCGTTATCTGTTCTCTCTGGAAGTTGTTGTGCTATAAGAGACCACCTGGACCACCCACAAAATCACAAACTAAGTTTGACAGAGCATGAAAATCGAGCACCCATGACCACAAAATGCCAAATCTTGAACCCAATTTCACCACAAAATCACCTGCTGCCGATCGTTGCGTGAAGGCGAATAATCATCTCCTCTTCTTGAGGTGTGAAGCTTTCATGCCTGAGATCACGCCTTGAGTAGTTATTCCACCTGAGTCTGCAACTCTTGCCACATCTCCTAACCCCTGTACAGCACTCTCAAGCATATATACATATAGCGTTGGACATTTAAAAGCAGAAGATAATTGTTTCAACATATTCAATGCATACCTGCTTTTTTTGGGACAGAAGTCCAGTTTCCTGTTCCATGCTTGGATACATATGCGAGCATCTTTGCATCTTCTTCTGCATTCCAAATTCCTTTATTCACATCCAATCTGTCGCAACAAGGAAGCCTCGCCATTTTATCTGTCGAACAAGAGAGAAAATAATTGAACATAAAGGAGAGAAAAATAAGCAATAAGAGAGGAAAACTGGTGCAATCAGAGGATGAAGAAGAGAAGGGTTAAAAAGTATAACAAGTTTTGGAGGCAAGAAAAGCATGGGATTGCTCTCATTCAACTGAATTCGGACGACGAGTTTATTCTCTCTCAAAGCTATCATACTGATTATATGCTTGGGCTCCAATGAGCACAAGAATCAGGTTTGAAGCGGGTGAATTTTTTGGTTAACCATAGGGTTAATAATCCCAGAAAAATATTATAAACTAGTCGTTCTGAAAATTTGTTTGGTTTCTCAAGTAAAAGGAGATGACTCCTGGTTTAGTAGCTGAGGATCACAAGATTGTTGAGAATAACTGTTTTAAACAAGAGATTCAACTAACTTGTACAAATTTAAATAGAAATTTTCTTTTTTGTATCTTTATTGAGTTACAACCTCAGTGTAAGAATAACAGGAAGTGCACGATGCTCTCTCAAAGATTATGAGATTTGGAAAGAGTAGAAATAGGCAGTCCGCGGTCTTACTCTGTGGACAGTGCCGTTTCAATGATAAGTTATAATTCTCCTTCAAAACTATGTTAAATCACTAATTAAAACATATTGTTAAGTATTTCGGTGTTCATAATGTTAAAATATACTAGATTTTGGAAAAAAAATTTAAATCCTAAAACAATTTTCTTTGGACAGACCCTAAAACATAAATCCTAAACCCTAAATTCTAAACTCTTTTTTTTGGTATGTAAACTTTATAAAAAGGAATCTAAACTCTAAACCCAAAATCCTTTACCCTAAATCCTAAACATTAATTCCTAACTCTTAAACTCTAATATGTCATTTTTTAAAAAAAAAAATTAATGTCATTTTCAAAGAAATTAATCATGATCTAACATAATTTTGAGGGAGAATTGTAACTAAGAATTGGAATCTCTCCCAACTCGTCTTACCCCCAACATTGTGGAGAGGCTATTATTGTGGATTGAACTTATTTAACCCCGAGCATCACAGTGCATAGTCAGCTCAAATGAGAGCTAGCAAAATTAAGTAACACAATTTGGCCATCGCTGTTTAAGACTTCTCAAAGTCTTATTAGTGGGATTGCATTTGACTAGTCAGAGATCGTTTGCGTAGTTATTTTGTTTATGCCTTTTGGGTTGAACATAGACATCAATTCGACAACTCTTTGAAGCAATGATTATTGGTGCGTACCATGTACAGCACTGGAGAAGATAGATGCCACCATTGTCATTATCTCAATGTGATGTATTACATGAATAATGGATTGGGATCAAGGTAACCAGCAAGATTATGGTATTCACTAGTTCTTGCTTTGGTTAGAATCCTACAATTCATCATGCAGACCGCAGACTCTTCCGACATGGCAGCAACGTCACTACTTTATTAAGAATTCCTTTTTTTTTACCCGAGGGAACCCACAAAAACACAACCTATTGGACTCCACTCCAAAGTAAATTAACGGGCCAATACGTACAAACCACATAGGCCGCAAGACCGGCTAAATTCTAGACCGAAGCCCGGTGAAGAAAAAATGTAGGGAATTTTTCCACCACACCCAATGTATTGCGCAGTTTGGGTCTCGGCCCTCACGAATTCTATTTCAGAATAAATGATCCTCCCATTCAAACTCATGACCAAATAATCTAATCTTGACATTTAACATTTCAATGCGAATTTCCATGGTTTAGCACTGCGAACAGAACCTTCATCATATAGAGATGACTACTTTACAAATTCACTTGGAGGGCAGTTTACCAGAGCCTGCAGAACAGACAATTCAATAGCGCAATGAAATGCCATAATCAATCCACAAAACGAATTTTTATATTTCAATCTTGCTCGTGTTATTATTGCCTCGAGAAACAAACATGATTGCTCTAAGAAAAATCTAAAGAAAGTAAATGAGGGAGGGGGGGAAGAATAATGACAAACTAAAAATGGCACTATTTAATTTCCTTTTCTCGTAAAATTGACCAAAAACACCATAAAAACTTTTCCTTGTAAAAATCAAACTCTCTTGAAGGAAAATGGGAAGGACAAAATGCCCCAAATGATGCAATTTTATCCCCATATAAAATAGCCCTTTAACCTACCCTCACAAACCAACCTTGTAGCCAAAAGAAAATTTTCCTGGCAGGATTAAGGCGCCCTTATCTTTATTGCAATATCTGCAAACTGCCAGTTCCAACCAAAAACCCACCCCCTACTTTAATACCCCAAATCATCATATCAGCTTTTAGGAGTCAAAGAAATTAACCAACCGTCACCAAAATTTGGAATTTCCCAGACCTACTATGAGAGGGAACAGCAAATTAATCTTCAGACCCAGAATCAGATGAGCGCAACTCAGAGGAAGCTCCCCCAACACTAGCTGTATGCGATTCAGGAATCTTTGGCTGCACACCTCGGCACAGTTTAAAGGAAGGCTTCGATTTCATGTACTGACAAACAAAAAATGCCATATTAATGAAAAGTATTTGCAAAATGTCATAAATGACCTATTCAACCGTTAAAGAATCTTTGAGTACTGTAATCTGGAACGGTATACCCTATGGCCTATAGGTCAGCCAGCAACAATAAGCTCGGGTACAAGTATCTCAAAACCAAGCTCGGCTTAATATTAAAACCACTGATACAGCATTCTAAAGAAAGTAAAAACTTAGAATTTGCTTTAAAAAAAAAAGAAAACAGAAGTAGGTGGAAATATTATATTTCTCCTACTGAGTCAGATCACAAATCAAAGTTAATTCTCAAAAAATAAAATGGAAGTAATATTGTTGAAACTTTTGGAGGTTATTTCAATCAAGCCTAAGCAACAACCAAAGTAAGACTCATTTACGGATTCACCTCATTTACTTGTTGGTAAAATGCATTGATCTCCTCCTCCGTAAGGCCTTCATCCTCACCAGAATTTTCTTCCCAGCCAAGAGACCGAAGGAATGCAAACTCCTCTTCAACTGAATCCACTACCGCACGGGGGCTCATATTCTTCTCTCCAACTTCAGAAAACCTCTGAACCTCTGAACAGGTATCATCGATGCTAGTTACCTCAGCACCATTATTAGTAGCATGAGGTGTTGCAGGGGCACTACCTACATTCTTAGATATTTCACCAGGCTTCTCTGCGGTTGGAGATGTATCAACAGTGGGTGAATCAGGGAGGACAGCAGAAGTATTCCCTGGAGTTTTCATTTTCAAGCCTTTCAAAAAATCATGCCGACTTTGAGGCAAGGGTCTCTTTTCCACAGATAACCCTGAAATCAGTTTTATGGAATTTGATTTCCAGTCTCCAGTTGGAAGTTTTGAGTTGTTTGGGCTCCTCAAAGAAGCAGATGCAACCAAAGGTGTAGCAGCAGCCTGGGTATTTGCAACTCTGCCGTTGGCATTAGTTGCTAAACCAGTATCCTTTGTAGAAGGGGATAGACCATTTTCCCAACCTGGTTTGAGAACAAAAAGCTTTCCCTGAGATGTCTTTGGCACATCGGATTTCACATGCCCACCATGTAAAGATTGATTAACATGATGTACTGAAGAAATTGGCTGCGGGCCATTCTTGGCAGGCATAATCATCTCGCTAGCTCTGCCTAGTGACTTTGGTTTGGATTTATCAGAAGAACTGAGAACCTGGAGAGAAAGTTATCAACAATTATCCTCCAAAGTATCAAAAAGGGATAGAGTGCTCTGATAAATGCAGATATGAGAAGTTATTATGCATGCTTAAATGGATGAAGCGAACACATAATATATGTATCCTCTCATTAGCAACTGCATGAGAGGATACATATAGATCTTACAAATATCACAACTAGATCTTGCACAAGCAATAAAGGAAAAATGTCGCTTTGGTAAAAAAGACCAGTATCCTAGTTGAGATTCTACAAGATTGAAGTGCACATAATCCCACATGAACATTTCTTATTCACAGAGAGCATAAAAAATATGAGCTATTTTCATCACACAATCCCTTAACCTCCCTCCCTTGCTCCCTCTTTCCCTCGCTCCCTCTCTCCCTCTCTCCCTCTCTCCCTTTCTCTCTCTCTCTCTCCACCTTTACCCTTGCTAAAGCACACCCCACCACAATAGACTTCAACCACAATTGTCAAAAACATGTCTTCCATAAACCAAACAGCTGTCAAAAAAATGACCCATTGATCACTTAGCCTAAACAATACTGGGAAGCGCACCTCCCAATCCATCAGAACCATACAAAAGCTCTAATTGTGCTCCTTCAAAATCCAAGTAAGAATGCCCCAGATGGAGTATTCTAAATTTCCATGACTTGATGAAAGAGGAGATAACACACTAAGCAAAAATCCCGCATATGAAGACAAAAAGGAAAATATCATTTGCAACCTCTCTAACTATAATTGTAATGCAAGGCTTGCATATTGGGAACACAAAATACTAAGTTATTCAAAAGGCAACAAATGAAGACACATTTGAAATGAACCTAGCAAAAAGCCCAAATACTTTTTAAAAACCTTGGAAGCTGAGCCTGACTGATCATTTCACAGACTTGACAGAAACAGTGGTCAACAACCACACAAGGTATAATAAAGTACCTCAAATCCAACAAGGACCTGCTACATGGATTTACTAGAGCAATAAGTAATAAGCCAATGGATTTGTAAAGCAAGTATATAGCAACAACTGTATCATTAACCAGCCAAATCCATTAATATTACATAAATAGCAACAATTTGACAGCTTGGTCATTTATCTACAAATTGGCCTTCCTGACATCACACAATCCCTTAACCTCACCCTCCCCAATTTGTTAAAATTAAAAATACTGGGCTTCTGTCATTAAAAATAAAATCCAGAAATTCAAATGAATGTCTAGCAACACGGTGAACAAAAAAAGGTAATAACATGAAAAATTCTGAGAATCAACTTGATACCACAGGTATGAATTTGCATGTTAAATGTATTCACATACATACTAAATCATGTTTTCCAGCAGAAGGGTCAGGGAGAGTGTGCAACGGGGTAGAGAGGCATCAAAATTGGCAGGTACTTGGAATTATAAAATCAAGCAAACAGCACATTGATAGAACAAAAAAGAACACAAAAATAAATAATTGCCTCATTACCATAGACTTATCCCAAGTTTCCAGCAGATAACATCACATAGAACATGCAAGGTTCATATTATTTTCTCATCATCAAGGTAGTAGGTTACGAAGCAAGTTACTGTCCACAAAGGCAGGCTACAACTACAAATTTTGCTTGGCTACTCCACTATCCAAAGAGAAACTCAGCCATGAGTAGCAGAAGAAAGCCGAGTGTACGATTCAAACCCAGACCTAGGCAACTAAACCAATTCAAAATATAGTATTACTCGTAAATTCCATATGACTGTAGCATTTTGTAAGTCCGACTTATAAATGTTCGATGATATGCATACATGTGCTTGTGTTTGTAAAAGGGAGGCAGGTGAATAAATTGATCACAGTTTATTATCTCTAAAATAAAAATGAAATAACAAGAATCAGAGGCATAAACAATAGCCAAACAAAAGAGGTGCAGCTCTAGAACAAGCCCCAAAAAATCTAATATGTAAATCACTCACCGATCCCTTGGGCATTGAGGGTGTCACAGGGATTAATTGCCTTGACTGCTTAATTGCCAATTCCTCAAGCCTTTGTGTCTGGACAGATAACTGAACAATAAAAAAGCCTCATCATAACAGATGAACAAATTACAAAACCAACCAAAGGGAAAAAAGAATTCCAATATTACCTGGGGTGCAGCACGAGTTCTTGATGGAGTCTGAAGAGCTCCAGCCATATTCATACCTGCCACTGGACTTGAAGTCCCGGAGACAGAACCAACAGCAACAGTTTGCGCGGCCACTGTAGTACCTATGGTACTACTCCCAACTATAGCAGGCACCTCTGCCAGAGCAGAGGTCCATCCCTCACCACCAATCAAAGTTGCATTTCCTACGGGCAAGCTCTGAACAGCAGTGCTCAGACCAGGAGAAGAAACCCTTCCTATATCAGGAATTCCTTGCTTCTCTTCAGTTCCAAGCGTTGGAAAATCCTTCTCAAACACAGTTTTTGGGATGCTATTACCGATACTAACCCCTGAAAGCATACCATTGCCATTGTTATAATGGCCGCCACTGCTTTTTTTTGAGTCCCCAGCAACTCTCCGAGGTAAAATGTCATTCTGTTTCCTCGATACCATCGACTGAGAACGCCTCAATGCATTGTCACCTCTACTGCTAAAGTTTCCTAAAGATTCAGAACCATCACGGTCCCAGAGCTCAATAAAGTTCGACCTCTCCTTATCCCTCTCACGGTCCTTATCCCGGTGATTCCTGCCAAAACTACTGTATGCATGTTTTGCAGAACCATAACTAGAACCTCTGCGGGAATTTGAGGACGATGTTCGATCCAAGAAACCTGGCCTTGGGGAATCAAAATCACTTGTGTTCTTAGGATTCCTACTTCTAGTATGATGTGCCAACGAAGGAACGTCTATATCAAAGGTAAAGGCCATAATGTAAGAAAATTTATAATCAATGAAACAATTCTATAAAAACTAAATATAAGAAAGAAATTTATGAAAAATTGAAACAGTAAGCATCCAAGGCATATCGAAACTACCTGCGTGAGAAGATGATGATGAAAAGTGGGGGACTGAACTGCCACCCCCAGTGACACTTCCAGTACTTCTCAACCATTCTGGAACTAAAGCGGGTTCACTTCTTTCCATAAGGAGTACAAAGCACCATCAGTTATAGTAAAAACTAGCACCTCAATCAGCTTGTTACCCCCACTCCCACAAAATTGTTTGCTGCTATACAAAAGCTTTTGCTACAGATCTTAATCCTATCTTGTTATTCAATAAACAAATCACTCTTGCTCAGAATTACCTCTAACAAAAAACTTATTGGCTATTGTTCTATAACCCTAAGGACTGGAGTTTCTATCCACAATATACCAAATTAGAAGAAGCAGATTTTGAAACAAGTTTTAACCCTGAGGGCAAGAACAAGAGGCATGGGTTACAAACAGCATAGAAACTCTCCCTGTTTCTGTCTCCCTCTCTATGGAGTATTTGCAATAGATGACAACACACTAGGAGACCATCGCCTCTGTAACGAAAATCGAAATAACGAAAGAACTAAGAAGCAATAATGAAGGAATACACGCGATTCTGTAAAATGTCCACGCCCACTCACCAGAAACAATCCAGAAAACCCTAGGACAAAATAAAAATCAGCGCTCAAACACGGCAGAGGAATCCGTAAAACTGTAAACCCTAGAACAAACGCATATACGGCCGAAAATACGTATATAACCTCCAACTCCTAGGGTTTGAACAGCACAAAATATAAGAAAAATCCTTTAGAACGAGCGAATTAGAGAGAGAACTAACCCTAACACGCTATGATTGATAACTACACGGAAACCGTAACCGCCTCAATAACTGCCGACCAGTAATATCCCCAATCCGAGCAATGCGTCTCAGGGAAAGGCCCAAGAGAGAAAAGAGTCTCACTGTGAAGAAGCGAACAGATGCACAGATAGCAAAAAAGACAGCGAGAGTTTGAGTTTTATCAGAGACGAATACAGAATTAGGGTTTTGTCTTGTGTTGCCGATACAAATATAGAGAAAATTAGGCGAGGCGCAATTTCTGTCAGTTTAGGATACTATGACTGACTACGAGAGAATGAAAACGTCTGAAGAACGGGCTCTTCGTCTTAACCCTGGAAAACCTCGTAAATTCAATTTTTGTTAATTACTGTATTTTTATATTTCTATCAAATTCACAAAAAAAAAAATAAAAAAATTATTTGGACTCTCTTGAAAGCTCTGTTTGTATGGTGTACTTTTCTAAATTAATCTTCTGGTCTGGTATAGGGTAGATAGATCTCCAGGTCTATAAACGTTATCTGTATCTTCTAGGCTCTCACGTTAACACCATTAACGCATATATTAAGTGTCATAATCCAGATTATCATGAGTATTAATATTAATATTTTATTATTAAATATTAATTTTGAGCTTGAACCACCATCTACTTGCCCAATTTTAGGTACTATTGTTATCACGTGATTAGTTAGCTCCACAATTTATTAGAGTCCAAAATTCCAAATTAATAATTGAGAAAAAGTCGGACAGATTTAAAAATAAAATAAAATTGTTGTGTGACGTGTTAAACCTCCTAAATCATTAGATTTAAATTATAAATTTTACAATTTTAAACTAATTAAGGAATCCCCAAATCCGATTTCCATTTCTTTCTCTTAGCTACTATGTATTGAACATATTTGCTGTTATTAATTTAATTAACAACTATTTAATTCCTTTAATAATGAATATTTATTTCATAACGAGTTAATGACATACATTTTTTATGCCTAAATTCCTAATATTTAGATTGACTTACTATTTCTTAAGCACGAACACTCTATTATTATTATTTATGGTAAATGAGACTACAAAATTTAAGCGATTTGTAAAGAAAACATAATCAGGTAATCAATGAAGAAAATCACAAAATCACTAACGCCTTTGTTAACAACAAGGATAAATTTATTAGTGCAAATATGGATCGACGTTGATACATAAAGACTCCGTATGATAAAGCTTATTACTAACATAGTATAAGTTAGTATACTTCGTTGATTTATGCTAGAGTATATGGCTATATGCTGTAAAATAAAAGGGAAGCATTACACATCCATAAAATAAACATCCATAAACTTACATAAACATGTGACATGCCTATGTGGCTTATTTAATAAAGTTTTTTTTTTTTTTAATCTATGTGGCATGTCTTTTTTGCTTGCCACATAGATTATGTAAGTTTATGGATAAAAAAATTATGGATATATATCATTTTGGAAAATAAAATGCTTAGGTATTTGGTGAAATTAAATTTAGACAACAATTTATAAATCGGTAATTTATAAATAAGGACATTAAGATGAATTAAAAATATAAATGAAAAATATAAACAATCAACCATATTTAACAAACTATATAGATATTAAAACATATAACATTGTTTACATATGATTGACAAAAATATTAATTTGCCAAAACATAAAATTTATTGAAAAATGTTTAAGTATATAGATATTAAAACATATAACATTGTTTACATATAATTGACAAAAATATTAATTTGCCAAAACAGAAAGTTTATTGAAAAATCTATCACGCACTTGATTTGTAGAACTATCATCATTCAAATCAATTTCTCCAGCATCTTTATCTCCATGTTGAACTCTCTACTTCATGTGAATTCTATAAAATAGAATGACTCATGGTTAAATACACTTTTCATCATTGGAATTTTTATCTTTGCAACTTAGTAACTTGGATTATGAATTTGTTCCAAACTAGTAACTCAGGCGTATTTTCTCATTTTTGGATAGTCAATATGCTTAAATTTGACTGACTGAAATCACCAAAATATGCCCGAATTACCAACTTGGAACAAATTTTGACTTCATGTTATTTACTTTGAACATTTGAACAATCAATGATATAATTGAGAAATAAACGGAAGATTTCAATGATGACATGTTATATTAACCCAATATTCTTTGAGTAAGCTCATCGTTGCATAATCTCAAGTACATGGTCTATCAGATCAGTGAATGTGCCCTTGTTTGCTCAAGGTAGATTCTACAACTGTTGTCCACGCCTTGATAGATGATGAATATTTGGATTCACGAATGAAACACTTTGTAAAAGAATCTAAACTTCTTATAGGTAGATTTGGTATTACTCAATGTCAACATGTTCCTCGAACTGGCAATCATGTAGCTCTTTCTCTTGTTCAAATGGCTAAGCATGTTAGTGGGAGGTCTACTTGGTTGGCAAGTTGTCCGGCGGAAGTTGCTTCCCTTGTTATGAGGGAGCAATCTCAGTCTTTGTAATTTTCTCTTGTTAATGGAAGTCTCTTTCTTCTAAAAAAAACAAAAAAACAAAAAACAAAGGATATGTGATGACAAGGGTTAATTTTAAAACAAGAGCTTGGAGCCTAGCTTCGTAAAGGGCTTATATAGAGTGCATTAGTGCAGCTTATATGTTGATTCAGAAGGGCCGTAGTGTGTCACACATCCAATATGATTTAGGTGTATGGATAAAATACAAGTATATAAGAACGCATATACAACTCTAGTTAACAGGCTACTATTTTGTTTATGGAATCCAAATGTGTCACAAATGGTATTATCAATAATACCCTTTTTTAAATCGATAATGATATCATATAAATTTGTCTTTTGTACATTTGATATGGATCTAAATTCATGTTGTTAAGCCAACGCGCGCAAAATTTTTCCACTTGAGAACAAGATAAGTTAGACAAAAATTCAGCATATGAACATAAAAATATTGCTCCCAATAGGAATCAACTCAAGACTATTAAAGAAGGATAAGGTTTGACCCATAGATTTATCACTACACTATGAACCAAGTGGTTATTGATAAGCCCATTTAAGTGCTTGGTGGTGTGTAAGCCCATATATTACGAGCTGGCTATTTCAACACGTGTGGTCCCATATATTACGGGCCGAAAGAAGTACATAGTGAGTATGGATTATGGTGAGATTGAGACCAATCACAATAGTGGTTTTTTAGTGGGGTATGGATAATATATTAGGATTTGTGATTTGTTGAAGTCGTTATATTGGGAGACATATTTCGTTGATGTGGTTGAGAATGGAAATAAGATGACTTTCGTATTGGTACAATAATATAAATTTATTGTCTTGATTTTTGTGTAATGATTTAAAGATAAAAATGTGTGTTGAAATGAGTGCATTTTAAAGTGAACAACATATGAATAAGGCAAACAACATGCCCTCTCTTGACCCAACAAAAATGGATTAGTAAACTTCGACTATTGTATCATAAACAGTGTTTGTTGCCCAGTAAAAACAACTTTTTATCATCCATGAACAAGCAAAAATGCCCAATTGGTGCTCTGACATTCTTAAAAAACCTCTAGCCTGGTGAAAATCGTGCGTGTCCCGATGAAAATCTCACACAAGCTCCGTACAATACTAAGGGCCCGTTTGTGTCTGCGTTGGGCACAATAAAAACGGCGTTAAAAGCAGTATAACGATGTTTTTCACATTTTTTGTTGTTTGGGCGTGGGGTGAGTTGTATTGTGGACGGAGTTAATTGTGTTTGAACTGAAAGCTGGGTACAGGTGCTTTATCAAAAAAAGCAGTTAAAGACAAACGTTGGGTCCGTTTGGGAATGCTTTGTATTTTGATGCTGTGAGGTGAGGTGCGGTGAGGTAAAAAATTGTGGTGCTGTGAGGTGAGTTGTGTTGACAAAAAGCGTTTGGCTTGTCAAAAAAAAAACTGTGGTGAGGTCAGTTGATGTCCAGTTTAGCGTTTGGATGAACAAAATTGCGGTGAGGTGAGCTGATATAATTATAAGTTGTAACAAATATATACATATTATACATTAATACCAAATACATATATTTTATACATTATTACATAATATATTATACAATAATATTAAATATAATTAGTTCATTTTATGCTGCACTATATATCATATAACTCTGCGGCAATCATATCGCGTAAAGTGGTCATCTCTAAATCTTCATTGAAATGTGAAGGCTCCCCAACATCCACCGAAGTACCAAAGTCGTCGTCATTTCCCATGACCATAGATTCGTTACCATATGCGATAAAATCTTCATCCTCAATAACGTGCCTTCGAATGAAATTGTGCAAGGCCATGCACGCAACAACAATCTTGACTTGAGTACAAAATTTATATGACGGCATCCGAGTTAGGATCAACCATTTCTTCTTCATTACACCGAAAGTACGCTCAATGATACTTCGTAGAGAAGAATGAGTATGGTTGAATGCTTCTCGAGGGCTTGTGGGTTGTGGACCATTTCGAAATACCTCTAGGTGGTATCTCTGCCCTTTATAGGGCGCAAGATATCCCCTCTGATTTGGATATCCGGCATCAACTAAATAGTATTTCCCTACATTAGACGAATTTAGAGTCAGTTGTCAAAAAAAATAAATATAAATTATAAAGCTAAATGCATAATGTTTACCTGTGGGAGGGTGAGGAAAATTGCTATGTGCATCTGATAAGACTTTATTGAATATTCGAGAATCATGCGCCGACCCTTCCCATCCACCACAAACAAATGTGAATAACATGTCGAAATCACATACTGCCATCACATTTTGGGTTGTCACTCCTTTCCTCCCAATGTATGGAATACGTTGGTCAGGAGGCACAACTGCAGCTATGTGTGTACCATCAATTGCCCCAATGCAATCATTGAAAAATGGATTATACTTATCATTTTCTGTTATTTGACGGGGAGTCACGCTAAACTCGGGATCTCTCGGCTTGATAATATCTCTGGACATTCTTATAATGCTATCCAACACTCTGTGAAATTGCCGATGAATTTTTTCACCAGAATGTTGAAACCGATCCTGCACTGCTCTAGTACTAACACCTTGTGCAACAATATATATGAAAATAGCAACCATCTCTCTCAATCCAACTTCGCGTGTTGCCACTAATCCATATTTTGTTGACAATTCGTTGCACAAATCAATGAATACACATTTTTCCATCCTTAAAATAGACAAAGATTTGATTCGATTACCTCGAATTAAATCTGATATCCATTTATGACCAGACAATGTAGATGTCCAACATTTTTGACGAGGCGCAGAATATGTTAGCTCACTAATTGCTACCACCGCACCTAGAATGCATGCATCCATAATAAACTCATCATCATCCCACTCCTCATCATTATCAGCCATAACCTGTTAGAAATCCCATATAAGTACATGTTCAATAACATTTGAATATAAAGTTACTACATAAAAATAAAATAACATAATAGTAGCATCAATAATCCATAAAACATAACACATTCTGTGCGGTGGTAGCAATCCATACAACATAACAAATCCATAAAACATAAACTAAAAGGATGATAAATCCATAAAACATAATAGTACTTAGATGTCCACTAATCTGTGAATGAAAATACCATTGATTGCACAGTAGCATCACTAATCCAACAAATACATTAACTAAAACGATGATAAAGTCTTGACATATATATAGTAACATTAGAGACAAACATTAGATGCCTGAGCATCTTCAGCATGCAGTGCTAAATGGACCCCGAATTTCCCCCACCATTAGCCTCGTCAAACTTTGATTGCAACCACTCCAGCTGTCACTTCTTCCTTCCTATCCCCAAGAACCAATCCCGCTTTTCCTTCTTCTC
The DNA here is from genome assembly GCF_013401445.1 of Tripterygium wilfordii. Lineage (NCBI taxonomy): Eukaryota > Viridiplantae > Streptophyta > Magnoliopsida > Celastrales > Celastraceae > Tripterygium > Tripterygium wilfordii. Next base: position 2,763,932 of record NC_052242.1, read on the forward strand.
AAATAACTTGAGTGCAAACCTTAGTAGAGGTCCCCCATTTGATGTCTCTGGAAACTCTTCAAGCATAAGCATAACATTATCAATGTCCCCATTATTGTAGACAGAAGTCGCAATTGAAGTGCGACTCTGTACTGCAGTCACAAGCTGACCTAATGAGGCATTGATCTCATCTCGCACATCACTAGCCTTTCTCTTGCGTCTAGCGTGATTCCCTGGAGTGGTAGACCTCCTGCTACCACGAGCTGGTGGAGTAGGTGAGCTCTGGACATCGGCAGCCACATCATCATTTGCATCGTAATCCGGATCAATTGAATCATCATCCTGGGAAATCAAAAGATCTTCAATTCCCCTCTCACCTTCATCGATGACTTGATTATCTTCTACCACTATTTCAGGTAAAACATTGGCAGCAGGATTGAATGCATGCTCTCCAGTAGCAGCTTGACCTCTAAATAGGAACTGTAAACCCTCCTTGTCCGCGATTCCCTGGTTACGGAATTTAGCGCACTTCCTATCCTCCTACAACAAAAGATTGAGGAACATAATGTTAGCAAATGAATAACAAAGATCATCAAATTAACAAAGTATATGAAATACCTTGATTTTCCTCTCCCACCATTCATTATCAGCTAGCACAGTCTGACGTTGATCATCCCATCCAAGCCCTGTCTCATTGAACACCAGCTTCTCCCGTAATCGCCACTCTTTCTTCAGATTATCCCATTTGTTTTTAAGTTGTGTTTGATCATAAGACCTACCAGTTTTTCCTTTAAATGCTATGATGATCTTTTTCCAACCCTCTTTAGAAAAATGAGTGTTTGGCCTATCGCCAGCTTTTTGACGTTCGACACATATGTCAACAAAAATTGTTGTCAATGCGGCATCCCATTGTGCCTTGTCAGTTTGTGTTGAGTCTCCAACAACTTGAGTATTTGTTTGATTCATTCTACAATAGGCTAAAAACAAGAAAGATATATTTGACACAAAACTGAGTCTCACCATCAATCACAGTAGTATTCATACAATCATACGTACAAAAGAGTAGCATGATCAATGGTGAGGATTATAACTAATGCTTGCTTGTACTCATGGTATTAATGGATTGAAAAAAGCTGGGAAATTTTTCCAGAACCGTACATCAAACCCAAAGATAATGAAACAATTTTTTTAGCCAAAACTGGATAATGGACTACTCTATGAAAGAATCAATGAAATGAATCATATGAAAACTTCTTCAATATACAATTGGCAGCTCGTAATTAGCTATGATGACCATAAATCAACACAAAACAACGAGATACAACACATATAAATTACCAGAAAATGGAGAATGAAGCATAATAAAGAGATAATAGTACAAATATATAAAATAAAAAAAAAACGAAGAAACATATTACCTGAAACTATCGCGGTTGAGATTTGTTGCAGTTGGGTTCTCTCCTTGACGGCAGTGGTGAAGAGTGGCAGAGGAATAGTTCACGATTTAGGTTTTCTTTTGTTTGATGGCAATTGTGTAAATAACATGAATTTTTTTGACGCCGAAAAAACGGCTCCGTGTTTTTTTAAGTCAAACAACGGGCCCGTTTGTGTCTGCGGTGGGCACAATAAAAACGGCGTTAAAAGCAGTATAACGACGTTTTTCACATTTTTTGTTGTTTGGGCGTGGGGTGAGTTGTATTGTGGACGGAGTTAATTGTGTTTGAACTGAAAGCTAGGTACAGGTGCTTTATCAAAAAAAGCAGTTAAAGACAAACGGGCCCGTTGTTGAGGATGAAGATTTTATCGCATATGGTAACGAATCTATGGTCATGGGAAATGACGACGACTTTGGTACTTCGGTGGATGTTGGGGAGCCTTCACATTTCAATGAAGATTTAGAGATGACCACTTTACGCGATATGATTGCCGCAGAGTTATATGATATATAGTGCAGCATAAAATGAACTAATTATATTTAATATTATTGTATAATATATTATGTAATAATGTATAAAATATATGTATTTGGTATTAATGTATAATATGTATATATTTGTTACAACTTATAATTATATCAGCTCACCTCACCGCAATTTTATTCATTCAAACGCTAAACTGGACATCAACTGACCTCACCACAGTTTTTTTTTTGACAAGCCAAACGCTTTTTGTCAGCACAACTCACCTCACAGCACCACAATTTTTTACCTCACCGCACCTCATCTCACAGCATCAAAATACAAAGCATTCCCAAACGGACCCTAAATCGTGTCCTGTTTGGGCGTAATAGCATTCGTCCGCGGTGAGCCCACCCTCACACACACAAACAAGAGTTTTGGGGGCAGCTGTAGTCCTTTTACAGCAACCCCTGCTGTAATTGTAAAATAACCTCTCGAGCAAATTTTTTAAAAATTTTAAAAAAATTATATTTGTATTTTGATCGTTTATACGAATCAAACGATATATCATTTGTCCAAAACAAAAATCAAATTCAATATAAAAAAGATATAATAATTCTGAACCATTGGATATAAATTTAAAACTTTCTATGCCTTTTTCCCGATGAATTTGATTTTTATTTTCAATAAAAAATATATTAAATCGAATACTACGCATATATAAATTTTAAAAAATAAATATTTTTTTTCCCTCAAATATGCTACAGCGAAAACTACAGCAGCCCCCAAAACTCCACAAAGAACACAACACGAGACATCATTCCAGCTAAAACCAATCACAGCCAAATATCCCTCCAGGTGGCACCGCGTTTTGTCTCTTTACGTCTACCGCTTTTTACTGTTCCCTCTCAGCAGACTGAATATCTGTGACTTGTCAACCATTTCGACCCTCTGTGCTCAGCTCGATCTATGTTCTCAAAATCGTCATTTAGGTATTCCTCCCTCCTCAGCGTGTAAATCTACGAGTTTCCCGGTGAAGTGACTGGAAAAAGGAACTCTCAGACTGTTCAGGAAAGGAGCTTCCGGTGCTCTCTAGCTTCTACTGTGGGATGGAACCAGAACGTTAATTGTGTTGGATTTTGATGGAATTAGTGCTCCATGCATCATCTACCTCGTTTTTTCACTCATAGCAATAGAAGCGGCTCCACGGACTCCAAGAAAAAGAGGAGGCCGAAGCTTGAGCGTCTTAATGCAGCGAAGCACATAGAGTACGATGCTGCGTCATCGTCATCGTGGCTCGACGATTCGTCCCATCCTTCGTCTCTACAAGCGGGATCGCTTGAGCTATACGAGCAAAAGAGTTTCCGTGTGGAGGGAAAGGAGGGAGAGATCGACCGGATTTGCCGGAGCCTAGGGCTGTCCAGTCCCGAAGATCTTGGGATTTCCACGGCGGATTGGGTGGCCAGTAAGATCCAGTCCTCCTCGGATAACTCGCCCCTATCGAAATATCGTTGGTCAGATAGTACGAGAAAAGAGGATGTAAAGCAGAATGAGGAGGAAGATGTGCAGGCGCCGGAGAGAGAATTGTGTGATAGGGTTTCGGCTGGTGTTAGAATTAGAGATATCGAGGGTAATGAGTTGACTAGGGCGGAGTCAATTGAGTCGAATGCCAGGTATGATCTTGGCGTTGTTAGCCGTGGCGTTGTTGTAGGAATTAAGGGCGTGAGACCCCCGTTGCTCAAGCCACCGCCGCCAATGAGACTACCTGTAATTGATAATGCATGTTCCACATGGGATATATTCAAGGAGTTCGCACCAGAAAGTGATAGAGGGTCTTTGGGAATAGTTGATAGAAGGCTTAATTCTTCAGCGTTGGACAGGGAACAAGAGCAAATAGGAGCTAACTTAGTGGCTCTACCTAACTTAGTGGCTGACAAGGTAGAGGAGGAGGAGGAGGAGGAGCAGGAAGAAGAAGAGGAGAGTATATTGAGGGCTGATGTGATAGCGTTACTGTCTGAGTCGTGTTCATTTAGTACTTCGAATGATGATGATTCTTCTAGCACTACCACGGAGCCAATATCCAATAATTCTCCTAATGGGAGACTAATGCGTACCATTACATCTTGGGAGAAGGGTCATCTTCTGGGACAAGGCTCATTTGGATCAGTGTACGAAGGACTTTCTAAGTAAGTGCTGAAATGCTGTTTATAATTTTACTTATTTGAGTTACTGTATGATTTTATGGACATAAAATAGTTCAGGGTTTAAGGTTTTAAGTAGCAGTAAATTGGCCAAATTGTGTTGATCGTTATTTTGGTTTGAAGGAATATGCTACAATAAATGAAGCTAACTGGAGAAACAACATTCCATATTTGGATGCTGTTTATTGCTGGGAGAACTATTATTATGGAAGTATAGATGGAGAGTGAATAAGAAATGGTATAGAAAATAATGCACCACATTTGCCTTCTCTGGTACTGGTATGTTGTTATAGAAAGGCTGTTTTATTACAATTTTCGAGGAAGAAAATATTGAAGACCTTGATGAACTCCGTAAATGTCCTTATTAGTGATGATAAAGTGTGATTGTTGACTAATAATTGTGAGGTTTAAAATATCCTTCTCAATTTCGACTGGGTTAAGGACTTAATTTTGCCTTGATGGCTTTACAATGGTGGTGATCTCTCCTAATTGTCAGTTTTCATGGAAAAATTCCAACTGATTTGTGGTTACTATATGCATAGCTAAGTTTTATTTGCTTAATTTGGGGTCTTATGAGATCAAGGTGAACGTCTTAGATTGTAGACGCTTTTAGATATACTGTGTTGTTTTCATGGTCAACGTTGTTTTATAGGCAGGCAGAAAATTTTTAGCCATTACTTTTGCTGGCAGATACAGTTAGGACAGTAAAATTAGGTGGCAAAAAGGCGTGGCAAAAAGGCTTCATTTGATTATGGATCTTGCAAGAGCATGCAACAGGGGTTTGAATTTTTTTTGTTGATACATAGGAGCTGGTTAATTGGGTTAATCTTTTGAACACCCCTTATTGTTAGGTTTTGCATATCTAATTTAGTGGGCAGCAGCATCTACAGTGGCCTTTGTGACGTGTTTCATCATAGAGATCTTCTATCTTGATAATGCTTTTGGCACTGTTTTCTTGGTTCAGATTGCTTTCTCAGTGGCCAATGTCTTGGACAATTCTTTGCCAAGAAGGCAAGATAAAGACCTTTTAATGTGTTCTTTTTGGACTTGGATATATTTCTATTCTATCTTCCAGCTTGTAGAAGAAAAGGCTTGAATTATAATACAAAGATGCATTGCATCTTTTAGTTGTTCCATAAAACTTATTGATGAAATCATTGCTGTATACGCTTCTTCAATATTTTTTCTGACAAATGTTCATTCCCTTGAATCGCATTAGCCACTTTTTGTTCATCCTTTATTGTTGTATTCCTTGCAGCGATGGATTCTTTTTTGCTGTGAAGGAAGTTTCGTTGCTTGATCGAGGTAGTCAGGGAAAGCAAAGTGTTTATCAACTCGAGCAGGTAAATAGACTTTCTCTCCTTATGTTTCTCTAACTCTTTCATCTCATGGTGTCATGTTTCGAGTTTCATGTGAATATTCTATTCTATTCCTAATCACTGAAGAGTGCTTTTATGTTTCGATTCTCATATGGATGTAATAATATTCCATACTTAATCAATGAAGGGGTGCTTCTGTGGAACTAGATATTGCTTCCTACCCGGATTCTCTAATTATTCATTGTGTGTAAATTTTTCAGGAGATCGCTCTTTTGAGTCAGTTCGAACATGAAAACATTGTCCAGTATTATGGCACAGATAAGGTATTGTTTGCTAGTATTTTTTTTTAGTTCTTGATTCTCATATTTTTCTGAATTCTGACATATTTGGTAGTAAGAAAGTGATAGAAAACTTTGTTCTATTTATGTTGCTGTGAGTACAAAGTAAATTGTACATTTGTATCAGAAAGGCTTAAAATGTGCAACCAATACATGTCATCATCATCATCATCCAACCTTTACCAAAAAGTTTGGGGTCGGCTAACCAAATACATGTGATGGTAAAATATATGCCCATTGTGCCCAAAAAAAAGAGTAAGAAACATGGTACTACTGCTCTATGTTAGAATGAAATACAAAATTTAAGCCCTAAGCTGTGCCGTTCAACATCAAACTAAAACTTTTAAGAAGTGTAAGAAACATGGTAACTACTGTTCTATGTTTGAATGTCTTGTGCCTTATGCACGTTCTCTTTGACTCTTACCAGGTTCTTATGTGTCCCACCTACAAGGGCTTCAGGGCATGTCATGATTAAACTACTTCTTATTATCTTGATTAAGAACTAGACTTAAAATTCAACCAGATAATTTACAGCACACTGGCCTTTACAATACCTTCTTGCCTATACTATTATGAGCAGAGGATTTTAGTAACTATCTCTACTGCCAAAGGGACATCATTATCTATTAGTAGGACCTCATCTTGTCACTGCCATGGTGCCACCACAGTTTTAGAAGTAGGGACTCCAATTGATTCCCATTGGTCATGTTAGTCTAAAATGTAGGGGAGAGAGAGAGAGATATCGCCAAGTGATCTTAGCAAGAAACTCAAGTAGACCTCTTATTGACCTTCAGCATCCAGACGGCCACACAGCCCATGCCATAAGATTTTTCCATTCTCAGATCAAGTTCTAAGGCTTAATTCGTACATTCAAAAGCCTGAAGTATACTGAAGTTTTATAATTATTTTTAGAAAAGAAGTAGACTGAAGTTTAGGATGCTTCACGGCTTCAGCAACATTGTCTTTTTTTTTTTTTAATGCAAATAATTTTTTTTATAAAAGGACAGCAAGAGCGTGCAACCCAGAAAACAGCAAAATATAATCAATACCCACAAAGAAGCTTGTGAAACATTGTATGTGATGTGTTTGGATACATATGCCTTGCATTTTCCATTTGAGATTAATTATCTGCAGATGGGAACCATTAACAGAAACAATCCTTGATACTTTTGATTTGTGAAAGATAGATGAACTATGTATTCTAGAAAATTTGATAAAATTTTCATATTAGAGTAACTTCACTTCACATACATGTGGAAGAAATGCTTCACATTCAGGCATCTGAATTAATGCGTCTACACTTTTGGTTTTTACCATGCTAGCAACGCTTGTTTCAGAATCTACTTCCTGTTTCCTTGTAGAGATGTTAAGAACACTCATAGTGTAAACTCCATGGTATATTCAGTTGCTTGCGTGTTGCCTTTCTTTGCGTTCCATATTACACGAGCATACTAGTTACCTTTTTTGAATAAATTTTCTCAGCATTTCTTTTTACATCGATTATGCAGGATGATTCAACCCTGTACATCTTTCTTGAGCTTGTAACAAAAGGCTCCTTATTAGATCTCTATCAGAAGTATCATCTTATAGATTCCCAAGTATCTGCATATACAAGACAGATTCTTCATGGTTTGAAGTATCTTCATAACCGAAAAGTGGTCCACAGGTATCTCTAACATCTTGAAGTCTGTTTATTACAAATTCAAATGTAGAAGCAGTTGGTGGTTGCCGCGGAAAAAAAAAGTACAAATACGCGGCACATGCTTTTCGCTTGTTATCACTTTTTCTGAAGTTTGTTTTTCATTTTTTATTTTCAGGGATATCAAATGTGCAAATATATTGGTCGATGCAAATGGATCCGTGAAACTGGCAGATTTTGGATTAGCTAAGGTCTCTCTATCTCTCTTCAGTTATATTCCACTTATTGCTAAGGTCTTTTTGGGTGATTGTAAATCTTTTCTTAACATTGCTGCTTGCATCCTTTTCTCAGGCAACCAATTTGAATGACATTAAATCATGCAAAGGGACTGCATTCTGGATGGCCCCTGAGGTTTGCTATACTTTTAATATGGCTTCAGTATTTTTGAATAAAAGATTTCTTAAAAATTGACTTGTATCAGTATGCAATTGTAAATTTAGTTGTTATTTTATTTGATAATAGCATGAATTTGCCAATCAGCTCAAGGACCACTGAACCTTGTATGACTTGTTTTGCTGGTGCCATATTGCCATTCCCTGCCAAACATATAGGGACTAAGTTTCGGATATCTATCAAATCCTTATAGTTATCAATCTGTGCATCTGCAGGTTGTCAATCGGAAGAGCCAAGGTTATGGACTTCCAGCTGATATATGGAGCCTTGGCTGCACTGTGTTGGAGATGTTAACTCATAAGATTCCATACTCTGATCTGGAATGGGTAAGTGTGATGTGTTTTGCGATTCCTTCCTTTTATCTTTATTCTATATGTCATTGTCGTGAAAATGGTATTAAATTTACTGTCAATAACTCTAACAACAATTATTATGTTTATAACATAACAGATGCAAGCATTGTTTAGGATTGGAAAGGGTGAACCACCTCTGGTTCCTGATTCCCTCTCAAGGGATGCGCGAGATTTCATCCTGCAGTGCCTACAAGCTAATCCCAATCATCGCCCTACTGCTGCTCAACTGTTAGAACATCCATTTGTGCAGAGATCACTGCCCTCTTATTCAGGTTCAACATCTCCTTATATTGGCAGACAGTCTTGAAAGTTCTACCCCAGCTTTAACTGAGACATTAAAGGTACAAATCATTACAGACTGCCTTTATCTTACAATTCTGGCCACCTCGCCCTCCATTATCTATGCAAAATCGAAATCAATGAGCTGAAGAGTATAGAAGCTTTATTTGCAAGTCATGTACATACCATTGGAGTTCTGTAACTAAGATTCACCGCACGAAGTTTTGTTGTTGTTGGGTGATATCAGTTGAGAGCCTGAAGATGTCTCAATTCCAATGCAGCCATGGCGTTTGTGATGTAGACCAGTTTTACATGTGTGAAACAGAATTCGGTCATACCACTATTCATTAGCGTGGAAGTTATACATGTCAAGAAATTTGTGAAAAGCTCTCTGTCATAATTTCTTATCTATTGGGCCTCTATTGTCCAGCTGACTCGCAGATTGATAACGTTATTTCCACTGGTGGTACTTTTCCTTTCTTAAAAAGCTCTTTTGACAACGAAGAAGCGTCCAGGACCAAGTGATCAGCTGCAACCTCAAAGCTGGGCGACTTGCTTTTGTTACTGCGCCAATGACATAAATTTTGCTCAAGGCTTACTCAAGAGCTACACTCTGCTTTGACATTTGTTTTCAGATGGTGCCAGGGATCTAACGATGGGGCTTCATTGCATTGCATTGCCTAGCAGCATATTTTTGGTGAGTAGCTTTGGAACTGCTCTACAGCACAACCTAGTCTTCAATTATTTGGTTGGGCACCAGGGGTCGGTGTTCAACAATGCAAGTCAATTCACTAATGTTCTTCCCGTTTTATAGTAGCATATCAAAGAAATTAATTCTCATTTAAGCGTTGGAAATCAACAAGATTGTGTATTTTTCTGAAACAAATTATGTACAAGTTTTTCTTGCCTCATTAAGATGTAAATATATTCTCTACTTTAGTTTGTTTTTTTTTTTGGTCTCAATGGTGAAGACCCTGTAGGGAATGTCTGTTATCAAAGGATTGCTCTCTCTTACGGATACAGTCTTCATTTATCTATCTGTATAAATATCAAACACACTTGATGGTAAAATGGAACTGATTACAGGTCAGGAATTGAAACTGGATTTAATGGCTAGAGAACGATTGGGCTTGGATGGGCAATTTGTTTCTCGAACATATTTTGGGGTGGGGGCACTGGACTCGGGTGCTGTATGATTGTTATTGCCATGACATTTTCACCAAATTATGAGGGGTTAGGAATTTGGTACTGCAACCTGGTGGTGTAATGTGAATGATAATTAGATTAGGAATTTCAATGGCATTGCCCTTGATTGTTTAGGTGATTAGTTTTGGGGAGGGAAGGGTATTTTGTTATCAATTATTTCAGGGGAAATTTTATTTACATCACAAAATCTATTAAATTTGCATTTTTTTTTGTTTACAAATATATCATTGTTTGGAATGAAAAAAAATACTTTTTTTTGAAAATAAATATTAAATAAGCATTTACATATTAAATTATAAATTTATTAATTTAATTACACATAAATTCTCTCAAAAAAAGAAAAAACAAACTTACACGCCTAAAATCTAAAGAGATTGGGTCGATACAAGTACCAATTTAAACGGAATCAAAGACACATAATTATTGTTAGGTATTGATAAAAAATTAGATGTGAAAAGAAACGAGGGCCAAATGTTGTGTTGGGGGTCTGCTGTAATTTTGTTTTACAGCAGACCCCACCTTAATAAATATAAGGTACTTAAAATTTTCTAAAAATAAAATTATGAACGTGTTTTGATTGAGTTTATGAATCCAACGGTATATTTTTTGTCCCAAATAAAAATCAAATTCATTAAAAGATAGACATATAATATTTCAATTTTATATTTCATTTCTTTTTCATATTCAATTTGATTTTTTTACCATACAAAAAAATACCGTTACACTCGTAAACCCGATTAATACATATTCATAATTTTCAAAAAATAAAATAATTTTTTTTAAATGACTTTAGAGCTATTACAGTGGGATGTGTTGTAAAATTGGCCAATTGAGGCTTAATTGCATGTGATGGCTAATTGGCTACTGGTGGTTGGAACTTGGCCAAGTGTTAGCATATGAAACACGAAGGAAAGAAAGCAAAAACTAAATTGACAAGCTTGCATTAAATGATGCATGTGTAAGTGTAACAATAATCACAATGGTGTAAATTTATTAATGGTGTAAATTTGTTAGAGCCAACAAAATGTATTAAAGAATGTGTTTTGTTGATGTCGATGGTTATTTTATTGATGTGATTGGGTTAACAAAATATATTGATACAATGATGTAAATTTGATGACTTACTTTTTGATGTAATAAAGGTGAGACCCAATATTGATTTTTGGTATAATTATGAGTGTGGTATAAGTGGACCCATGTGTTGAAGCCAACATGAAAGCCACCCATATTCCCTTTCTCCATATCGTTTCCAACAAAATTGGGATAACAAATTATCACCATTGGAGGAATTTTCTTCCCATGTCACATTAAAAGAGACAATAAAAGGCATCTATTCCCCCTTCAAATGGAGTCATTGTGGTTGCTCTAATAAAAGCTTTGGATGTGTGAGATTTGTCATGCAGAAGTGACAGAGAAAATGTGCCATGCAAATGATCCAAGTCGGTAGGATATGTTTTACAACTCAATGAGATGGGAGGGGCTCCAATTATCTCGTTGTGTGAAAATGACGTATTAGAGTTTAGGAGTTCGAAATTAGTGTTTAGGGTTTATAGTTGATGGTTTAGGATTTAAAATTTAGTATTCAAAATTTTTTTTCTCAAAATATATTATATTATGACATTATGAACACCAAAATACTTTAGGCTCAAAGGTTTCACTCGAGTGTATAGATACAAGATAGTGTAATGAAACTCTCAATCTTTTCTTTATGTCGGAGATTTTAGAGAAAATAAGAAATAACAAGATAGATTATTTGTGCTCACGGGAGGGAAGATAGAGAGAATAAGTCTTTGCTTTGAAAATTTCTTTGATTAATGCAAATGATTCCTAGCTAACTCAACTCTTCTCTTATCTTCTTGTGTAATAAATCTGGGCTCCATATTCTTCCCTCTAAAAGGACTATTAGAGAAAAGGAAGGCTTATTTCTATATACAGACCTTTCACTTGGTTCGCAGTCGATGTGGGAGGTTTGACACCCCCCTCACGTGTGTGGGTCGTGTGCTAGACTTGGGCTTCACACGCCACGCACACGTGCAAACAAGAACAGGATCCACATCGGATTGAGCCTAAACGCTCCGATACTATGTAATAAATTTGAGCCCTCATATTCTTCCCATTAAAAGGCCTATTAGAGGGAATGAAGACTTGTTTCTATATACAAACCCTTCACTTGGTTCCCAACTGATGTGGGAGGTTTGACATCTTGTTAAATAGATGGGTGTACTAATAGTGCAGCACTTGTCTTCATAAGTGATAGGCGCACCACAAGAAGTGTGGTCTTAGGCTTCTTCTTACAACCGGCTAGGATTTCTTTGTCTTGAAATCGGCTTTTAATGCTTTGATCTATATAATTCAGCTTTAAACTTTGGAAACTTTCTTGAGGTAATGATGCTCAGTAATTTCCTACGAAATCTCTTCTAAATATATACGCAATAAAAAACTTCCATTTTGTTCCAACAACCAGCTAAGATTTCTTCACTTTTGGCTTTGATATATATATATATATATGCCATAATGTCTTGATGTACCCTCCACATAATCAGCTACTTATTTGTCTCCACAGGTTAATTTTAATAATTGGATAGCCCGAAACCTTTCCTAGATCATTCTTGAGCTACCATATATTTTAGGTAACTTTGACATTTCTTTTACTTAACCTGAAAAATGTAAATGGTGTATTACACCACATTATGCTTGTAAGTTCAAAGGAGTTCCATGCTTTGCATATAAGTTAGTCAATATATATATAAATTTAAAGTGAAAAATTAATTTAACTGCACGACAATTTATATTTATCATTTAGAAATATTCATGTCGATTTTTATGCCAATCTATATTTATCATTTAGAAATATTCATGTCGATTTTTATGCCAATCGAATGTCATTTGTATGAAAAATAGGAATTGCACCTGATTAGGATTCCTAGTTAATTACCGAATTATTAAGTACCATTTTGTACACGTTAGATTTAATCATGTAGCATATAAATTCATCACATCAAATATTTAATCAAATAACACGACATGGTACCGTCATCAAAACTAAAATGTAGGACATTTGGTCTAACATCCCCATCATAAGAATAAAGACGACTGCCTCTCTTTTTCTTTATGGATCATGTGACATGTTTGCACCATTTGAATGTAATTTCTCAAATACCTTGGTGTTCCTATTGGAAGAATTCATCTATAGACAACTCATCCTCCTCCTTTGGGTGGGGTAATGTTCTTTCAATTGCAACTTGATTTCACCTGTTTGGGCACTTGAGGTTTTCTCATGATTGTCAAGGTGATCGTCTAATTTAATTTTCTCACTCAATTCACTATGGTATGCTTTCTAAACAAGGATAATTGGCAAGAAGATATATCCTGTAGATCTCCTAAAGTTTCAGAATTCTTCAATCGTGTGGTTTACATGTTTTTTTCTGCGACAGAGCCTCGATGTAATATAGGTTCATTGAATTGTCTGTAATATATTCTAAATCTAATGAAGTCTAATTTCGGGTCATTATAAACAATGAATGAGCTGTCAACATGGGAGCCGAAGAGAAAAAGGTCTGGTGCCACAAGAAAATTCAAGTTTGGCCTGTCCTAGTACGAACTGTCCACTCACCGACACACAATATTTGACTGAGAGACTTTTTTTTTTTTTTTTAATGGGGAGGGAGATTTGAGTACTGATTATCATGGTGATACACATCATCTTTACTGTTGGATTTGTTGGTGAAAAACGCAACTTTTTGGTGCAGTAGAGTTTTACCCGTCCAGACGGCTAATGCAAATTGATAGTTTTTTAAACACGAATTTAGTTTTGATTTCTGGGTTTCTTAGGTGTTTTAGGATTTTAAGTCGTCTAAAGCTCCTCATTTAGTATAAGTAGGCTATATGTTGTAAACCCTAGGCACTACAACAAAAAATTAGGCATATTTTTTTCTTTGCGGTAACCCTTTGGTAACTTTAGGGTGGGTTTTGTTGATCTGCTTTGTTTAGGAAGAGTGTGAGAGAGTTGATTATTATTCCGGGTGAGATTTTGGGTAGTTCTTGACATAGAGAGCTTTTCTCTTTGGAATTCTTTGTAACATTGATTCATATTAGTGGAACCTTCATTGTCTTCGCTCGAGGATTAGACAACTAGTGACTCGAGTGTATTAATAGACCTCCCTTTGTCGCAACATTATCTTTATTTTTTTCGTACAACTAGGTTAATTGCCCTTTTTAAAATATATCATAATCAGATTCAGAAATTGGGAGAGTGAACGTGTGGTTGAAAATTGAATATTGTATTCTAAAGTTTGACAAACACTTTTGTCTGTCAGTCAAAATCCAAGAAAAAAACAAAGAAGGGATGAGAAAAATGGTGAAAAGCCAACATCAGGAATCAAGAATTGGCTCAAGGGATCACCAAAGGGCCATGTTGTCTTGTCTCCCTAAAACTATAACCCCCTCGCATTCCCTATTAGCCATTCGCCGTCCCCAGTAGTTACACTACCTAGCGTGACCCACTGACCCTTTCCTCATTTGTTAACCACGACCCTTTCCTTATTCGTTAACCACGACCCTCTTCTCTCTCTTTCTAGGTAGCTTGGTGCTTGGAAAACCCGCTCCATGCTTCCGCTCATTGGCTGTTCGGGGACTCCATGCGCCACTTCACATGAACAATGTGCGCCCCTTCTTTCATTAGTTCGTTCTTTCACTTATTGCCGCCGCATGCATGCATGGACTGTTGAAAATCCCGAGACATACTCACATCATAGATATTGTCATCTTCCCCGTGAATACATCGAACCCACACGACTTTGATTCTCCCTAACTAACAAGTGGACCAAGACCCAACTCACTTAATTAGGGAAAAGACCTCTTACGTGTAGTAGGGACTTGGACAAACTTATATACCACATGGCTGGATATCACTTAACCGATGTGGTATTCTTACATGGACTACACCAAACACACAAACACTAATTTCACTGCCTTAATAAATTTAACCTTCTCAATTTTATAGGGTACAAATGTCGTAAGGACACTTGTCAAGGATTGACTACAATATATCACAATATGTCATGTGTCATGCATACTCTCTCACTTAATTTTTTTAAACTTAAAATACATATATTTTTCAGATTTCAATGCACATTTTTCACCATTATCTAGTGTGCGCCCTGAGGACACTCATTATGATTTTCCTTTATAAAATAGCTCTATATATTAAAATAATTTATTAAAAATGATCCAGGGATGGTTTATCTATAAAATTTGTTCAAAACAAATATACCACATTCAATTGGGTAAGTCCCAACCGATTGGTATATAAGTGCAAAGTCCACACCTAACATTACAATAACTCAATAAGGCTTTTTCTTAGTCTAATGTGCTGGACTTTGACCCATATAGTTGCTGGGCTTGCACAGTGAGTTGGATTTCGGCCTGTAATAGTTGGGATAAGAATGAACAAAACTGTGTGGGTTCGATGTATCCATGGAAAACAAATGACCCAAAGTGAACAACATTGCTGACATGTATGGAGGTGTGGATTTCTGAAAATACTTTTTTTTACCCTTACCAACAATGGACGTATGAGCAGCTAATTCAACATTGCACCTCATGCAAGGGGTGTACCCAAGTTAGAACAATGCTACAAACTCCAAATTTATGACTTTCAATTTACTCCTAATTCATAGTCATTAATTATAAACACACATGTAAATCACCTTAACTTCCAACACTTCCACATGAATCGGAGGTAAAATGAGAGTCACAAATTAGGCGTCTCATATATTTTTCCCAAAGTTCTTAGCTGATTTGAGGCAATTTTATAATTCTTGAAGGGTTAGGTCAAGGTTTTAAATTTTTAGTTGGTTCAAAATACTAAAATTTGTTGGGGAAATAGTATGATTATAAATATTTTTTATATGATTTTTCTTTCCAATAGAGTCAACTGACCCCAGAAAATTGGTCTTGGGTCCATCCTTGCCTCAATGGATAATTTATAACTTATTTTAGGCTAGATTTTGCATGAACTGATCATGATGGAGAACCAAAAATTATATTTTTAATTTGTTTTGTAGTTATATAAAGGATTTGGAAAATCAACAAATATCGATCCCTCCTTTAGTGTCCCCTCGAGAGTTAACTCTTTCTTCTTTCTTGTCACCATCCCTCCAAAAAAATTATCCATTAAAATCCAGATAATTTCTCACTTTTGGAATTTGTAAATCTAAAAAGAAAATTGTTTACGCAATGTCAACGTGGTTATAAAATTATATACTGATATCGTCCAAAATTGTGTACTCGGAGGACCTCTCTGATCCGACGCTCAAGTCGTATTAGCAAGCAGTGCAGGGGTACAAAATTAAGATCGTTTAGCTATAGTAGAGTCTCCTTTTATATGAGTTGGATGACTTCTAGTTTTCATAGGAGTATATCTCTTCTCCCTCCCCGATCTTAGATGGATTTCCAGGAAAGTGAATCATATTTTCATTCTTTTCCTAAGTGGAGTTGGTATCCTCTTGAACTCCTGATTTCCTTGAGGTTTTTGGTCACTGCGAGTTACCAAAAGATATATATGTCTAGGGAGAGTTTTGATCGTTAACGAGATACTCTCTCCTCAGTTATCATTCCTCTCGCGAGTTCTTTAGATATCTTCTCTTTAGTTAGTATCCTCGGCTCTACCTTGTTCCGTGATCGAGGAAGCTTCTCGATTCATCTTGTTAAAGTCTCATATCGAAATATGTGGGCGCTAATGCCTTATTTATAAGGTCAAACCCACCCTTAACCACTAACAAGGCATTTTCCTAGGCTTGAATGAGTTAAGACTAGCCCACTTGTTTGGGTCTAAGGAGAAACAAAGTCGTACAGAACCGATGTATCCACCGGAACTGGACAATCCAAAGCAGACAATATTGTTGGTGTGTATGAGGGTGCGGATTTATAACATGGTATCGGAGCAATTCAGTCCAGTTGGACATGACATCTACTCCATTTATTGGGTCTGACATAACCCAGTCCACAAGTGCGTGGAAATATTAAAGTCTCACATCGAAATATGGGGGCATTAATGCATTATTTATAAGGTCAAGCCCACCCTTTACCACTAACAATGCATTTTCTTAGGCTTGAGTAAGTTGGGCCTAACCCACTTGCTTGGACTTAAAGAGAAACAAAGTTGTACGGGACCGATATATTCACGGAAACTAGACGTATTTTCCTTGCACGTATCAAAATTCGAGTGTTGGTTATTTTGTTACTATCATATACAAAACTTGTCTAGTTTGAGTGACTTACAGATCATTGTACGGATTAATTTGTTTATTCAGTGTATGACTGAAGGATTTCTATTTAAAATCTGGAGTTTATTAACCATACTAAAATGGTATGTTGCCCACTTGTTCTTGCTATTTGAGGATTTTTTTTTCCTACTCTTTTTTATTTTTTATTTTATGTGGTACATATTTATCATAGGATAGCCGCGTATTCTCTCTGTGGCTCTAGCCACTAGCAAGTAGCAATAAACCATATCGCACACAGCAACCACTCAAGCCACGGCTCCACCCTTAGCCGAATCGACACTCTCTCATTACACAGACTCTCGATCTGACGTCACTGGTTTTTTGTCCAACGCAACCGTATGAGTTTAGTTGGTCCCACAGCGTCCCTTTGACACGTTTTGTACCACTCCACACCACGAGTCCTATACTCCTATGGCTATATATAAGTCCATCACCACTGCAACTCTTTCGCAGCAGCAGAGAAGAGGAGAGAGAGAGTGAGATTTTCCTTTTCTTATTATCTATTGACGCTGTAAAAAAGATCTCTCATGGCGGCCTCAGTCGATAACGGCCACTTTACAACTTCGTTGAATGGCGTTGTTCGGTCACTGAAGCCAGGTACAAACCACAGGTCCGGCTCGCCGGCACGGAATTGTAATTTCTCATCTCCGGTACATGAACTCACTCAGCCCAAAAAAGCAGTCCAAATGGCGGATGACTTGTCAAGCGAAGACGATGAGGATGAGAATGATTATAAGGCTTTGATTCTAAAAGGCAACAATGAATTGGAGCCTTCGATTTTGGATCCTAGAGATGAAGGCACGGCGGACAATTGGATTGAGCGGAACCCTTCCATGATCCGGCTCACAGGGAAACACCCCTTCAATTCTGAACCGCCGCTTAACCGGCTTATGCATCACGGTTTCATTACTCCGGTCTCTCTCCACTATGTTCGGAACCACGGATATGTCCCCAAAGCTAACTGGGATGAGTGGACAGTCGAGGTCACCGGTTTAGTCAAAAGACCGACCCGGTTCACCATGGACCAGCTTGCTAACGACTTCCCGAGCAGGGAATTCCCGGTCACGCTTGTTTGCGCAGGGAACAGGCGCAAGGAACAAAACCTGGTCAAGCAAACAATTGGTTTCAATTGGGGCGCTTCAGGAGTATCCACTTCAGTGTGGCGGGGTGTACCGTTGCGTATCTTGCTCAAGCGATGTGGCATCTATAGTAGAAAAGGTGGGGCCCTCAACGTGTGCTTCGAAGGAGCCGAAGATTTACCCGGTGGCGGCGGATCCAAATACGGGACAAGTATCCGTAAAGAGATCGCTATGGATCCATCGCGTGACATCATTCTCGCTTACATGCAAAACGGCGATGTCTTAAAGCCGGATCACGGGTTCCCGGTTCGGGTTATCATGCCCGGTTTCATCGGTGGTCGTATGGTGAAATGGTTAAAACGCATCGTAGTGACGACAAAGGAATCCGACAATTACTACCATTACAAGGACAATAGGGTCCTTCCATCTCATGTTGACGCCGAGCTCGCTAATGCTGAAGGTATTTTTAATGAATCAAACGTAGTGGCACATGAATTTTGTCTTTGTGTGAAATATTTTTTGTTCGAACCTATTTGAATTTTGTTTGACGCGTTTGGGTTTTGTTGGTTTCTTCTGCTGCAGCCTGGTGGTACAAGAAGGAGTATATCATCAATGAACTCAACATTAACTCGGTCATAACGACGCCGTGTCATGAGGAGATATTGCCGATAACTTCATGGACCACTCAAAGGCCATACACCATGAGGGGATACGCATATTCCGGTGAGTTTTATTGAAATTCCAAGTCCAAACACATCAATAATATTATTTTATTTGAGTTTATCGAATCAATGTCAATACATCGAGGCCGTAAAATGTTTTTTTTGATGTCTCATTATGGTACTTGAGCACGGAAAACAAGATATGATATTTGTTTATAAACCACTCAATCGAGTTATTGCATGTGATATTATAGTCGTGACAAGTCTTGCGAGTTCTATCCAAATGTTCGTTTTGTGGGGACATAAAACAAAAACTTGAAGTGGAAGTAGTTCTAATTTTGGAAGTACCGCTAATTTTGTTACCTTGACAGGAGGTGGGAAGTACGTGACACGTGTCGAGGTAACAATGGACGGTGGGGAGACGTGGCACGTGTGTAGTTTGGACCACCCTGAGAAGCCCAACAAGTATGGTAAATATTGGTGTTGGTGCTTCTGGTCCGTGGAGGTGGAGGTGCTGGACCTACTTGGGGCCAAGGAAATTGCAGTCCGAGCCTGGGACGAGACCCACAACACCCAGCCCGAGAAGCTTATTTGGAATCTTATGGTATATTCTCCTCTCTTTTTTCCTGCCCAAATACTGTTACTAGTGCCGTCCATTCTGGGTGTTGGTGCCTAAGAGATGGTCAAAATGGATGTTTCTGTCATGGCCTCTGACTTGTTAGTGCTTGCATCACCTTCATAGGCTAACCATTTTTGATTGATTGAATAATCGATCGAGTTGGTGACAAATTTGCCAGCTGGGTCTTATGAAGGTGATTTGATGAGCTAGGGTCATGAAGGTGATGTGAGAGTCTTATTCATGCTTTCAACTTTAGATTCCTTTTATTAATTTCGGCCCCATAAGTGTGGAAGTGGAGGCTGATATATCTTTGTCTAGTTAGGCGGCTAATTAGAAATTAGAACTCTTTTTTATATGTTCGAAGTTGGTACATACGTAGTTGCCCCAGTTGCCATTAGTTTTATCAAAGAAAGTTACCAAGACAGTAGTCTTTGGAAAAGTCAAAAGTTCTCCTAAGCTATTATATTGCTAGTGACTAATATGGTGCATTAGTATATATAGTTTTCATAAATGATAAAGATTTCAATAGTTAGTATTTCAATTATCCTCGGAGTTGGTATACGCATCGGATTCAATTAAATTCGTGGACTTTACATGTCTTATATGAAATCAGATACGTATAATTTAAATAGTTGAGATAACTAGGATACCAACTGTTAATATCCTTATGTATAGTATTTTATGTGATGACATCAAAGTAGTTGACTGAGTTGAATTTATTATGACATGGTGTTTTGATTTATAGAAATTGTATTATAATGTGCAGGGAATGATGAACAACTGCTGGTTCCGAGTCAAAACCAATATTTGTAAACCTCACAAGGGTGAAATTGGTATAATATTTGAACACCCAACACTCCCAGGCAATCAATCTGGTGGATGGATGGCTAAAGAGAGACGCCTAGAAATATTATCGGAGACCCAACAAGCCTTAAAGAAGAGCGTCTCATCGCCCTTCATAAACACTTCTTCAAAGTCCTTCTCATTGTCGGAGGTCAAGAAGCACCACTCCCCTGATTCTGCCTGGATTATCATCCACGGCCACGTCTACGACTGCACACGCTTCCTCAAAGACCACCCCGGAGGCGTCGACAGTATTCTGATAAATGCTGGCACAGATTGTACTGAAGAATTTGATGCAATCCATTCTGATAAGGCCAAGAAGATGCTGGAAGACTATCGAATTGGTGAGTTGATCACCGTCGATTATAGCTCGGATTCAGCTGCCTCGTCTCCTAATAGCTCCGTCCACGGTGCCTCTAACTTGACACATTTAGCTCCGATCACTGAAGTTGCACCGGCAAGGCCTGTTGCTCTTGTTCCACGCGAAATTATTCACTGCAAGCTTATCGAAAAGATATCGTTATCTCACGACGTTCGTCTCTTTCGGTTCGCATTGCCATCTGAGGATCAAGTTCTTGGATTACCAGTAGGAAAACACATATTTTTACGTGCCACCATTGAAGACAAATTGTGCATGAGAGCTTATACTCCAACAAGCACCATTGATGAAGTTGGTCACTTTGATCTAGTGATCAAGATTTATTTCAAGGGCGTCCACCCCAGATTTCCCAATGGTGGGCTCCTCTCACAACACCTTGATTCGCTCCCGATTGGGTCTATTTTGGACGTGAAGGGGCCATTGGGACACATTGAATATAACGGGCGTGGAAATTTCATGGTTCATGGAAAACCCAAGTTCGCCAAGAAGCTAGCAATGTTGGCCGGTGGGACCGGGATCACACCAATTTACCAAGTGGTTCAAGCCATTTTGAAGAACCCAGAGGATGAAACAGAGATGTACGTGGTCTATGCGAACAGAACAGAGGAGGATATACTGTTGAAGGAAGAATTTGATTCCTGGGCTTCAAAGCATGATAGGCTAAAGGTGTGGTACGTGATTCAAGAGTCGATCAGGGAAGATTGGAAATATAGTGTGGGATTCATTACAGAGAGTATCTTGAGAGATCATATTCCAGAAGGATCAAATGATACTCTGGCTCTGGCATGTGGGCCACCACCAATGATCCAGTTTGCAGTGCAGCCAAATTTGGAGAAGATGAATTATGATGTCAAGAATTCTTTGTTGATCTTTTAGAGAGAAAATTCGTACGTGTTGTTGATCTTTTTGAAGAAATAATGCTTTGTAGTTTGTGTATATATATATATATGATTTTTCTAAGCATGTTTCGCGTGAAATTATCAACCCGACTTCATGGGTTGGTTAACCGTTGATTATCAACTGGCCGATAATAAGTCGATTGGTTGATAATAGCCGATAAAATCAACACAGTACCAACCCTAATTTTATGTCTTGATATTAGCCAAAGGCAGAGGATAAGAGAATGGTTGAGGCAAAAAAACATAAAGTGGTCAATGATGTGGAGAAATCAATAACAATATGATTTAAAATAAAACCTTCTTGTATGGATTGCATGCCTTCGGCATACATATATCAAATGTAATAATGGTTTTTATGTTTTGTGCACCTATTTGGCAGTTACAATAGTGGAAAAGAAAAACCCTGTTTTCTTAGTAGTTTTTAGTTATAAAATAATCTCAAATATTTATTATTAAATTATCTTGTGTTTGGATATGCTTAAAATACAACGTTTTGGTTGAAAATATATATTTTTTGAAATAACACATAGAAATTATGTTTACGGTTGGAATCGAATATTGTGCACATATATGCCTAACACTACCAATTGTCAACCAAGTCAACCCTCATTGGTTTCAAATAGAATTTTCTTATTTGAAAACCAAAAAAAAATTGTATTTTTTTATTCATAATCTAGACCCCTTGTTCAACAATATATTCATAGTTTGTATTTACATGTCCGGACTCTAACTTGAATTGGATTTTAGACGTATTTAATTGACTAAATTCGGATTGGTTTAAATCTGGACAAGTAGATCGGATGATGATCTAATTCAGATTAGGAGCCGGACAAGTAGATCGGATAAGATTTCAGTGTTTAGACCCTAACTCGGTTTTTAACCAAGCAAAAATTTTATGTTTGGACTCGAATTTCGAACATATACTTTATGTCCAAACTTAATTTAATCCGGGTCGGACAACTTCGATCATCTGATACATATATAGTTTTCCCACCCCTTGATTTATCCATAATATCTTGGCGCCGCCGCCGAATTCATGCCCCAAAATCCCGCACCTCGCAAACCAGCCGAGGGTCGTTCAAGGCCCCACAAACCCGGTTGTTGCTTGGTGCGTGGAAGGGTCACCCACTTTGCCACTTAGCCACATACATTAATATGACCCCAAATCAATTTTGTAATCATATAAATATGACCTCGTTAAAGTTTAATAATTACCCGCACATGTAATGGAATCATCCAACATAATAATCATTAATCAATAATTTATTTTTGTATTCTCTTCAATGATTAATTATTAATCTTCAATAAACTCAATCGTCACAACCTATTTTGGCATACATTGTAACATTGACACGTATATAAATTATAATACAATGCATCTTCTTACTTTCTTAGGGTTTCTACAATTTGCTGTGCTTTTCAAGTGTGATGAAATCAGATTAGGCAGCAAAATATCTTGCGAAATTTAAAAACAAAATATATAAGACAACGCAATGATGTGGAAATTAAAAATAAAAGAAAGGAGGGTGACGTGGTCGTTGCTCATATTTTAATGAGGCAGCTTGAACTTGGTGTTAGTTGGTAGGGGTTCTTGACTAGGTATTAAAAATGTACACAACTTGGACAATTGAGCCACTGGTTGATCAAATATGGCTCCAGAAATCCTGGGAATTTTCAATTAATTTTACAGTGCATACACGGCTGTCATGTATGAGACACAAATCTTCCAATTTCAGTCACTTTTCTCACTGTTTTTTGTATTAATTTATACGCAACTAGGAGATAAGGTGGTGAGTTTTGAATCCACAACCTCTATTACTCTGCTGTGTGTGGACTACAAATACTATGGGTCAAGCAAACTGGACCAAGTTTAGGTTTAATTTGCTAAACCTAAGCCTAAGCCCAGCCCAAAAGTGTCTAAACTCATCTCATAACCTAACCCCAGCACAAAAGGTGGGCTCTGCCGGCCGCGGACCATATGGCACATTATTGATACTTTGATAGGATGTCAATAATGAGGTCGAATCATGGACCAGGGCCGCAGGCCCATGTTTCTTGTTGGGTAGTCGTTTTGATTCCCCTAAATGTTTTATTTTCTTCAGGGACGAGGAAGATTTCTCTAGGGTTTTAGTTAAATATCAATGTATTGTTTTGGTTTATTTTTGCTGTATAAATTTTGAAAAATCTTTCTGATCATCCAATAATGGGGAGAAGGAAGAAAGGATGCACAGAAACTAAAATGTTGGCCGCAATCACATACCTGACGAAATACTGAATTAAGATGAATTGACTTAATCTTGAATTTACTTTGATCGTTAAATCTTATCGGTTAGAAATCAAAGCCCAAAAACATCGAGAAATATTATTTGTTCTGGGTCATGCATTCGCACGGATTTGTTTATATTGGCCATCTCCGACTTGATAGTACTTAGGTTCAGGAAAAAAAAAAATTTGTTGTGTGAAAGATGCAAGACTTTACTTATATGTCATTTGGTTGTGTTATATCAATGCTATGTGGTATTGTAAGTCTTGACATTATATGTAGTACAATTATTTTTAACTTGTATTTTATGCTTTGTGCAAATCACATTCTTGATATGGTACCAGATCCTAATAGAACATCAATAATGGTAATTGCTAGCTGGAAGCAACTCCAGGGAATCAAAATGACTTTTTTTAGTGGCCAAGTGAAATTATTTGGTATTTAGAATCACTTATAAGTTGATGGCACGTCTCAGATGGATCGAAATTAGATCGGATACAGTGCTATTAGTGAAAATCTTTAAACTGAAATATCAACAAACGTAAGTTACGAAGTCTAACCCAAGATGTTTTTCTTTGGAAAAGATACTCTGATACTTAAGTCAGAAAAACAGAAAGAATAAAGCCAACAACTTGAATGATCAAAGATCTTAGCCAAAGCTGTGTATGAATATTTACCTGGCCGGGATGCCTTTATATAGTGATGGATTAATTCGAGTATGTAAAGGAGTAGGAGCGTTGTCTTCTGTTTTGTTTAGAAGACGTTGATCTTAGTTCTTTGAGTTAGAGTTGGAGTCATATATTACTTTTGTATAACTCTATTGCATTCAAGCAAGATGTACTCCTCAGTGTCGAGAAAGATTTCTCGGGACCGAGATAAGTCTTACGTGGCTTACCAACTTTGACAGATGAGGACATCATCCTATACTATTTAAGAGAGAGAATTTTTGCTCATCTCGGTTAGGCCACGTGTCTCCTTCTGATTGGGGTTTAGAGTGGTATTATTCAGAAGTGTTATTAGATAATACTTGCATGGGAATATATATATATTCCAATGCAATTGAGGATAAGAATCAAAAACTTTCAAGCGCATAAGAATCTTTCTTCCTTTCTACTTTTATCTCTACTTGTGAGTCACGATTCCTCAATTCCCACCATTTATAAGAGCAGTTCATCAAGAACAAGAAAATAAAAGTGAAGTTGCCCATCAGCTCCTACAATTAATCTAAGCATAATTCCAATGGCTCAGTTGGGTTCTCTCTCTGCAGAAACTGAGACACTGAGTTATGCCCTAAGCCTCATTGAGGCATTTAGGGCATTCGACTCCGACAACGATGGATCGATCACTGCTGCAGAGCTCGGAGGAGTCCTGGCTTCACTCGGGTACAACGCAAGCGAAGAAGACACAGGAGCCATGATGCAACAAGGAGACAAAAACAAAGATGGGTTACTAAGCATTGAGGAGTTCTTAGAGATGAACACCAGAGATTTGGAACATGGTGGACTTGCAAGTTTACTCAGAGACGCTTTCGAGCATCTTGACCTTAACAATGATCAAAGTGTCACAGCAGAGGAACTCTGTCAGAATATGGAGAATATGGGATTGGAGTTGTCTTTGGAGGATTGCCAAAGTATTATTGCTTCAATGGATGCTGATGGGGATGGAGCTGCTAGTCTTGAAGATCTCAAGCTCATACTCAATTCCCTTCTCTAGATCAATCTTTAGTGTCATATATATATATATATATATAGATATAGATATAGATTGTGTGTACGACTATGATCGTGGAAGCTTTTTCTATCTCAAATAAGAAGTTAGAAATGGAATTGTTGCAGTATACGTGTGGTGTATGTTTGGATGATCATGAACTACCTAAGATGGGTGTTAGCATATTGAGGTGAACTTTTATTGTAACATTAAACATGTCTTTACATTTCTATATATATATGTTTATGTTTAGATACTTACGACTAGCTAGTTAAAACTAATTCAAACCTTCATCTATTGAGAACTACTAAAAAAATTATATATGGAGACTAATCATGCAAGAAACATAACTTAATATTAACAGCACCATTAGGTATCCACAGTTTATCTCAACATGACATGACGAACTGACTCAGCAAGTGACATGTAAAAATTGATTTTTTTTTTGAACCAAAATACTCTTATTTTTATAAAACTATCAGTCCAATTACTCTCCGACACATGCTGACATCATTTTTTATTTGTCCATTCTTATAGTCCATTGTCTTGTTGAAACACAATGGAATTTCAAAAAGTGATGAAATTTTACTGTTTTTCAAAAACAATAGAGTTTATTAAATAGTGAGATTAAGTCTTAAAATGTGAGATTAGGACTAAATTCATATTCTAAAAAAATAACGATATTCGCAAACAGTGAAATTTGGACTAAATTTACAATTAAAAAATAATGGAATTTAATAAAAAAAAACAATGGAATTTATTAAAATATTAAAATTAGCCTTAAGAGGTGAAATTAATTATAATTCACATTCCAAAAAAGTAATGAAATTGGCCCTAAAATGTAAAATTGGACTAAATTCAAAGTTAAAAAAAACAATAGAATTTCCAAAAATGATATAATTTCATTGTTTTTAAAAAAATAATGAAATTTATTAAAACATTGAAATAATGAAATTAAGCCTATGCAGCCACGAAAATGTCATAGTGAAGTTTTTCGCCATTATCAAGGCATACACATGTTGTTATCAAGGACAATTAGAAATGCCCATAAAACCAAAATTAAAGGAAAATGGTTTGGCATAATTTATGATAAAAAATCATAAAATGCATAATAATCCCTCTTGAAATCACACCAACAGGCCAGTAAATAATGGGGCCTTCTTGGGCCCGCATAGAAAGAGACAAGAAATGGCCCAATGCAGGACTAATGGGCTGCAAACTTGGGCTACAAAATTGACCCGGGAAATCTAAGTGGATCTGGGTACCCAATCCAGTGGTTTTTCTGCAACGAAGATGTAAAACGGCTGTGCAACCTTCTCTTCGTCGCTCTCGCTCTCGCTCTCGCTCTCGCCGTCACATATTTCAGCCATGTTTGGATTTCGCAGTTCGGTGGCAGCCGCATCTGATATTGGGCTCCGTCTTCTTCGAAATACGTCGGTAAGTGCCATTGACTCCGTTTCAGTCAGCAAATCCTTATGTGGCTAAGAGATTCATCTAATTTGGTTGCCTAGGGTTTTGTAAGTAGGATTTATTTCTGCGATTTCTTGTTGAATAGGTGAAATAAGTTATAATACGAGAGTAGAATAGGTGTTCAGCGATCATGTCGAGTCTTATCAGTTTTGCTTGCTTGTTTCGTCCTTCGATTTGTAATTATTAGGGTTTAGGGTTTATTTTGAAAAGTTGTCGGGAGGGATGCCAAACTCTAATGTACTTACAATTGCTTGGCTGATCACAACTAACTGATCTGCCAACATTGATGACATTTTCACATCTACTTGGGATTTCCTTATATTGACTTTATTATCATTTCATAGTTGTGCTTGCTAATGAGGAAAATAACGAATTTGTGAAATTCAGAAATATACTTTCTTCAAAAAACTTTATAATATCTTCTATTTTACCCCTTTTGAGGCAAAGACTTGAATGATTTTTGTTGAAAAGAAATTCTAGACTACTGCTTTTGAAATTGTAACTGAACCGTGGGTCGAGTTTTGGTGGACATACAAATATGGCTGAAATAGTTATTCCATAATGTTTTATGGTATCAACTTGTTAATCTGGGATTGATGTTATTCTACAGATCAACTCGAGGTTTAGTCTTTTAGTTACGGTTATTCAGTATTCCAACATAGGGTGAGAGTTTCTGTTTGTTTACACCTCAATCTCTTAATGTATTTGCTGTCTACGAGTAGAATTGAAATCATATGAATGGGGCATTTAAGATTGTAAGTTCTTGGAACCTCCCTGTTGTGTTCTGCTCTGCAGTTTCATGGTCTGTGGGTCCAATGCTTTCGTTTGGGAAACACAGAGATTCCAATCAACAAGCGACTGGCAGTCTCTCTTCAGCACATCCATGGAGTTGGCCGTGCCAGAGCCAACCAAATTCTCGCTGACCTCAGTATGGTGAACAAGCCCACTTGTGATTTGACTGCATTTGAAATCAATTCTCTGCGCGAGGAAGTCCGAAAGTATATGATAGGAGAAGATTTGGTAATTCTTTGATCTATCCTTTGCTTTCGATTTCATATGTTTGACTATTTGTAACTTAAATTTCTGGTGTTGTAGAAACGAGCTGTTAGAAGTGATATACATAGACTGATAGACGTCCAATGCTACAAAGGGATTCGGCATACTCAGGGGTTGCCAGTCAGAGGACAGCGCACGAAAACGAATGCTCGGACAGTTAAGGGTCGGGGGGCTGCTGTTCCGGGAAAGAAGAAACCTACTAGATAATCTGAATTCTCACCCCCCATTGTTTTCTTGTTTTATTATAAGGTATGTTTTTGGTTATATCTGAAATGGTTAAGCCGCTATGGTTTCTTTTTACTGGAAATTGTAGACATTAGCTGTTGGATTTTGCTTTTGCTTTGCATTAGCTTTTGGGGAAACAATGGCACGAGTTAGGGGAAGCCTATTGCTGTTTCAGGAAAGGTGAAACCCTCTAGTTTTTTTGATAACCCAGATGAGACCCTCTTGTTAATCTGACGCAATAATCAATACCCCCTCCCCCAAAAACTTATTTTCGTCTTTTATTCTAAGTTGGATTTTTTGTTTATATCCCAAATGGTGTTAAGGTTGCTTGTTACTGGAAATTTTTAGCATTTGTAGTTGAATTTGACTTGGGCCTTGCGTTAGCCTTTAGCCGTTGAGGCAACAATGGCACCTCTCCCATGGTGGAATTGAGTGTACTTGCAGTGTTTTAAAGCTAATATTGCAAACCTGGCGGCTGATTGGCTTGTGAGGATATTATAACTGTTCTATCTTTCTGAATTTGTTTGTAGCAATGAATTTGGAAGTCATTACAGTCATGGATTAAGGAATGCATGTATGTTGAAGTGCCTCATAGGAATTTCATTTGCTTAAATGACAATCTTGTAGGAAAGTTGCGTTTAAGCAATGTTGGTCTATTCGATGGAAATTATTAAGATTTAAGAGCACTCTTCGTGGACCAACATGATTATCCTTCTTGAGCAATGCAGGCAAATATGATTAGATTCTCAATTTGTGAATTGTGACCTCGTCGATAATAGTTCAGCGAGAGAGTACATCTTGCCTGTCGCTCCGTTCATTGTGAAAATTTTGTGCACAATATTTGTTTAAAAAGTCTTTAGCATTATACGTCTTTGGTTGTAGATGTCATGTTCTCTGGAGTGAATTAATCCCCCTTTCCTGTTGTCAGCCAAACTATTATTATGAAGTTCTTGGTCTTCCTCTATGCTCACTTGTCTGTTTCTTATGACTGCAGGACTCTATGGACAAGCAGAACTTAGGTAAACCGGGCATTTCTAGGCTTAACCAATAAATTATGTAAAACATAATGAACATACATAATGAAAACCTTCCGAGGTTGTGTTGCTTTTGTTGCTCCAACTGTTATTGCATGGTACACAGAATTTCGAGTCTTTGTGTGCCATGTGGCACAATTGTTCAGTGCATTATACTTGTCACTGAGTTCCACATTTTCATCAGCGCTGAACGAGTGGATTGGGAAGGCAGGCATTAGATTCATACATATATTTATGTATGTATATAAAACTCTTTAACTAAGCAAAACGTACATAGATATATTTATGTCTATATATATATATATATATATTGAACGTTATACTAAAAATTTTCCTTCGAAGTACAAAAATTGACCTATCAATTAAGAAGCCTTTCTTTCATCTGACAAGTATAAGCAAATATATTAGCCCGTGCACCAAAATCATCCAAAAGACGATCACAGGAGAGGCTGGGCCTCGCTTAAAAATAATTTTGGATCACATCAAGAGCCCGACTCCGACTAGCCCAGCCTAATGATCAAGCCATACATCACTAATGAGAAAGTGAATGAATTAGAATCAAAAAAACCATGAGTGTCTCATGAAAAGACATCTTTTAAGGCAAAATCTCATTGAAGCAAAAATAGTAAACCATCTGAAATGAGATTCATGAAGTGTTTCAACTGCAAAATCTTCAGCTAGTGCAGCAAAAAGTGTATTCATAAAGCTTGCAGAGCAAAAGTAAACGTTACACGCAGACATACCATTAGTGTCCTAATATCACTGAATTGTAATCATCCAAAATCTCGACCACAAAGACTAATAAGAGAGCAAGATCTCATCACATCACATCAAAACTCTCGAATCAATCGAGTCATGAAAAAGCAAAGAACTAAACACTGGATTTACTGAATCACCAATTCAATACATTTAAGTAATCTAAAGTCTAAACCCATGGCAGATTAGGCAAATATATACACATACATGATTACATTTCCTTACATTTCTCACTTAAGGAAGCAACTTGGAAAGATTAGTTTGTTAATTTCATTATCTCACTTTCTAAGTATTCCAATACATAGGTGCCGGCGTACAAACTTGCATATACAAATCATAAGGAATGAAGAGGGGTTAAAAGTAAAAAAGAAGCCATTTGGAAGTAATCTAAAACCAATGTGCGATGATACAACCCTTTCACTTAACCAAGATCATGAGAACCGCGATAAACAGCGAACAAAAAGGTTTCACGCAACATCACTAGGTCTTGTGTAATATTTGGAACCCACACAAAGTCCCACATTAGAAAATAGAAAGAAATTATGTGGTTTATAAGAGGCATGGGGAGACCCAACTCATTTGCAGTTATATGGGTTTTCCTCCATTGTCAAGTAAGCCCACATGTGTTAAACCCATGTGACAGCTCACCCCCCAATCTAAATTCTTAAAACATTCTATCGAAGCCCGGTTGGGGGTATGTGTTTAAGGGCTTAGTTGGTGACATAGGTTGCCATGGGCACTATGTTAAAGGGTGGGAGGGTCGTGTGTTTGATTCCCACCAACAACCTGCCTGCCTTGGGAGGGGGTGATGGGTTGGGGGTAGCGGTCCAAGGGCCCGGCTGGAGCCTGCCGGTTGACTAGTCGTTAAAATAAAATAAGTACCTCTGAACATGGATTCGATAAGACGATGACATGTGTATCACCACGTCTGAGCACGCAAAGACGTGACAAGTGGATAAATACCTCTAAGCATGGATTCTATAAGACGATGACATGTGAATCACCACGTCTGAACACGCAAAGACGTGACAAGTGGATAAGTAACTCTAAGCATGGATTCGATGTAACAAGTAACATGACAAGTGGATAAGTAACTCTAATCATTGATTCGATGTTACAAGTGGAATGGGATTTAAGGGACTTGTGTGTGAGGGGGAGTGTTGGAAGTCACACAAAATCCCACATTAAAAAAATAGAAAGGAGATGTGTGATTTATAAGGCATGAGGTGGTCCAACTCATTGGCTTAAACTTTTGGGTTAAATGAGTTTTCCTCCAACACCAAGTAAACTCATCGCTATTCGCGACCAAGTATTCAATTTTATCATCAATCCAATCACCGTTCACGTTTTTTCTTTTTCTTATCAATTAATAGATCTCTTTACTTGTATGTCTCGTATTTTCTCGAAAAAGTGATTCGATTGATGGGATTTGGTATGATACTTATGAGATCGATGAGATTGATATTCAAATATTTCTTCTTAGAACATATTGATTTGACCCCATAAGTGGGACTACCACCCCATAGCATGTTGCCATCAGAAACATAACCCCGTATTTTTTTCTAAAGAATCTCCTAATTGTTCCAGAGCAACTAGAAAGAGATTCTTTAACCAGAAAGAATTTAGTAGTGTTAGGCCTACGTAACGTGGGCTCACCCCGTCCAAATTCTTAACTTAACCGAGTAGCTGCAATCTAACAAATAACTGGCAGTTTCCTCCCTTGAAATAGAGTCTCCTATCTTCTAGGAATTCATGCGATTATGTACACTTGCACTGGCAATTATGTTACGTATGATCTACACCCAACAATCTCACACAATTGAGCATACTACCAATTTATAACAATTATTCAAACATCCATGCAGAACACACTCAATATGAATGGAAGCCATGTTTGGTAGGCAAAAAATCATAAATATACACAAGAAAAGAAATCAACCAATTATCATTAACACTGCCAATAATTACAAAGAGAAGCAACATAGATAATACATATCAGATCAGTAAACAATCTCAGAATTGAATAACTGTTGTTTTAGTATATATGCAATAACATCACCAAATGACAGAACTGCATTCTTCAACAAGTTTATAAGCAAGCAAACTGAGTTTAGCATTTCTTGAACCAACAAGAGGTTTTAAGACATACAAGATTTGCACAGGAAAATGAAATTGAATGGTCTGAACACCAACCGAATCATCCCCAATTAAGAAAAAGTAAACAACTTCCGTTGGGTAGGGTCGAGGACAAACATGATATATGTAAATCTAATTGTATGAAAATCTTATCGTTACCACCACATAATATGTAGAGAGATTGTTCTCAGAAATTGATCATGTGACCAACTCTACCACTAGACCACATTTTCGTAAGTAAACAACTCTCGCGCACAAGACACTACAGTCTGCAGCAGGCAAAGTCGGGGATAAAAAAGTTGTACACATCCCCAATCTCGTAGCAAAATTGAGATTACCTAATTTTGTTCATTCTAAAGAAAGAAGCTGCATTTACTAGAGTAGCAAGGAAATACATGTTCATGGACAGAAACTAACAGTAGATAGCAAGACACAACAAAGCTAGCATACACCGGATCAGGGTATGTGTATACAACACAACACAAACTACCGTTCCAATGTTTCCAGTTCACCCCAGATTTTTGCAGAAATCTTAGGGAGACAATGAAAACAAAGGCATCCAAACCTAGGAATAGTCAACTGAAAGGAAACACATACAACATACCGCCACGTAGGATGATGAACCAACTGTACCGTGCACCGGTCATGGAAGCTCAAAGTCTAGCTAGTTCCGAACCCTAGAAAGCTACACGCGCCTGCCAACGCGAGTGGCTTGGGTGCGAACGAAACCATCACGCGGCGGAGAGAAAACCACTGGAAGGTAACTGTCCCTACGACACGGAAATGCAGAATTCTTGAAGTGGTTCTGGAGAGCGTCTTTACCCTGTAAATTCAACAGTATTTCACTTGCATATGAGACCAATCATCGAAAGAAGACAAATTGTTCATTGCATCCAAGTGCAAAAAACTAGAGAGGACCTGGATTTTGGCGATGGTAACTTGACAAATTTTCCTGCTCACAGACACCCGCCAATGGTACTCCTCAAAGGCCTTCGCAAACCTAGACGCCGCTACTGCAGTGGTGAAGTTGACAAACGCATATCCCTTGTTCGCTCCGCGTCTGAAAATTTGCACAAAATTGTTGATAAAGAAAGAAGACAAAAGTTTATCAATAAAGAAAGAAGGGAGACGAAATAACGATTGTGTATTGGAGAAGAAACAATGGAAGGCTGAGACACCTGAAATCCATCGGCAGATACAGAAAGTCATACTCGGACCGAATGAAATTGGGCTTATCTGCATCCGAAGAAGTCTTCGTGTTCTCTTCACGGCAGTGTTTGTCTAGAATATCGACTAGTGTGTCACTCCTGATGAATTATATATATCAGACCAAAAAAACCCCAGTGCTTCATTAATGGCCAATAATCAAACAACAATTTCTAAAAACAGAATCTTTTAAGAGATCAGAAAGGAGGAAGATGACGAGGGACCTACTCGAACTGATTCGGTATGTTCTTGATCATGACACTAGAAGTCGTTCCGTTAAACATTTGTGGTTCAGGTACAGAGGAAGAAGACGACGGAGGAGGAACAACATCGGCGTTTTTCTTGGGGCACCAAATCTTCTGATGCAAAACTCGTCGACCGTTCACATACTTTCTTCTAGAAATAAATTTCCTTGCACTTGTCCGAAATTTCTTCTTCTCACAAACCAAGCTGGTTCGAGAACACTCCATCGCCGCCTTTTCCCGAACCGCCGGTACTAGTGCAGCTCTGGAGAGGAATGGTGGAGCATATGGATTTAGGGGTTTTGAGGAGTTAGGGTTCATTTTCGGTTTTGGAGATCGAGGAATTCGACGAAGAGTTGATGGTTTCGAATTTCCAAAATATATGGAAGGAGAAACTGGCACAAACAGTATAGGGGATGAGTTTTTGGTGGAGCTGGTGACTACTGTGCAGCAATGGTGGTGGAGGTTATTGAACAGACTAGTAGGTATAGACTGAAGGGTTTATTTTTACGTATGAAATCGTGTGTAATGATGATTGCATTAAATGACATGCAGACAAAATCCTTACATTTTGGCGGCGTGAATGATAGAGAAAGAAAGACGGAGAGACGGAGAGTGACACGGATAGCTTACTCGCAGGGTTGTATGATCTGCAGGTTCCACGATCATGCAACAACCACTTTCTTGGGCTAAAAATACCAACGGGAGATTTTTTGTGTTTATGTTGGCTTTGGAACTTGAGCAAAGCAATCATCATTAACGTATCCTTTCAAAGATCCACAATATATTTCACTTGCAAATTGCACTATAGGGTGAGTGTATAGCATATAGTAGTGTATGTTATCATTATATGTGTCCGGTGAATTCAACGATAGATCTCTATTGGTATTATAGTCTTAGTGCTTAGGGTTTAGGGTTTAGTCTTCCTTCTCTTTTCATGATCTATTTAAAAGAGAATTCAATATTACTTGATCCTATTGGTCATGAATAGATCCCATAAATATTTGTTTGTGTTGTTTTCAATGTTGTGTACAAACGGACCTATATTTCAAAGGATTAAAAAGAAGAACCATTTTTTGCTCCAAATTAATAGGGTCCCATACCATTTTTTGGTGTCAAAGACTACCACATTATGGATAATAATTGGTAATGCGATTTTTGGTTCAGGTAACTCTTTATTTGCATATATTTGACTTCATCTTCTCTTTAATACTTGCCAAATATAATTTGTTGAAATTTAATTTAGATTGTGGTATGCTTCTCTTTTAAAAGAAGCAATCCTTACTCTCTCTTTTTTCTAATCTCAATCATTCCTCTAATCTAAGTTGATTGAGATGTATGGGAAATGTGGAGAGTATGAGAGAGACGCTCATGCAAGAAATTTTACATAGGAATAGAAATCAAAAGCAATAAAAGCCTACTAATTGTAAATAACATATATGGAAGAGACATTTTTTCATAAATATAGGTAACCTTCGTTCATACTAGGCTTTCAACCTCATTGTCAAAAATGACAAATATCCCTTTAAATTCCCCTTCACAGTTTCTGCTAGCTTTTTTCTTCCATGGTCCATGTTTTCCTTCATATTCATTAAAATGAAAACTTTTCCAAGTCGAGAGAGAGCACAAACACTTGTTGCACATAATCTTCTCTCTGTCTTTCTCTGAACTCCACCATTCATATATAGCTTTTATGCTATAATCATGCAAGATAGAGCTAAAGTGTATTTGGCAGGTTTGACTATGCCCACTAATGGGTTAAACCCATTGGGTTTTCACTTGGTGACTTGTTTTTAGCTGAAATAGAAACCCATGCTTATTCTGACAATTTGAAGTGCCATAACAAACCAAACAAGTTAATAGTACAATTGGGTTTCCATTTTGGCCATTCTAGGTGCTCATGCTTTCTTGCCAAATGCATCAACTGTCTTTTCTCTATTTTTTTTGCATTTGCATATAAAGACATACTACACCAAGGAAAAGAAGAAAGTGGAGTTATAGCATGAATATACCTTGTGTGTCCCAATCCAAAACCCAAAAAGAGACAAACCTTATTGAATATACCTTCTCATTAAAACCAAAAAAAAACTTGCATTCGCGAACAAATACCAGTCGGGAGGGCTCCAATTTTAATTTCAATTCTCCCCTAAAATCATGTTAAATTATTATTTTATTTGCTTAAAAATAACATATTAGAGTTTAAGAATTACTCCGTATTTAGGGTTTAGGATTTTGAATTTCTTTTTAAAATCTACTATATTCCAATATTATAAATACCAAAATATTCAAAAACACATTTTTATTTATAATTTAAAAAAATTTGGAGGAAAAATTGTAGTTACAATTATAGCCAAAAACAGTTTCTCCTTCAAAATTTAATTAGATATATTAGAAATTAGGCATGCATGCTTATATAAAAAAAAAAACATTAGGCATGCATATAATAATGAATATTTTGCTTGCACGTAATTTGAGTTTTGAGTTGAGACGAGAAAGGACATAATGATTGTAGAGAAGCTTCGGATTGGATTGGAGGAATGGGTGGGAGATATGGAGGTCATCAGCAATCAGATCATCTGATATTAAGTCTAGAGAGAGAATTATAGCTTTTGTATTCACACTTTCACAGTGCCTACTGCCATAGTATTGCCCTATTTTCACTATTTCGTATATATATAAATGAGATGAAGAAAGTTTATACGAAAAGTATAAAATCTCAACAATAGTATTCTATTGTCTGGTTTACTTGTTCGGACTATAACTCGGATTAGATTATTGTTCAATTTACTTATTCGTGTTTGGTCAATTAAGTACGATTGAAATCCAATCCGAACATACAAATATTTTATAAACACGTGATGTTATCTGATCCGAAACCGATTGTTTTTTGCCACTGCTAGGCCTTTAACCCAACCCAATTCACCAAACAAAAGACTTGCATTATTTCGTCCAATGACACGTGGACACGTTTGGGCTGCGGAAACAAATTAAATTCCGGGCTTGGGCTTCTGATCAAAAAGGTGAATGCAAAGAGTTTGTGGTTGTCTTAAGGCCCAAATGTAGGAAGACCCCGTCATTGATTGGGCTTGCTAAGCTGTTGCGGCGTTGCCCTTCGTCTTCTTCCATTATTGGTTTGGGTCTGTTCTTTACTAGTATGTTTTCAATCATTGTGGGCCGAATATGGACTTAGATTGGGCTCAATTAGACATCAGATCCACTATTTAATTGAAATCTATGTGTTATGCTATACGGTGCACAATCCTAAAAAATAATCAAAAACACATGAATTTCTTTCTTTTTCCCGAGCAAAAAAGATATACTTTAATTGAATGATTTTGATTAAAGTTGGTCCTCGGATACTTCCTAATTCCTATAAAATGCAAAAAATAAAATAAAAAATCGAGTTAACCAAATAACAATATAAAACATTAAATGAGAGATACTTTCATGATTAAAGTCTAGTGATTGTGAAAAAGATTGAAAACTTTAATCGAAATGTAGGTCCCATTTAAACTACTCATTTTTTGTCAAGACTGAAGATGATTGATAAATATCGAGTCATATTGAAGATCCAACAATCCTATGAATCAGTTGAGACCTACATTGTAGGTCTAAAGCCCAGTACATGAACACACTGTTATACATCTTTAACCCAAAAAGAAAACATATATTTGTCTATTCATTGGGACAATGAGTTAACCAAGAACAAAGCTTTCTTATAATGATAATTACTTGTACTTACGAATACAAAAAGGATAAAAAGAAAAATTAATATAATCACTTGTAATTATGAAAGCTTTCTAAAAGGTGCATGTATGTGTGTATAAAGCCTATAAGATGGGTACTTGTACATTTTCCAAAGAAAATAATAATAATATGTATAACCTTTTTGTAGTTGAGACATTATAATTATGTTGCCCTTTGTGACCTTTCTCATGTAGTTTGAAATTTACATTATGTGTAGTTTGATTAAGCAATAGATAAGTAAACCCAAGAAAATAGTTGGGCAAGTGTCTCCTTCTATGGAACCTCATGTTGGCAATGATAGAGACCTCTCTTATAACACCAATATTAGCCCCGCTTTCTCATTTTCAAAATTCCAATCTGGCCAGTTTAGGTCATTGAAGGGTCGACATACTACGTTTTTGTTAACGACAATATTATATAAGTTTGTCCTTTAAATGTTTGATATTGACTTAAACTCATGTCATCAGATTTATAAAAATTTATTGTTTAACGACATAATAAATTAAGTCAAAACAAGATAATTGAACACGCCACCTTTTCTTTTCTAATTTATTTGTTGTCTTGATGGTCATCACCTTTTCATGTGTCGGTTTATCTAACTCCAATTTCTAAATTAATATAATATTCGATTAATTGGGGAAAAAAAGAGTAACGACAAAGGGTAACTCCAATTTCTAAATTAATATAATATTCGATTAATTGGGGAAAAAAAGAGTAACGACAAAGGGTGTATCATGAGTTTTGAATATTTGTCCTTTAACTATTAGTTTTTGTTTTGAAAATAACTACTACTTCCTATATCAGTCACTATTAAAGAGAATACATGACTTTAGACTATTATAAAATTAACTTGGAAATAAATACTATTATTTTTTTTAGAGAAATAAAAAAACAAGAAAAACATGGTAATTGTCAACAACGAAGTGTGTATCACGTAGAGGGTGTGGCATCATTAGTTATAGGAAATCTACAAGTTGACATACATACGATACGATGTCCATCAATATTCGTCTACGTGCCATGCGCAATTAGCGCAAAGATGCTGTCCATGTACATTATTATTTACTAAATTAATATTATATAGTAAAACAGTCTGCATTAATAAGTAAAAAACTGGTCATTTTGACCAACACAAAACGCAAAAAGCAAAGGGAGAGTAGGTGCACATATGCTAGCTTGCCAATATTTTTATTGCACACCCATGCTTGAATTGAAAGTTTGATATAGGAATGGTTGAAAGTTGGAGCTATTAATCAAAAGTACCGGTTAGTAAAAATTATTTGATTGGTTGAAGAGAAACGAAGTTATGAACCGAACCAGTTGTCTTTGGCACTGGCCTCGTCATGTTTCACGAAATTCCATTATTTATGGTCTCCAATAGGCCGTTTTCTACCTTTTTTAGGGATATTTTCATAATTTTACATTTTATGTCATAGGGTTATAGTCAACCCTAATGGTCATTATCTTCTATTTGATGAAATATATCAAACCCCTATAGATGTTTCTCTCATTTTCTAATAGATTCCAATGTTATTCATTACGTTGGTTTGTTTCTTTTGTTGTTCTATCTAAGTTAAAGGTAATTAATGAAAATTACAGTTTTTTTTTTTTTGTTTATGGTGTCTCCATTAAGCATATGTAAAATATATAGTTGTATCTACATTTAATCTAGTACAAAGGCAAAGCCCATTATGTCTAGCGGAGCCACCCTATCTCATAATGGACGTAGTATTATGGACAATAATGTCCATTAATTAGGCACACCAACTATACATCATTGAAAAGAAAGAGGGGGGAAAAAAATCTGAGATAGCATGGGGAAGGGGGTTGTCTCCTCGAGGACAAGTCTTGTGTCGGGTATGATTATAGCCTTTTCCCGACATATGACCGCACCACATTTAAGAATTTGAGGCCACGAAGAACATCATGTATATATAGGTCCACATAACATTAGACCAGGCGATCGTATCATGTAATAGTTTAAGGGGAATGATAACGAGTGTCGATGATGTATTAGATAAAGATGAAAAGATATGAATTGTAAAATTAAAAAATACGATGATGGAGTGTTCATCGTATATGACATATTTTGATATGTTGTAGTCAATTATTAACAAGTGTTCTTAAGGTATGTGTTATCAATACCCATAATTTAATTAATGCTGAAATTCAAAGATTTATGTTTCCATTTGTGAACAACATTCCATGTTCGTTTTGTAGCTACTTACACGTCTCATTACATATAATTAAGTCATTCAACATTTAATTTAAATGTGGGTGACACCACAACCTGTATTTATAAATTAACACAACATTTTTTTTTAAAAAAAAATCGAGAACTACCCACACTTACAATAAGACCCTTTAATTGAGCATACTGAGTTAGGGTTTAACCCATAATGATTGAGTTTGCTCAATGAGTTAGGCTTAAATCCGTAATAACAAGTGTATTCTTTGGATAATCCACTTAACCTAAATTCGAACCGGACTACGCACGCGAAAAGCAACACAACACCACATCGGTGATATGGTAATAATTCCAAGATTTCATGATAAAATAATGGACATTAGTCACTTGTCTTTCGATCGTTTGTTCGTTCGTTGTTGCTTTCAAAGTTGTTCCATCACACGTGGTGTGAACCAGCTCTAAATTAATGCGAACATGATTGTCGACACTGATCGTGGAATCGGTAGGGGGTAGGTTTGGAATTTGGACCGGGCTTTGGGACAGTTATTGGGGCCCACAGGAGTGTTTTTGTGGTTAATGCCCAAGAGAGTTGGCAATAATATTGTTATTAATGCATTTTATTTAATTGATGATTTTAACACCACAAAAATACATGTGACATGGAGCCCAAGTCACACCCACATATTATAATCATTTGAAAAAAATTGAGAGGTATTATTAGAGTAAGGAGTTGAGAATTAAAAGAAGAATGTGACAAGATTTGATCCAAGTTAACTCACTTGTGATATTGTCCGTTCGAAGTCTAAATTCATACGATTTTATTTGTTAAAAAGATTCTCAACTGTTTTGAATTTAAGTTTCATCTTAGAGCATCTCCAATGGAAAACATCAAAATGGAGCATCAAATTTATCATTTGATGCCCAATTTGTAATTTGATGTCCCATTTCATGTTTCAATAAAGTGATGCATTCCAACCCAAATAATCAAAAGAGTCATCAAATTTTAAACTTACTCAAATTAGCCCATATCCTACCGGTAGGATACTTAAGTATCGTCTAATTACAATATCCTACCTATAGGATACATAAGTATCCTATCACTAGGATACATAAGTATCCTATCACTAGGATACATACCGTATCCTATCGATAGGATACATTAAGTATCCTATCACTATGCTACAATATATGCTTGCACCGTAATCCATCCAGATAAATATAAAAATAAAAAACAAAAAGTCAAGAACCACATATAGCACCAAAACCCAGATAGCTCACCGATCCAAAACCCATACAAAGAAGAAGATAAATACCATATCCAGAATAACAAAGCAGATCTGTTTAATGGAGACACAAAGAAGAAGATAAAGACATACAAGATCAAAATCAAGAATTACAAAGCCTTGGAGAAAGAAACAAATAGTCGTTGGAGACAAATACCAGATCCAGATCTTCAGAGCCTTGGAGAAAGAAACAAATGTGTATTCTCAAAGGAAGAGATAGAGAGAGGATGAACTGACATATTTTTCAAGTTTGGAAGACTATTTAAAGATTTGAATAGAGTCGTTGAAGGAAAAAATAGCCGTTGATGAGAGCCGTTGGTGACCCGCCACAAATTTGATGTCTCTGATTTTCTCTCTCCTTTGGAGGTATATTTGCATCCAGAAGCTTGAAGCATCAAATTGATGTCTCAATTTGATGTTTGCGTTGGAGACCTTAAAAAGCATATTAAGGCATCAAATTGGCAGTTAGCCAATTTGATGTCTCATTTGATGCTCCGGTTGGAGCTGCTCTTATAAACCAAATCACTTAATTTTTACCGAGCGATTCGATACATTTTTTTAAAAGTTTTTTTTAACACATATTATCATTGATTGGTAGACTCGATCGATAGATAGGGGCCAAGTTTTGTTTTGGTGGCTGTGGTAATTGGATGGGTTGTTTTCAAGAGATATATATATATATATAACTCCAACCAACACTGATTGGATTAATTAACGTGGCTTGAAATTAAGAACAAAATAGCTAGTTGGATATAACTAGTAGCCTGCATCAATCATAACCAGCCCTCTCTTATTGCTTATGCCATCGCATCTTGGGGTCCTGTTGTAATGCTGCTGGGGTGCATATATATTGGGTCGCTTCTGAACCCTCCTAATCAAAAATCAAAACAAATTGATATATAATATTTTAAAAACTGAAACGCTTAGAGTTTATATGTCGCGCCATGTGATGATAGGTCGATAGCCAATAAGAAATTTTTTTACTAAACAATAATTTATTTTTTTTAAATTTGTATGCTAATAATTGTATCTGGACTCTATAAATACTAGTCATTAATCTGTGTGATACACAAGAAGTTATTAAAAAAAAAATTTGTCAAGTACTCTTGAATTAATTTGATTCTTTGGCCATTTACATCTAAATGTTAAAGTAATTAGCTTTTTTTTTTTAATTCTATTGAACTCGTATACTGGCTCAAATAAGATTGTATTTTGACATCAGAAATTGTGTAAATATGTAGGTCATATTTCTTTATATGACCTACAAATTTACATAAATTCAAAAGAATTAAAAAAAGAAGTTACCTTAACAGTTAGATGTAAATGGCGAAAATATCATATTAATTAATTTAAGAATACTTGATAAGCAAAATATTTAATATCATTCCGTATATCCTACGGATTAATGAATAATTATACATAATTAATAATAATACATAGATATACATTGATTTTCAATTGGAGTTGTAATTCTTGTATCTTTTGAAACGGAAAAGGGGAGATTCGAACCCTTATCACCAGGATGATACACACCATCCTCACCACTCAAACCCTGATCAACAGGGTAATTAATTCTTGTGTCTTACTGCTACTATTATTATTATCATACATAGGTCATGACCGAGGAAGAATCTTCTCCAAGAAGACTCATAGCCTCCCTCTAAGGTTGGTTTGGGACTATGAAAAAGGGCATTTTGTACTCCAAAAAAATGATAAAGCAACAAAATGAGGACTAGATCCCTTTGAATTCATCTAGCATTAGTCAATAATAGTGTACTAGTTATGTCCTATTTTGTCGAATTAAAATCAACAATGTACGTCCTTATTAGATGCAACAAAAAGCAGAATCAAACGGGATACAAGGAACGTGTCTCTAGTTGATGTAATTTGAAGCACTTATTAGAGTTCAAACCTTCCAGAGGAAGCATAGCATATATTGTCCAGTGTGCTTTTGTTTGAGATTAAGATATTTATCTCACTTGTTGAAGTTTATCATTGAGGGCCTTCCCAGGGGCAGCGTCTCAGATATTTGGATTATTTATTAATTATGTCGCTAAAAATAAGAAAGCTAATAGCTGTGTCCAGAATGAATTGCTCGTTGACTTGAATTGAGATTGCCACGCGCCATAAATATAAGGTCAAATGAAGCCTAGACTAGAAGGTCGGAATGGGTGGCCAAAAGGCAGTTTCTGCCCCGAAAGCTTAACCAAGAGACGACTTGTAGGACAAAGACAAACCAACAGATGCCGATTGAGGATCTATGACTTGAGACTGAGAGGTTTAGACTATATAATAGAGTTCATGAAGCGAATGTTTTCTAATTGTTTGGTGTGAGTGGTACGAGAGGATTGACATATATGAAATTTATCGTGAATAGGGTCCAATATAGTCGTGTCGTGGATGAGTTTTTCCTAAAAAAAAAGATTTTTTCGTAAATTTCAAATGCAATAACTTTAATGAAATATCTAAAATGCAGATTTTCCAGCTATTGAAAAATCATTTTAGTGATGATTTTGTGGATTCAGAGGTGAAATATTGGTAGATTTTTATAGAGGAATGTTAATAGCTAGGAAGATGACATGAATGCATGACTGGCACAGGCGGCGGGTGTGTCGTGGTTAAGAAAGACAGGGAGCACCATTTACATTAATTATCTATTTCAACATAATAATAAATGCTCCACAAAACACAGACTCTGAAAGATCAGATCATCATCAGATCCATATCCTCTTTCACTGAAAGCACTCATATTACATGTATTTAACATATCTTATTTCACTCATTCGTACCAATAAAAAGTAACAACTATTTTACATTCTTATTTTAAACCTTTATATGAAAGAAAAAAAAAATATATATATATATATGTATGGTTTCAAAACCCGATTATATATATATATGTAAAATTAAAGAGGAAACAAAAATAACAACCACAAACCTATGTTGTTTCTTAAAAATGGGCTTGACCCAAAAAATGGACTTTTGAATAAGAGAGTTCAAACACATGTTAAGCTGAGCTGCTAATAATTTCCATATGAGACCAATTAATGCCCAAATAAGGGAAAGAAAGTGGACTTGGGTTTCAAATTTGATAGGCACCAACAAATATCTAAAATGTCAATCACATTTCAAACTTAGAGACCTCACACGTGGTTTGGCCATAAGTTTCAGACAACATAAATCATTTCTGTTTTTTTTTTAACTGTGGAACTGTCTTTATCTTATGTTAGTTAACCCGAAGCACAAATAATTTCCAAACCTCATGTTCTTATAATAGAATGAAATAATTTCTTATTATGTGTAAAGTAATTTCAATGAGTTTCTTTTTACAATTTTATTGTTTTAACTTATTATGCTAAAAATCCTACTTAATAAATAATATTTCATTCATTGACAAGTTATATAATAATAATAATACTGAATTTGTGGGCATTAAAATGGCCAAAAATCAGAATATATTGCACACATGATCAAATTGGACAAGCCAACTTGGTGGACAAATCAAGCGAATCTTGCAGGAAAATGTTAAAATTGAGAGTGATACAGACGGGTGGCTTTGGGTGTGAGTGAATTAGATGTTAGAAGCTCCCAAAAGAGCGAGCAAAGTCAAAAAG
Source organism: Tripterygium wilfordii (assembly GCF_013401445.1). Taxonomy (NCBI): domain Eukaryota; kingdom Viridiplantae; phylum Streptophyta; class Magnoliopsida; order Celastrales; family Celastraceae; genus Tripterygium; species Tripterygium wilfordii. The sequence goes on from NC_052242.1 coordinate 2,808,291, forward strand.
AGAAGCAAAATACTAAATACTACTGTTTCAACCCAACCTAGCCAGCCAGACTTTGACCTATCCTGTCTACTTACTTGTATAAACCTAGCACGAGTCACGATGACATAATATATAACGCACTTGAACTGACAGTTTTGCCCTCACAATCTCCTGGAATGATTTCTATTTGCTTATGCCTGCCACGTGTCAGCTGATTCCAACCAAACTGAATGGGCCCATTCAGTTGAATACTAGCAAATGGCTACAGTTGCTCTCGCCTGGATTCAAAAAATAGTAGTGGTGAAAATGAAATCAGAGGGATTTTTTTCTTACTTTTGATTTTCGAGGAAAAAATAGTATATATATATATATGCAGATATATACACAAGAACAGTAAAAAGAGAAGGGGAAACAAAGTGAGGTGGTACAAGAAACAAAACACTTTCTCGTGCTTTCTCTGCTTTTCATGGCAAGCTTGGCTCTACCTGCACAATCCCCTTACCTTTCACTGCTAAAAGCAAATCAAAGGACCCATTTCTATACAACAGACATTTATATATAACAGAGAGAATGCAAAAAGAGAGATCCCATGGGTCCTCTTTGAGAGAGAGAGAGAGAGAAGGATGTGATTCAAACATTTTCTTTTAATAAAATATCCCCCCAAAAAAATATTCAAGAAACTCTCCATAAAACTATCTCCAACTTTTCTTCTATACGCTGTACACTTTCTTATTCCACAGTCACCCCACCCAGCACTCTGAATCTTCAGAGGGAAAAACGTTTTCCCAGTTCCCTATATACCTATCTTTCAAATGTTCACAATTCACATAACCCAGTGAACAACAAAAATTCCAAAAAACAAATCAGGATAGTGTGATCCCCAGATGCTTCCTCGCTTTCCCATGTACAATAATGAATAATCTGCCCCCCCTTCAACACCATGGCTGTTCCACAAAATTCAGCCAGTAACACCCCAAAAAATAGCCGAAAACTCCTGCCACATTGCAGTGGCTTGCTAGATTTCATTAACCCACAAATCATTTGCTCCATCCACTATTCATGCTCTGCGAAGCTGCAAGCCCTGGCACTAGAAGGGTGCAGCTGAGGTTTCGTCGAATTTCCTTCGAGAAAAAACGATGTGCTTGTCTTCAATTCTCCCATTGCTACCTGTCTTCTATAAAGATTCTCCCGATGAAGTCACGGAACCTCTTAGAATAGAGTTTGGGATCCACTGCCGAGATTGAAGCAGGGTCTGCTTGCAAGGATTTGTAGGCATGCTCCAGCTTTTTGCTAATATCATAGTCTTGTAAGATGTCGATAATCCCAAAATAAAGGACTACTTCACAGATCTCACCACTGCGTGAAGGGGTCAAATCACTAAATCCACCAGGGGTGTACTGATCAAAGTCACTTCTCCGAGCCATCCGCTCTGCTCTTGCTGGCATGTTTGCTCCTAACCTGATCAAAGGCTTCCTGGTGAAGAAATTGTTTCAGTCAGTCCACTGTAAAAATCATCGTATTGGTATTTCAGATATCAATATTTTCATATATAGTTACACCACGAAGATCTAACTGCATTTTACATTAACATTTTACTTTTATTTCTCTTAAATTTCATTTTCCCTCAAACATTTTAGCACAAGGGGGACAATAGAAAAGGAGGACTTGTCTCCCCAGATTATAAAGAGGATATTGGTGAAATGTTCTTTTCAAATGAACGTAACACTTAACGAGAGTGAAGCCCTTTGATCTTTGCAGAGAATTTGCAGCAAGGAATTCTCTATGATAATGCTAGTTTCTATCTAGAACAGAAATTGCCTGTATATGCCCCACAACCAAGTTTGCAGCAACACAAAAAGCAATAATAATAACAAATGAACAAAAAGGTAACACAAACTCACCGCCCAGATAAAACTCGGTCCATGTCTTGCAGTTCTGCTTCAAGGAAGCGGTGGCCACGCATGAACTTCATATTTTGAAAAGAATCTTTCTTCCCTGTATGACAATAATACATGGTAAGGAATAAGAAAATTGCATCTACTTTTTTTTTTTTTATAAACAAGGAAGTTGTCGTCAAACAAAAACTGTGGCAAAATCGGGAAGGAATGTTTAATTACCGGTACGCAAAAGAAAAGGCGACAAGCCTATCTTGTCATACTTGTTGTCGTCGCGAAAATGAAGACCAACTAGAAGACTGTAATCCATTATTTTCTCAGCTTCCAAAAACTCACAGTCCCGTTCAATTTGCCTGGAAATTATTCGTATAGCATCACAAAAGACGCAAGAAACCGAGGGAACAAAACCTGTTAAGCAAACACCACAAAAGCAAATGGATCCCCAGTACTTACTTCATAAGATCCTGGAACCAGTTCAGCTGCAGGCGAAAAACAAAATTGAGGTCCAAGTCTTTTAGTGTTGTTGTTTCATCAATCTCACCCTCAGGCTTATCAGTTGTGCGGCCATGAGAGGATCCTTTCAGGTCAAATCTCCTATGTATTAGGTACTCGGAGCAGAACAAATTACCCATCACTATAAATCGTGTCTGGTTCCCAATCAAAACATGCAGTTAGATGTTTGCAGGAAAATCATAACAGACGAAGCACAGCAATGAAAATTTAATTCAGAAGTAACAAACATGTACCTTCTGGCCACCAATAGGTTTAACACAATGTACACCATAAAACTTTGTCACGAGGGAGTTCTCGTACCGACAAACATGGTCGTAGTAGCTAGGAAGCATCCTTATGAGCACCTGATCATAATTAGCATACTATAAGAACCAATGATGTCTTATGTATCATTAAATTATGAGTAGACCTTAAGCAAAAAAAAATAAAAAATCCACAAGTTGCTTAGTAGGCCAGCTAGACATTATCAAAATCATCAAGATAAAAGTCAATGCGGTAGGCACAGACCTTGATTTCTGATTTCCTCACTGTTTTTATCATGAATCTATCATCCTGAGTTAGGTAAAAGAAGCTTCCACTCTTCCCTGGAGAAGAAAGTTCCCTAAGGGCATCATTTCCACATATGGCCAGCATGTAATCAGCAGGATCCACCTGGAAAAGCTCCCTCAATCGCCTATTGTTTCCAGAAGAAAATTCGAGTTAGCACCATAGAAAAAAGACTACGGCAAAATTGCAAACTGTTTAAGAAACAATATCATCCGATCAACACGAAACCTTGGGGTAGAGAATAGGCACATATCCACCGATGCCAACCCTTAACATCTGAATAATATAATCAGAAATAAGAATTACATCTGAGTAACTTAAAGAATGGCAATTACCTAAAGACTACAGGACAATAATCCTTCCACCGAAAATCCCCTGATTGATGCGGCGGAGTTATCTTCGACCCTCCCGGTGGGAACCTCGTCCAGAACTTCTCCTTCGGATCAAAATCACTGGGCTTCAGTTCCCGTATTATGGAAGCATGTTTCCCGACCGAATACCTGAAGAATCACCCATAAAACCCCAAGCTGAACAGCCCGCAGAAATTTAAAGAAATCAACACAATAAAATGTTTACAAATAGAGACCGACCCACGAATCATTCCATAAATTACCTGATACCCAGTTGTAAATTAAGCATCAATTCGTAATTCTTGTGCCCCTTCGATATCGTCTGTCCAGGCTTCTTCACCTCGCCACTAAAGCAACATGGATTCCTCTTGAACTGCTTAATTTCATCGCGACCGAGGCCCAAACCCTCCCTGTAAATCATCGAAGCCTCAACATTGTCAATAATATCACAGGTAATGTCCCCAGCTTCCCCATCGGACTCCCAAATGCATATCCTCGGAAAATTCCTCTCCGTCAGGCTACCCCTTACACCATCCACCGACGACCTCTTCCTTGTGGCCACCATCAAATTACTCACCATACTGTTCTCGTACTCTTTCAACGAATGATCCTTCCCGTTCCCTGGATAGAATGTCCCGGTCAGTTGCTGCACCTTGACGTCCTTGTTCCAGGTCCCAAGGTAGCAGCTGCCATCGGGCCAAGTGAAGACTCCATCTCCCTTAGGAACTCCGTTCTCCCACTGCCCATCATAACGATTTCCATTCGACCAAATCAAGACTCCGCGACCAGCAATTACGCCGTTCTTCCATTCGCCGACATACTCGTTCCCATTCTTCCACACGTACCGGCCCCGCCCGTCTTGAAGATTTCTTTTCCAGGTTCCTTCGTAGAATTCTCCGTTGGCGTAGCGCTTCTGTCCATACCCGTGCTTGCGATCCGAACTCCAGGTTCCACGGTAGGTGATGTGAAGTTTAGTACCCGCTAAAAATATAGCGATTATAAACCCAAATTATACTCGCAAGTGCACGAATCAATTGTAGTATAGAAGTGGCAAATACGAGTGTCGTACCCACAGGGACTGAATATTAAATATCTGCAATTCCAACTCTTTGTAATTATCAATGGAAACAAAATAAATAAGGATTAACACAAATAAACAAACACTAAGGATCCGATTTCACCAACTCTATTGTATTTAAATTATTTAGCCAATAATTATCATTTCATTCATGCATGCAAAGATCAAGTCCCCTAATTTATGTAATAGTCATGGGCATTTGACTTACCACGTCTATTCCCAATTGCAACCATCCATGGGCATTTGGATTGGCTAGGACAATCAAGAATGCATTAGGATTTATGGTAACTTATGTAGCGATCACAAAGATCCTAGCATATGACATTTATGTCTAGGTAACTCCGGTGTTAACTGCAAGAAGCTGGTCTCAAATTGGACATGGGCATTTGCCTCAATTTGCATCATGGTAATCAAACCTAGATGGTAGCTAAGCATCAAGATTTAATTATCAATAAGGAATAGCTAATTAACACTTGACATAGCATAAATAAACTAATAATCAAACCAAATTTATTTAGACACAATAGAGTGGATCCATCATCACCCTAGTAAGAGGATTAGTTCCTCATACTAGGTTTACACCACCAACAATTGATCTCACAAAATTCTAGAAAGAATATGTGAGCAAATTGCTGTAAAAGAGAAAATAAAACTCAAGAACTCACTCCTTGATTTCTTTCTCCTCTTCCTCCTTGATTTCTTCTCCTCTTTCCTCTCTGATTTCTTCTCTGGTTTTTGTGATGTCTTTCTTCAATGTTTTCCGTCTCTATTTATAGAAGAAAAAAAAGACGAAGAAATAATATAATTACTATTCATCATGCGACTTTACATATATTACTGTTCATGAATAGTAAATATTACTATACATTCTGCGACTTTTATGTATTACTATTCATGAATAGTAATGTTACTATGCACTTTACGACTTATATATATAACAGAATACAAAGTCAAACAAAACTAAGATTGTTTATGGAATAAAGCCTGACCTGAAATATGAGTTATATGTTTTTGGGCCTAAAAATATAGAAATAAATATAAAGTGATTAAAAAAAATGACATTTGTACTTTTAATTGTGTAATAATCACTTTACGCCCAAATTATATGACAAATGTTCATGATAATTTATCATTTAAAGTGTATATTTGAACATTTATCACAACCCCCAACCAGCTTATTGCTAGTCCCTAGTAATTGAAGCGCTCAAACAATTCATGTCATATATGTAAATAATCCAATTATCTCATAAGTATGAATATATGCAAGAATCTACCAACCACCATCACTAGAAGCAATCATTCTGACTAAATCTCATACCACCCATTCTATCTTAGCGTGATGTGTAGTGCGTAGCGAATTTAACATAAATACGTGGCTTTAATTTAATCTTAACACAAATATTGCAATATCACAAGAATCATCAGACTCAATGAATAATTAATATCAAGGGATTTTATTTATTGACTTTTCATTTTTTTTTTTATATATATATAATATTATGTGACTTGTGCAATGCTCAGTCTCATTAAGCTTTCTAAATGACCCTTGTAACAAGCGTTCAACCAATGACTCCCAATCCAGTTGGCTCAGGGCATTAGGTGTAAAGACACCCCAACGGGTTTAATAACTCGAGTCAAAAAGGCTACAAAACTTCGCTTGTCACATGGGTTGATGTCTTGATTTTTCTACCTTTTTACGCGAACACTCACTGCTTACTGAGGCAAGAGGCCCGGTTACTCAGCAGAAAAACTTACAAACACTCCCATTTATTCATAATGTACTCTCTTTTTTTTTTTTTCTTTTTAATATAAATATGAATATATACATGTATCCCAAGATATTAATATTCAAAGAATTCTAATTCAACTCAAGAAAATCACAGTATTCATAATTAATCTTAAATATCGTACCTCACAAATATGTAATTCTGTGCAATTGATCCAATTATTAAATAGAATAGGTGAGACAAAACTAAAGTCAGAAAAAAAAAATCCACAAGTGATTATGGGTATTCAACTCAAATTGTTATCCACACTTCAGAGATATTCAGACCAATTTAGAAATATGATAAGAACATGACTTCCAAATCACAATTATTTATTTATTTTTTTTAGCAATCATTAAACAGAATAGATATTTAACAAACAAACGGTTCTAAGACTCAATATTCCCAAAGCACCGTAAATAAACGGAATTTGTCTCAACACCAGGATCCTTGAGACTGGATGCTAGGTTACTATCAACCTAACTAAAGAGATGTACCCCGTAGCAAGGGCAAAAGGCTAACAAGGCCTTACAATAGGTTGTCATTCTCTAAGAGTTTCTGGTCGGCTCAATAGAACCCAAGCCAAGGTCAACAATCCTTTGTATCTCCACTTTGGGGCTTTACAATTATGGACATTTCGTCCAGTCCATGCTTAGGACTCCCAAATACCTTATCGGTGGTTGTTTCCTGGACAAACTACTAATTACTTAGCTGGTTGAGTTGGCATCCCTCTAAGAGATCAACTACAAGTGTTTCAAGCTTGCACCTAAAGTAGCACAGCACTTGCCTCCTCTAGCTACCATTTTTTTTTTTTTTTAAATATCAAACCAATTCCTCCCCCTCTTAAAATCTGGCATTGTCCTCAATGGGAAAAGAAAAATAAAATAAAAAATAAAAAAATAAAAAAAATAAAAAAAATAAAAAAAATAAAAAAAATAAAAAAAAAGGAAAATTTGAAAAGTACATATGCAAAGCTATGGTTCAGAAAAATACAACCTGACACAAAAACAATTCTGACCGTTGGATGGCTATGTTTTCACTTTCGTATCATATCCATGAGTGCGGCCATCATGTGCTCCAGTCTGTGTTGTCCATCCTCTAGTGTTTGTAGCCCCATCTCTAGCCGGGCTATTGCTGCACTTATGTGATCTGATTGTGGAGACACTGCAACTCCTGATGAGGAATCTCCAGGTGGTGATGTTGAGGGAGCTTCTTGGGTCTGCTTCTGTCTAGCAGAAGTTGTTTTCAAATGGCTGATGCTCTGACGCCATGTCCATTTTTCCAGCATGGTGACCTGATAACCCAAAGATGCTTGAGGCCGAGGAGGTCGAATGCTTTTGAACAAAAGCAACCTTGTGATAAGCCGTGGGAAAAATAACTTCCCCACCTTTTTTGGCTTATTCTCAACAACATATTTGGCTTTGCAGATCATGGCCAGATAGATCTTTCCAATATCAAACCAACACCCTTTATACATATAGTATAAAACTGAGAGGAATTTTCCCCGTCGTTCTTGCTCATGGCCTATAGGACAAAGATTTTTCCTAATAGCATCATCCAACAACCACATCTTTGATGGCAAGTAGGCGCGGCGTGCAGCGTTATTGTGTTTATTCATCTTTCCACCGCACATATCATCAATCATTTCTTGCTTTGATGCATAGATTGGTTGTCGAGATCCAGTGGGCTCATCATCTGTTGGTGGATACCCTAAGCAGCAACACAGATCTGCTGTTGTGAATTGAACTTTCACACCAGCAATGATAACCTGATAAACCAGTTGATCCCTAGTCCGCTCGCTTCGTGGTAACTCGATGAGAGTGTGATAGAAAGAGCGAATGATCTGAGGATACACCAGTAAGTTATTTTCTGGATCTGGATCTACGAGAAACAACAAAGAATGCTCCCTCAAGTAGTTCATCGCCCATCTGTTGATGGCTTCTCGTTGTATCGTTTTGTCAATTTGACACTCCGGAATTATTTCAGCTTTATTGAACAACGCAAGCCTGGATTGCAATTGTGATACGATGGTGCGTGGTTGCCTCGGCATGGCTTCTGATCTCTGTTAAAGAGAAAACACACTCTTGCCAGAAAATGAGTGAGATGAAAATGAAAACTGATCGAGACAATAAAGAAAGAAATTCGTGGTGCTTGTCACATCAGTACTTACTTTACTGTCACGCTTTGCGGCTCATTATCACACTCGAGGATGACTTTTTTTTTTTTTTCTCTTTTGTTTTTTTTTTTTTTAAATCAGATAATATATAAAAAATAAAATAAAATAAAATAAAATAAAGAAAGAAAAAAAATAGATGAAAAAGAAATATGGGTTGCCTCCCATAAGCGCTGTATTTATCGTCTGGGCAAGACGGAGTGTTCCCAACACTCAATTACCTGGATCTTGGAGAGTAATGTCTGGGCAAGACAAAGTGTTCTCACCAGCTGCATTGTAATGAAAATTCAACTTTTTTATTACCCAGAATGCTTTATGCTCGAGCTCCATAAGAAGATGGCTACCCTTGCTAAAAATCAAACGATATGGAGACATGCCAATTGGAGTTTTGTATGCAGTGCGATATGCCCAAAGAGCATCATTCAATTTTATACTCCAGTCAGTTCTTTTGATATTCACAGTCTTCTCCAAAATTCGTTTAATTTCACCATGAGGAATATCAACTGGGCAGATTGTCGAGTCAACCATTAGAGAATGATGGTGGAAAGGCCAAAATGAAATTTTTTTTTTTTTTTTAATTTTAAAATTTTTTTTTTTTAATTTTTTTTTAATTTTTACTTTTTATGCAAGGTGAACTTGTAGTTTTTTTTTTTTCAACAAAATTAAAAGAGTTAATATACACAAAATAAAAAAATTAATATAAAAGACAGTAAAATGGGGCATAAAGGCCAACCATAAGTATTAACAGAAATAAAAAGTTATAGTAGGCGGCTTAGCCGACCATATAAGTATATATGTACAGGTGGGGCAGTGTAAAGCCAACCACAAATATAAATAATACTGTATAAATAAATAAATGAATAAATGTTAGTAAGTTAGTAAATGTTTGTGACAGTTATTATAAACAGATATAGGCGGTAGCAGTAGAACCAGCCAATAATATATAGTTAGATGGGGCGGTAAAGCCATCCACAAAAAAATAAAAATAAATAAATAAATAAAATGAAATGAAAAATGAAAAACCTTCCATTAAGGAGGTGTAGTATACTAATATTAATATATACATATATACATATATACAAGAGTTAGATAACAATATATTAAATCAGTCCCCGGCAACGGCGCCAAAAACTTGATGTGAGATTTAATACCCGCTAAAAATATAGCGATTATAAACCCAAATTATACTCGCAAGTGCACGAATCAATTGTAGTATAGAAGTGGCAAATACGAGTGTCGTACCCACAGGGACTGAATATTAAATATCTGCAATTCCAACTCTTTGTAATTATCAATGGAAACAAAATAAATAAGGATTAACACAAATAAACAAACACTAAGGATCCGATTTCACCAACTCTATTGTATTTAAATTATTTAGCCAATAATTATCATTTCATTCATGCATGCAAAGATCAAGTCCCCTAATTTATGTAATAGTCATGGGCATTTGACTTACCACGTCTATTCCCAATTGCAACCATCCATGGGCATTTGGATTGGCTAGGACAATCAAGAATGCATTAGGATTTATGGTAACTTATGTAGCGATCACAAAGATCCTAGCATATGACATTTATGTCTAGGTAACTCCGGTGTTAACTGCAAGAAGCTGGTCTCAAATTGGACATGGGCATTTGCCTCAATTTGCATCATGGTAATCAAACCTAGATGGTAGCTAAGCATCAAGATTTAATTATCAATAAGGAATAGCTAATTAACACTTGACATAGCATAAATAAACTAATAATCAAACCAAATTTATTTAGACACAATAGAGTGGATCCATCATCACCCTAGTAAGAGGATTAGTTCCTCATACTAGGTTTACACCACCAACAATTGATCTCACAAAATTCTAGAAAGAATATGTGAGCAAATTGCTGTAAAAGAGAAAATAAAACTCAAGAACTCACTCCTTGATTTCTTTCTCCTCTTCCTCCTTGATTTCTTCTCCTCTTTCCTCTCTGATTTCTTCTCTGGTTTTTGTGATGTCTTTCTTCAATGTTTTCCGTCTCTATTTATAGAAGAAAAAAAAGACGAAGAAATAATATAATTACTATTCATCATGCGACTTTACATATATTACTGTTCATGAATAGTAAATATTACTATACATTCTGCGACTTTTATGTATTACTATTCATGAATAGTAATGTTACTATGCACTTTACGACTTATATATATAACAGAATACAAAGTCAAACAAAACTAAGATTGTTTATGGAATAAAGCCTGACCTGAAATATGAGTTATATGTTTTTGGGCCTAAAAATATAGAAATAAATATAAAGTGATTAAAAAAAATGACATTTGTACTTTTAATTGTGTAATAATCACTTTACGCCCAAATTATATGACAAATGTTCATGATAATTTATCATTTAAAGTGTATATTTGAACATTTATCAGTAGGTATCGCCATCAGATCCGATGAAGGTCCCAAACCCCTCCATTTTTGCCGACTTAAACTCTCCCTCGTATGTGGCACCGGACGGCCAAGAGAACTTCCCTTTCCCCGAGGCCTTCCCTCTCCGCCAGTCGCCCTCGTACATGCACCCGTCCGTCCACAAATACTTTCCCGATCCGTGCGGGACGTTCCCGCACAAGCTTCCAATGTAGAGATCGCCGTTTGGGAGCGGCTTCTCGACCACTGAGTCTGCCGTCCCGGCGGCTATGGTGGTGTCAGGTAAAGTGATAGTGGTCGGAGTTACACGGCGAGTGGCCGCCTGAGATCGACTACGGTTAACTATAGGTGGTGGTGCGGGCACCAGTAATTTTTCCGTCACCGTACCCTTATCTTCGTCGGATTTCTTCTTCTTAGTGCTTGAAACGACATCGTTAGGCTCCACAAGCAGAACTGGTTCCGGCATTTTTCTCTCATAAACTCTCTCTCCTCTATCTCTCTCGTTTTTCGTTCCTCTCTTATTGCATTTCTAGGGATAACTGCTTGTGGATTGGATTCTAGGTATTACGCAGCCTCAGAGAGCGTGCAAATGAAGTGGAAACGACGCCGGAAAGAGGAGCATTTCCGGCGATATGGTTCTAGCTATAAATTTCTCTGCTTGTGTTTGGGAAAATTTGGTGGGAATCCTACTAACAGAAACAACACACAACTACATAGGATAGAGAGAGAAGGGAAGAGAGAAATGTGTGTAATGAAAAAAGTAAAAATTGAAAAATAAAAAATAAAAAATAAAAAATAAAAATAAAAAGGAGAGAGAGAGAGAGAGTATGTACTGGACTAATGAGCCGGCTTTTGCCTAGGGAACGTAGCCGGGGTAGCTCTACGCCTCTACCATGCAAAGTAAATATACGAACAGCTCAGCTTTAATAATTTAATGACGAATATGCCCTCGTGATTTGTCCGTAATTCTGCGATAGAATCTTCGCCTGGTTCCGTCGTGCCGTGACGGAATGGCCTATTCGGCTAGGAAGTGGCAAAAACCAAAGGGGGTGATGACTGATGAGTGCGTAATTTTTCGAAAACCTTTCCTTGCCCTTTGTCTTTTGCTTTAACTACAAAAGTGCCATTTTTATTTTGTGGTCCAATCCAATGGTCCCAAAAAAGGCAGTAGCGGTGAGCAGTCTAAGATTTGACGACTCTAATTTGTTTGGTTGAAATTTAGTTTTAAAAAATCATTTCAATTCAGACCAAACAGAAGCATAATAGAGTCCCAAAACTCATGCTTTATAAGGATTACTGTCTTATGTTGTGATCAACAAGGGAATATTATTTTGGCTTTTGCAACGACGTCGTATCTGTCATATATATATATATATATATATATATATGGACCGAAATCGACGTGGCCCACCTTTGAGCCCAACTCGTTTTGACTGGACTTTCTTGGATTTGGAACCGCACGCACGAGGCTACCATGTGAGTATCATTCCCATTTCTATGCAACAAATGCCCTAATTGGGTTTAGATTATCCAACACAAAATTTATCCTCCTATTAGATAAAACTTAATTGGACTTGAGATGCGAATGGGAGGAAAATAAGAGGACTTGATGAGCAATTTTTTTTTGTATAAAATTGATATGAAAATCTGTTAGAGACCAATGTACCACATCTAAGATTGTGGGCATACAATCTAACTTATAAGTATAGATTCATAACCTTTTCTCAAAGATGTGTCTTTTCTAATAAAAGGATAAAGTCGTACGAGTCTGATGTATCAAAGGGAACTGGACAATTCAAAGTGGATAATACCTATGGTGGATTAGATTGGGCCCAATTTATAAGAAAATCACTATGTTTAGCAAAAAATCATTTAGATGTGGACCATTAGTAGCAACAAATAACAAACTAATAACGACTTAAGTAAAGACTACATAATTCCACAAATTGGAGAAAAAAAAAATATCGTTGGAAATTTGTTTGACTTTAAAGGCATTAATTAAATGAATATAATATAAATAATATGCACATAATAAATTTGTTTGTGAACCAGAAATAATCACTTGGTCCTCCTCTCTCGTGAGTAGCAACCCATATAATTAATAAGGTCCATTATTTATTGTTCTTAAATTACAGTAAGCGAACCCCATCTCTCTTTCTATATATATATAGCTAGAATTAATGACTTAGAGTACATATACTTTCAAATGCCCATGCATCAATTTAATTATAACAGCTATGTATATATAGCTAGGAAGGTAGCTCAACACATGCATGTCTTGAATTTTCATGGGTCATCGGTCTTAATTGGTGCAATTTGCTCCGTATGTAATTAAGTACGGGCTATATGCCTTCCATGTGGGGTAGAAATCTCAACTCACTTACATCAATAATATTATTTATTTTGGTTTATCGGTCGATTTTCATTAATACATCGGGCCGCACGATTTTATTTTTCTCGAGCCGTCTCTCTATAATACTTAGATCAAAGAAAATTTTATTGTTAACAGAGAGGGAATGAAAATTTTCTTATAAACCACGTTGTTTGGGTTTACCAAACGATATAAGACATATAGCAAGTTTATAAGCTAGTTTATAAGCTGTTTTGCTTTTGGGTGTCATCCACAGATTCACTAAATTACCTTATAAGCTAATTATAATCTTCACTGTATTTTTTTCACAATGATTCAAGGGCTCAATTATACACAATATTATAATATGTTGTGCGGTGCACTTTCTATCAGGATATGCCCCCATGGGTAGTCCTACCAATGTGTAAATAGGACAATATTCACTTTAGATCAGGTTTTTATTAATTTAACTTTTAACCTTGCATCATTGAAGATTACCACCACACCTATACTCATTAGTATTAAGATTATTATCAACAAACACAATGTTATTAATATAAATTTAATAAGTTGTCCATAATTTATCCTACCATAATTCACTACTTAATTGATTATTACTCCTACTTTGATGGTAAGGTGTAATTAAGACTATCGACTTTATTCAAAATCAATCCATAATTTCAATTGAGTTTTTAAAGGTGATAATACCAAAATAACCTCCACCCAAATATTGACACGTGGTCTGACACGCGATGCTTCACACCAGGGCGATGTTTTTTGTTATCGACTGAAGACATCAACTGAGAAAGTGGATTTGACCAGATCCCACAAAGGATGACATTGGAAGAGAATAACAGGACCTTGGCGAGACCAAGGAGCTCCTTCGGTGAAGTACCGAGCACACATTCTCGGTAATCTACGGTGACCAAACATCGTAAGGAGAGCAAGTGTCCAAAGGAGGACCAATTCTATCAAGAAAAGGAATCAATATATAATTCACATCGCTTCTGCCTGAGATCATAAATAAGACATATATTTCCGCCAAAACTAGAACTCTTCTACCTCATACAAAAGGTGAGTTAACAATTTCAATTTTTACACTCCTGCATAGTTTACTAGCTATTTGAGAGAGAGTGCTCCGAACACTCCATCTCCATTTGATAGTTACTGACTTAAGAATCATAGAGATCGTCAAGTACACCCTCGGAGCCCCATATAGCTCACGTGTTCTCTTGTTTAGGCAATCCTCAGCATAACCGAGGACGACTTCTGACGTCTGTCTTCCCATCAGGCTCTTCAACAAGACTGATAACAGTTTCGGACGTCATCGGAAGGGATAGACTTATAATTTATTACATAACACTAAGGAGATCAAATTGAGCAAAGTATGATAGTTATGTTTAGTTTGTAGTCAATAAAGCATGAGAAAGAATAATAAAATTATTGACATGTTAATGACACTCACATATTATTAGCACTTTCTGCGTTGCCGGCTCCGCTTTGTTTTCTAATGCAGTTGGTGTTTTTTTTCTTCTTGTTTTGAACTTTTGGTTGTTCAGTAAAAAACACACTGGTTTCTTGTCTCAACCATTATTGAATCTTAAGAGTCCGGCTTTTGTCTTTGCAGGAGAAAAAAGAAAAAGAAAAGGAATGAATACTTCATATTCATTACTCATTTGCTTACAATCTAAAAACTAATTGACTAAATATGTTTTGTTATTCACCATATCCCTCTAATTAATATTAATGGTCAAATTTATATGAAGTTGTTGTGATCCAACTAAAAATTATATTATCTCAAAATTGGACACTGTTGCGATTTTTTTTTCTTTTTTAAAATACCGTTGAGAAATATGCATTTTATTGGAATCAGATATTGAACAAATACGTCTAATCCAGTCGATTGTTAACTGAACCACCTCTTGTTAGTGACACCATTGCGACTTGATAATTGTATCCAATTCTTTATAGATCAATATCTCCTCTTCTCATTGATATTAAATTGAGTTCCCGAAGTTAATCATCCAATAACCTTCTGCCATTTTTTTCCATAATATTTACATATAATTATGCAAACCTGCTCATTGTTTTTTTTTTTTTAAAAGTACCGTTGAGAAATACGTTTATCATTGGAATCGAACATTGAATATACATATAAGTATAACCCAATCAATTATCAATCGGGTCACCTCTCGTTGGTTATTATTATTTGATATTATCACCAACTTCTTTTATTTTTAATGCAAGAATTACTATTTATTATTGGTTTTTTCGCGTTAGAATAAAAAAGAAGGAAGCCAAAGAACCGCTTTTATGGTTGGACCGCAGCGGCCCGAGCTGGCACGTTGTGGGACCGCGTAGTGTGTTGCGAAATGCGGGGGCCCATGATAGACGGCGTCGTTTTCGTAAACAGGCAGACGTGCAAAGCTGTCCGAGGCCATCTCGCCAGTTCAACGGGACAGTATCGTCAAGCACGCCTCCACCTGTCACACTATGCGGAAGCTGACCACCTGTCACACTGCCAGGTCTGATGCTCTTCGTTTATTTGTTTTTTTTTTTTCACCGAAATTAATAAGGAAGACGGCAGGGCAGGAATTATTAATTTTTGTTTGTAAGAAAAAACAGAAACATTAAAAGTGGGTTTATCATTTAATTTGGGATGGAATTATTGAAGGAACATAAGAAGAAAATGTGTTGTCAAAAGGACAAACATGGAGTTGGATGGGGCATGTCTGAACAAGACAACACAAAAACAAACGCAGGCATCTCCATCTTCTCTCCTTGACTTCATCAACCCGAAGAGGAGAGATGGTCGGTGCATTCACGCGCTTGTAATCTTTACTGGCACATTTATTGGGGGGAAAATCACTCGGCTCTTTTTTGGTGGGGGTGTACAAACAATAAATACCCTAATCAGTGAATTTTTCTTGCATGGTAATCTAATTGATAAATTTTTTGAGGGTAAATTGTATGGATTCGTCAGCGTTCGATTTTCATCCTATCATCAACTGAGTAAATTTTATATTTATATCGGATGTTTAAATAAAAAATTCATATGATGTTATTCTTGATTAGTAAAAAAAAAAAAACACGTTGTGACCCCTTCCTGCAACAAATTTCTTCGCCACTAAACCATATATTATTATTGTAAAATCTCCGGCCTTTTAAGTTATTATATATGAGTAATGCATCAGAAGGAATACACATGGAGTCATTGAAGGATCTTGAGTAGACAAATGTTAGCATGGGCCAGAGGCCCAGAACCGTACATATATGGGCCCATCATATTCGGTTCCAAAATTCAGCTTCACCTCCCTTACTGCCTTACACAGTCAGACTGATGAAACAGCTTGTCACTATTAAACTGCAGTGCAAGTAGCTCTGCCATTTACGCAGGGCTAAGGTCATCGCTTGTCGTCCATTAGGTCATTGAAACAAAAAAAGAAAAAGAAAAAGAAAAAGGAAGGGTTAATATCACTTGGTAGAAATTAAATATTATCACAGAACTCAGTTTGTGATTTAAGGTACGAATTCTCAAACAACACACCAGTACACCACCTCCTCGTATTCTAATTAATTCTAACATTAGAACTTTAATTTACTACCAATCGTTCGTGCATTGTGTTTTGTGTGGCTGTGCAATTATCATTCTCGAGATGGGAGCATTACAGATGATGGAACAGCAAGAAACCGACCAGATGGAGATATTGAGTCACAGTCGCCGCCCTATGCTCTGCACCTTATGGAGAGAATTAGACCATGAAACATGAATGAGAGATGACATAACAGTAAAGTGCCTCGTTTGCATGCATGAAGTGGGTGAAATTTGTTTGGAAGACCGTGATCACAAAACCATCACAAATCAGTATCAGATGAATGATGATGATGATCTTGTGTTTGTTGGTTTTTTGTTCTGATGGGTCCCTATCGAGTGATTGAACGGTCAAGATTGATCAGACAGTTAGATCATGTCGTGACGATATATATATATGTCTAATCCATATATATTAAGACAGAGAAGAGAAAACAGAATAAGAGGATGGAGGGAGGGAGAGAGAGGCCGAGTGATTAAAACGCTCTCATGTAATTTTTTAAATTAAAAATAAGTATATTTTTTAGATTTCAATACATTTTTTTAATCTTTATCTAGTGTTCTAACAACACATATTATCATTTTCCTATAAGAATTCATGTAAATGTCAAATTTTGAATTGTTCCCCTCCCCAAATATTTTTTTTTAATGTCAATACAATGGTTAAAATGATTTTGACATTATCCCATTTGCCCTCAGAAACATTACAAACCGAAAAACATAGGATTTCGACATGCTGTAGAGTGTAGACGGAGAATGAATTGGAGATTCCAATAAAATGACATGTAAGCCATTAGTTTGGGAGCCCAATAGCTTTATTCCATTGATTGAATCAATGAAATAATTTTATTTCACTCTTTTATCCCATAGTTCATCGTCCAAAATTTATTGTTTTAATATAGATTTCATTGTTTTTTAAAGCGTAATATAGAATTTATTGTTTTAGTTTTAAATAAATTGTTTTTGAAATTTCATTAAAAAAACAATGAAATTAACGTCCATCCGATAAAACTCATTGACCATGATCTTGTTAGAAAGAACTTTATGCATTGATTCCGAATATGTAATTTTTTTTTTAAAAATCTAACATGTATTTTGAGAAAGAGAACGTTTTAAAATTTTGTTTAAGAAACTTGATCTTCCATGGACTATGAGCTACTTAACACTGCTGTTAGTTAACATTTAAGGCAAATATTTGATTAACGTTTAACTTTTTACTATCCCATGTCTAATATCGTCCGCATCTTATTATCTTCACGTTGGCAATAACTTTTTAGAGTAAATAGAACAGCATGGCTCATGAGCACGAAGCAGTAATCCGAGTAACAGCAAACCAGGCCATACCTGACCGCTCTGGCCAGAAAACCAAAACAGCCAGGCATCAGAGTTGGCATCCTCATCCCATTCCTACTCGAGCAGGGCTGTTGAACCAATGGATCATCGCATGTTACGATCTCAAGTTCTACATCGAACTCTCCAACCTCACAAGCTAGTTTTTTGGGTGTGGTTCTCTCAAGGCTCATATCAAATGGTACCATACTAAATCCCTAATCACAACAGTCTAGAACACTTTCAAGAGAATTACAGACCTCTTTTACTTTCAATCAACTGCCATGACTTAATTGGTATACTATCTCTAAGAAGCCCATTGACGATGCCTCTGAAATCTGAGTAACTAGTTACAAGGTAGAAGCCAAGCTGGCGCCTTTCCCAGATACTGAAGGGACCAAATGCACCACAACCTAGCTAAGACATTGCCTAAAAAAGAGCCATTTCTCTTGTTGTAACAGCCCTATGTCACGCTGAGGGTGACAGCAGATGCTGAGCATTCGCAATGCATGCAAACAGGGGATAGGCATATGCCAGTGCAGGCTTGGTGACATGCCGTCCGCGCATAAATATCCACATCATTCAAATAAAAGGACAGGAAATAAGGTAAAAAAAAAATTCTTTTATTACCTGGCAATACCTGTGCGTTTACTTAAATGAATTTTGTGGCACTTCAACTGCTTCGTTACAGAAGAAGTCATTAGCCCAGAAAAATGATCAAAAACGAGCCGAGAACCAAAGATAAGGCGATTGAAGAAATTTATTCCAGGGGCTGATCAGAATGGGTAGGACCAAATATATCAGGACATGAGCCCCAATTGCCCTGTTCTCTGGCCTCCCAATATCCACCAATATAGCGATACGTGTGGCTTCCTTTATCCATTGCAAACCAACGAGGCTTCCATCCACTCTCTTGCATCTTCCGCGCCTGATTTGCAAAGGAAACAATAGACCAATTAGATGCCATCAGAATAGCCCAAGCTTCTAAGCAGATATTTTAATGTAGATAATGTCCAAGAAATTCTCATCAAAAAGCATCTCCACCCTAGATATTGGTACCAAATTGCTTCATAAGCTTCACTATATCTTGTGATGCATGATATCTAGTGTGTAGATTTTTCCCCATACGTTATAAATTCTGCACAGATGTCGTTAGTATGTGTACTTTTTACTCAGTTGCACATCCTACATTAACACGTCAAAGGCAGGAAAAGTAGAATTTGTTTTGTATCTAAGATGACAAAACCAATCCGAAAGCTAAAATATTAATATCCAAAGGCATTACAGGAACCAGTTATAAAATGCAAAGCAGTGCATAATTTATCCTACAAGCTTCTAAACATGTCCCCAAGAATTATTTGTTCTGTGCTCATTCCACATGGTATTGATGCCCATAAAAATGATAACAATAATTCACCTGACGTTGCTGCTGCTCTAGCCGCAGTTTTTCTGAATTGGCCATATCGAATTCCCCATTCTCTAAACACCATTGATCAGGTCTCAGCCTTGAATCTGTAGGTGGCAACTGTTCCTACACAAGAATAAGGAGGGAGAGGGACAGAAATATTCAATCAAAATGCACAAACTACAGATAGGGCATCCTCATTCTGTAAACAGAAGTATATTTTCTCAACTTTCTGAATATCTCTAGAATAGCGAGAATCAACTAATTAGTCGAAAAGTTGAAACAATTCCATGGATGACTAGTGAGTTCTTCCGGCCTTAATAAATCAAGTATAATTACAGAGTACACCCCTAAATACCATGAGCACGAATAAGTGTGTGTACTGTGAACCCACATACGAACACATACATGGGCACCAGGCTGAATTGCAATCAGCTTGTTATAGCACTCACCTTCAGTCCAGGCATCAGCTCGTTCAATGTAATGGCGAAGCTTGTAAAGTTATAACGAGTGGGAAATCTGGGAGGCTTGCTCCGCTTCCAAAGCAAATGTTGTTCAGAGGGAGTCCCTGGTCCTTTCCCCTTACCAGAATAGTCACCAATCATATAATGCATGCTCTCATCCCACTTTCCAAATAGGGTTGCCACTGTTTTCCCATTCTTATCTTGAACTATACCTTGCACCTGACAAGCATTCCAGTTTGAATAAGTCAATAAAGTCCTTTTGTTTCTTCAAAAAATAATTTCACACACTGATGGAAGCAAAATCCCATCATGTCTTAGTTTTTTTAGTTTTTAGAAATGACGTAAACCGCAGTAAACTATTCAAAAATCTTGGATTTTCCCATCAAAAGATATAATTCAAGTTACTAGTATCAAATTTTAAGAGTGCGTATTGCAAAGCATTGCAATGAGAATGGGATTCAGAATCCAACTGCCATGACCACAAGTTGTGATATAACTTAAAGCCCAAGTTGAGTAAGTAATGGACAATCAATAATTGGATTCCTTTTGCTCACAAAAGGGAAAAAAAAAATGGATAACCATTCTCATTACATACTTGTGCAAGAAAAGTAGCCTCAATATTTGAAAGTAAGAACTGAATTTGAAGCTCAAAAACTTTCACCTAGGACTTAACCCCAGCAAGTTATATTCCCACAATACAAAGAACAGGAGAATAACTTAAAACTGCACAACTTAGGAACATCCCAAAGCAAACATAATGGAATCCTGGCATCAAGTATTTGCTAATGAGAGGTGAATTGGGATCCAGCTTATACAAAGTAAGAACGTAGTCACATTTTTTTTGTGCCCCTTATTTATTAATTTCTATGACAGCATAATGTGGAACTCTGCCACTATTTTGCATCACTTGTCAGGACTATAAAGAATAAGTCACATATGCATAAACTAATTTGATCTTACATCAGCAAATGTAAAACATTTAATATGAGAGGCTGAGAGCACCTGATGAGGATTCCGGTCTATAATAGACTGTTCCTTGAATTTCAGCTTACACGAATATCCACAATTTCCCTCTATACGCATGGTACCATAGTGATCGCAGTATAACTTTCCTAATATGAGATTGTATATTGATGTCGTAACCTGAAAGAAAGAAGTCCAATTTTCAACTTTGAAACCAACGAGGAAAGAACGCTACTTTATTATCAGGTCTTGTACCTTGCTCCATTTGTAAACTTCTCCATCATCAAACTCCAAGGTCAAAATACCAACAGGATCAAGTTGAATTGAACGACCCCAAAATTTGCTTTTCAGATTGCTATCGGCCCAAAATTTCCATCCCGTACCCTCACAATGGCATGCAACAATCATGGGATGATGACTGACCTGACACCAAAGTTCATAGTTATTAGATATTTTCATTCTTAGCATCAACAGAAGGCTTAATTACACATATTTACAAAAAATATTTCCGCTGTGATAAAATTAGAATTTTTATTAAAAAGTAGATTAACGAGAATAAATTCTACATTGCTAATAATATCATCATAATCATCACCGCCTTAATGCCAAACACTCCATTCTGGTGTCAAGGACATATAAAGAAAAAAATAGTTGGAATCACTACATCGATTTTCCTTCGTCACTCAATCCTATCTATATCTATGCTCGCTGCTAATATAATAGCTTTCACCGCCTTGGCTTAATGTGTTACTAGGCAGAATTATATTGCTCTTAATTTGGCAGTGAAATATCAAAAACCACTAAGCAGTTGGGCTGGAGGTGAAATGCATCAAAACAACTGTTATTTAACTCCCCTAAAAGGTACTGGAACTGAGCATTATCATCTATATGCAGCACAAAGTTGACAATAGAAGAAGATTATCCGTTTGAACTCTTAGATACAGAGACCAAACCTTCTCTGAGAAAAAACGAAGGCCTTTGTCTGGGTAATCAGCCTCATACGTTTCCCCAAGTAATGGGTTAAATGGTTTGCAACTTCTTCCATCCGTTGAAGCGTAACCAGACACAGCAAAAGCAGCCACATTAAGAATTCTCATGAGGCTATTACCCTGCAGCATATAAAAGAAAATTCTAATATAAGAAAAGAACTGCACATTTTAATTCATAGAAAGAAGCTTATGGCGCACCACATATACTATTGCAGCATCAAGAGCCTGTGGATACATGATGTGCTTATATTCCTTTTTCTGAATTAACTACTGGGACACAAGTAGCAGAGTTCAAAACGGAGACATCTATCAGATCAGTGCATAACCAAGATTCAACTCCTATGTTCAACTAATTGTTAGAAATAAATTTTAGACTAAAGTTCTGGAAAGTAGATAAAAGCTCTTCCACAATCATATACACAACTCAGATGGAATTACTCATTCTAAATTTCGTCTCCACAAATCATATAACCAAACACACATGACCCAAACTTCACTGAAACTTGAAACAATACTGCGTGCATTTTTATAATTTCCAAAAAAAAAAAAGAGTAAATGAAGCAGTAAAAAGTTTAAGTAGTATGAATATGTTGAAAGAAACAAGGTTTCAGATGAATACAGAAGAATGGAAAGAAAAAGTGTAAAGATACTTAATCGATATAAATTGGTGCATCAACTGAGCATGACATGCAAAGTAATATGAAAGACGTAGAGTGGCAGATACTTTTTCCATAGGAAAGCATTAAAGCAATATAAAATTAGTCGTATGAGGAGTGAAACCATAATACCATCAAATTTGTATATTCAAACTTACTCTTTTTCCCCATTCATATGCCCGGTCAATGAGATACGAATATTCCAGATCTTCAAAACACTTCTGTAAAGAAGAGAGAGGCTCATTAAAGTAAACTGGAAGACAAACTCTACTGAGATCCTTTCCGATGTTATCCTTAATCATTGACCAAAGACTGACACCCTTCTCTTTTTCAACTGGGTCTGGTAATTTCTTACGCCGCTTAACATAGGGGTAGTTTCTTCGAACAGATTTCATTGAAGGATCAATGTCGTCATCAGATTCCATTGCCCATAGCCCATCATCATCAGTAGAGAAAGACAATGTCTGAAGATCAGACCCATTGCTTCTGAAAGAACTAGATGAGAGAAAGTCACGTGTCTCAAAGAATGTATTATCCTCATCATCTGTTTCTTCCTCTGCAGCATCAACTCTTTCATTATCCTCATCAGATTCGCTCAGACTTCTTTCTGGTGGGAAGATGAAAGTGGTGAGTTTTACTGCTAAAACACACATGCATACACCGACTCACGCTGACACAAACTATTGAAAACTTCCAGACCTCTTGAGAAAGTTACGTCATATCATTGGTACTAAAAATGACAGTCAGCACATGGTCAAGTAATGAGAAGATAAAAACGAAAATATGACTGACAAATTGAAAGCATAGTAATGACAGAGAACGAGAAAAGCAACTGCCAGGCAGCGGGGAAGTGTCATTACAGTAACATAACTTATAACAAGTAAAACAGCAATCAAAACACAGTCCAGAGAAATGAACCATATATTTTTACAGGAGATATCATATTGCCTAACATTCGATGGGCTGATGGATGAATGTTAGTACTTGGCAAGCAAGAAGTAAGTTAAAGTTGCATATAACAACCACATTGGGATAAATCTTTCAAACATTATCAGTCCCACGACCAACAGCCAAGCAGACTATCAAAATTCTTAGATTTGATAAGAGCACTTATACTTTAAAGTTTCAATACACATGCTTTAAGACCACTGATGGGATCATGGAAACATTGATATGTACAGGCTGATTTAATGGACAAGTACATGAACAATCTTAAGTTAGCCATATGATTAAGAATACGGAATAAGGAACAAAAAACAGTGCGAGCTTTCCAAATTTTGGCAGTTTAAGTGGATTTAACTGATAAATAAGCTATTTAGCAGTTAAAATAAGCCAGAAATGCCTCATTCCTAACTGAAACCAAAAATTTCAAAGATTGCATTGAAAGCACAGTCCAAGTGTAATAATATGGGGGATAAAGTGTTTGCATTTCGCAGTGGCTTACAAACAAACTCGTGCTAGTAATGAGTTCTCTTGCGTGAAAGCTTACCACTATATTTTTCTTGACATAACACAGAGGATGCCCCTTGGTCATTCAGCTGTTTTTGGCTCTCATCCACAACCGTATTCTCCAGATCAACCTTTTCTGTCTACACAATATCGTATAAAATGCAATTTCTTAGCAGACACGAAAAATAAAAAAAGTACAGCCACATACAAGAATCCAAAAGCTCAAGTGAAACAAGCATGCACAATATTGATAAAAGATGTAATGGAAGTTGAAGCGGGGCGGGGGTTGCCGGGGGGGGGGGGTGTGCAGGCTTTCTTTTATCTTCCAAGCTCCTAAAAACATACAGTGGACGTAATTTTCCTTTAATACTAAACAAGCTACATCATGACTGTCATTAGCAATATATGAATTCTAGAATAATAGGGATCTTGCCAAACACAATTCTTAATAGAATAATTTGATTAACACTTCTGTCCTCAGTTAATGTCCTGAAACATTTCATGAAAATTATGGAGGCCATACTATTGAGCCCAAGAGGTAACGTAACAAATAACAATCGCTACCTTGCTTCCAATTATCATACATTGTGATTGAAGAGAAATTTCAGAGAATTTATGATGTATCATAAGCCACTTGCTCATTCCTCCGGAAGTATCGCACTTGTATACTTAAAATAAAGAGTTGCTGTCAGTCCTTTCATAGATACAGCAGAAATTTTTCTATGATAATAGGTAAAAACTCTTTTACATCAACAAGAAAATATATCATTGACAGCTAAAAAGCATTTGATGGGCACCTACGCATTCTTTGGAAGGAAAATGACCAGAGACTATTAAAACTTGCTGAATTTGAATAAATATTAGTGCACTATACCATCATTCCATCACCAAACAAAGAACCTAAGTCGGGGAAATCGATCCTGTAATCTACACTAGAAGTCTAAAGTGATAACTCTTGCCTCTAACAGTAACTCTACCATTGAAAGGCAATCTCCCGAGCACTTAAAACCACCACCGTTACCACACAAACACTGTAACTCCCTCAACCGAAACCATCAACAAAACCATATATGCAGAACGATGATCAGTTTTTTTACGACCTCTATTGCCCTCAGAGGCTCAGAGCAAGTGCAGTGCCACAAATTGCCAGACTAACACAAGGAGGATGGAAGGTTGTGGTAGATTGGCAACTAACATAAGACTTTGCCATGCCATGAAGATATATACATTAGATAATATTGTTTGGGCATCCCCTATTTATGATGGGTCGCATCACACCCCAGTTATTGATATATGAACACAGGTGCTAGGTCCAATTGTGTAAGGAACACGTTGCATAGAAGAGAACCCACACAGTACATTCAAATTGATTTCTCTTATGGATTTACATAGACAAACCCAAATTTTGTGGGACAAAATCTTTGATGATGATGATGGTGAAAGGAAAACACCTAGTTTAGTCTGCAAGGCCACCATAGTGGTGGAAACTTCCGGCAAGGGCACATGCATGCAGTATTACCCACACATTGCGATTCTCCGTGAAGAGTTGTTTTGTGGCTGACACAAACAACTTTACCATTTAGAGTTGCCAAGTTTCTAGGAAATTTTGCATAAAGGCACATCTATATTCAACACAAAGTTAAGCTATCAGATATTTCCATTGGAATACTGTAAAGAACATTGAAAATCTAGGATGACCATAACAGTAGGCAATATGAGGTATCTGAAGTCCTAGGTGACTCACAACACAATCTACAAAAACATGGTAACTGCAGATCTATAAGTCGAA
The DNA here is from genome assembly GCF_013401445.1 of Tripterygium wilfordii. Taxonomy (NCBI): domain Eukaryota; kingdom Viridiplantae; phylum Streptophyta; class Magnoliopsida; order Celastrales; family Celastraceae; genus Tripterygium; species Tripterygium wilfordii. The sequence goes on from NC_052242.1 coordinate 2,833,984, forward strand.
GTAAAAAAGGTTGACAAAACATTGTGACTAAACTCATATTGTAGGTAGGACCGTAGGAACATTATGATAACAAAGCTACACTGCAGTGTTTAAAAGCAATATTCTGGTTATTCTAAAGCAAGTAACAACAAGCTATTTAAATTTTAATAGGATTTTTTATGTCCTAAAGGAGAAATTGCAACAACTTTTATACAAGAAAACTCTCAAGAAAGGCAAAAATCTATTGCACAATCTAGGGATGTATCTCATATTCCCATAATAGTAGAGCAAACCAAGTTTCTTCCTGATCTATTGTGTGCATTGAATTCAAGAGCAGTAAAGAGAGCTATTGGTCCATGTTGTCCATTCAACAACTAATTTGAGCCTCTCATGTAAGCCTTAACCCTAGCCACTTAAATCTAAAAGGAAGGAAAAGTAATACATACACTACTATAAACCAAAAACAATCATCATTTTCATTTCAATTTGAAAAAAGAATTCACTTGAGAGTTAATTGAAAAAAATTACCTAAACTGTCCCTCTAAGAAAATCTATACAGAGGAATCAATGAAGGGTTGAACAATTAACATCTCCTAACTATACAACAAAAAATCGAATCAACATCTCAGGTGAAACAAAAGCAAACCATCACAGACCACACTTTACACCATCTCCAAGAAATTTAATACGTAGCTTTGAAAAATTGTTGAGTATCCTGAAATGCAGTGGAAACTGTAGAGGAAGAAGAATTCCGAATTTGACGTTTCCTAATGTTCATGACATGTACCTCTAACTGGCGGAGGGTGTCCATGAGGAGCCATTGCTTCTGCTTAAGCAACCCAACCTGATTCTGAAGAGCAGAGAACTCATTTCTCATGATCTGCTCGCTATCGACGATTGCTGCTTCGCTTAAACCCTCTTCCTGGAGTCGCTGCCTCAACTTCTCTGTTGAGACCATTAGGTTGTCCGACGGAGCCATCAGCTCGCTGTTTGACATACGCGGGAACATGTCCTTCACTGCCTGCAATGCCTCCATCCATGCCGTTCGATCATCTCGCGTCTCTGCCCGTAAATGGAGCCTCTTCGTGCCGGTGAATATGGAGAATTTCTTGTCGTCTGATCTGCTTTCACGAATCGAAGAAACCTGCAAGAATACCAAGCCATGAACAAAAAAGGGAAAAAAATAATTAAAACTCAAACTACTATCAAAATTTGAGCTGAAACCAAATATTATCAGATGCAATTATCCGGCCGAATTTATGCCAGAACAGAACTTCGAACCAAAATTTCTATCCAAACAGCTTAAAAAACACATTAATATTCCACAATTAACGGAATCAAGCCACGAAAAAAAAAAAGAATTCAAACTCGAAATGAACCGAATAACGACTGCATTTGACGCGGACCTTAAGGTGTACTTCGCCAAACGGCTTGCGCCTGCGCTGCGAGGGGTTCCCGTGACTAGTACTCCTAGAAATCCTGCGCAGGGACTCTTCACCAATAACCTTGCATCCTTTCTCGGTCTCCTGGTTAACGATGATCTTATCAGGTCCATGAATCTTGTAATAAGACACCACACCGTCCTGCAATACAAACCACCTCGGCCTCCATCCTTTCCCGTAATTCACCCACTTATAGAGTATCCCCGACACCCCGTTCCCTACTATGTCGTTAATGACGGCGTCCACCGCCGGTGCCTCCCTACTCAGTCTATTTACATCGACGCCGTTCTGTTGGCTGTGATTCATCAGATTGTGGATTTGTGAATTAGAGCGAGCATGGCGGTTGTCGGATCGCGCGGATGTGGAAGTCATGACGGAGAGGTACGGCAAGGGCTTAGCTGGAGAGGCAGTGTGATCGGTCACGGTGGAGACACAGCAGAAGGTATGCATTGGTGGAATTCAAAACGAACGAAAGAGCTCGCAAACCCGACGTGGAGGCGCAGTGGTCAAAGCGATGGAGGCGTCTGCGGTTAAGGAATACGAGAAAATCTGGTTCGTTCTCATGTTATGCTGAACAACAAAAAATGAATCAATCGGAAAGAAAGGAAAATGATGAAGAGAGAGATAGAGAGAGCGGGTTGCTTGGAAAGCTCAGATACGTTGAAAAATAAGAAAGAGGATAATCAAAAGCAGAGGAATATTGAAAACTAAGAGATCGGTTAGGTTTGAATTTTTGAAGGGAGAAGTTTGAGCGAGAATTCCGGTGGAGGAAGAAAAGGTGTGTGGAGTGGAGTTGCCGGAGAGACAAGGAATCAGTTGGCACAGTGAATGCTTTTGGCGAAATTAAATGCAGGGCGGTAGTTCTAAAACGACAGGACATGTCGCCGTTTTTGCTATCTTTTAATTTTTATTATTATTTTGGGGGTTAGAGGGATTTGTTCGTATGTGGCATGATGTATGGAGAAAAGAGTATACTCTATAAATCTAAATTAATTTTTATTAATTGGCAGGTAATAAAAGTAAACCTAGTTGTATAGGACTAATTAGTAATTAGTGCCGTCGTCATTATGAGAAAAGTAGAAAACATATATGAGCCGGCATGACAGCCCAAGTGAGCGACCGGGGATAGGACCTGCACAATAGTGCATAGGTCGTATGACCGACGCACCATATTGTTTCGATCAGAATAAATATAATTTTTCTTTCAGAAAAGAAAAATATCATTCAATTCGTTATGCTAAATATTATACATTTAAATTTTTTTGTGCACAGGACATAGAATCTGTGCATAGAGCATAGGTCCTCCCCGAGTCCCCAAGTGAGGGCTGCATCTTGCTATTGATTCCATCCAAAAAAAATCAATTGGTGATAAGTCTGGTACAAAACAACCAATGCATCAAAATATGTTTTAAAATTTTGAAAAAAAAATTTAATAGATAGACATATCTTAACATTGTGAATGTAATAATGTTATTTTTTAAAAAAAAAAAAACAATTGATTCATAAAAAAGTCATATCGATTTTAAGCAACATTTTTTTATTTCATGTAATTTTTAGATAAAATGACAAATAGCGTAGTCTCAATGTCAAGACTATCTTTAGGAATTTATAATTTTTGTATGCGTCTAATAATAAATGAAAGCTTTTGGTCTTTACCAATTATTAATGAGATCAATTTAATTAAGACACCAATGAGAGGTGGTTCGGTTGATAATCGGTTGGGTTATACATATGTGTGTTTAATGTTCAATTGCAACGAAAAACATATTTCTCGACGATATTTCAAAAAAAATAAAAAATTAAGAGTGTCAACCAAAATAAACCCAAGCCTCAAAATGATCACGTAACCAATGGCATTCTTATACTCTAATACTCTTCTTCCGCGAAAGTTCTCTTGAGTTATCGTTGGAGCGTGTGTAACTCTATCTTTATAAATATGAAAAAGAAGTTCCCAATTGTGTTGTCAATATGCTAAGATTTGGCGTGTGGTGTCTTATTTGTATTCATTAGGAAGCATATCCACACGTATCCATCCTCAATTGAAAGAATCCACAACAAGTCGGGTGACAGCCTAATTGATTCTCATTCTTGTATTTATACATTGTGGTCAATGGTTCAATCCTTGTGAATAGCATCCACACGTATTCATTAGAAGCATAGATGGTATATATCATAATAATAATAGAGTACAAAAGCAAATAAGAAGAGTAAGAAGGAAGGATTTGGAAATCTTATATGATGAAGATTAGAAAATACTTCACTCACCCAACACCAACACAACGTAAAATTTTGTTTTACATAAATTATTAGAATTATAGACGAACATGTGTAGCCTGTTTGACATAACTTATTTTCAAGCTTATAAACTAATTTATATAGGCTTCAAAATTGAAACTTATTTTAGAGTTATGTTTATTAAGATAATATTATGTATAATATTATAAACTTTTTTATTTTATCTTTTAAATGAAATTTAAATAGATTTTTTTAGAGCCCGTAAGCTAACTTATGTTATAAGTTTCACCAAACACCTGATAGTTTATTTCACAGCTTATAAACTAATTTTTCACAACTTATAAGCTTAACTTACTTTGATAGCAAATAAATCCATGGATAGAATTGTAATGTTGCAATTTAGAGGTCACATGTATAATTATTCAAACTAGTTTCTCACATACATTATGTAGGATAAGGTCGGCGTGAATTTGAAAAATTCATGAAAAAAAGAAAAGAAAATGAACACGTGGAAAGGACCAGTTGTTGCGGAGTACCATAGAACAAAGAATCGGCCAATCGGGTATGATAGGGTTGACTGAAAAAGAGGCAGTCAAAGACTCAAAGGTTGCAGTTAGTGACGTGTCGAACATTCATTATTATATACATCGTCCTCATACTGGTTCCAACTCCTCATCCCTTTAGCAACCACAATGATAATTTTTTGTTAGGGACAGCAAAATTGGTTGGAATAAGTGTTTTATTAATGTGATCGAGACAACAAAATATATTGATACAACTATATAAATTTGATAGATTGACTTTTGTGTAATAAAGGTGGGATCCATTATCGATTTAAATGAAAAAATGTGAGAATATGTGAGACATGGGCCCCATTTTGGGCAAACATGTAGGCATTGCATGTGTTCATGCCTTGATGTTGGGGCAATTAAAAGGAGACAAACAAATAGGCATTGCTGGAGCATAAAAAATTTGATGGGCCAAGAAAGACGTTTTTTTGGCACTCATGCCCTAATAAATTGCAACTATTGTGGTTGCCCTTAAGCCATGTGGAATCCAACTGTGGATACTTCTCTTTCTCTTTGATTCTTCCAATAGTTTTTCAGTTTAGGCTTCGTTTGAAAACAATTTGAGATTATGTTGTCTAAAATATTTTCACTATTTAGTTCAACAGTATTTTTATATTGTCCAAATTACTGTAGTAAATTACATAAAAAGACATATGAGAAGAGTATATTTGAAGAGTGGCTGTATCGACATCCAAAAAAGTGGTCTTTGCATCCCATTTACGACATGCGTGCCAATAATTTGAGTATTCAATTATTGAAAAGTCTGTATTATATATTAAAATTTATAGTATTTTTAATTTGCTTATCATCTTTAATGTTACCAACACCTAAGAGAAGCTCTGATATACGTAATATCATAAAAGAATGCAGAATCTTCGACATTTACCAAAAAATAATCCTACTAATTTTTTTTTTAAAGAAAACACAGAATAATTATTTTATAATAGATCTAACGCCCAAGATAGGATAATCGAGACGCTCTCATATAATTTCCTCTCATATCATAGAAGAAATGTAGAATCTTCAATGTTACCAAAAAAAATAAAAAAGCACAGAATAACTATCTTTTATTTTTAAAATAGGGATTTGGGGAGGGGGTAGAATTCGAACCCACGACCTAATGGGTGAGTGATTCTTTACATGCAATGTCATTGCCGTTCAACGAACGACTCAAATAACTATCTTATCATTCATGTGATTGGGTGTGAAGTCACTAGATAAAATAAGATGGAGCCTTCTCACGCGCATTAACAAGTTAATTATGTTTGTCGATTTGGACTCTTGTGGTCATTTTCTCACATATCCCACTTAATAAGAGCATTTGTTTGATTCTCTCTCAAACCTTTTTAGGCCTACCATACCATGTTGGCCATGTGAAGTTCTACACAACATTTTGACTGATTTTTATTCCTTTCTTCTCCATCTCACTCTCTTAAAGAGAGAACAATCCGTGTCTACATTTGTTGAATGTGACCTTCACATCTCCATGTCTCTATGCCTTACACAACTTAATCGCTTTCCAATATACATTTCCCAACCAATTGCCAGGTAAGCACATGCTTCCAGTCCCAGCAAACTCAACCACTAAAAGTCCACCATACCCATAATCAGGGGCCCCCGGCGGGCCACACAGGCCGCCACCCAGGGCCCCAGAATTCCGGAGGCCCCATATTTTTGAAAAATTATTAGTATTATAGTAGCTCCAATCTTAACTTTTTCTTAAAGAGGGTTCTTTTTTAGAGCTCGTCTAGGCCCCCCCGGGAGACTCAGGTACAGACACAAGGCTTGTTATAATGCAAGATGTTCACTTCCTTCTCATTATGCATATACTTGATGAAACAAGACTATCTGTAATATTTAATGGTCATGAGACAGGGTCAAGTATGAGACAATTACTCAGCAATCGTACATGACCCCACAAACACTAAATCGACACAAGGAATTCAACACATCTGAAGCAAGAGAGAAGCCCAAAAGAGACAAAAACTAACGAGTCTGACTCTTATGGGTTGAATTTTGACCCCTTCAACTCTTTACAATTTCACTATAAATATCTGAATAAACTTAGACATAGCACCTTCAGGATTTCATAACACAAAAATAGGAAGGATGAGTTTAACACTCACATGCTCTTTGCAGTCCTTTTGAGGAAAAACTTAGACCTCAAATATAATTTCTGCAATTCAGTTGGAGACAATGTTTCTGTAACATGGACCCCAAAGACAATTAAATATCAGTTGCACTAAAACCTTTGTCAGTCTACATGTGGGGAGTGATAGTGTCCCTCACTTTCTAAAGAAAAAAAAAAGAGACAGATACGTAGAGGAAAAGGAAGAAGGAGACAAATAACAACAAATCATAGGACATACCAATGTCGGATTGTTGGATTGAACTAGTGCCCCAAGATATCAACCATTCATCTTATTGGGAAAAAAGAATCTTCATCCTGCATGTCTCTTATGAGCAACAGTGGTAAGAGGCAGTACAATCCATTTTTGCATCAAAACTGTGAATCTCTTGAACTACAATATGTTCACATCAGGGATCACAAAGGATTGCTTTATTAACAGCTACCTGTATATAAATCGAGCGTGCTAGAACCGTAAATGGAATCAAGCAACTCGAAGACCATTCCCGTTTATAATCAAACAGCTCTAATGCCATTCTAGTATTCTATATAATTCAATAGATTGAATAAGTGCCAGCATAAAAGGATAAATTATAGATAGCAACAATTCTTTAATGGTAACCATTTTGTAACTTGACAACTGTATCCAGAGGAAAAAGCTAGACAAAGATCTTCATTGAAGTTTCCTTCTGATTAGTCCTTTGAAGAAATCAAAACTGCAGGCACATGAGAAGAAGCAACGTGAGATTAGCAATAAACCAATGTAAATTATGATCTTGGTTCCGCATCCTAATGCATCAATGTAAGATCAACAATATCACATTGATTACCACACAATATGGAAAGTTTGGAAATTCTGGTGGAAGGCAACATGATGATAGAGAAATAACTCATTGAAAAGATATATTTGACATGTTCCAACTCTTGAAAAGATAGATAGAATAACATGGTCCCTAGGGGCCATCTTTTCATTAATGCAGACAACATATCAAACAGTTGTCAATTATCGCTACAGGGCCAGAAATTCAAATGAGCAATTACATGGAAAATATCAGAGCGAACTTCTAAGTGCACAAAGCACCAAATCTTCACTATTTGAACTCTTGACATGATGCACCCAAACCTGATTTTCTAAGTGCACAAAGCACCAAATCTTCACTATTTGAACTCTCGATATGATGCACCCAAATCTCAAATCAGGTACTTAAAATAGATGGCTTCCAACATAAGCAGGGTTCATGTGTGTTTGCCAAACTGAAAAAATTTGCTCATTACTAAGGAAAGTTATATCTTCAACAATTATCTAGCCCAAACGCTAGGTGAATGACTTATGGGTGGATAGAGATCCTGAGTTTCATTATCAACAGCCATAAAAAAAAACCCCTAATAAAAAAGTGTCGAGAAAAGTCTCACATTGCTAAAATAAAGATCTAATGGACATGTTATGAGCCCATGTGTTCCGTAACTAAGTAAGACGTGTTTTAAAGCTGTGAGACCAGGAAGGCCCTGTGATGGGTTCCGCTTGGACTTAAACTTGGGAAAGCAGACAATATCTCACAATGATAGTCAAGTTTGGGCAAGGGAGTCCATTGGTGTCTCCTAACAAAGAGAAACGAGGAAGATCATAAAAAGCTGTGCTCATTGTCGTTTACTGATACAACGAATTGGTCAGCAGTGTCTCCAAAGTCAAATAGACAAAGGCAAGAGTTCATATCCAACAATAGCTGTCACATGCAGCAGACGCTAGCTTTGCTAAAATTTTTAAAGATGACTTGGATTCAAGAAGCTCCACTAAATTTGAAACCAAAGGAGAGGTCCAACACATGAAATAATATGTTCAGAACCAGAAGTCTAGTCTCTCTAACAATTATAGATATGGTTGAACTGATGTTAATTACTGCAGAATCAAACATAATAGTTACGAGCTGAACAGAAGTAGAATCAAACATAATAATGTAGAACAACATCAGAATCAAACATCATAATAGCCTAAGACAGAGCAATTGAAGACATAAAACTATTAGCATGTATCCATTCTTTTCAAAAAGCAATTTGCGATTCCCAAAAGATGCTGAAACAGCAAACGAGAAACTGTTTGAAGATAACTTTTTGTTCTTCCATCTGTTTGTAATTTTTCTCAGAATGAAAGAAGGAAAATCCATGGCAGAATAGCTCTTCATCATATCACAATGAGACCATCTAGAAACATATGAATAATTGGTCAATCAAGCTTTTCCAAAAAATGTCTTTTAAAATTTAAACTATACCTATTGCCATCAGGGTGAAGCTCACACAGTTGATTGTCTTCTGCAATAGCTAATAAATATCCTGATGATGTTAAACCCTGCAGAGCAAATAAAAGAAAAAATGGAAAGGAAACATTTTACTCCAAGTTTCAGCTCCAGCAATACCCCATGGAGGAGAGAAGGAAGGATGCGAAACTTGGCACTAGTAAGTAAGATGGAATTTCTATTGTACACTATTCTATCTTCAAGGAGCAGATAATTATCCCCTTTCTGTCAAGTATTTATCTTCATTCGTTTGTAAATGAACTGCACAGACATTGTTTACTGTGAACTAAACTGGAACATTTAAAAGGCCTCTTATGTCTTGCACCCAACTCATTCATCCATGAAGCACAATTAAAATGACAAAATGACAGAAAGAGACTATCTACCTAAAGCAATACGGCTGAAGTCTCAAGGTAGAGGTTTCATTAAAAAATTCACCCAGATATGGAAAGAAAAATAAAGTCCCAGTTTGATCATATTCCAGAAAATAGAAGTTACCCTCAAGTTGATCTGATAAAAGAGCCTAGTTGGTGGCCTCTGCCAATGTATTCACATCGAAATTTTTAAAGAAAAACTTTTTGAAGAGAGAATTCTGTCACTCATACCTGAACTGTAACCACATTTTCCACCACTTGGTCGTCATTGTTTTCCTGTACTATAACTCTCTGTCCACTGCATGCATGAATCAAAACAAAATTTAACTGTATAAGTTTTAACACTTGCACGAACGATTATATACATATGAAAAATGATAAAGTTTCTACGAAAATCAAAGTCTGATCATGACTGAAAATTTTGAAATCAAGCTTTGGCTAATTGGTTCAGACTGGTTGAGTGGTGGGGATACTTGGTGTGGAAACTAGTCAACCAATAGTCTAATACCAATAGAAATCGGTCTTCGAGTGGGTGTAGTAGGTTTTGCCTCAAAATACCAAGTACGAAATCCAATGGTAAAAGGGTTGCAACTTGCCATAGTGAATAGTCTTTCAATGTCACAACTTTGGCATTTTCCACATAACTAAAACTCTATATTGGTGAAAAACATTGCTAGATAGAGGTTTTTATCTAGTACTGTAAACAGCAGAATAGCAGTAGTTGACACATATATATATATAAAGAACCTGAATGCACCATACTATAAATTTATGCCGTTCTTCTCTGGGAAAAAAAGAAAAGAAAGAAATACATGCAATCTCTAGTCCAACCCTGATGGGCGTGAATTTAAATACACAAATCATGTGGGCTGTGGCGCAGCTTTAGCCATATGCACAAGCAAATAGAACCATCAGTGTCCTTTCTAATTCAAGTATTGTACAAAAAATTACACAAGAGAAGAAATAACACAACAGAGAATGAAAATTGCAATCTGACCTATGTAACCATGTTTTATAGTACAGCCCCTCAAGTGTTTGAAATCCTGCATGATATTCAACATAAAGAAAAATAAGAGTGGTGTTATCCTTAGTACTGAAGAGAATTTTAGAGGGGAAAAGAGCGAGAGAGTCACCAAGCAGTCAGAAACCTTTTACAGTTATTAGAATGTCAGGCGACTAGACAGGTTTAGGCTGGAATGTCAGATGTGTAGACAGGTTTCAGAAGTTTTTCCTCATTTGGAATGGAAATCTGGTGCAGGTACTAAGGAAAAAAGAGTATTTATGGACGACTTTTGGGTTCATCTTCCCCACAACTATGATTGCAACTGTAAACGACTTGGCAATGGCAAGGAAAAATAAAAGCCAGGAGAGTTGAGCAAGCTGTTGGTGTGAAAGATTCAAAAAGTTTTGGACAAGAATCACCGCTAAAGCAGTGAAAGATCTATAAGCTAATTTTAAGTACCCAAATAAGAAGCAGTTGATTGCTCTGATTAGTGATACCCAGTTGATCAGGCACCCAGAGCGGACACCTAGAATTTACTGATTTAAAACCAGAATAGTATCTAACAGACAATGAGCAATTGCACTGATGGTTGCAGGAGCAATAACCATCCGAAATAATAAGCTTATTTGATATTTCTTATTTTATTGTCAATCTTGGTGAACTGTGGAATGAGGGTACTCTACTACTTGGAAGAACATAACTAATTAACTATGAAACAATCCAGCGGCCTGGAAAAAGTAATACAAAGCAAGCTCATAAAAATATTCCATCACACAATGTTCAGCTATTTTGAAACATTTTGCCTTAACTTTCTTACCTAGTTACCTTCAAAGATATTGATTGAATATCCATTACCTTATCTAAATTGATATGGACCAGATTTTTCCTTCTTCATATGGTGTATGGAGGCAAATAGTGTAATTTTCCTCTGTCCATAAAGGACAATTGAAAGATAACTACATGCAGTCATATTTAGTTCACAGAAATAGCAGTACCCTTGTGATCTAGAAGCCAGAAGAATCATTGAATGATTTAGGTTATGCATAGCAAAGGATTGATTTGATTGAGTATTGGAATGAAAAATATGACAATGGAAGTGGCAAAGCAATGATTACAACATCACCTTGATTTATGAAAAGGTCATAAAAGTTCTCAAACTTGTTAAAAAATGCTGCAAGTATGTCTTCTCTTCTCAATTGACATGCAGCAGCAGACAATTCTCTTAGCTTGTCATTCAAGCATGTTGTTGGTTTCCCGTTATCAACATTCAAACCAATACCTGCAATATCAAGCTTAGTTTTCAGTTCTCTACAGAATGTAATCAGCCTTTCTATTGCAATAGCCATGGAACCTTATCTACATACTAAGTTTGTTAAAACAAGCTACCTATGTTGGTGTTTGGTAGTTGGAAAGGAACAAAAGAGTAGCATATCAGCCAAAGGACTATTCTATTTACCTGCACTGACGTCGAACTTCTTTGATCTATAAGCTGAGGTGCAAAGAATGCCTCCTACTTTAAAGCCATTTAGGTAAAGATCATTTGGCCACTTTATTCTAACGTCAAGATACGGTAATCCCTGAAATACCAGATTTCCCAAATTCATGACTATCAGTTTCTAAGCTCCAAAATAACATATCATTCAAAATGTGGAATTCAAAATGAAAATGTAAACATCATTTATAGGGAAAATTTCTTCAAAATTCGTGATATAAACAGCTGTGAAAGTCCATCAATGATTCAGATCCAAATTTAACTTGCTTTCACCATATGAAATTTAACTTACTTTCACCATATGGCCCTTTATATAAGAGCAACCACAACAAACTGAAAGGTCCCATTAAGTCTTATTACTACAATCCTACAAGCTGTAATGCCACTATATTTCCTAGAATGAACACTCTGCATGCAATCAAAAATTATCTCCCTATACATATTGCACCCATTGGATTAAGGACCACAAGCATATCTCAATAGAAATTGATGGCTGCCATAAATAAGCAGATTCCATAATCAATAAATCATCCACTCGAAGGAAAAGGTCAACTTCTAGACCAAAATGCAGCACACGTGCCTGATCAGTACTAAATTAACACATAGTCACATACATATTTCTAGGTATATTTCTTCCGTCCCCAGATTAGTCACACACGTTTAACTTTCAGTATTTTCTAGTTAGGCCCAACAGGTTGAACTCGAAACATTATCAAAAATGAAGGAAGAGAAAACTCTTGTTTGGTATCTTCCCTATTAACTTGTATGGACTTACTGAAAAAGTAAAACATATGACCAAAAGGACTTACATTTCTGTCACACACATCTTTTATTGCCTCTGTGACTGCAAGAGACACTACGTATTGTAACATAGGCACCGTTCGTCCATCCTCCATTTGCACGGTAAAAGAAAATAGAAGGCAGCCTACGGGAGATTCCCACACATTCTTTGACCGGCCTGCACCAGAATCAGGCATCCCATCTCACCATAAAGTTTTAAAAAATTGATGACATTTGCCTAGGTCAGTAAATATCACTCAAACCTCTTCCTTTGTATTGCACATCTGCTACACAAACAGTACCAATTGGAAGCTCGCCAAAATTGCTGTTGTCAAAGACTAAAACAAAATTAACATCTTAATTAACCCAAATTCAATCTTAAAAACAATATTCGGAAATTCCATTACACGGATGCTTACCGTGACACAACGTCTTGAGTGGATGGCAAGCGGGGGGACCAAATGAGTAACCTGCCAAACCTACCGGTCGAAAGAGAACTCATGAACAATTCCACATTGAAAGACTGTTCTTTGGATTCTTTATCATCCATTTCTGCCTGCAAAAGCATCGATACTTCGCTAATATCAGGAAGTTTAACAGAGTTATTGTTCTTCAGTGATTTCGCTACTTCCTTCTCAGAGCTCGATTTCCCGCAGAGCACCAGCGTACAAGACGAATTGTTTTCCATATCTGAATTCAACGGGAACTTAAGAATAAGTATTCAAACCTTAGACGCTACAAAACAAGCACTCGTTGACGCATATATATAAATGTAGGTGACGATCGATAAAACCTGTAGCGGCTGTAGAGAGGCTGGAGAGATTCCTATTTGCAGAGACGAGTCTTCGAAGAGAGCGAATAGCTAGTGAATAAGTATACAGAGTAACGTAACTGGGGTAAGATGCGAATGGCATGACCTTCTGCGTCTTTTGAAATTTGAGGCTGCCGGAGGTTGAGCGAACCCACCAAACTGGCTTGGGAGACGGAGGAAACAATACGCGCTACTGTCACTGGACTGTTAGATGCAATTGTCACCGACTCATCCAGACCCGTTGATTTTCAGTTGGGACATATATATGGGTCCCATCGATAAATCGAACTGTAACTAAATTTAAGGTGGTAAAACTCTGTTGGGATGACTAAATTTATTCCATTCGAATTAAATTAAATTTGAATATACATTATCTTTGTTGGAAATTCGGGTCTAAATATAAATTTTTATTCAATTTAAAATTGAGTTTGAGTCTAAACACAAAAATGTTATTCGATTTACTTGTCTGAATTTAAATCAATTCAAATTTACTCAATTAAGTATGTCAAAATATTCAAATATTTCATAAATACGTGTTTTTGTGTGAACCGGAATCCACGTGTAAGCCACCCCTAACTAAATTGTTAGATGCAATTGTCACCGACTCATCTAGACCCGTTGATTTTCAGTTGTGTGGGACCTATTATGGGTTAATTGCACTCCACGTTTTCCCGTTCACACCTCAAAATTAGGAAACCCCATTAAAATTTAACCTATTCTGAATACACCCATTTTCATGTTTTTTTAAAAAAAAAACCCAAAGACATCCCAAAAGTAATCTCACTAGGCACCATCATCTCCTTTTTCTCTCCCTAAAGAGTTCAAGTGTTTCCTTGACAAAACCATTAATAACTAATGCAACACTAAGAGTTGTCCAGAAAACCACATTCTTCTCTCCCATTTCATTAAAAACTTGTTGTGCCTCTCTAATGCTCCCATACTTGGCACAAAGATCCAGCAATGCATTAGACAATAAACTGACCTTAGTGAACCCATCAGGCTCAACACCTTCCAAAGTCATGTCCCATATAAGAGTCAGAGCCTCCGTGGACCTTCTGTTAAGAGTAAACCCATTAATCACAGAATTCCAAGCCACGAGATCTCTTTCAGTCATTAAATCAAACACCTTGTATGCACTCTCTATATACCCACAAGCAGCATAAAAATGAACTAATCTATGAGAGGGTAACAAAGATTGTGGCGTCAATGGTGCGGAAAGAGCGATGGTTTGCGGACGCTGTGGACAGCTGGGGATGTTTGACTCTATTAATGACAAGAAATCAAGGATAACATGGTGCTGGGTATCCTCATCGTCAGAGCTCTCTTCGTCGTCGGAGCTCTCCTCATCGTCGAAGATGAGATGTCCTCTTCGCCCATCATTGTTGATAGAATGTGGTAATAGGTGAGGTGAGAGACGAAATAGAGAGGGAGAGGGAAGAAAAGAGAAGAAGGAGGGAATGTGAAATAAGTTGGCGCTTGGGGTGTTTTTCAGATTGGTATTTTTGTGTGAAAAGGGGTGGGAATGGAAATCTGTGGAGTGCAAATAGTCCCAATCTTTGGCAATTCGTAAGCGTCTAGTGCTGTCGAGCTGCGTTCGCAGTATTCCAAGAAGGGGGTTAGCGCCTGTAGTGATGGAGGAGTTGAAGAGTGCTCTGCACGATCATGGTTTAACTGTGTCAAACCTCCCAGATAAAGGCTGATGCCTCCTCGCCACCATAGATTTTCATCCAAGTCTCTCTCTCACTCCCTCTTGGTAATTTCATCGAATAGTTGCAAGGTCCTTTTACATTATGAGTAGAATAGATATCATCATCTCCTATAGCGTGCTTGGACATTGGAACTATCATTGGGTCGTCTTTCACAGAGAATGCTATCATATCTCTGACCAAGGCAGCGGATATATTACAAAAGACTTATAAGACGAATACGCCCCTCATGAAAGAGCTCCTAGTGAAGTTGGAGGAAGCTCGTGCTGAAGCCTCTTACAAACTTCCTTCTGCTGATAAAGATGAATGACCAAATATTTTCAGGAATGTGAAATATACAATGCTAATGTACATATTCTGATGTCAATGCCTGTTTTGTTAAGTCCCACATCGGTAAGATGTGGGCCTAGCAATGCTAATGTACCTATTCTCATGTCAACTTTTTGTTTATAAGGAGTAAGTTCACCCTTAACCACTAATAAGGTCTTTTCCGAAGCTTGAGTGAGTTGGGCCGAGTCCATTTGCTTGGGCCTAAGGAGAAACGAAGTCGTGCGGACCGGATGTATTTACGGAAACCGGACAACCAGAAGCGAGCAATATTATTGGTGTGTATGGGAGTGTGGATTTACAAATTACAAAATGGTATCGGAGCAATTCTATCCAGTTGAACATGACCTCGTCTCCACTTGTTGAGTCTAGCATAACCCAGCTCACAAGTTCTGGGGAGTCTTAAGTAAGATGTGGGAACAACTCCATAAGGAGCAAACTCACCCTTAACCCCTAACAAGGTCTTTTCCTAGACTTGAGTGAGTTGGGTCTAGCCCACTTGCTTGGGCATGATAAAAAACAAAGCCGTACAGGCCTGATATATCCACGGGAGCCGAACAATCCAAAACGGATAATATTGTTGGTGTATATGGGGGTGTGGATTTACAATATGTTTTGCTAATTGATGCAAGAATCCCACATCGGAAGTGAAGGGGTTCAATGTCTAGTTTATAAGTTGGGCAAACCTAATATTAGTCAACCAGTTTTCTAATGGATAGTTAGGTCCAATCTTGTGAGCTGAGCTTGGGCCTGGGGATTTGCCCCCTATCCATGTGGGCCTGTGTGTTCTGTTAGTGGTGTACCCACCTTCCCTTGGGCGTGTGCGGGTCTCGCTGCATCAGTTTGGTATCGAAGCCCGGGTTCGGGAGTGTGCCTGTGTCTGTCTGACGGGCTGGCGTTGGTCTATGTGGCGGGCCAGTGGGTTAGGCTAGACATGCATGAGGGCGTGCACGTTTTAAGTGGGAGGGAATGATGCGGGAATCCCACATCGGAAGCGAAGGGGTTCAATGTCTAGTTTATAAGTTGGGCAAACCTAACATTAATCAACTGGTTTTCTAATGGATAGTTAGGTCCAATCTTGTGAGCTGGGCTTAGGCCTGAGGATTTGCCCCCTGTCCATGTGGGCCTGTGTGTTCTGTTAGTGGTGTACCCACCTTCCCTTGGGCATGTACGGGTCTCGCTGCATCACTAATATCAATGATAGTGCCTCACAGGTCTTTGAAAGCAAAGCATTAGCTCTGCTTTCTAAAAGTAGAAATAACAATCTACATGGTATGATCTGGATGACTGGATGAGTTCTCATTGTAGTTACAGCTGCCATGTTTGATTGGCTCGAGTTGGAGGATATCTGCATTATTTTCTCCATACAAATTTGAGATCCACCATTTGTGTTCGGGTTTATCTTTTGGGCTTCAGCAGGGATCTGGTACTTCCATAAGCTGATTTGATTATTTGAGCTCGAACAACAAAAGGACAATTTCATACGTTTTTAACTCCTTCCTTGTCCTTGTGGTACTCTTACATCCTGTCTTAAATTTTACAAATATTTGCTTCCAAAAAGAGTTGGGAGGAAAATACATTACTTTTGGCTCTGTGGGCTTGTACAGACCACTGACTACCTCCCACAGATTACACTGAAAAAGACGAAGAATCAATGCATTTAATTTGCCTACTGGTCGCAATTCGACGAAATCCCAGAATATCCACTTGGATGAAGCACACAATTGCCTTATAAGACCAAACTGGCAGATAGAATTTGAACTTATCTTATGTGACCCTAAATTCTGTACAAAGTAAACAAAGGGGACAAGCTTATTTGCATAATGTGCATGGGCAATACCCATTCTGCAACCGAAAAACATGGTCGTTAAATAAATCGTTTCTGAGTGTAGCTTCTCCCAAACGCCATAACACAGCAGAAACGATAATATATAGTACAACCAAAAGGGGAAAACATGTGAGCATGATCATCCCCAGCTCCTTCTACACCAAAAGAGGAATTCACAAAGTGGATACATTTACACATGGTGATTTACAACCTTTCATTTTTAGTTCTGCCCTCTAATTTTCGCTAAACAATCATGAAGCTGAGAGCAAAGCGATGAAATTTGTGAAAGAAACTCACATTGTTGAGAAGGAAATGACTGAGATGGTAGAGGTATAACTGGGTCAACCAATAGTTGCTTGAGCTGACTGGACAGCATGGCAGCTTCCTGGTTATTGGCACAAGATTCAGCAATAAATTGAAGCAGTTTGCAGCCGTTGTATTGCGATAAAGATGGTTGCAGTGGGACAGGGGGCACGAGAAAAGGATGTTGAAGTAGTTGAGGTATCCGCCACCTTTCATTGCGATCCCAGGCCAGACATTTTTTCATCAGATCAAGAAGCCATGGGTTCGAAACTGGTTCGTATGTTATTTCATGGTTTGGATCTGTTATAACTTTGAATTTAGCCCAGAATGTTCTGTACTCAGAAAAGGGGGTTCTCCCATATACCATCTGATAAAGTATGCAGCCAAGCGACCAAATGTCCGATGGCCGACCACACTTAATAGTGTTTCCATTTGCATCACTTTCATTGCACATGAATGCCTCAGGAGACATGTAGCTCAAAGTACCAACCTGCAGTTCCAGCAGATAAAAGCGAAGCTAAAAGAGCATGATAAATTTAAAGGCACTCTTAAGTCTGATCGGTGACTACAATGACCAAATCAGGTAAATAACATAGTCATGAAGGCATATTCGACTAAAAAACAATTTTGAGAAGTCCCAAAATCATGAAGGCATGGTTGATTAAATATTTTCCTTCAACCATACATCTGACACTATATTAAAACCTCTCCAGCCTTTGAAATTCCTCAAAAAAAAAGATATAAAATAGATAAATGAAAAAGAGATGAAGAAAACATCTAACACCATATGAAAGACATCACAATGATTCCAGTATGCATCAGAATAAATAAGCAGTGCATAAATGGAGGTTACCTGTGAATCCCTTTGTATATTGGTTGTATCACTCATTATTGCCTTCGCAATACCGAAATCAATCAGCTTGAGAGAACCTTTGACAAGAAGAAAATTTGCTGGCTTCAGGTCAGAGTGCACAATACGCTCTTCATGAATTGTATTTACAGCTTGCAGTATTTGCTGCAAATGTTGGTGAAAATCAATTCAATTTTCCACATAATGAAATAGTAATACGATTTTAAAGTTATGCTCAATGACTATACTCTGTTGTTTAGGGGGATCAAAGGTAGGAGAATAACATGATGGCACTAGGCAATTCAACAATCACAGAACCAAAATTGTATAGTGGCTGAGGCGTATATTCCTATCCTGAATGTAGGAGAAAATGAATATGGAGAAAATACAAAAAAAGAAAAAGAAAAAAGAAAAGGGTTACCCTGCTTACAAGTATAGAAGTATAACAATCACATTCCTTGTCAATAATATCATAAAGCCTTAACCTCAAGTATTGAGGGTTGGCTACATGAATCTTTAATGAATAATGTTAGGAGTGCACCAAGTGGATATTCCTTCATTACTCAACCTGATGTCTAGAACAATTATTGTTACAAGAAAAATACATCGAAGACTAAAATATAAAAAACAACGAGTAACCAGTACGAAGGATAAGGTTTAAATTAAAGACCTGCCAGTAAAATCGAAGCCAGTTATCATCAATGGTCTGGTCAGAGCCATCCAGTTCCTTCCATTTCTGCGACAGCATGTGAGCTAAATCAATTTCGCCATATTCAAGTACCATGTATATGCATCCATCATCCTTGACTCTGCAATCCTTATAATTCATGGAGCCACTCATGACTTCCCGGAGCAAGGTTTTATCTGTCACCTGATACCAAGAGAAAGGTTTGGAGTATTATTAAACATGTAAATCCAGAATCAATTTTTTCAGGTTCTAAAACTTCATAAAATGAAAGCCTGAAGAAAATTAAGATGGCAGTACAAGGTTTAAATTTAAAAGAAGAAATTGTCTTTCAACAAATAAGGTTTTTCTTCTTTGTATATGCTGGAAGCCCATATACTTACATAACAACCTCTAAAGGAACAAGTGCATCAGCCATCATTACTGATGAAGTATTTTGGCCAAAGAGAGAAATGCATGAACTGGAATAAGTATTTTGGTTACTAGTGCCTAATATTAGTCCATTATGAAGGGGAGAACAATTGTTTGATTGATTACCTGTATTGCCAACAAAGAATTAACGTGGACAGATGAGTGCATACACCCATTTAAAATTTTAAATGAATGTTCCCATAACATTGAAGCATTCAAAGTGGAACAGCCCTCTCTATTACAGCCTAATAAAATTTTATGTGCACAGTATTTCCAAATATATAACAAATGATTAAAAGGTTAGGGTAGGAATCATAATGATTGTATTAAAATTTTCATTCATTACATTATAATACTAGTAAATACACAAATCTAGGTTGAAAATTAGTACCTCATAATCAACTAACTGTATAATGTTGTTCTTTCCCTTCAGCTTGTTTAAATACTCAATTTCCTGACAAAACCCATAAGCTGTTGCGTAATCACGACCTTTGAGCTTGATTTTCTTAAGTGCATATATTGTACAGTCTGATGAGATGACTTTGTGGACCTCACTGCTACCTCCACTGCCTATCTTGCCAAGTCTTTGGTAAAGCTTTCCATTGACTTTGAAGAACAAGTCTGGATCATAATTTTTTTTACGAGGCACTGTTGTACCTTTACCACTTGGAACCCTTTGCTGTTTTTCTGACTTTGAAGGCTCCAACTTCACATCAGACAATGAAGCCCGAGGTTGTGCATCACCTAAGTCATCAACACGAGCAGAGGGATTCTTTGGCATTTCATTCTCCTTAGGCACACAGTCTTCTTGCTTCTTAGATGAGTCGCACTCATTAACTCCCACATGATTATCAGTAGCTAATGAAGAAACCTGAGCTGCAATACCTGTCTGGTTAATCAATGTACCAAAGGTGTCCTTATGTGACGAAACCATATTCCTTTGAGATAGACGTTGAGAATTCGAATTGCAATCCCCCACACTCTGCCCTCTGGCATGAGAACCAGTATCTGGATGCAACTGAGAACTATAGGTCATTGAATTAAGTATGGGTGCCGAAGTTGAATGAACATTCGTTGTGGTAGCACAAAGTGGCCCAGCAACTGAAAATTGAGTGGCAGGTTGGCTTAAAAAGCTTCTGAACTCGTGCAACTGGTCCTGAATAACTATACTCCCTTTTGACAATGAAGCTGATACCCCGCGGTCCCCGCCTTCAGATCTTAAGCTGATATCCAGTTCTGGGTTCTGGAAATTATGCTTACTTGACACGTGATTGATGAGAGTTGATACCTCTGCTTGATTGCCTGCATCCCATTCCATTTCTGTCAATGCAAGTGAATCCATATGAGATGATAAGTTCTCCAATTCAATGGCCATTTGAACATCGGCCCCTGCATATTGAAAGAGAAGGGACAATATATTGGGGGTATGGTGAGAGGTTCCAGAATTAAACAGCATTGGCTATAACTCAAAATTTTTGGCAACATGTCCCAGTGACAGCAGCTGAATAATAACAGGTAAAGATCAAAAGCAAAAGCTACAGTCAAAAGGAAAAGGGATAGATGAAATACTCTGAGAACTGGTATGCATTCCACTTGAAACTTCACCTTTTTTCTCACCATCAAGGTGTTGAGGCTCAACATGCGACGGCAATTTCACATTGTCATTTTTATGACCAGCAATGGGCTTGAATTGAGCTGTCTGAACACCAAATGGGTTAAAACCATCTTCAAAGGTTTTGGTGAGAGTGCCGGAAATGGAAGGTGTCGTAATTGATGCATCTTCCAAAGTTTCCCCAACAACAGTTGCTTCAGTTTTTGGTTGTACCACTGAATTTCTCAAAGCATGACTTTGGCTCCGTGAAATAACATCATGGGACTTCTCAGTGTCCACCTTAGAGCCCACATTGGAAGCTGCGCTGCTAGATGCTTCATGTTGGGGAACAAACATACGCCTAGGTCCTATACTACTTGACTGCATTGTACCTGAAGATTCGTCAATTTAAAGAGATAAAAAGCAAACACAATTAGGCATGTCTGGGCAACATATTCAAAATTGGAAAATGTTGGGCTGAGTTCACAAAGAAAGGTAATACTAGCATCCTACTTCCCAAATTTTAGGATTTAACTTCACAAGGAAATCATGCAGTACTAGCATCTTAACATAAGCACTGAAGCAAATATTGACTAATTTGGATAGTTCAAACTTCATTTCAACCTTCCAAATCCTAGGATTTTACTTCACCAATAACTCGGGTGATACAGAGTTCTTAACATAATTACTGGAGGAAATACCTGGGCAGCTAACTTAATCACCATAGTAAATTAAAGGCTGTTAATTTGCACAAAATTTTCTTTTCTTTTTGAAATGAGTTGCCTGGCACAAATTTAAGACCACAAAATAGTTAAAACAGTAAAAAAAAAACACAATGAAGCTATCTACTTCAACAAATAATACTCCATCTCCGCTTGACAAAATAACAATAAAATATAGCTACATAATTAATATAGCAAAAATTGAAATCAAATTCAAATTTATCTACACTCTTCGTTTTGAAACCCTAATTTTCAGTCAGTGAAAATAAGCTTGCATTCATTGAGATACATAAAAATCAGAACAAAATTATGACTATGTATAAGGCGTGCTTGCATATGGATAGAGAAGAGTGGTACCGAGAGGGCGGTGTCGCTTGAATGCCGCTTGAACATGCCGGAGAAAATCCGGCGGAGGAGAGGAGGAGGAGAGCGATGAAGAAGCCGATGATGTCCTGTCTGAATTAGCTATCTGAGGGACTATATTCTTCGAAGCGGTTGGTTGCACAGATGGGACCGGAAGGTTAGCCTCCCTGTCCATTGCCAGATCTCACCGGCATTTCTGTTCGGAGAGGGGTAACTTCAAAAATACGGTAAAATCAGAAGAAACAGAGGGCATGATTAAATTCGAGGGAAGTCGAGTTTCGTTGCAGTTCCTGAGAAGAAAATCTGACATTGAGATATCGAAAGCACAGCCATGCCATAGCTGAGAGAGCGCAGGAGTCGAGGAGAGAGAGAAATACGAGCATTTTACTTTTTTAAAATGCCTGTTGGCGCTCTCCAGTAACTTGCTTGAATGTAATGGGCCTCTGTAATTGGGCCCATTGGGCCCCAACTGTGAATCGTGTAATACGGCTCATTTTGAAGTCCTAGGGATTTGCCCACGGGTTTGGCCCATATTTGAACAATAAGGTTCTGGGCCGTGTAAACCAACCAGTCCATAGTGTCGTATATTATACTCGACCAGTTAAGATTGTTCGTTTTTGTCGATACAAATAACTGAATAAGGCCCAACAGCCCAAGCACAAGAACTATTTTTTTTTCAAAGAATTAAGCTACTAGCCCAAAAGTAGGGATGACAAAAAAAAATCAGTTTCGGGTCGGACAACATCACGTGTTTACGAAATATTTACATGTCAGGACCCTAAGCCGAATTTAATTTTGAACGTACGTAATTGACCAAATTTGGATTGGTTTAAATCCGAACAAGTAAACTAGATAATAACATAATCCGGGTTAAGGTCCAAACAAGATTTCTATGTTTGGACCAAAACCCAGTTTTAAACCAAAAAGAAATTTTGTGTTTAGACTATGATCTTGGACATATAATTTATGTACAAACTTGATTTAATCCGGATCAGACAAATTCATTCATTCGGATTAAACATAATTTTGCCACCGCTACCTAAAAGGGATACTGTATATATTTAAATTTGAACTTAAGTACTTAACCAAGTGATCAACGGTCACTAGTTTGATCTTTCTCTTTAAGTGCTGTTTTACAAATGAAGGCAAAGTGTAAAGTGCAAAATATGAAAATACACGAACGTTGTCACAGAGTTAAGAGATTTGAAAAGAACAGTCAGTAACATTGATGGTGTTGATTTCTTATTATTTGGGTTAATCAAAAGTAAAGAACTTTATTCGCTTAGGCATATGGATATGGTCTCTCGCATGATTTTGAGGCAAAAGGAATCGTGCAGCTTTTCCTTCCCGAAAACAGGCACCATTATGGTGCAATTAGTGTGCACCTTCTTTGATGATGTGTTGCACTTAGCCCCAAATATACCACATAATAAAGCTGTCTGTCAGCGGGCCTAATTGTTTTATTTTATAAACTGAGGATTAAGAAAAGTAAAATCATCAGATAGGTCAGCCTCCTTCATAGATTAAGAAAGGTAATGCAATCTGAGTTGAGACAGCTATGAAGTATGAACCATGGACAGTATAAATTTCCACCATTACAAAATCTAGGATTAGGGGCTCCTACAGTAGAAATCAGTGCACTTTCCCTGTCGTTTTAATCGCAAGATGTCTTCTTTAACAGTGTGGAATCCACATAATTTTTTGAATTTGATAAACATATTAGACATATGTGATGATCACTACAATGATTTCTACTGTAGAAACCCTATCCCCGAGTAATCTTGTGGGATTGAGTAAAAATCATGACCGTCCAGTTTGTTGACCAATCTCCTCACTCTACAGGGCAGAAGTAGCTTACTGGACAATAAAGAAGGCCCATCCAGTAAGTTAAGGAGGGGCCCATTAAGCTTTTCTGCACCTAATCAATCGTGAATCAAAGAGTCTCTCTCTTGTAACGGAACGGCAGATGTTGATTAAGAAGTAAAGAAACATGTCATAAGCAGAGCACTTAATATATAAAACCAAAATAGGTACATATCATAAAAGCCCCACAACCTCCCAAATCTTGGAATAGGCTACAAAATGACCTTACCTAAGCTGCTCATTTAAGTTCTCCCACCACACCACTTCTCTGCATCAATAGTCTTTAATGCCTTCCCATCTGAGATTCTAAAACAAAATTTCAAGCAATCTAGCTCAAGCTATACACTTTTTACAGTCATCAATGGCTAGACCCAGAAACCCAAAAAACCCAATGAAGGAAATCCAAGAAGACCAGAACAAAAAGGCTCAAAAATTGGAGAAATCACCTTCCTGGACGGTTATGAGAGGGCTTTTCACCTCTAAATACCTCCAACCTCAGAAACTGCAGCAACAACAGAAGCCAGAGAAGCATGAAAATCAGAAGCCAGAGAAGCATCAGAAGCAAAACAAAGAGCAAAAGCAGAACCGTCAAGAACAAGCTACAGAGGAGGCTAACAAGAAATGCAAGAAAATGAAGTGTTCAGGGTCATTATGCAGCAACACAAAGGTCATGCACAGGCCTGAAGCAGTAACACCATCCCCTGAAGTTCGGAGAAAGAGGACTTCTATGGGTTCAATCAATAATGAATCTTCTAGACGGGTCATGAAAACTCCTTTACATGAACTCAATGGGATTGTTTCTACAACAAACTCTTCATTCTCTCCATCTTCCAATTCCTCCATTGGAGGGTCTTTTAGAGGAATGCCATTCAGAAGATTTTCCGGCTGTTATGAGTGTAGAATGGTGGTTGATCCTGTTCTTGGATTCACTAGAGAGAGGAGCACCATTTGTCCTTGTCCTGAATGTGGTGAGATCTTCATGAAACCTGAAAATCTGGAGCTTCATCAAGCTGTTATGCATGCAGGTAATTGTTCCATTTCTACTGCAATTATGAATTATCAAAATCTTGAAATTATAGTATATCTTCAATTGAAAAAGATTCTAATTTTCTGTTATTTGTAATTCTTCTCTGAATGTTCATTGAAAATATTTGTGATGAATATTTCGTAATGTCTGATAGAATAGTTCATTAATTTCCCATATCAATGCACTATGACCCTTTTTCTAAATTTGACAAAAGTTTAGACAACTATATGCAGTTTCTGAACTGGGTCCAGAAGACACAAGCAAGAACATAGTGGAGATCATATTCCAATCAAGCTGGCTAAAGAAACAAAATCCAGTCTGCAAAATAGACCGCATCCTCAAAGTCCAGAACACACAAAGGACCATCTCCAAATTCGAAGAATACCGAGAATCCATCAAAGAAAAGGCCAACAAACACCCAAGGAAACACCCAAGATGTATAGCTGACGGCAATGAACTCCTCAGGTTCCATTGCACCACATTTACATGCTCACTAGGCCTAAATGGTTCCTCCAACTTGTGCAACTCAATCCCAAACTGCAAAGTTTGTAGCATTATCAAGAATGGGTTCAAGATCCCTGAAGTGTCCAGTGAAGGTGACAATGAAAATGGAATTTTAACCACCGCGACAAGCGGTAAGGCCCATGACAAGGCCGAAGCAGAGGATGGTAATGACAAGAGGGCAATGCTGGTCTGCAGGGTGATTGCGGGGAGGGTAAAGAAGGGCATGGAGGGAAGCATGGACGAGTACGACTCAGTGGCTGGTGCTGTGGGTTTATACTCTAACTTAGACGAGTTGTATGTGTTCAATCCTAAAGCTATTTTGCCTTGTTTTGTTGTTATGTATGGAGGGTTTTAGTGACTGCTTTTGATCAATCCTTTGTCTTTCTCATTTTATCTATTATAATGTAAGAAATTTCTATACTGTCTTATTGTTCTTTGGTATGTTTATGCTCTGAATGGTAGATTCATACATGGAGTTTTCTGGGTTGTGGTCAACAAGATTAATTTAATAGCTAATGTTTATGGATGCAAGCGAGCAACTTGGGAGAAAGAGCTTTAGGTTTATTAAATTACAGCAGGACTTGCCCAACCCAATACAGGGTATTAATTGCACATAGGGCACATGAATTTTATACAAAGAAAAGGCATGGTAGAAATGGAATCGTGACTTGTTGAATTACAAGGTGACTTACCCAACCCAGGACATTAATTGCACATAGTGGCACATTAATTTTATAACAAAGAAACTTTTTTCAATCTGAAATCTGAATTCTCAAGTGCGGTTGAATCATTTCCAAGAACATTAGGTTTGGGAGCATTGTTTGTTGTTACTTTTGCATAAAAGTTTTACAAATATAGGGAAGATAAGCCAAGGCAAGTAAAAAGGAAACAATGCCAAACTCAATACAAGAACTTTGAAGCTCAAAAAATGGATGTGGTGTTCAAAATTCAAATAATCTTGATGTGAGAGTTGAGCAGGGGATTATTGTAGCTACCAACTTAATTTAACAGTAAAATTGAGTTGGTGAACATGATTTTCATTGACACCTTTGAGAAATCATTTGCAGTAAGGGCACCTTTTGTTTCTTTTTGGCAATACCCAAGTCAGCTTCAAAGCATGCTGACCTAGTTACCAGGTCAGATGCTAAGAGTACCTTTTTGTTTAGCTAAATTGTCAATGTAAATATTCATAATACTAGTAGACAGACCTGAGTGAAAGCTGCGCTGATACTTTTTGTAGTTTGTTGTTCTCCACCGCAGGTTCAGACACCAACTTCTCCATCAGTACAGGCTGAGCTTGCTTTAGCATTTGTGTCCTGCCTTTGTCTTGTAGCCTGCATTGACGGTCACGCGTAAATTCTTGATTTCTGGTAAAATTTTTCATTCACTCTAGGTTTAATATATTGTTCTGACTCTTGTTTTGTACTCATTGTCTCATGATTTGGTTTTTTCTTGATGCTCGACAAGAAAGCTAAGCAACTCAGTATGGGCATAATAAGCACTACAAAGTATCAAATCATAATACTAATTCAGTGAACCTTTTTTCCACAAAAAATAAAAATAACATTAGTGAGGAAACCAATAAAATACATGAAAATGACCAATCAACCTATCTTTGGGTCTCCAATTCCAAAGCTTGGACAATCATAGAGGCCGTGTGTGTAGTCATATTAGGCCATTAAAACTAAAAAGTGGTCTCACTGGTTTGTCAAAATGAGTGGACCACCATACTTTTAAGGTTTACAGTCACAAGATAAAAAGAGATAAAAACAAATGCCTAAAGCCAGAAACTCAAGCAGTCATAATAATGTACATTTAGGAGGAGGGGGGGAGGATGAATGAAGAAGAAAAAGCCGTAGCATGAGAAAGAAGACTAGTATTCAAGACTCTAACTGCAAGAGTGGGATCAGGGCTCATAGTGCTACTAGGGACAATACGTTGGTTTGGTGGGGCCTAGATTTTGATATCTCACACTAGAACACACCATGTTCCTCTGGCTCCTTATTGTTGTGGCTTTGGGGTTAGGTTCAATTGCTGGACCAGGACTTGATTTATGGGACCATTTTAGTTGTATAAGAAGATCCTTCCTTCCTTTTTTGACCATGAAATAATTGTGCTTTCCATTGGAGGGCCTGATTTAGGTACTCCTACCGTACTGTCGTTTAATCATGGTGCTAAAAAGGATTATATATACCCCAAGTCTCGTGCAATGTTTACCTATAAACCTAATCAAAAGCTTCAGGCTGGTCCATTTGAACAAGCTATTGTTAATGATAAATCAAGCCTCTCATAAAAAAAAGTGAATTGACATTATTCTAAAAGTAGTTGCAGGTGATTTTTGCATTCTCATCATCTTGAAACTCTCATGGCTGCTGCTAAGAGCTCAAATACTACCCAATAATTAAACCCTTCAGCAATTCCTTCATTATTCAATGGACGAGAGACCATTCTTTCTCAAAAGCTATATCTCAGAAGATTGAGTCCATGCATTGTATTATAAGCCCTTCACAATTCTCTAATTTTTTTCAATGCGGGATCTTGTGTGGAGGTGTCTTTCTCCAACATTTACATCAACTTCATTGCAATTCATGTGAATTCTAACACCATCTTACTTCAAAAACCAAATTTGGTGTCCACGTCAAGAAAACCTCATCAAATATCGACTTCTACATCCTGTAACTGTGCAAAATGCACTACAATGTTCCAAACTGGGTTGCACAATTGTCAACACCTCCTTGCTAACTCATCCAAGGGCATCACAGGATATGCATAAGATTCAGTCAACACTTGAGGGTATCGTGGGAAATTCTCAGGTCTATTTTCAGTGCCTCAATATGGCCATGCTTGTTGCAAAGACTTCATCTTATTCAATCCAGGATAGCCCAAAATGTGCCATTGGTAAAGGACTGTTGCACCCACTTCACTACTTTGTCTATTGTACTAAGTTAGTAAATCCAAGCAGTAGTGGAAGACAGGGCCAATAGGATCTCAAGAGCTCCTACTCTTAGGCTTACCTAATTCTAATGCCTAATTTTAAAAAAGCTCTCTCTAGGTACAAACGTTGGGGTTAGAAGTCATGTTTGCATCAATTGAATTTATTTTACCTACTAAAGATCGAAAAAAAGTCAGGCACTAAAAACAGGTAAACATCCATCTATAATCAAAGTTGTAAATCAGGTCCCTTTCAAGTCTGGTGGACGAATAAAATATTCACAGGTTAGTCTTCAAGCTCATTCACACCAACCTACGAGCTATGACCATGCAGTTAGGGCCGCAACACGCTGATCATCTTGTCTTAGGCCAGATCAATGACCAGTATAAAACAGAATTGGTAAGAACCCACCTACATTTTTACTCCTATTCAATAGATGATTGTTTTACCAAGCTTCTTGATTTTACCCCAGAGCATTTTTTAATATATATTCCTATCATTCCATTCCATTAGATCTCCAAAGAGTTGAGTAAAAGTGAATTGAGTACCTTGGATCTCTCCGGACACTATGGGAATCAAAGTGACGAATGAATATTATTGCATCCAGGAATCCAGCTACAGCCCCCCATTGCTGGTCTACAAAAGGAAAGACTGAACTGAATAGAGCAGGCCTCAAATGCAGAAATTGAATCAAACCAATATAAGATTATCATTGCGTCATCATGGACATTTGGAATCCTTAATCCTCTGACCAGTTTCTGAGAAAACATATTATAGCAGACATGGTGCAACACCAACTGTGAAAGGCTAGTCAGTAATATTAGTACGGAAAAATAGCGTACCACAGAGTATGCTGTTGGTTAAGACCACCATTAGCCTCAAAATCAAGTAACCACTAATAACAGAGTACTGAAAATGCAACAGAAACATCAATTTTTTCTGTGCAAAACTGTACCTATTTTGTTATCAGATTACATATTAACTAGCAAAAAGTTGTTCCAAATGAATTGTTTCCTTTAAATGAACTGGAAGCCATAAATTAACTTATCAAAAGAAAACAAAAACATAATTATACTACCTTTGCCCACACCAAAATGTTGTCCAGCTATTGAATTTGGACAATGTATTTGCATTTTGCACCTTCTTTGTATTTCAGAACAGAAGATACCTAGAAGAAATATAGAAAAACATTTCAACAGATATAAGACAGCATGCAATAAATTATCTCTCAAAGAATACGCCGGTAAGCCCATAGAATGCACAGCATCTGTTTATAAACCAAAACTATGCTGCTTATTGAAAAAAAAGTTCAATACAAGGATTCGAGAATAATAAAAGGCTCAACATAGATGAAGCAATCAGTCCCTGATGTAAGAAAATAAAAACTAAGAAATTTTCACTAATATTTCCATTCCAAGCCATTATCATAGGAAAATTTTCTATCTTAGCAGACAGCACTTGCGTTTGGCAAGGTATATTCATTGATACATTGTTGGTGTTCCCCTAGTAAATAAAGCCTAAATCACATTATCAGAACCAGAGAATTTGTGTTATCTCCGCCTGAATGCACAGTCCACTTTCTTCGCTCCAGTTTCCTTGGGAATAAGACGTCACACTAAAAACTAAGAAGTTTAGAATGCGAAAAAAGCACCTTTCTGTGCAAACAAATAGAAAGATTGCATCACATCAATTCTTTTGTTATGTCTGATCAACCAACCAGGGCACTAGCAAGAAAAACTTGGATTGGCAATTTATAGTAGTAGAAGCAGCCAATTCATAACTCTAAATAGCTGAAGTAAGCATGACACTATCCCAATCCATTCAGAAGCAACTGAGACCCTCTAATTTCCACTTTTCAGTAAAATTGACACCTCATAGTAAACCCTCATTTTTCATATAAGAAATGACACTTCAGAGCTTATTTAAATTGCCACAAGACTTCAGTAATTTACAGTGATTTTTAAATAACATCTCTGCCATCACAAAAACCACTTGCAAAATTAGAATAAAAAAATAGGAAAAAAATGTCGAAAGAGGCTCTCATGTGAAGCTAACATTGGTAGCTAGCTTCATAATAGTATAGCCAAATTAAGATGAGAAGGAAAGGGCAGTAAGAGGCAGCAACAGGAATACCATAGCAAACCTGACCTGACCTCCACTAGCTAAAGTAGTCATCAATCTCTAGAAGCAGTAGTCTTGATGAACAATCTCTATCCGAACAGCACAACCCCTTCAAGAAAGCTTAGATTGGCAGTGCTGCCTGCTTATTTTGACAATTTCTCGAACACGAAAGTATGCAGTTCAGCATCCTTTTCCCACGCTGGGTCACAAGCTGCATCTTGGAAAGCACAGAAGAGCCTACTCAAGAAAGCAAATACCCCATTAATTCCTCCTTTTGTTCATTTACAAAAATCCTAACATCCAACCATTCATTCCGTTTTCATTCTCCACATTCTTCCAGCAGCCAACTATGACTCATTGCCCAAAAAGAAGGGGTATGCCTGGGAATGATTTCTTAAGAGAAACTCAATCGCATCATGCCTGTACTCGTTTCAATAACCAACTCCAATAGTTGAGCACATTTATTGTCTTGTACAATAATTCCGATTGAAATTAATATTGTACTAAATCAAGAATTGAGGAGCAACCGCCTAACTCTGATTAACTATGGATTGTTGTGCACTGTACAATGCATCTAATACCTTTGGTTAACTTCAAATCTCAATCCAGCTCATTCCAGCTTCTTTTCTACCCAACTTCTTAACAGTTTCCCTCACTTTGCTTAACTTGTCCCACATTCCCAATTTTGCATAAACATTTGAAAGCATAACATAGATCGAAGGGTCTTTTCCTGAGGTTGCAAGAAGGTGTTCAGCTATAACATTAACCAGATTAGTTTTATTGTGAATAGCACAGGCCTCGAGCATAGAGCCCCAAATGGACTTATCAGGCTCAAAGGGCATGTCAGCAATCAACTTTTCAGCCTCTTTTGTACATCCAGCTTGACCAAGCAGATCAACCATGCAATAATAATGCTCCAAATGAGGTTCTAGTCCATGATCAGGCTTCATGGAGTTAAATATGGTCCATGCCTCTTCAACCAAACCAGCATGTCTGCAGGCAGAAAGGACACCAAGAAATGTGACTTCATTTGGCTTCAACCCTGATCCTATCATGTCATGGAAAAACTTGATCGCTTCTTTTGGTCTTCCATTCTGCCCACAACCAACAATGATCCCTGTCCAACACACAACATCTCTTTTTGGCATTGAAAGAAATAAAGCCAAACCATCCTCAATTTCACCACATTTAGAATACATATCAATAAGTGATGTGAGGGTGACCTCTTCTAATTCATATCCTCTCTTCATGCAGAGAGCATGAACCTGTTTGCCACTTCCAAGAGAAGATAAACTTGAACAAACTTTCAGAACACTAGAGATAATAAATTGATCTACTTCAACATTCAAATTAATCATATCTCTGAACAGAGAAAAAGCTGCAAGTAACAATCCCATATTAGCACACCCCATTATTAAGCCTGACCAAGCTACAATATCTTTCTTTGGAAGCCTATGAAAAAGTCCAAAAGCATCCTTTATATTACCCTGTCTGGCATAAAGATCAATGAGAATGCTTCCAACTACACAGTCTAATTCATATCCACCAGTAACAACAAGACCATGAACTTGACGTCCCAGTCTTAAGTTGAGTATATTGATGCAGACCTTCAAAGCATTGCTGTAAAAGTAGGAATCTTTAGAGACACCAGAATGATATATTTGCAAAAGCAGATTGACAGCATTTACATTGCATTCATTGACAACATAACCAGAAAGCATAGAGTTCCAAATTGCCAGGCTGTCACAGATGTAAGTGTTGCAGCACGCATATTGATCAAAAATCTTGATTGCCTGCTTTATTTCATTGCAATTTGCGTACATATCGATCATTGCTGAAAGAGTGAAATAGCTGGACTCGAACCCAGACTTTTGGACATAACCATGAATTTGCATCCCCATTGCCAACAAACCAACAAAGCTGCAGGTTTTAAGAGCACATGGGAATGTGAACTCATCAAGCCTGAGGCCTCCTTGGTGCATCATACACACAAATTCCAACGCACGCAAACTGCCTATATCTGCGAAACCAGCAATGATGCTGTTCCAAGACACAGCATTTGGTTCTGGCATTCTATGAAATAACCCTACTGCTTCCTCCATCAAACCTTCCTTACAAAACCCTGAAATTATGGTATTCCATGAAGTAGAATTCGCACTTGAAAAGTCAAGGAAAATCTCCCTCGCATCATTAAAATTCCCGCATTTAATATACATGTCCAAAAGGGTATTCATTAGAACAGTGTCACGCTCTAACTTTTCTGAAATAATTCTTTTATGAATCAGCCGACCCAATTCGACATTACCCACATAGCCACATGCTTTCAGCACGGCAGAGTACATGAAGCCATTGGGTTCCTCATCTGTTTTAGATTCTAACATCTTCAAATATAGCTCGATGGCTTCATAAGGTCTTCCGCGACTAGTATATGCGGAGACCATCGTAGTCCATGTAACAACATTTCTGTGAACCATATCATCGAACAGTTTGCGAGCATCATCCAAGAGCGTCAAATCAACGTACATAGAAATTAAATTGTTGGCTATAAAGATGTCGTGATGAACCCCAGATTTGATCAAATGCGAGTGATACGATTTCCCGAGTTTGGGAGCTTGAACTCGCCCACAATGACGCAAAGCTATAGCAATCCGCTTCAAGTCTACGGTTACCCATGAAGTGCAATAAGTCATGGATGAGCCGCGAACTGGAAGGGTTTTATTTCACCATTCTAATACCACGAGTAGAGTTTAATGACACCCAAATACGGACACAAGTTTTTCGTTCTACCATACCAAGGTAGCACTACAAAGCGAGGTTGAGATTTGATCGAAGAATCAAACTTGGGCAAAGCAGTCAAAGCAAGGGCTTTCGGCACCGGGGCCGGCCCAAGGCACCAGATTTTATTGTACTATTATTATTATTTATAAATAAATTTACAAAACCAAAATGATATGTCATCCCCATATTTTCCCTATGCCACCTAATTATGATCCTCATTTTTTCTCATGCTATCTAATTATGAACACATTATCCACATGCCATCTAATTATGATCCCCACATTTTCCTATGCCACCTAGTTATAATCCTCACTTTTCTCCATACCACCTAATTATACACACATTATGAATGCATAAATTATGAACATATAATGCTTCCGTTTACAAACCATTTACAAAATATGCGATTCAATCTTTGATCATTCGGGCCAATTGGTTAGACCTTCAAAAATTATTATCGCGGATCGATTTTAATAACATTGTTTATCCCATCCCAAAATCTACATTACACTACAAGCCCAACCAGAAATAAACCATAATTTCATCTCACTTCATATAAGTACTATCTCCCTTTGCGATTTTTTTTTCAATAGGACACCACTTTACCACGCCGCTTTGAGCACCAAACAAGCTAGGGCCGGCCCTGCAAAATATGCCAGACAAGAACGAATACCAGCAGAGAAGAAAACTGAGCTTCTAAGAGAAATTTTAGTGCCATTATTGGCTCGTTAAAACAGTCTCAAGGGCTTGAGTGGGCGGTTAGTGACCTTTCCAAAGGAACTTCAAATCCTAGCTAAGCCCAAATCGTCACATGAATGAGAAACTGCACTTCATTGTTCTCTATTCATTTTGACTTCTATGTTTTGATAAAAGGATAAAATAAACATAAAAAAACACGAGATTTACCCAAGCCCCACCAAAATGAACCAAACCCTCAGCCCAAGCATCCGAGTCACAGCCCGGGCACAGTTTGCCCACAAGTGCTGCATAAGCCAGAATGAGATTCTGGGCTTACAGAAAGTAACCCAGCAATACTACCCGTTTAATAACATACTCATAATTATCTCTTTTTCTTGGTCTAGCCACCTTTTACCGCGGTATTATAAAGCTCATGATATCACTTACACGAGTTATAATGGGAGGAAAATGAAAAGAACCAAAAAAAAAGTCGTTATATGAAATAGATACCACACTACTGGACCCACTATAATCAGAAAAGGCAGAAAAAAGTCTCTTCAGTCACTTTTATTTGCTCTCTGATGGATGAACTCCTCAGTAGGATGATATACAGTTTTCATTTTTCAATACCCAAAAGCTCCAACCCTATCACGGGGGATCAAGCGCAGTTCTGAGCCATGTTTGAGGAAGACATTGCCTGTGAAAAAAAACAATGCATCACAAAGAAAAAAAATAATTTAATATGCGTTAAAACCCACTTCTCATACTGAAGGAATAATGCAATGACAAGCAATTGAAAGATAAGTGGATCCATAAGCACTTAAGCAGCTACTATCAGATAAAGTAAGAAGTTGGATTATAAAGCCAGACTAATTTGAATATAAAGAAATCATCAGCTTAACGTTATTAATTCTGGCTGTCAAGCCACTAAATAAACTTCTTAGAGGCCATAAACCTTGCTACTCATGATCGATGCATCCCTTGGTTTCTTTCCCTAGTTTATCCTTTTGTACTTGCTTTCCCTTTGGGACCTGCTGGATACTTCAATAAAATTCCTTAAAAAGAAGAAAATTTAGATGAAGACCAGGATAAAGCCTTGAACTTCATTCAAGACTGACCAGGATAAGTAAAGAAAGAGCTTAAATAGTGCCCCTGGAAACAGTTTGATTAAGTAGCAATATTGGAAGCATTAAGAGGCAGAACCTAGCAAATTAGATATTATCTAATTAGACATATCTTCCTAACGCTCAAATAAAAAGGAAGCAAATGCCCTTATATGCAATGCAACAGTGGCATACATGGAATACTAGGCACCCACTAACATGATGAGGCATAAATAAGTCATCATGCATGCCATCCTATCATCTTTCGCCTCCTCAAAAATCAAGTAGAATGTCATAATGATCAATGATCCAGTCCTAGAATATACCACAGCAAGTAAAAAACATTTCTAACCATCAGAAATACAAATAATATAACACAAAAACTAAACAGCATATCCCTATCTTAGGCACATAAAATGGCATATGAATGACACCTATGAAACCAACAGCTTGACCAAAGTGATGATAAAGAAACCTGATTTGATCTGGCACCTATCCTTCATCCTAAGGTTTTCATAACCAAGTAAAAATAGTAAAATACTAACTGAAGCATTATGCAGATGCCATATTAAGCTTAGAGACACCATGAAAAGATTTTCTGTGCAGTACTTATAAGAAAATATAAAATTCAATTTAAATTGAATTACGGTCTAAAGTTACTCATTCTTCCTTTCTGTGTGCGGGTGAGGGTAGGATTGAAAGGGTGTTGTAATATGCCTCCAGTCATACAAAATATAATGACAGTTAACACCATGTGGTCAGGGAAGGGAAGGGAACTTATTGGAAACACAGATGAGTATAAAGAGAGCACTGGCATACCTGCACTTTGCTGAGGATTGATTCCAACACCATCTGAATAAGCAACAGTTTTAAGTAAGATACAATGA
Source organism: Tripterygium wilfordii (assembly GCF_013401445.1). NCBI lineage: Eukaryota > Viridiplantae > Streptophyta > Magnoliopsida > Celastrales > Celastraceae > Tripterygium > Tripterygium wilfordii. The sequence goes on from NC_052242.1 coordinate 2,869,767, forward strand.
AAGATACCATTTCAAAAAAAAGATAAAATGAAATACATAGCATAAATCAAATATTGGAAGCTGGAAAGATTCAAAAAACATGGGGAACTGCTGCCATCAAATGGCTTAATCCAAGGTATCATAAGGACAAATTGAGAAGTTTCAATTTTATTTATGATGCCGATTCAGCTATCTCATCTGGCTATTTCAATTCCATTTTCATAATCTTATTTCATCCAACAGAATTATTTTTTTGTTCTTTCTTTTTCCCGATTTTGGCATGCTCATCAAGTGAGGGTATCAGCAATGCTTCATGGATGGTGACAAGTGGTCTCTTAAAAGTATGAGTTTTGTTGGAGCCTTACTCTTAGTAATGTACATTAGTTTTTGGATCAATTCCAGCAGGCTCAATTTCTTCTCAAGGAAGAATGAAAGTTTATAATTACATTTTAAGAAGAGAAGCAGTATCTATCCTCCAGCCCCTGAGGCACCACAGTTGTGCCCTGAGCGACTCATATAGTCATATTGACGCTCCTCATGGGAAGTTGTGATTGGAGGTGTGAGTTAACAAGAAACGTGCCCGGGTCTCCTAAAGGCCAGGGACCTCAGGGACACTGTTGGATGGGACAATGAACAAATATTGGAAATTATTTTCGCATAGATATTAAGATGTGGGAACACTGCACACTCAGTTGTGGGTGAAAGAACTATATTTTGCTTCCAGATGAATGGAAAGGTCAACTTTATAAGGGGCAAAGAGAGTAATTCCCAAGGGAATGAAGCAAGTGCTTAGGCAGTTCTTTTAAACTCTCGGCTCATGGGACTTGGTATCAAAGCAAGGTGCGATCTGCTGGAAAAGCTTAAAAAACAAGTATCTAATAGTATGACACCTGCATCATTCTACTTAAATCACCCTGTTCATGTTTTTTTTTTCTCAAAAAAAATCTTAAAAAATGTCACTATGGTAGTTATACATGTCAAATTGGAATCTAAAGGACGACCAATTTGGCCACTAGTTTAAATTTTTAACATAGAAAGACCATCACAAAAAACAAGGCTTTGAATCTCAATACCACAAGTCACGGTGATTCCTCAGAAGATTGATAATGAGGTGGTTAAGAAACAATGCAGAAATAAAAATATCTTTAAATCTAAAGATTACAATTCTAAGAACTCTCTGGCATGATAACAGGTCCTATTGAAAGAACCCTTGTTAGGAGTTAATTTGGACACTGTAGAAGTATATATAACACTATTCTGCCAGAAAATCTTCGTAGAGTCCGAATGCTGGATGCCTTTATGTTTCTCCATTTTACATAGACATGTTGCCCAATTTTACAGCCCAAGTATATTAAGCCATGTCAAGTTGATTGCTAAGAAAGATGGCCAGAATGACCCAAGGATTGAACTACCTCAATAGACGATGATGTAGCAGCTTAAACGCATTGTGACAATCACCTATACAATTATTTTTATGATTTAAAAGGCAACAGCTAATACTCAACAAGTTTGAAATAACAAGTAAACACTAAGAATTTGATACAACTACTTATTAGTCTTTTCATAAATTACACAAATGTACATCCTGCTGGACCTAATCTAAGAATCAATAATGGTTTCATATAAGAAAACATTCGTCACATCCAAGATCTAGCTAGTCGAATCATATAACAAACAGAAGATCGCAATACAAACTAAGAAACCAATCAGATTAATAAAAAAATCGAAAGATAGTAGAACAAATAAACGGCATAAAAAGAAAATCCTAGCTAGCAAGAGCACAAAACATTAGCAATGGAAACCGAAAAGTGGCAAGAAAGTCAGAATTACCGTTGGTGATGATCGCGCTGGTCTGAGGAGGCACTTTGAATTCCTCCGCCGCAAACTTCAGAACAGCCGTGAAGGGGGCTGCTTCTGGCACGCTAAACCTGGAAATTCGATTAGATTGAATAGTAAATAAGAATAATTACCAGACGATTAAGGTTATCGCTCGATTAGAAAAACATAAATAGGAAACGAAGAACAGGAAATACGCGGATCTGCTCACACTTTGAAAGGGAGCTTAGGGTCGGAGGTGAGAGTGACTTTGAAGGAGACTTTGCCACCACCAGCGCTCGCCATTCTCGAGTTCTGTATACCAGGTTGAACGTAGTCGGTTTATTGGTTCATTTGGGATTATAAATGGGCCATGGGCCTGATTCGGCATTCGCGTATTTATAACGCGAGGCCCACAATATGCATTTTGGGGTAGTTTCGTAAGTTAATCGTAATCACATTACGCGAACTGGAGATGGATGGGATGAACCGGATCCAACTCGGTCTACCTTCTATCAATCTTCTCCTGCAAAGTGCGTTTCTGTGAAGCCCCGCCAAAAGATCATATCTTTTCCCCTGCAAGTCCTCTCTGGCGATATATACCCGCCCTCTCTGTTCTTCTTTAATCAATCTCCTCTGTTTTTTCCACGAAGAGAGAGAGCTCTAGCTCTTCGTCCTCGCAACCCTATAGTTCTTTCTCGTTCTTCCACTATTCGTTTCTTCAATCGCAATCTTCCCCAGGTATTTCTTTCGACTTATATAGCCTCTGCGAGCTTGTGCATTCGAAAATTGGGCTCTTTAGGTTAGTTGTTTCTTGTCATTGTACTTGTTTAGAATTTGATTGAATGTGAATTTTGCATAGATTAGGGGTTCACATTCAAGAAATTGAGTGTGAATTTCCTGTCAATCTTCAATCGCTTTCACTCTCCAATCTCTATTCGTTTCTTGAATCACAATGTTCTTCCCCAGGTAGTTATTTCTACTTATATTGTTTCTGTGTGGTCGTTCATTTGACAATTGGGGGTTCTGAGTTATTTCTTGTCATTCTACAAATGATTTGCTGAGGACTTTATTGGATGTGAATTTCGTGTAGATATTTCTTGTCATTTTCCAAAGTTGATTATTTAGAATCTGCTTGAATCTGACTTTTGGAATGGTTGATTCTTGTCATTTTTATATATAAAAAAAGGTCTAGAATTCGCTGCAATTTGAATTTTGCATCCTTGGTTTTCTGGAGTGAACAGTTGCAGCAAGTTATGGCAAAAGACCAAGTTTCATTGACAGTGGCTAATTTAGAGATCCTGAAAATTTTGTTCCTAACAGTGATATGTTCCAGTCATAATTAATTTGGGTTCCTTACTAGCAATGGGATGATATCTCTAAAGGGTTTACCAGGCATGATGAACCTGTTAATGGCCGATCTCATGTGGTGTTGGCATTCATTTGACTTCTCCAGACTATCTTCTTGATGAGTAAGGAGGACGTGTCAGTAAATTCTTATGTTACCATCATTTTATAGCTGAGAATTTAATTTCTTTTCCTCTGATAGGGTATATTGCATTCAGCTCCTGATGAAGAGGGCATCAGGCATATTTTTACCTGTATTTCTATAATGGGAAAGACAGAAGTGACTAGTGATGGTTCAAAGCAGTTTAAGCCAAGTCAGTTGAGTTTGACACTGGAGTAGACACTACTTTAGCCCCGGAAAAAATAGATTGTGTGGAGTGCTAATATGATGTCTCACTTGAAACCAGATATAGTAATAAGTTTCAAGTCTCCCACATTGCAAAGTAAGCTTCTTTTGTGCATCATGAACTTCTCATTTCATTAACCTAATCTGATATTGAACTTTTTTTAATCTTTCTGTTTCAGTTATTCAAGAGGAGAATTAAGTTCTTTAATGCCAACCACGTCACTGGATCAGCTTATCTTTTCTTCGCATTTTACATTCTCAACTATATTTTTCAAGAAGTTGAAGCACCTGAGTAGTTTACCAGCCTGGCCATAGGGTCAGAAAGTGTTTTGGTAGGCTTAATCTAAGTTAATTTAAAAAATGTTTGATTGCAGCAAGAGAAATTCTGATTTCTCAGATGATACATGTGGTGAGGCAAACAGCTGGGGACGAGTTGTTGCATACTTTGGTTAAATACAACAAAAACAAGTTATGAATAGTCTGGTAATTTGTTAAAGACCATGGATCACTTCATTTTTGTGTCTTTTTATACAGCGTGTGAAGTAAAAGACATCCAGATGCTTAATACTGACATGTTGTTATGCAGTAAGTTTGGTAAAGGGAGACACCGTAATCTAGCATATATCAGCACAGATGATCGAAAGCATGGTTATATAGTAAAGGCACACATCTTTTTCTGACATGATGTTGAAACAACTACTGGTGCTCAAAGGCTCTTTTTGTTGTTGCTGGATTCCTGAAGCCTGAGAGGATTTCTTCTGTTTCTTGTTCCAGTTGTTCCATATGTTTTTTTCTCTTACGACGTTTCGTATATGCCATTTGACATTTTAACCCAATTAACAAAGCAAATTTGTTTATATGATTCTGTCATTTGTTTCTGCTGAATCTATTCCATATTGTTGTATGATTCAATAGGATTATATAGTGAATAGTGATGTTTGATGAAAGTATGAAACCAAGCTTGTAGAAGAAAAATGAAAGGATTGAACAGAACAAATCTAGCTATATTTACTTAGAATCCAAACATCCATTCTCCAGACAGAGAATAAACAGAAAAATCTCAAATTTTCAAAACACAAACGAAAACTCTATATATCCCTAACAATTTCTTCCACAAGCGGTGATAATAGTATTATGTTATCTAATTATATATTACGTTGTCTAATTATATTGAGTTTCGTTATTATATTGTCTTTTGTTATTACGTTGTCTAATTACATGAACCGTTGTCCAATTACATTGATTTTTGTTATTACGTTGTCTAATTACATGTTATAGCTGATTATGGTTGAATTTGTTAGGGATACGTAGTGCTACCAAAACACAAATGGCTGCTTTATTATAGTTTATAAAACAGTCCAGGCAATATTGATTAGAACCATCAATGCAAGCGTCACAACCCATCCTAACCCCATCAATGATTTTAAGCCGTTGGATCCACTGCATTGTAGCTTATTATTATGATAAGTGCAGACTGTTTGGTTCCTGAAAATAAGCAAACAAATCAATAACATACTAAATGTGACACAATGTAGTAGAAATCAAATCTGTAAACAAACCTGGGGGAGCAGAAGGTGATGACGTAGTCGGTGCCGGAGCAAGTAAAAATGCTGGTAGGATCATCATAAGCATAACTATATGCAGTAGGGCATGCCTGCTTGAACTTCTTGGAGTAATACGTAGGTTGGCATGTTGCTGGGTTTCCATAAATACCCTTGCAACAGTACTCATCGGTGCTGAACACATCGCAGGCGCTCCGGCAACCCACCACCTTCCCATTCGATTTAACGGATAGTTCAGATGGGCATTGTGGTCTTAAATCTGAATCACATCCGGCAACACTGCAATTCCCTCTACCGTTTATAGGTTTAACGGCCAGTGGCAAATTGAAACCGTCAACAAGGCTAACATCGTAAAAATCGAGAGTTGCGAGGGTAAATTCGGCAAGTGTTACAGGAGTCGACCCTGATGCGGTGCACTTTATGGACGAGCCACATGAACCGGTCTGGCATGAACCTTTGCCGGTTTTGTCGAAGTTGCATCCGGTTCGACCCCATATTCGACCACTCCAACCGACCGGTGCGTTGAATACAACAGATTGGCCTGATGTGAGTGGAAATCCTCCACCGTTGAAGTTCTCCCCTGGTGTTATTGCAGGCCAAATTGTTTCTTTGCAATCATTTATTATTGTAAAAATTCTTGCCGAGTCCACCATTTTTGTCCCTACAAGTGTGGACAAAAAAAATTACATAAATTCATCAAATCTGATGGCATATTATGTCCACTACTAAAAATTTCGCATCAGATTTATATAATCCAACCGAATTATTTATAAGTAAAGATCTATTTTCTCTGACACAACAATACCAGATCAAAGAGCCAACAAAGCCGATCAATAATTTGATGTATCCACAATGAATCAAAATCCCAGGGTGAATAATATTTTTGTGTAAGATGGTCAAATCTCCAATTTCCAACATTGTGTTTTCTAGGCTTAAGTAACATAGACGATGGTTAAGAAAAATAAAACCGTGCAACCTCATACCCAAACGAACCGTATGTAATAATTTGTAGTGTTGTGGTGAATTTTCAAACATACTATTCAAATAAAATACTTAGCGAAAAAGAATTAGAAATACCACCAAATGAAATAGTGAGTAGAAACAAGAGAAGAGGAAGAAACATGTTGGGGAGTGATGATGCCATATCTGCTGCAGTCTCCTTTTGTCGTCCTTCCTCTGGTGGGTTATAGTTGGATAATATACAGAGAAAATGAAGGGTTTCCATATAAGAAGAGCAAAGGAAGGAAGAATACGTGTGGAGGGAGGTGATAAGAGTGATAGTATTAATGAAATCTAATTAGAGAGGGGAATGCTTCATGTCAAAGACTTGGAAGATACTTTCTCCAATTCTTTCAAGCAAGCTTATTCCGAGGTTCCCTTCTTGCTGCAGAGCTCCTTTTTGGTGCTCTTTTAACTTTCTGAATCAATAATTAGTGTGGATCAAAAGAATCCCAAACAAAGCAAATTGATATATTCATCATACTTTTAATTATTTGTCGGTTTTTTTTTTAAAGGTCAGAGACTTGTATATATTTATAATCCAAAAGCTGGATAAAATTTGAGGCCAAAAGGCACTCGAGCCACCCAATATGGTGTATATATTTGTCAGTTTCTCTAGTTCTGAAAGTATATATACAAGTCAATGATGAACCAAACCAAAACAGTACAAGGCAATAGCTTAGCTTCTCCTATTTTGTTTTGGTAGAGGGTACGACGTCGTTTTATAGCAAATAGCATTATTGGTGGGCTTTTTGAATCAGGGCCTCATCTTTATTATGTTAGCCTGTTAGGCATGAGCGTGGCCCAAAGTTAAGGACTTTTGTTGAATATGGTCTATATATATGGACTGCCCTATGGGTACCCCTACACCATAGTGGGTCTGAGCCCATGAACCTCTACACCTTTTGAGACTCTAGAATGCTTCTTTTTTTTGACTCTTTTCGACTGAACTGCTACGGCCCATTTTTTAATTTTTCGCTCCCATTAGCGGACCTGTGGGCTTTTTGGGCTTTCCAGAAGTCAAAGCCTTTTGAACTGCTCCTTTTTATACGCTATTCTATGGAAGACTGATGAGTCAGAAATAATAGAGTGCACTTGATTGTTTATGATAGGGTGGTAAAAAATCGATTTTGGTTAAATAACAATACGTATTTATGAAATATTAATATGTTTAGACTCTTACCCATATTGAATTTTGGATGTACTTAAATGACCAAACTCATATTGGTTTAAATTCGGACAAGTAAATCGAACAAGATTTATGTATTTAAACCCGAACATGGTTTTAAACCGGACAAAATTTTTGTGTTTGGACCCAGATTTGAGATATATAACTTATGTCTAAACTTGATTTAATCTGAGTCGGACAAATTCAAGTTTATGATGGCACTAATCAAGCATGCATTACAACATTAGTTAGGCCCTGTTTGTTTTGGTGTATTGCAATGGGAGACATTTGAAGTCATGATTGGGGTGTTCCCAAAACAATTGTCCAAAAGAGAATAAATAGTACACATCTAAATTACTTACACAAACGAGAAAGGGTCTAATATCTGTTATGCTAATAATTACTAATCTCAAATAAAGTAAAAAATTAAATAAAAAAAATCAGAGGGTGTTTAGAACTTTTGTGAAGACAGTTGGCACACGTGTGGTACTAATCATGTTTAGCATAAAGGCCCAACCCAATGTAATCATTCTCTCCATCTTCTTGGACTCCTCTCCCTAAATAAAACCCTTATTATTCCACATTTTATTAATTAATTAATATTATTATTGTTCAATAAAGTTTACAACTTCGAGACTCCTGTGGGCCACCCGCTCGTGCAATGCTTGGAAGGCCGGGCCCATCACCTTCCTTTCAAGCCCATAAAGAAATGTGAAGGAACATAACACTAATAGGTACGGGTTTGATAGAAATTTAATCGATCATTCGGTTGAATATTGACGGTTTGATACATTTTTTCATTTTTTCGATTGATCATTATTAATATACATTTGATAATAACCGACCAAACGGTCGATTTGACGATCGATACGATTTTTTTAGACAATCCTACTAACAGGTAGGAAATATAAATGTGTCACCAACTAATGATAATAAATCTAGACCCATAACCATAAGAATTAATGAACAACATCTTTGTTTTTTTATGGTTAATAGTTGATTAAGGACAAATAATGCAAAAAATAAATTTAATCACACATTCATATAGCTAAATAGAGCGTAGAGGGTTGTAAAATAAACTTTATCCAACCCAAACAAATCAAAGTGATATTGTCTGCTCTAAGGCAATGGCTTGGATAGATTTGTTCTCCTGTCTCGTCCGAAGTATTTAGACCCAGAAAACGCATTATTTGTGTGAAAGGAATTTGACCTTTACTTATATACCACTCAATTGGATCATGTTAATCCGATACGACACTATACAAAATTACAAATTACATTTCAAAGGTGACTTAAATAGGTCCCCACTTGGTGATTCAATTATTACTCTAGAAAATCTTCTTTTAGAGACAATTAAATAAAGAGAAGTATAACATGTAGTATGGAAAAAGAAACACTTCTCTTTTTTCTATATATAGAATCAATTGCTACTTCATTCATAGCTCCCCCAGAAAAGAGCTAGAGTACTACAACAATGGCTTCAGAGAAGGTTGAGACTGTTGTAGCTGGAAACTACGTGGAGATGGAGAGGGAAGAAGCCGATTCGAAATCCACCAACAACAAACTGTCCAAGATGTTCTGGCATGGTGGCTCTGTCTATGATGCTTGGTTCAGCTGTGCTTCTAACCAGGTACTTCAAAACATTGAGATTAAAATTTTAAAAAAAAAATTGTGTTTATAAATCTGAATATTAATGGATTTTGTTGAATTTTAGGTTGCACAAGTGCTTCTCACACTTCCATACTCATTTTCACAACTTGGAATGTTATCTGGGATTCTGTTCCAACTCTTCTATGGATTGATGGGAAGCTGGACTGCTTACCTTATCAGTGTTCTCTATGTTGAGTACAGAACCAGAAAAGAAAGAGAAAAAGTTGATTTCAGGAATCATGTCATTCAGGTACATATACATATATATACATATTCTTATGTAAGTATAGACTGTGATTGACCTTAATCGATTAACCGGTTCGGATTATGCAGTGGTTTGAAGTTCTTGATGGGTTGTTGGGGAAGCACTGGAGGAATATAGGCCTGTTTTTCAACTGCACATTCCTTCTTTTTGGATCTGTGATTCAGTTAATTGCCTGTGCAAGGTAATCTGATTACAACAGATGACAGAATACTCGTATCGTTTTATCGTAACTGTGAATTAGTGAATCCTAATACTTATATCAATGCTGCAGCAACATCTACTACATAAATGACAATCTTGACAAGAGGACATGGACTTACATCTTCGGAGCCTGTTGCGCGACGACTGTGTTCATACCTTCATTCCATAATTACAGAATCTGGTCATTCTTAGGCCTTATGATGACTACTTACACTGCTTGGTATCTCACCATTGCTTCCCTACTCCATGGACAGGTAGGTAGATTACATTTTATCATCAAAACCCAACTTTGACATGATTGATAGAACTTTTTTTTCCTCCTTATTTGAAGGTTGAGGGGGTGAAGCACTCTGGACCAACAAAAATGGTTCTGTACTTCACTGGAGCTACCAACATTCTTTACACCTTTGGTGGACATGCTGTCACAGTGTAAGGACTACTAAATAACTAGACCTTGATATGTACATATATCTATATATATGTATATGTATATGTATACGTATATGTATTCTCTGTATTGATTTTTGATATGAATGTAGGGAGATTATGCATGCTATGTGGAAGCCACAGAAGTTCAAGATGATATACTTGATAGCAACACTCTATGTGTTAACTCTCACACTACCATCAGCCTCTGCTGTGTATTGGGCATTTGGGGACATGCTTCTTACACATTCTAATGCTTTTGCTTTGCTACCAAGGAATGGATACAGAGATACTGCTGTCATTCTCATGCTCATTCATCAGGCAATTAACAGTTAATTAATAAAAAAAAAATCAGATATTTTTGACATAAAATTAATTTATTGTTGTTTTTCTTTTGATGGGTGCAGTTCATAACATTTGGGTTTGCTTGTACTCCTCTGTACTTTGTGTGGGAGAAAGCAATTAGGGTTCATGAGACACCAAGTTTGTTCAAGAGAGCAATTGCTAGACTTCCTGTGGTTATCCCAATATGGTTCCTTGCAATTGTATTCCCATTCTTTGGCCCTATAAACTCAACTGTTGGATCTCTCCTTGTTAGCTTCACAGTTTACATAATTCCTGCTCTAGCACACATGATTACTTTCATTTCTCCGGCCGCTCGAGAGGTAATTAATTACTAATTAGTCATTTTAATTCCACAATCATCCCCCTCAAGTTCTTGAATTTTTTGACTGAAATGGGTGTTAATGAATTGTGTTTTTCTTGTTGGTTTTGGTGAATTGTTTTACAGAATGCTGTGGAGAGACCACCAAAAGTTGTAGGAGGTTGGGCAGGGTTGTACACAATGAACATATTTGTGGTGGTATGGGTTTTTGTGGTGGGATTTGGATTTGGTGGATGGGCAAGCATGGTCAATTTTGTCAGACAGATTAATACATTTGGGTTATTCACTAAATGCTATCAATGTCCACCTCACAAGGCTTGAGTGAGGAACAAAAATAATACAAGTTAACAGTTAATTAAGTATTTTTTTAAGAACACCCGAATCACTAGTTGGAGTGATGAGGATTATGTGTATCACATTAACGATCAGGTTCGGATCAGGGTTCGAATTTCTCTGTTCGTTTCAAAAAAAAGAGTACTTTTTAAAGATACTTATGTGTGTAAAGGGATTGGCATTTGAAAATTTATTTCTTTTCTTTTTTATTGGCTTTTTCATTGTATGCCAATGTTGATGGGTTCCTCTAAGAAAAAGGTGTGATGGCAATCATGGCCACCCCTCATAAAGATCTATAGTTGTAACCCTCTTTTAATCTTTAAATTTATTTTGAGTGGATTAATTATTCTCTTTGTTTTTGGGATCAAAACCCTTCTTTTCAATATCTTTTTTTCTTTACATTGTAATAGTATTAGTTCTCAACAAGTTATAAATTACCAAAAATGATATATGTTCATAATTTTTCAATCCATATACTTATATAATTTAGGTGGTAAGCCAGATAGGCATGCTACATAGATTAAAAAAATAAACAAACTTTATAAAATAAGTCACATAGGTATGTCACATGTTTATGTAAGTTTTTGGATATTTATTTTATAGATGTGTAGTGCTTCCGTATAAATTATGAACGTGGTACTTTTCACATTGTAGTGAGTGTGAGATAGGTCGCAATTGAACAGAGAGAGCAAATTCAAATTGACATAACATAAATCGACTAGAATGAAAGCGTCATGGAGAGCAATAAAAATTCCTAGACCATTCAATTGACACCAACGAGTAAAATCCCCTTATGTTTTGGGACCCCATAATAACAACAAAGAATGCGTTAAACTATACGTAGAAGTAGAAATTGCAGTGGTTAAGAAATCCATGGGTATACAATGAAGTTAGAAAAGTTGTACCTATGAACCGACCTCCTAAGGCGAAATAGGCATAAGAAAAAGAGCAATAGGCCAGACCAACCTACAAAAAAAAAGAAGAAACTGTCCCTCCATAACCAGTTTTCCATAATATCAAATAAATCCTTAAATTACTGGGGTGATAGTCTAGTTAGTAAATATCTCTAGGGCCAAACTATATAAACACGGGAGATCCTGAGTTCGATTCTCAATTACGGGAGCAATATTATTGCAATCACGCGTTGGGTTTCGACCAACTTACTCTATCATCATATGATAATTTTCTGTGCATCGAGTTTAATTCCATATCAGCTGTTCAAATGGTAAACTTATATGATGTCGTTCTCGATTAAAGGCAATCAACTTGTGAGCTTTTATTATGGCACTTAGCACTTTATGATGCGTCTTCTAAGCTTTTAAAGGCAATCAACTTGTGTGATATTTTCCTGGACCACCCAAAAAAAAAGGAAGGGATTCATGGGCCATGACAATATCGTTAAAGGAATGGGGGCCCATGACTAACTGGGCCTAATATTGACTTCCAACCTTCTCTCCTAAAGTGGCTTTTTCTCTGAGAACAAAAAAAATGGTCAGGAACATGGAAGAAAAGCAAAAGAAAGGAAGCAATCAATTCTCATACCCACCACCACCAGTCCCTCACCAGACAGTCACTACTCATGCCTTAAAGCAGCCTCTGCAACTCAAAAAAGGCCAATATTCCCTTTCTGACCGAACCCGATCGATCGTCCAAAACAAAGGAGTGTGACTAACAGTGACTGAAAGTTGAGTACTAGTTGTTCATTTTGACCAAGAAGTCATCAACCTTCATGTGGATGCGGCAGGGTTTAGAGCACATGATCATATTTGTTGCAACTGGGGACCCTGACCCTCTACTTTGCTACTCAAGAAGCAGGACTTTTTGTGGAATATTGTTGTCAATCACCACTTTTTTAATTTCTCCAAGATCAGTGAATTTGGTCAGTTACTACTTATTTTTAACGTGGAACTCATCCAACAATTCGTTAGACAATTAACTGATAAATCTCGAGTCACATGAAAGACCCCTGACGTAGACCAAAACAATAATGAATCCTAATATGAAGTAACGCTAAAAAACGTAAAATTAAGACTATCCCCTAAAATAGAAAACGACTCGTTTAAGGCTCTAAATGATGGAATTCTGTGAAAAGAGGGTGGGCCTATGACACTTAGTTTTGCTTAGAACACCGTTTGCTTCAACCAATCAAATTCGGACAACGTTACAAATTTCACTCTTACTAGTTGGTATTTGTTGTAAATAAAAGCAACTTCATAACTAATCCTATATCAACCCCACAATTCGATGGACCAATTGACACTTGAATCAATATCTAGTACTGAAAGATAACGCAGGGTGGCTATCAATCCTTAATCTCCCTAGATTTGGTTGGGACTTCAATCCTTATCCCCCTCTTTTTTTTTCTTTTCTTTGGATTTGATCCAAGAATTCACTCCATACAACCTTTGTAGTGATGCAAGTGGAAACTTGTTCAACAGGAATCAAATCTTGATTGAACCCTGTGGATAAAGGCACACGTGTGTGGGGTCCTTACGTCACTCTTCACACTCTGACCAATCAATCAGCCTTTTCTGTCACGACATAGTTGGAGTGGTCTTCTTTATATTACATGAGACTCATGTCACCTCTGTCCTTTGTTGTAATTAATAAGAACAAGAAGATTATGCCAGGCTCAAAATGAATTAGGCTCTATCTATATCTACACCACAACACCTGTACATTACAAGTTTAGAACTTCCTCGCAAGCCAAGCCAGCACCTTGTTTTGTTTGCCATATCCACACATGAAGGCCATCTTTACTAACTCTGTTTGTGTCGTGTTTTGTACAAAACATGCCTGTCAGTGCATAAATTTCAAGACCATCGACAGGATATGTTTTTTTTTTTCTTGTGAAGAGTGGAGGACTGAAGTGAATCCAACTAGTTATAAAGCCAAGGAGATTGGACACAATCATGGGAATTCCCATTGCGAACTCAGAAGAAGATATTTTGTGAACCCAGATAGTGAAAACCTGAACTAGCTAGAATGAGTGTTTGTTGAAGTGGAAGCTTCCCTGTAAGACATAAAGGCTACGACTCTTCAGCACTTGATGTGGAACCAACCATATTTGGGTCTTTGAGACTCGTCCTTGTCAAATGGGTTTGAAAATTTTGAATGCAATGAATCCCAATGATAACCAACTAAAAGAAGGCCCAATCAAGTACAAGTTGAGTGGCTTCATTCATCAAACGCATCCAAGTAGCCCAAGGCCCACCAAATTTTTTTTGTTGGTCAATGTCAAAAAAAGAAAGTTTGATACTTTGATGTCAGTGCTCCCCCTTTGTTGCCAAAGAATGTGAAGATAGTCTGATTGGTCAGGTTGTCTACCTAGGACCTTGAGGTTCAGGGTTTTATTCTCATCAGGGGTTTGAGATTTGGGTAGTTTTCCATCCGCTGTGGTGGCCTTCATGCCCTTCGGGCATGACTTAGCATGTGTGTGGCATGTGGCTTTTAAAAAAAAAAAAAAAAAAACACTAAGTTACACAAAATAGATCAGTGAGACCATCTCACCTGGGCCGGGCCGCCCATCCATCCAAATTTACGGCCCATGAAGGATCACTGGGCCGGGCTGGGCTAGGCCCGTTTGACACCTCTAAATTCCCACCTCTCGTCGTCTTTATTCCACTTAACTTTTGAGTGCTTAAAGAGAGATTTTAAATGGGTTTTGCAAACCCCTTGATAATCATTCATCCGTGCCGGCGGTATCATTTCAGTCATTTTTCCTTCTGAACATCCATCTCTGATGACTTGCATCATCCAACATCTAACAAGCACCAATGCTTTCCTAAACACCCAACCTTTCCTTTCATTCTCTTCCACTTTAATTTTCTAACCCTGGGCACCTGTGTATTGAAAGTCCTTTAAACTTAATCACCATTCAACTGTTTGCTAACCTGGTGTAGGAGCAAGGGTCTCCCAAGTTACAAAGTATAAGATTCATATTCAAAGAACTTACTCCAGCAGATGTTAAATCTTCTATCCTAGAAAACACCCATCCAACCAAACTACTTGATAACATAAAGGAACAATTCACCAGCCAAAAACAAAACTATTTGAAGAAATAAATCTAGATCAATTCTGCCTTCCTCCTCTAGGATTCTCAGGGTATTAACATCACTGCAGTGCTTTGATCCGGATCAACTGCCCATTACCCACAAGTCTGCCTTATAGTCAGTTCTTGTAGTGAGGCACGAAATTCCAAAAATAGATGATGAGTAAGGATGTTGAGATTTCAAAAAAAAAAGGAAGAAAGAATATTTAGGTCATGTTAATATGCCATTTCTTACATAAAGCTCAAACTGTAGAGTCATACAACATCTTCGAAGGAGGTGCATAATGCATATTCATGTTTACTTTTACCTTGGTTGATTCTATTTCACCATTTTCTTGCACTAATCATTATCAAAGACATTATCCCTACTAATTTCGTGTGGCTACTTGAAACCATAAGAAAAATTAGTTGAAATCCTCCAAGCAGATTCTTCTTCCTTATTTGTTTCTGTCTAAACTCTAAAGCTACACTCTTGACTAACCAACCAAATAGGTTCTATGTCATTTCTTATCACCCCGTCCAAGTCTTTCAGCCTCCCTCTTCTCTTTTCAACATCTCCTACATGAATTTTCTCAATCTACATACTGGTGAGTTAATATAGTCCCTTAATTCCAGAGAACCCCGTGTTGATTCTGATGAAGACTAATTGAACATAATTCATAATGATATTAATAAACCTCTACACTAGCCCAATATTTTACCCCTTTTCTTTTTTCTCATTTCTCTTTCCCTCCTTTCCCCAGCCAATATTAAGCAATAAGTCTTTCCAAAAAGGAAACATTGCTGGAGCTCTTGCACTAGAAACTCAAGTCAAATCTACATGTTGTAAGAGGTAATGAGGTTGGACAAGGTACATGTGTTAACTTAAACTCAGATAAAAGCAATGGAACATGTTACTTTAGTATATCAACATAAAAATCAATGGAAAAGTTATATCAGGAAAGCAAACATCCCAATGTATACTAGCTTTACGTGATCGCCTCTAACAACATCAAATGTGATGAACAAAACCCCTGATACTCATACTAAAGGAAGTTGCAATAAAGGCACCAATTAATCCATATGAAACCACTCTGCTTGAACATAACTTCTGAGGATTTAACATGGATGTTGCGGATTATTTCAGAGAGAGGGTGAGCTAAAAAGAAATTCTCATCTTGCAACCTTTTAAGTCAGAAATTTATCTGATAATTTGTGATGATGGTGAACTCTAGTGGTTATACTTCCCCTTGAACACCATCGTAGTTGTTATACTTCACCCTGATAATTCAAAGACAAAAAACTAACCTTAACTACCATGTCAAAATATGATCAACTCCCACTGAGTAATGAAAAATTTATTACAGAGGATCAAAACATGTCCTCTTCATCCTTACAATAAATTATAAATTTTTCCCCAATAAAGAAAGGACAGGAATGAAGAATGTAATTTCAATGAATGACAACGAGAAAATTGGCATCCACAATAAGTTTGGGGTATAAGATAAAGATTGTATGGCGCAACAAAACTCTATTTCACTTGTTAACAGGGAAAAAAAGCTGCTGAAATCTGTACAATCACAATCAAAGCTATAACTATCACATTAGCAGTGTTGGATGTCACAATGGATAGAGATAACTTGAAAGCTATAGAACACAAACTTTAATAAGAATTGTTAAACATATGATTAATTGGCAACACCATACATTGATGCATATCAGGAGTTTCATTGATTGGATACTAAATAATATGTACCAGTTGATCAATAGATAAAAAAAAAAATTCTATTCCACAATGAAAAGATATTTCCAACGCAGAGAGTTCCTGCGACCGGATTCATCCATAACACAGTGGGAAGGTTACCAGTGCCCTTACATGTCATCCTCTTTGCTCATCCATTCACAAAACAATCACCAAGCAGCAAGCACAAAGCACACATCAAATAAGCCACAAAAAAAAATTATAAATCGGCTGATTAAATCAGCAATTGAGCGCGAAAGGAAGATAAGAGACTCACATGGTCACGCCTGTTCATTATTAGGGCAATCCCTTGCAAAATGCCCATCCTCCCCACAATTATAACATCCCCGTCGACTACGACCACCACCACCGCCGCCAGAGTATCCACTGCCACCACCATCGTATCTCCTACTTCCACCGGCACCACCTCCACCACCACCACCACCACCACCACCATTGTATCTTCTATTTCCACCGGCACCGCCCCCATCTCCACCGTGGTAGCAATCCCTCGCCATATGACCCATTCCACCACAATTATAACACCGACCGCCACCACCACTACTACCAAACCGTCCACCCCTACTGCCTCTCCAGTAATTATCAACTCCACGGCCACCACCGCCATCACCACCACCACCTCCTCTCATTCTTCCCCCAGAACCACCTCTCCAGGGACCCCGGCCACCTCGGCCGCTCAAGGGATGGCGGGATCTGGAGATAGCGACCACTTCTACTGCCTTCGCGCGGCCGTCGTCCGTAAAATCGACGATGAACTCGACCGGATGTCCCTCGGTAAGTGTGCGAAAGCCATCGGATCGGATGGATGTCTGGTGGACGAAGAGGTCCTCACCGCCGTCATCGGCGGCTATAAAACCGAACCCTTTCCGTGCATTGAACCACTTCACTGTGCCAGTGGAAGGTTGCTTGTTCTCGGCCATTGAGCGAGCAACCGTAGAAAGTTCTTCAAACTTCTAGAAAGTTCCAGAGGTTGCTTAAGCTTCGTCAGTTACTGGCGGAGTGGCGGAGCGTACGTCCGTGGTGTTTATGAGGATTAGCTTGATCTATTTTGGCGAGGACCAGACGCTAAAGGTGTCAGATCGGACGGCGTAGAGAGAATTGCTCGAAGTTATGATTTGTATCCTACGTTTCCAACATGATTTCAGGTTTATCCGTTAACATTTTGACTTCCCGCCAATCCAATGGATGTCAGAATGTGTCAGCTTTCTTCTTATCCATTTTGCAGAACCTTGATTTGCAGGAAAAAAACTAATAATAAAATGAATATAAAAATTCCAAAATTCGGCGAAATTAATTCTTTAATGGGGCAAACTGGATTTCTTTAATTAATAAATATTGTGCAAATGAAATTATGTAAAAGTTTTGCAACAATGCTACTCGTCAATTGCATTACTTCTCAGCAATTGAGATCTGAGTGATGTTAGTTATTGAGGTGTATAGACAACGTTTAAAATATATATGAAGTCCATTACATACACTTTTATTTTCGTCCATACACCTCAAAAAAACTTATACCAATATCTTTTTTGGAAAGTTTTGTTGAGTCTTTAATGGTTTGGGAATTGGAGGGCCCATATCAATAGTGTCATGTTGACCTCTCAATTCTTATCTCCTATGCAAATACAAGGATAATGAAGAAAAGAAAGAAAAAGAGCATCTTTGCATGGCTTTGTGCCACTAATCTAGTTATGGCTGCTTATCATTCTTTTGCATTTTGTTTCAAATTATAAAGAATGCAAAATATGATTTGACTAGCATGAATTTTCCACTCAATGAGCCAAAATCTCACAACCAAGGAATTATTGGTTCAACATCAAACCCATTAATAAGTAATAAGGAGAAGAAAGTTCATAATAGTTTAGACCTCGAAATGTTCAAAAAGACACTGCAAACAATACACCGAGTTATAACACTCAAAAATTTGAACTAACTTATCTTACTGTGATGTGAAATTTTTTATGCACAGTGTATAGTTGTTCGAGTTTAAACTCAGATTAAATGTTATAAAGAATAATTTTATATGATGTTATTCTCATTTACTTAAATAGAATTCAAAATATTTGAATCATTATTCATAATTTCATTTTTTTCGTTGGTTCATTTTTTTTTTCGCATTTTTGGAGAGCTTTGGGCCTGGTAATTTGCTAGTGTGGCCGAAGCTTCCCACTCCTCAGAAGTTGACTTTCAAGAGGAAGGCCGACATAGGGCCCAAAAACCCTAGGAACCAAGTAGTCACCCGCAAAAGAAGGTTCCTCTCTCCGTAGTGTCGTCGTTATTGACCGTTGGTTCTTGCCCATCGTTTTGCCTAATTTGTTTAGGAGGAGACTTCATATTCTCTAGTTTTATCATTGCTTTAGCAGGATACAGACTTGGACTTGGAAGCTGAATCGTCGTGTGTGTGAATGATTTATCGGGTTGCGCCTGAAAGAGCCAGATCTTGTTTGGCCGTTCCGTTTTAGGACTTGGTGGCCGCCGATGCATTGACGAAACTAATATTGGTTTGTTCAGCAATTAACTTGCAGACCCATTGGTGGAAGAGATTCCATTATAAGGTACATAATTCACAACCTTAGCTTGGAGTTCACAGTTTTATTTTCTTTTACCCAATCTGTTCCTGTTTGAGTTTTTGTCTTATTTATCTGTTTTCTTCTGTAGGCAGTAGGCCAATCCGTGCTTGTCTTTTTTGCTTGCTTGCTTGATTTGGTGAATTATTAAATTGAAGTTCCATCTACCTTTTTCACGGGTCCATTGCTATTTTTAATCTAGAAAGTGGCGAAAGGGTTCCACTTTATCGTGATTGAGGCTTAGAATATTTGATTAGCCCAATTACATCGAAGATTAAAGTGGGGTTACTTGGGCAGTTTCAAATTGCTTGCTCCGTTAGTGGAGGGCACATCTTCAATGCCTGAAAAAGGTGAATTCTGTTTATGTACTTGTTATACTTATACCCATGTGGCCCTAAACCCTCTGCTTTATCTGTCTCGGAGTTGAATAGTTGATAATGAGAAGTCATTAATCCAACATTATTAGTATGTCAACCTTGAATTGATTTTCATGGTTAGTGGAATAGATTATATTTGATAATGATTATTAAGATGCAATATTGCTGATTTTCTTTTGTGATTTTTTGTTTGAAGAACTGTAGGAGGCTTTTTGGTTTTGTGTTTTTGTCTACTTTTTGCTAGCATAGTGCCGTCTTGGAAGGAAATAAGTCAGGTCTCTTAAGATATCACCTAACTTGCAAGTTTACAGTTTACCCAAAACGAGAATTTGTTAGAGATGAAAAGGTTGTCCTTAGTTTTTGGGTCTATATGCTCCCTTCATTATTTACCTTTCATCTTTTTCTGTGTTTCGACATTGTTTTGTAATTGCGTGATCGTAAGGTTTGTGCATAATCAAGAATTAATACTTCAGTGTTTTCGCCCATGCTGAGCTTAGAGGCAGACAAGTATCTTTGTCTTATTCTTCAAGGTTGACTTGGCCTTTTGTGGTATGAAGTTTGCAAGCTTTCAATGATAGAGTAGTTGAACTAATATTTATAAAATTATGAATAATGAAATGTACGTTGTCATCATATTCATCAGCATTTTGTGCTTTATATTTTGGTGATGTGGTTTTGCAGTAACATCATTAAATAACTTCATTGCTTATGTTGAAGATTTTGAAGTTGAGGCCTTGTGATTTTTTAGGGAGGGCATGGATCCTGTGGATTACAAAAGTGAACTGAGACAAACCAGTTCATTTAGTAGGACAAGCGGCACCGGATCTTCCCTTAGGCATCGTTCCCTACGTTTTCCAGGTGCTCTGCCTTTTTAGCTAGATGAAGATAGAGTAAGTGAAAATGTTTCAGAGGCAGGCGATATTGGTGACAGGGCACTTGGCAGTAATCGGCAATCAGAGAGCAGCAGCTTCCACTTATCTCTTGATGATGCAATGGAGAGTGGAGTAGTTGCTCCGATTCCTGAAAATGAGTTGTTGCAATCGTATGGGTTGTGGTCTAATGATGCAAAGGCATCAAATGCAGTATCCCCTGTGTCCCCATTGCCAGAGGAAATCATATCTCGTATGTCAACTGATGCAATTTTGCACACCCATGACAAAAAACAAGTGAGCTATAGTTAATTTCTATCTTTTTGTATACATTTTGCTTCCCTTTTGTCTATGCAATTTTCATAAGAACATACACTCCAGAAAAAAATCAAGTTTATCAATGTTCGTGTTATGACGATTTGTTACATGTACCCATGTGCAGGAGCAGCAGGACAAAGGCATGGAATTACCGAAGTTACTTGAGTATATGTTGTGTCTTGTCCATTTGGCTGTTTTTGGAATATTCGGGGTAATAAGCATAACTTCTTACAAACTCTTTTTTGGCATAGTAGAATTCTACTGAACAATTTTCTTTTATCTCTACCTTGTTTATTATTGCATTATTTTATTCAATCTGTTTTCCTTCTTCTTTTTTTTAATCTTTATGGTTATCCTTTCTTCTGCGCAAACTGCTAAATCATTATAGGAAAAAAAGCGTCTTTTAAAGTTCTCCATCATATTGTTATCTGTGAAGATTTCATTAACAAATTAAGCAACGTTATTAGCAGTCTTAGTAACATAGTTTTGAAGTAACTGAGTTTGTATTCTTAACCAAGTGAAGAATTGGTTTGAAAAAACTAAAGAATTCACGTGAGGGAAACTCGTTGCTCTGTTTCATTAGCAAAAACAGTTTAGGTATCTTAGTTTTCTCGAGTTGTATTTGTATTTGTATTTTGGCCACAAGGTCATCTTAACCAATTGAAGAATTGGTTTTAAAAAAACAAAAGAATTCACGTGAGGGAAACTGGTTGCTCTATTTCATTAGCACAAACAGTTCAGCTATCTTAGTTTTTCTCGTGTTGTATTTATATTTTGGCCACAAGGGAAGCTAAGGAAAAATGTTAGATGTGAAAGAGGGATAGTTTGGTAGTTGAGTACTTGAGTGTGATATCAGCCCATGACGTGTCTGAATAATGTATAGTGGGGGAACTCCAGGTAGTGATACATTAATGTTATGCCATCCTCAGAGTGATTTGGTGTCATATCTTTGAATGATGTACGGGATACAACTAAATATATATACTTGACAGAGAACTATTATAGCATGGGAAGTTTTTATTTTAAGCAGCCAATTTACTAGATAATTATATGGGGATTTAGTAAATCACCTTACATATTCATATTTATTTGAAGTCTCGATCAGGAGATTCTGTTGACGTAGAGGTTTTATTTTCATTGGCAAACAACTGATGTTGGAATTCTCAAGATGTGCAGGTTTTAACAAGGTATTTATTGCAAAAGCTCTTTGGTCCTAGTGTCGCTCGTGTAACAAGTGACCAAAGCATCCTGTATCTGGATCTTCCATCAAATATGGTTCTCTCTCTCTCCCCCTCTCGCTCTCCTTCTCCCTCTCCCTCTCCCTCTCAATGCATACCACTAATTGATTAGACGCATATTACATCTTTTGATATAGGAGGGTTTTAGGGTATTATTCAAAATGTAAAGTGTTATTGGCCCTTTATATATATATATAAAATTATGCATGCCTCGATGGTGACTTTCTTGGGAAGTGACAAGTTTTCAGTCACTTTAGTCCAACAGGAAAATATTAACTAATGTACTTGCTAAAACAAAACTGTGAAGCATGGTTGTATCATGTAAGTGCAAGTTTTTTTTAAAAAAATGCTCTTTGGATTGTCCACTAGCTTTATTTTATTTGCTAACAAAAGCTGTGGAGCTCAAAACTGTGAAGCAATTGGATCTTTGATGAAAACGGGAAATCTAAAAGTTTGTATACTTCCATTTTATTAATAAAGAGCTATCTGTAAACACCTAGACCCTAAACCCGAAATGGAAGGTTCGCGTTTTAATAGAGGAATGTGTGCCTAATAAAGAGCTATATGTAAACACTTAGACCCTAAACCCGAAATCGAGGGTTCGAGTTTTGATAGAGGAACGTGCACCTGGATTTTTTCCCCTTTCTTCCATGCTAATCTCTGACTACAGTTTATAGCCAGAGTAGTACCAACTAATATTTTATACCTAAATGTCTGCAGCAACTGAAACTTGAATTGCGGCCAGTTTTCTTCAAAGTTATTCAAATTTTAAATGCTTAACATTCCCAATCCTAGATCCTCTTTGTACAAGATGAAGCCATAAAAAGCAACAAATTGCAGGAAAGAAATTCAAAATTCTTCATGCTGATCATTTGTACCCTTTGGATTCAAATCCTGCATGCTTGACAGAGGTTGTTAGTGCCATGTCCTCGACACGAACATGTTTTGACGTAGGCTTACTGCTAGGAGTTCTGCCCTACGACTGGCTTCAATGATTCACCCATTCCAATGAACATCAGTTTTATAATTTTTATTTCACTTGTGCAAATGTAATACTGATTTTTGTAGGTTGGTTCTTTCTTGATGGGGTGGTTCGGTGTTGTTTTCAAAGGAGATATATCCAGTGTGTCTGAGTTCCTGGCCATTGGATTATCAACCGGATACCTGGGAAGCCTTACAACTTTCAGTGGATGGAACCAGAAAATGCTTGATGTCAGTGTTAATGGCGACTGGGTCTTTTCTGTGCTTGGATTTCTCCTTGGTAATGGGCAATTCACTGGAACTTCCTTGCTATATCAGTAAGGTCTAAAATTGTTCAAAACCTTCCTCGGAAATTTTGCAGGGTTGTTTCTTGTGGGCTATTCCATCATTTTTGGGATTGAGACAGCCAAGGGTTTCAGGTGGCTTCTCAAGGGGCTGCACACAAGTTCAAAAAGTGAAACCACTGGTTCTGTCAACAAATGGAGGATAAATAGCTTCCAGGGACATTGGGTGGTTCTGATTGTGTTGACACTTCTGTTAGCCTTGTTATGGAGTCTGAGCGGAACATTACTAGGAAAGGAGTTTAATAGCCACAAGTCTGGTGCTCAATTATGGTTGGCTTGCGTAGTTGGACCTTTTGGCGTTTGGATAAGGTGGTTCTTAGCCCGATTGAATGGACGCGGCATAGGGAGGACGGGGATCTTGAAATGGGTTCCATTTGGGACTCTAATTGCGAATGTTTCTGCAGCTTGTGTCATGGCTGCACTTTCAACTCTGAAGGAGGCGGTAAGTTTTATGATGTAGTAATATGTCTGCACATACCTTCTTCCATTTTTTTCCAACTAACAAATTTCTGTTCTCTCCTTATATGCATGCTGGACATTTAAATTATATTGTCTCCTTATAATATTCTAGAAACTCTTAGAACAAGATAGGTTCCTGCAATTTTAACAACTGTGTATGCCTAAATTGTTCACAATCAGATCATCGTCATTCTTTGGGTAGGACAGGCTTTACCATGACAAAAAAATGTCCTCATTATGCTCAGAAAATTTACTCTCATGTGCATGGCACAGATTTAAACATGATAATGATCGGATTGTGCATTTTGTGTTCACATGATTAGACATTGTGATAATTTCGGGAACCTCTCACATTAAGTCTCGCTCTGATATCATAATTCAGGTAGGGTTTACAACATTGAACATTGCAATTTCACTTCAATGGTTTTGTATACGTCAAATGCTTATGCAGAATAATATTGCTTCATATGTTACTTTTTGGAACTTCTCATAAGGAGAGATCTGTGGGGTGCAGGTGAACACCAGTGCTTGCACTACAATTGTAACAGGCATACAGTTTGGGTTGTTGGGTTGTCTTAGTACTGTTTCGACTTTCGCTGCTGAGTTTCATGCAATGAGAGAAAGCAGGCACCCTTGGAGAGCTTATGCATATGCCTTAACAACAATAGGTGTTTCATTTGGCTTGGGGACCCTGATATATTCAGTACCAGTTTGGACAAGGGGATACAAATAGTGGCCGAGTCTCTTTTGGGTACAGTTGATGTCAAGTTAACATTCTGCGCAGGGATTCTGGACTGAAGTAAGGTTTCGGTGGAATGATGTCCTCGTGGAATGATGTCCTCGCCTTGCGAGAGTTGCAGGAGCCTCTCTATGCATCCAAACCTGACGAATTTGAGCTAGTGTAATGGCAAAGCCTTGGTTGCATTCTGCGCAGGGCTTCTGGACTCGGGTACAGTTTCAGCGTAATGATGTCCTGTGTCAACATCTTATTGATAGTATCTTTGCAAATAGACTTTATCTTAGCTTATTGGAATGTAACTTATTTGCTAAATCATGTACATAGAAAATCTAGAGGTGCAGCATGCTCTCAATGAGAGGTATTGTGCATCAACCATCCCAATGGACTCTGATCTCATTGTATTATTATATTGGCTCAAGCAACTCATGTTTCTTTGACCCTTTAAAGTATGGAAAGATAAGTAACCAACATTACTAGGCACTAGCTTTTAATCTCAGATATCAAAGTAACCAAAACAACTGTATTATCTCCTAGCCCAAGCAAAACCCACTCAAAACTCATCCGTTTTGACTGTTTATGCTCATACCGAACCTGACTGGATACTGAGAAATGACAGATGAACTGTTGCAGCTGCTCTCAGAGGGGATGGGTTTGGAAGGGAATGTTTTGAAGTCCAGTTTGGGAGGGAAAGTATAGAACTAGAAATGAAAATAAACATGTACCCACCATGTCCGCGGCCTCAATTGGCCCTTGGCGTTGAACCGCAATCACCATTCTTGTTCCTAATGATGTTCCAGTCCTTCAAGTGTGGAAAGATGACAAATGGGTTGCTGTGAATTACCTTCCAAATGCGCACTCTTCGTGCATATCGGTGACCAAGTCGAGGTAATGTACTCCATTCTGTCTGGTTTAACTGTCAATATAGAGTAAAATATGATTAATACAAAAGTGGCATAAAAGAGAAACTTGAAGCTTCTGCAGAAGCAAGTGCATCCAATCATGCATTTTACATATAAATAAAACCTGAGGTTAACTGGTAATTGATTAAAAAAAATACATTGTTCTCTACCCCCAAAGAAAAAGGAAATAATAACCAGCGGAAAAGGTCTGTGATGATTGTCTAGATCTATAATAAGATTACAGACTACAAATCATAATTCTGTCATGCCTCTTAATGCTACAGTTTCTCATGCAAATCTTGTCTGATGAAAATATTGTTTCAGATTCTAAGCAACGGGGTGAACAAGAGTGTTCTTCACAGAAGCATAGTGAACAAGGACCTCTACATGAGGCACTGATAGGCCCTCTACCAGAGCTTTTGCATGATCAAAACACAGTAACATATTCCACCAAAACCTTTGCTAGGTGTCGATTCTGCAAAATCAATAAGCTCCCACAATACGGTCTATGTATCTTATTTCCCACGGGTTAATACCATTTTTGATCACTGAAATATTGAACATTTTCCAATTTAGTCAGTAAATATTCAAACGTTTCAAATAGGTAACCTAAAATTTAAATTTGTTCCACACTACACACTCGGGTAGATTTTGAGAATTTCGGTCCGCTTATTTACTTACGTGGAATATAAAACTAGTAAAATTATTTTTTGGGCTGATGTGGATTAATTTATCTGAAATTAATTTAAAATAAATTAAATAAAAAAGAGTCATGTCATCTTCTTCCCCAATTGTATCTTCAGTACACGATTTTCTTCATACAATCCAAGACCACCCAGCTTCACCTCGCGCGATGGCTTCGACGAGGAGCCGACATCCTTCAGTGACATTTTGTCGAACACCGGAGCCGGCATCCTTCACACTCCGCTTCCTCTGTCTTGTAGCAATAAAACCAGATCTGCAACAACCACACTTTTTTGTTCTTCCCCAATTCTCTCTCTTCCTTGTTCTAATGGGGTAGTTGGTGATGTATGTACCGAAGATCTTATTCCCTTTCGGTGAAATTGGGGTTCCATGAATCATAACGACGAGGGGAGAGCGTGTGGAGTAACGGTTAGGGTTCCATGGAAGATCTTATTCCCTTTGTATATATCTGAAAGGACTGGAGCTCTTGAGGCTGAAGTAGTAAAAGAAGACTCTAGTGGAGGTTGTTGAGGGTTTTCATTATATGGGTTTAGAAGGATATGGATGGATATCTGAGTTTGAAAGGATAATCCATAATCTTTTTTCATTTGTAATTTTTTATTTAAATAGTTAAATGAAATTTTTTATTTAAATAGTTACATTTCAGATCTTTATTTTCGTTTTGATTTTTGCATTCGTGTTTTTTTTAATACTTATTTTTCATTTGGCAACTGTTAGGCCACAAAAGCAATGCAATTAACGGTCAACGGCCATGTAGACACTTTTTTTTTTGAGAGAAATACGAACTTCTATTAAAACAACGCAGCACCATACGAGGAGTAGACTCCTCGATTACAAGATAAAAATAAAAACATTCCTACTACATCAAGGGTAAAGGATTGACTCAGGGCAACAACAAATGTCACAAACAGGCTAAAATAGAGTTTAAACTCGTTTGAAGAGGCAGGCAGGGGCCTGAAAGCAGCAAAAGCACTATTAAGGATTGCCATGTAGACACTTTGACTGACCGAAATGTGAGAATTCTGACTGAGTGATTATATTGAAACAAATAAAAACTTTAGGTGATCATTTTGAAACATTTGAACTTTGAGTGATCAAATTGAAAAATGCCCAATCTTTAAGTGATCAAAAGTGGTATTAACCCTATTTCCCACAATAAAGTTTAAACATGTCTCGGAGCCTGTCATTGGAGTTGATCTTCATCACTGCTCTATAAAGACACATGATTCATTTCTCAATCAGTTCATCCTCGTGAAAGTCCTACATCTTCAATTAAGATGTTCGAACAAATTAGCAATGCAGTATTAATTTTCCCTGAATAAGGTATTTGCTCAACCATATAATGTTGCTCTAATATGTCTCAACACAATTTGTTTTACATTGTCCTCCTAGGCCCTAGCATTGTTGCTACAGTAAAATCCAGGCCGCCAAGTATAAGTAAACAGATTGTATTACCCCAAAGTCT
The DNA here is from genome assembly GCF_013401445.1 of Tripterygium wilfordii. Taxonomy (NCBI): domain Eukaryota; kingdom Viridiplantae; phylum Streptophyta; class Magnoliopsida; order Celastrales; family Celastraceae; genus Tripterygium; species Tripterygium wilfordii. Next base: position 2,897,272 of record NC_052242.1, read on the forward strand.
CACATCATACCCATTGAGAAAACTTTATCTGCAAAACCATGGTCTTAACATTGTGAGGCACAGGCATAAACAGTGATCCCCAAATGTCCTTCAAAATTGGGGCGGGAAACTTCTTCATTCAGTTATTCAAAACATGCCGAAATTTGTAGCGAATACTTCATAGAGAAGCTATCGGGGAAAAAAAGATTGAAGAATAAGCTCAATACAAAAAAAAAAACTGTAGTTTTCACATGTTTAAGAGGTCGTGAAACTCTTTATGGAATAAAGCTCTTAATAACATTCAGTAGGCTTCACCCCACAAGAAAAACTGTAATTTTTTAGTGAAGAAAGCATGGGCAATGGGAGAAGATTTTACATACCTCCCTGTAGATAGAACAATCCATCAGAACAGTCTGGCCCATCAATATGCAGCTGAAGAGATTATTTCACCACTGAAAGCAGTGTTTAAATACCAAAGAAGCCAACACCATCCTCTTCATGCTCTAGCTTGGAAAGAATTCCGTATATGACATAATGAAATTACTTTTTCTGCATTATTTCCAGTACCAAAATTGAATTGGACTAGTTTAAAGCATGATGATTGTATGCATGCAGTTTAGGAACGATGCAAAAACTTAATGCTTAGAGAATTGACTTATAGAAAAAGGGTAATCAATTATTTCAGCACGAATGAACCTGCCAGGATCCCTAAGGATGGATTGAACTTCTGGTTCACATATCATCCCAGCGAGCAATCCGGGCTTCCCAAAACTCAGCATGGATGGATCTGTTTCCAAAGTAGATAAAGCTGATTCAATGCCATAATTCCATGCCCCTGGTATCTCTGTGGCATTCTGTCACCTTTGCTATACTTTGAAACAGGATCAAGAAATGAGCAACCACAACAGCAAACAAATGTGGTATTTATTCTTTCTGTTGGCAAATGAAAAATGGCTACTGCTCTGAAATTGAAGTGCAAGAAGAATGCGGATAGGCTAAACGAAAAATGCACTAAAAAAATGGATAACTTACTTGAGTAGTATAAACAAATTTTCCTATCAAATGGTTACCATTCATTTTCTTAATAATGGAAATCAAGCAACCAAAAAAAAGGATAAACAGGCATTAAAATTCGTAAGAATCAGACAAACAGCTCAAGCTTGGATCGCAATTCATTCAACTTAAGTTTTACCTGCACAACGTTACATTAAGAACAGCCACTTTCGCAAAGCCTTCTTTTCCAAATAAACATATAGAGCATTGTCAAGGACAATATTTAAGACTCCAAATAACGGGTGGGAGAAAAAGGGTAATATGAACTCCATTTATTCACTTCAAAAGGGAAATAAACTTCAAACTTAGTCATTCACATTCAGTCGACATCAAGCTCCATGTCAAATGCAAAAATTATCACCTACCGATTCGAATATAATGCAATAAAAATAAGTAATAGATACATTTGTGGATTTCCATTCATGCGGACTGAACTATATATAGACCATTAGAATATAGGCCAGTCCTCTCTATCTTGGGCCGGAGACCTGTTGTGAGGAGATATAAGATAAACAAGCACGCGAGCCACTTGTTATGCTTATTGGAGAAGTATCTGCTTGGGGATACAAGATGATAACACTCTGCTGCTTCTCCTCTTCTATTGTGGAAGCCTCAGTAAACCTACGCCCAATGAAACGCAAGAAATTCAAAGACTCCAGTCTTGGCTTACCTAAGGAGATCCCACCTTCCAACATTCCAACAACACTGGCCATACTTGGCCTCAATGCCGGTTCTTCATGAGCGCAACACAAAGCAATGCGAACCAATTTCTCCACATCTTCACTTGTCACCCGCCCTTCAAGCCTCGGGTCAGCAAGCTCCAAGTATCTCCCTTGTTCATGCATTTCCAATGCAAACAACGGGAAATATACGAGCCCAGACCCTGATGACAATATTGACTGGCCTCCAGCACTATTATTGTGATCCAAGCTATGGCTTTGTGAACGTAATGAGCAATTTTTCCTTCCACTCACAAGTTCAAGAATTACCATTCCAAAGCTGTAAACATCGGTTTTCTCTGAGATTGCTGAATTTGTAAGCCATTCAGGTGCAAGATAGCCACGAGTGCCTCTCATTGTAGTGAATAAACTGGACTGCTCAGGGCTTAGAAGCTTTGACAGCCCAAAATCAGAGATCTTTGGTTGAAAATGGTCATGCAAGAGAATGTTCTCTGGTTTGACATCACAATGAATGATTTTTTGTTCACACCCTCCGTGCAAATATGCAAGCCCACGAGCAGTTCCTAGTGCTATATCAAACCTTTCTTGCCACTCTAAGACTGGGCCAGAACCAAAGATGGTCTTTTCTAGAGAGCCACGATTCATGTACTCGTAAACCAGCAGGCGTTCAGTCCCTTGGGCACAAAACCCTATCAATTTGACCAGATTGACATGATGAATATTTCCGATAATTGCAATTTCAGTGCAGAAATCTTTATTCCCTTGAATGCCTAAATTAGTAATTTTCTTTACTGCCACAAGTGTTTTGTCAGCCAATGTGCCCTTGTAAACGGCACCAAACCCTCCTGATCCAATCAAGGTCTTAAAGTTATCAGTAGCTTGCCCAAGCTCTTCATACTTGAACTTCTTTGGCAAACCAGGGATGAAGAAGTTTTCCAAGTCTCGTGAAGATAGCGAGTTTCGTTGACGTAGTTTTAACTCATGACTCTTGAACAGTCTCTGTCTTCTCCACCAGAGAAAACCAAAAGCAACAACAAGAAAGCATCCAGTAAAAGGTAAGAGAACCAGAGCAGCTAGTGGAAAATTTTGTCCTTGATCATCAACATTGTTGTTACCATTTGAAGGTGTCGGAGAAGTTTGAACCAGAGCCTTAATATACGCCAGCATATCATCTTCAATTGAATTGCTCCAAATTACGGAGCCCAATTCTTTTTCAAGTGCGTAGCAAGAGCCTGAAGAATTTTCATAAAAAACTCCTAAACACAAGCAGTCACCAGTGCAGAAATCCTGACAAACTGATAAATTTACACCAAATTTTACAGGTGTATTGAACTCAGTTGCAAAGTAACCAATTCCTTCACCAAGCGTCAAATATGAAAAATCTGACAAATTAGACTGAGTATCCTTATCGGCTGAGTCACAAGCATGCGGCAAAGAAAAGGAGCTATCGTTTGGTACACAACCACTTGTATTCTGTGAACCTCCATGGAAGTCTAGTGGGCATGAACAAGTTGGTGTGTTAGATGTACTGTCCCCATTACACAATCCGATGCTGCCACAGATGAAAGGAATTTGACAACTATCAACTGGGCCTAAGAATTCTGTTTCCCAATCACCATTAGAAAAGCTTCTGACTATAAACTGACCAGAAGCACCCAACTGGGCAATCCGGAAGTCAGATGGTGACAAGTTCACTTGAATTACAACCACCGATCCATTGCGACTAAATAGAAACAGGCCTGTTCTGTTTACTGTCATATATTCGGCTACATAATTTGAATTTGTATAAGCCTTTGTCTCCATTGATAATTTCCAATATGTTTGTCCATTCCATTGGAGGATTGCATCTGAACCAGTAATGATAAACCTGTAATCACCCATGGACAAGTCATCATTAGACACCGAACTGGACAAGAATGCCCCAACCGGTAGATATTGTCCCATCACAATTGTATCTGTTGGGTTGTGGAAGCTCTCCCAAAGTGAACTATTGAAGTGGTCAAGCAAAACAAGATTTCCAGTCTCAGCAAGGAGTAGTGCATATACCGCTGATCGTAACGGTGGAGTTGACCATTTGGGAATGCCATATCGATCAGCGATTGCAATTCCTTCAGTTGTAAGCATCATTTGACCAGAATTAGAGATAGGAGAATCTCGATTGGCAGACCAAATGATTGTGTTAGAAGCCACATGAATGACGCACAAATAAAAGTTGGACTGCTGGGTTCCAGGATTGAAGATAGCAGCTTTGAAAGTTCCATTGTGTGAATAAAAAAAGCTGCCTGAACCTTCAACAAATTGAAGGTTTGAGGCAGTAAAATTTGGGTATATGAGTTCTTTGAAAGAAGAACCAGATGCAAGAGCATAAAGCAAAAAACAAGTGGAGAAGAATAAGATTGTTTCCATGCAGAAGAATGATTGATTTACAAACAGAGAGGAGTAAGATATGTGTTTGATGAAGGCAGCTCTGGTGGCATGGGAATTGGTCTGCTCTGGCTTTCTCCATTTGTTTTCTCCTATTCTGCTTCTGAGGGTTCCGTTGACCTCTCTCTCTCTCTCTCTCTCTCTCTCTCTCTCTCCGCTGACTATGTGCGGATTGGTTTATGGGGTATAGGTGGTTGTTTATCTAGTGATAACATCAGCTGGGGGCAAGCTAAGACATAAAAAAATTTGGAGGGTCAAACCTGAGGAAGGGTTCATGTATGTGTCCTTACACAATAACAGTTTAGATTTCACCATCGTTTCATTCTGTTAATGCCATAAACACAACCATGATCCCTACTCCCTTACATTACACCTATATTAACTGGAATTCGAAAATATTTCAATGCCCCATTAAAAAATTATTAAAAAAAAAAAAAACATTTCAATGACACTCCGAAAGCAGCTGTTTGTTTATCCAAAGATGATTGTGTATTTGTGTTACATGCACCTGTACAGTTCATACCATCACTTCTCTTTCTATCATCCACTTAATAGTATATGACACTCCCATAAGCTATGTATTTCTCTTAGACGTGTGAAAGTAATAAGTACATAATAGAGATATATACTAAATTGCAACCAACCCCCACCATTCAAAACAAGAAAATAAATAAAGAATATTCACTGAGAAAAATTATCAAACACCTTGTCTTCGCAAACAAACAAATTGAACTTTACCTTTTGAGTAATTGTGCTACTGCCCCCAATCGCCAAAAAGGAAACAATTGCACAAAGGAGCCCCAGTTGGGTCAATGCGAAGATAAGAAAAAGAACCTTGGTTCCGTCCTCATACGCAACGACGGGGTGCCACAAGTGTGAAGGGTAGGAGCTGGATTTGGCCTCCGCTTCCTCTCAGAGGTCAGAACACAATGAGATTGCACCAACATAGAGGAAAATCCGGCAGGAGTGCATTGGAGAGAAAGAGGATATAGAGAATGAGCATGTGGTGCATTGGTGGGAGGGTTTCGAGGAGGGGTTCTGAGAGTGGAAGGGTTTCGGGTGGTGTGAGTTGATTCAGAACTGAGTTGGAGCGAGTTGGAGAGTTGCGATTGGATGGTAATAGAGGTCATTCTATGGCCAGAGATGAGCTTCCGAAAATTAGGTAATATCGTTAAAACTCACTGTCCCAGCCCACAGTTAATACTACATTTTTTAAATTATTTATTTTATAACTTGACACAAGTTCTAGTTATTTAGATTGTTATACTTTTCTCAAATATCTTAATAGTTGCCCCTTAAATTCCCTAAAAGGCTTGGTCGAAACCGACTCGAGGATGGATATTTTGTATTGGAGAACCTAAGTTCAAAGAGAAAGATCTAACATCTTGCGATTTATCAAAATATCTTAATGTGAGACGATTCAAAAGTTCGGAGTTTACCTATGCTAACATCTATGAATTTTCTGATTTATAGTAATTGGATATTTGAATTAATACACTCTTTGCAAGATTTAACAAATTTGGTTTATATCTAAAAAATTCATGTTGATGAGGAGGATTTATGCTGTCAATGAAGGATTCTTGTTCTTAGAAGGGAAGGAAATCAAATATTTTTAATTTTTTTTTATGGGTTATGAAGTGTGAAGTTTTAACCATAGGATATAATGGACGGTGCATATGTATTTTAGGGAGAAAAAAAATTGAGGGATCCAAACCGTGATATCATTTATCATTATGAGTGTAAGTGATCCGAGAGCACTGAAATTTCCAACCTAATGACAGGATAAGTTAGTCCAAGACCTAACTCGTGATCACTGATCACAAGAGTATTGTTTTTAATAGAAATCGAACTCAAGATCTCTTGAGTCCATACAACTCAAGTTTAGATTCGTATCAAAAATTCAAATTCAAATGATAAACTCGTTTGGTGTCGTTCTCAATTAAAGAAAAAACGAGCAAATATACTCTAATTTCGTTTAATTTTTGAGAAGAATGAGTAATGTTTGATGGATATTTTGCAACTTCAATTACTTTTTAGAGAATTTATCAATCCATCGTATCAGAATCACTTGGTCAGTTGGTTGAGTGATTGATTGATCCTCTACTTTTAAAAACAATATATAAAATCAATAATAGCACAACATAATTCTCTAATGCAGAAGGATTGTGATTTTCTAAGTAATAAATGTTATTTTATTTGAATATTAATTTCACTGTCAAATTAATAATAAAAAAAAATATGTCATTCATTTATCTATGTTGTTTTAAAGGTCAAACGTGCATACATAGGTCCAACTTGCTCGCCTTAATTAAAAAGTGGGGGTATGAAGTGCCAAAATCTTCAAACACCTAACTAATAGAATTATTGAGAAGCACGACGGATAGTTCAAATGGCATTCGTGTGTATAGTATCTCAAGTTCGAGAATCCCCACCCCTTTCCCTATAATAAAAAAAAAAACTAACATAATTATTGAAAAAAATATTTTAGTAAGTAGGCTATGTGAAATGTAATGGAGGAAAAATTCCCTTAACTTAGGTCGGTTAGGTCCACGCGCAAAAAAATTTCTCAACCGAAAGTTGGAAGTTGAAACATCTGATATAAGCTTAAACTCAAGCCATCAAGTTTGCGCACAAAGAATTTTCTCACCTGACAGAGAGACGAGGTAAATTGCATCAAATTTCAACGCATTGTCACAAGGATATTGCTCCTAATTGGAATCGAACTCAAGATCTTTTGAGTTCATATGGTTTGACTCTAGAGAGCTTCACCCCAAATGGCTAAGAAAAATTCCCAACCCCCCTATAGAAAAATAGTAATTTATCAACCGAAAATGACGACTTTCCAAAGATGTCATTATTGAAGCTTAATATAAGAATTAAACAAATTTTGAGATGAATAGGTCTTGGTTGGCCTAAACAGTCACATACACCTTGTATTATATTTGATATTATGACGTTGCTCACAATAATACAACTCACATAGTTGAATTCAAATAACACAGATTACAGAATGACAACTCATAAGTCGTAATGGGCTGCTCATTTATTAAAAATAGTAGCATAACCCATGCCTGACAAACCTATAGTATTTTAGTATGTGTCCACATGATAAGAACCCTTTTTTTTTTATTAATAATAATTCATTAATGAACCGACCATGCCGGAGGGGAGTTGTTGTGTCCACGTGATCACACTTGCATCCATGTTGTCAACATCGCAATCTAGATCGTACGATTGTTTTTGATCCTAGATGAGCAAATTTTGGTAAGATGTTACTGTCCGATCTTACGATCCAATTTTACAAAATGTGTGTGTGTGTGTTTTTTTTATACTTTTCAATTTAGGCGATGATGATTTTGAGAGATGGAAGAGAAAATAATGACATTTCTAAAGATAGTGTTAAGGATAATGGTTGTGGAGAGTATTCTACTGCTCTAGAGACTTGATTTTAATGACCGTTCTTTTGATGATATTGATTTTAATGATTGTGATGATAAATACATAGATGAAAATATTTATCTGGAATTGAAATTATAAAATACAAATTCCAACATGTAAAATAATTATTGTGGTTCAGATTTTATATCTTACTTTTCATACTTTTTTTATCTTAGAAAATTAAAATTTTGTGCCTTATTAACATGTCTATAAATAAATAATAATCATATTATTATTTTTTATTACATATAGAATATTATATCATGTTAATTTTGTATAGAAATAAATTATTATATTATTTTATATTTATTTTTAAAATTTTAAGAATATTCGATTTTACGATTTAATTTTTCCAATCTTCCATCGATGTTATGTAAAATCTCAATTTTGACAACTTTATTGTCTTACTCTTCGGGATCTCGTTATATATTTCTAGGAGAAGATTTGTGGGGCCAAAGGCCCATCACAAAATTAGAAAGTCCGAACTCAACTATCTGGTTTATGGGCATCGACCACCGCTAACTTTATTGGCCCAATACCCAAAATTGGGTAAAATGAACTGTATTTGGCCTAGTCTCTGCCACCAACTTTTCCCCACCAAACTATGGACCATTACTTTTGGAACTAAAGCAATACAATCATACAACTGTAACTGTCCCTTTTTTGTTTGTTGCTTTGGCTTCCGGCTTGCCGGATAGCAAGAATGATACTATACAGTTCTGTATATTATGATGCAAAACTTAGGGGGAAAGAAACTTTGTTGTAAAGTCACACATCATTAAAAGATGTGGTGAGAATGTCTTTTATAAGGGCTAAACCCACCCCTTACCTACAACAAGATATTTTCTTAGGCTTGAGTGAGTTGGGTCTAACCCACTTGCTTAGGCTTAACGAGAAACAAAGTCGTGCGGGTCCGATGTATTAATGGGAACCGGATAACCAAAAACGGACAATATTATTAGTGTGTATGGAGGTGTGGATTTATCACAAGTAGGGACAGGAGTCAGGAATTAATAACGGGGTGGGCTAATGTGTTTAGATTTGTTTGGAAAAGTTTAGTGGGATTTGGAGGCAATACACCATAATTTTTTTTGGGTTATTTTATAATAATACAACTTATTGAATGATACTATCAATGAATATTCATAAATATATAAACATATATATACAATTACTAAAAAATGCACATAAATACACATAGTAGTATTTTAAAAAAGGGGGGGAGGGTTGGGGCTATAGCCTAGTGTAGCCCCCTCCCTCTGCTCTTAATCACACGCAAGGGCACAAGTGGGTTGTGGTGATAAATTATTGTAAGATTATTAAGAGCATACAAGGGAGTGAAAAGGTTTTTAATATCTTGACTTGATTTTTCAACTTGGCAAAGATATTAGTGAAAATGTAGCAAATCATATTAAAAATGGGTGAATGAAGTGTATCTCGTTTTATGCAATTGAAAGATTCTTTTAACGTTGAATGAAAAATTCTATAAGTCAATTATACGACATGCAATGGTATATGGTTATGAGTATTGACCTATTAAGAGACAATATATGTCAAAAAAAAAATATGTATTCACATATACAAATGTTTTGTTAGATGTATAGTAACATGAGAGAATATGAGATAAGAAATGAGATTATTTTATTTAAGATGTGAGTAATATTAATTCAAGATAAGTTGGAAGAATATCGTTTAAGATGGTATGAGCATGTACTCGTAGAGATCAGTGCGATGGTGAGAAGAATTGAGATAGTTTGTATAGGAGAGAGTAAGAAGTAAATAGAAAAAAAAAACATAAAAAGACATAGTTTGAAATAGTAATAAAGGAATAAATTCAATAATTTTTTTTTGAACATACCACTGAGAAATATGTTTTTAATTGAAATCGAACCTTTTGTACATACATGTCTAACCCAATCGATCGTCAACCGAGTCACATCTCGTTGGTTAAATTCAATAAAAATTAATGAAATTATGATGTTAAATAGAAATAAATGAAATAAACAAATACATATAATAGATTTTGGTTGATTTTCTCATTCATATAGTTGACCCAAAATTTTTGGGATAAAAACTTCCTCGATTTTCTTGTTGCACGAGCATTAATGCTGTCATTATCTTCATTTAATATTTTGCAATCTATATTAAAGTATTTGAAGTGTGGAGCAATTTTAATATTTAAATAAAAATTTATAGAATACTAAATAAATGTACCTTTTCGTATATCGTTTGCAATTCCTCTAAAAGTCGGCCGTATCAAGAGCTATGGAGTGTCCACTCGTTTCGTGACACGTCTCGAAAGTTGCCTAAGCTGCAGTGCCGACCAATCGCGCGCGCGCGCACTGTAAGAGATATAATGAGAAAAAAGGAGGAAAGAAAAGGAAAAGAAAATAAGAGAGAAAGTGAGAGACAGAGAGAGGGAAGACAAAGGAATCGAGAGTCGGCGCCCTTTGTCTACGCCGACCAATCATTACGTCCTTTTCTCGACTACTTCTCCACCGTCGTCACTTTCTCTCTCTGGAAAAGCTGTTCCCCTTCCCTTCCCCGTCTCTCTAAAACAATTATAAATTTCTTATCTCTATCTCGCCTACCGGTTCTTGTTGATTCGTTTGTTTCTTTTTTTTTAGAAAAATTTCTTCTATTAATTTCGGTTCTTCCGTTTAATTTTTTTAAACAAACCGGAAGTTTCCTGAGATTAATCTGATCTAGGGTTTTATTTTTGTTCTTCGATTTTTCTTTTACGTTTTATTGATTCGTCGGGGAATAATTTTATTTTCTTTTTTGAGAATTTTTGAATTTTCTGGTGAAACATGAAAAGCATGGCTGAGCAATCCGTGATTGTTGAGAAGGTCGACGATGTTGACAAGGAGAAGAAGAAGAAGCGTCGTTCCAATCGCCGATCTAAGCAGAACACTCCTTCTACATGTAAATACCCGACCCTTTTTAAGTATGAACCACTTTTGTTCAATATGAGTTACTGTTTTATTTGATCTGAACTATGACTTTTTAATGTTAACTAGAATCCGCTGATAATTATTGTTAGTGTCAGTTTTAGATACCCTTTTTGTGGCCCTATTGGGTTTCTGGGTAACTGAGATGATCCTAAAGAGAGACACTTTTTAGTTGAAATTAGGCGAAGTTTATGTCTCTACTGAGAGAATCTTGTGTAATTTATAGTCAAGGATTATAGGATTTTGGAAATTTTTGTGTAAATCTCAACATGTTGGACTTACGTTTCTCGAAACCTATGGGTCATGGCCTCAAATCCTGGAAATTTCTTCTCATTGCTGTTGTGTTACAACTTGCCCTTTTGTCCTTACCTCTAATGTAGGATCCTTGTGCATGGTAGTTGTGTACTATTTAGTGCCTTTGTTCACTCGAGTGAGCCATTGTGGCACAAAGTTTGTGCTTGGGGGCTATACTGGGCTTGGTGCCTTATACTTTTTTCAACATTGGTAAAAGCTCTGGATTTGTAATATCACAATTTCATGCACAATTTGAATGCCTTATTCTTTCTGCATAAAATGTTGGTGAAGATTTTAAAATTATGATACTGATTGTAAATGGCGTGCGTAAGTGGAAAATGAAGCATTTCTGAGCTACATCCTCGTTAATCGATGCTTGGATAGATTAAAGGAGCCTCTGTCTTCACAAGCATAAATGTGAGGATATATAGAATGCTTTTTCTTAGTCAAATTTTCTGATCACATCTCATGATGTCAAATGCGCTCTTTTTATTATGAGGAATTTGATTAATGTTTACACACATTCTGTGTCTTTTTTTTTTTTGTGTGGGAGATATTACTTAGATTTGGATTGACCTTTATTTGTCCCCACAAGGCCTCAATGGATCTCTTTTGGTTTCTAATTTCAATTCTTTTTTTTTTTGTTTCTTCGTAGCAGCTTGCAGTTCAGTGAATGAAAAAGGTGCTGGAGTGTCACAGTTGGGAACTGGTTTCAAAACTAAAATTTTAACATCATCTATGGGCCACTCTTCATCAAGAAAGCAGGAGTTGGACATGCATCCATCAAATGAAGAGGGACCTGCAAGAGCATCAAATGAAGAGGGACCTGCAAGAGCATCAAATGAAGAGGGACCTGCAAGAGCATCAAATGTTGAGTTTAATTCTCTGCCTACAATGCATATAAATGAAAAAACAGAATCAGGTGGTGAGGCGAGGAACTTGCAAGGTGACGATTTTTACCCTTCTGATGGTAGTGGAAGAATATTTTCTATGTCGTGCCCTGAACCTATTCCTAGTGGAGGTCCATTAGGGGTAGTCACAGACCATGGTTTGCCATCTTTCAATCAGAGTGGTGTTCATGCTCAATGTAAGATTTTTGCTTCACACTGGTCAATAGCAGCTGTTAATGAGGCATTAGAGGTTAGTTTTATAGACGGTTTTGCTCCAATTAATCTATTATTTTGATCTTTGGAGCTGTCTTAGTGGAAGGAAATATCTGTCACCTTATATATCTGTATGTTTTCTTTGAATGTTGGACAGAAAGGTGATGCTTTTAAAGCACTATTTCGGGTAAATGCTCACAATAGGCTTGAGGTAGGGAATAAACTTGTATTGTTATTCAATTTCTTAACGTATTTGGTCCTTGCATTTCTCTTTTGTTTAAATAATTTCACTAATAACATTTATATGCTGATTTACGCTGGTAGGCATACTGCAAAATTGATGGAGTATCAGTAGATGTACTCATCAATGGGAATGCTGCACAGAATAGAGCTGTAAGTCTGTGGTTCACTCGTTTAGAACTCATACTTTTGCACCATCTTTTTTTTTTAAAAAAAAATCAGTTATATATTAATTTAATTGCTTGCTGTGAGTGGGATCCTTTACATGATTTTTGCTGGATTCACTGAGTTGGGAAAACACATTAAATTTTATGTAATAGTGTTCTTGTTTGGGTGGGAATGAGTTTCTAATTGTTGTACTGTCAATGCTTTGATGCAGGTTGAAGGAGACATTGTGGTTATCAAGGTTGATCCTTTGTCTCTGTGGACCAAGATGAAAGGGTCAACTGGGCCTTCCAACAATCTTGTGCCTGCAGAAGATGTTAACGTACCGCCAGAAGTCGGTGAAATGGTTGCTGATGGCAAGGGTAAGAGCAAGTTAGATGTGAAGTATGAGATTGCACAACGTGAATGTAGCTTATCTCCAGAGAATGGATTTCATGAAGAGGATTACTCTATAACTGGCAATGCTGTTCATCAAGAACTCATTGACCACATGGGTGGTGGTTATATAAATGAGCATAATCCCTCTGCCTCAGATTTTTCTTGTGTTGGCTCTTCTAGAGAGCAGAATGAAGCGATCGGTGCTTTAGGGAGGTTGTGTGCCATGATCAGTTCATTCCCGTCAAAGCGACCTACTGGCCGGGTTGTTGGCATCGTCGAAAGGTCTCTTCGTCGAGATGCTATTGTTGGTTTTCTTAATGTTAAACAATTGGTGTACTACAGGGAAGGCTTTAAGAAAGAAGCAAAGAAGAACAAGGGTCTGTTATCAATTTCTGACCATGACTATATCCAGCTGACCCCAACTGACCCAAAATTTCCGAAAATGATGGTCCTTGTTCGAAGCTTGCCTGACTTGATCAATAAAAGATTGCACGATGGTGACCTAACAGTTGAAATGGAACTTGTAGCTGCACGCATTGATAGTTGGAGTGAGGAAAGTCCTTTTCCACAAGCCCATGTCTCCCATATTTTTGGACGGGGAGGTGAAGTGGAGCCACGACTCAATGCTATTTTATTTGAAAATGCAATCTGTTGCTCTGAATTTTCTCCAGAAACACTTTCCTGCCTTCCTCACATTCCTTGGGAGGTGCCACTGGAAGAATATAAAAATAGGATAGATCTTAGAGATTTTTGCATTTTTACTATTGACCCTCCAACTGCCACTGATCTTGATGATGCCCTATCGGTTGAAAAGTTATCGAATGGAATTATCAGGGTTGGGGTTCATATTGCTGATGCATCATATTTTGTTTTACCTGACGCAGCCTTAGACATAGAAGCTCAAATCAGATCAACATCTGTCTATATGTTGCAACGTAAATTACCAATGTTGCCGTCCTTGCTCTCTGGGAATCTTGGTTCACTTAACCCTGGAGTAGATAGACTAGCATTCTCAATTTTCTGGGACTTGAATGGTGCTGGGGATGTCATAGATCGCTGGATTGGCCGCACTGTGATACGATCTTGTTGCAAGCTTTCATATGAAAACGTACAGGACATAATTGATGAGGAAAATGGCACTTTTTTCGGAAATGGATGCCCACAATTGTATAACGACTTTGAATGGTCTTATGTAATTGAAACTGTTAAGAATCTTCATAAAGTTTCAAAAACTTTACAGACGAAGAGGCTCAATGACGGGGCTCTGCGACTTGATAACTCTAAAGTTGCATTTTTGTTTGATGTGAATGGAATTCCATATGATAGTGTGCTTTCTGAACAGAAAGACTCACAATGTCTTGTTGAAGAGTTTATGCTCTTGGCGAACACGACCGCTGCTGAAATCATATCTAGAGCTTTTCCACATAGTGCGTTGTTGCGAAGGCACCCTGAGCCCAATATGCGAAAGCTTAAAGAGTTTGAAGCTTTCTGCTTCAAGCATGGCTTGGAATTGGACACTTCCTCTTCTGGTCGTTTCCATTGGTCGCTTCAACGGATCAGGGAAAAGCTCAAGGATGATTCCGTACTATTTGATATTTTTATCTCATATGCTACAAAACCAATGCAATTGGCTTCTTACTTCTGTAGTGGTGATTTAAAAGATAATGTCAATGACTGGGGTCATTATGCTCTTGCTGTTCCATTTTATACGCATTTTACTTCACCACTTCGTCGTTACCCTGATATTGTTGTCCATCGCACATTGGCTGCTGTAATAGAAGCTGAGAAATTGTGTCAGAAGCATAAAATCTTGCATAAGTCTCAGCATGGGGAAGAAGCAACAGTAAGATGTTTCACTGGTATTCATTTTGATAAGAATACGGCTGAGTCTCTTGAAGGCAGGGAAGCATTATCAGCTGCCGCATTAAAGCATGGAGTTCCCTGTGCCGAATTACTTGCAGAAGTTGCTGCTCATTGTAATGAAAGGAAGCTGGCTAGTAGGCATGTTAAGGATGCCTGTGATAAGCTCTACATGTGGGTTTTGCTCAAGAAGAAAGAGGTAATTATTTTCTCCACCTTTCACACAGTGTGATTGGGTACTATATCTTTTATGATGGCTTCAGTTAGTTTATTATTATCATTTCTCATCAGTATAGATTTGCGTCTATGTTGCTCGTAACACTTGGTTTTTGGCATTTTCCATTTTGCCTGCCCTAGTGCCTGCTTCTCTGCTTTTGCTCCTGGCGCCTGGTTGTTTATTGCTCCTGCTACAAATCTTGATTTTGGGAACTTCTATTTCATGATGCTTTAGGAAATTTTTTCTTGGCTCTGCATCTGAACTTAGCGTTAATATTATAATAGATAGTGCATTTGTCTGAGGTATTGCCCAAGGGGCTCCCCTGAGTTAAGTGAATTGTTAAATAAAAATAGTTTCGTTATCCAAGACTCAGAAAAAAGGATAATTAAAGTTCCAATCACAAGTAATCTACTGCAAGTGAATATAAGTGATTTGATTAAGTGTATTCCATTGGGTCTAAAAGTTATTGTGAATCCTTCCAAGTGATTTAACCCGGCCAAAACTTCTTGTTCGATGTTTCAAGTCATTTTTTCATCAACATCATCGAAGCCTTTCTCCCATACAGTTGGGGGTCGGCTACATGAATCCATAAGAGAAGCTAAGTTGGATGTTTGTTTCTCTTTTGCCGTTTATTCTTATCTAGAGCTACACTCTTTTCTTATCCTATGAGCATATATCCATAATTCCATATTACTTCCTTCTACTAAGTCTTTCTTAGTCTTCATATTCTTTTTTTGTTTTATTATTATCTCCTATTTGAATTCTCTCAATTCTTTCACTGCCACGGCACTTTCTCTAAAAAAAATCTTGCACGTCTAAACTATCTTTTATCCTCTCAAATGTAATCTAAAATAGAAAACTTTGTTAGACACCCGCTTAGGTGAAGTCCCCCCTTGTACGGTGGCTTGCTAGGTGCCCTTTCCTCAGCTCATTAAGCCTGAGAGTATTAAGCAAGTGGCCGTAGGCCTTTGAAGGCACCGGCACATGTGTCGTGAAGTGGCTTGTGCTATCTGATACCTGCCACTTTTAGTAACTTTGTCATCTCATCCAGTTTATATCTCGTGTATTATCTGAAGATTCAGTTGAGATAAATTTTTTCAATTAACAAATATATGTTAATTAGCCTCAAATTTATTAAGTATTTAGTGAGTGTTCGGCTTTTATAGTTGTTTCCCTCTCCTTTAGCTCTCACGGGTCTTTTAAATGTTGAAGTTAAAAGATGCTGGTTTAGATATCCCCCGTCTATTACTTTTGTTATGTGGTATTTTGGCATCTTTATATACTGTCATGATTAATTGAAGTTGTTGCATTCTGCCCTGTATACTATTGTCATGTAGGGTTGTATACTTGTATTCCATGTCTCGATCTAGAGCAACTGGTAATGTGACCTGGTTCTTTGGAGACATGTTTAAATGCTGGGCATAGTTGTGCACTTGCTTTTACTGTTCTTTTGATGCATGCATCGTGTCATTATTCTTAGCTCCCCTCCCTCTTGATTGATTATCTAAAGATGGTAGGGCTGGGGTTTAACCGACCAGGTGGCAGTTGGAAGTTAAAATTATATTATAGGAGCAATCTGTTGCATGCTGTATGATGCACAATTGTTTTGAAAATGATATTGGTATTGTTTCAACTGTAACTGTTTGCAAAGACCTCTCTTCTGTTTGATAATTTCAATTTTGTTTTCATGGATTGTATGATCTCACACTTTGCGATTGCCATTCCACAGATTTTATTATCAGACGCTAGAGTTTTGGGTCTGGGGCCAAGATTTATGTCAATTTACATCAACAAGCTAGCTGTAAGTATTTGCCTACTTGACTTGTAACAATATTTGTCTTTTGTGAATTAGTGTAAAAAAACAACATAGCTTGATTGTTACAATGCCACAGTTGTTATCTTGTTCTCTTATGGTCTGCCTCCAGGTTGAACGGAGAATATATTATGACGAAATTGAAGGCTTGACAGCTGAGTGGCTTGAGGTAACATCTACATTGGTGCTGAGTTTTTGTGCCTACAAACAGTCACATAGGAGAAGTGGCTTTGGCTATAATAGGAAACTAGATGATGCTGCATGGCTTGTGAGCCCTACTAATCCGGGAGTTGAATTGTGCTTGTCTGGAGATGGTAGTAGTGAGTGTGCTTCTGGTTTATCTGCCCATGATTTGGATCCTGGTTTGAAGTCGGGGATTGAGCCAGCAGTTTTCCCTCTGACAGTGCGCCTTCTTGCAACAATCCCTGTAGCACTTCATGCAGTTGGTGGGGATGATGGACCCCTTGATATTGGTGTGCGGCTTTACATGAGTTCATATTTCAGATAAGTGGTTTTGTGGATGTGGGAAAGCAAAGGATGCACAGCACGGGTAAATAAAACTAAGTTAACCGGGCTTTATACTAAGTAAACAGGGCTTTATATTGTTCGGTGAGAGCTCTGTTGCAGATAAAAAGTACCTGCGTATAGTTTGCTCTATTAGTAGTGGACAAGAGTTCAAAAACGCAAAGGAGGAAGTATGTTGTTGGATCTTGGGATGCATTCATACTTCATGATTCTGTTCGACGTTTGGTGCTGAAATATCTGGTGGAATGTGTAGATAAAGGCGGGTTCTGCTGCCATGGCCTTTGTTTTAGTAGCTGGTTTTAACAAAAGCTGCTTCCCGGAATTGGCCTTTGTTTTTGTCGGCCGGTTTCATATTGATAACAAATTTAATCCTGTATTTTTCCACTTTTTTTTTCATTTATTTATTGCAGCCCAATAGATTTTTTTATTTTGGGTGGCTGGATCATATTTGAGACTTGCAGTCTCACTAGTCTGTCTGTTGCGGCTTGCGCATGTGTTCTTTTCAATATTCCTACAGTCGGGCAATGCGTAAGTTTTCGATGTTATCTCAAATGTGGGGTAAATCTTGGACTAGTAAAACAATAGTAGTCAGTTTCCCTCTGTTAAAGAGATCTTGCATGTAAAATGTTGTATTCTAGTCTGCTTATTTGGATACCATTCACAAGGGATGGCAAAAAAAAAATCGGTCCGGAGGCTACCTACAAGGTACCCGATCCATTTAATGCAACTCTACTCCCTGAGAGGCCGAGAAGAACAATTTAGTTTGGGCTTTCAGCTAACTCGAAAGGCGGAGCTTCGTTGTAACAATTGTTATCCCAGCCCAACAGTTTATCAACTACTCTTTCAAAATTCAAAGTGAACCTTGCATCTGGGCCGTAATTGGACTAGGAGGTAGGCCGGAAGAACTGGGCCTCATTTGGTCCGGCTCGGCCCGATAACTCAGATCGAAAAAATAGCCCAACACAGCATCTGCTCAAATCCCACCGAGGAAGCGTTGGGTACTGAAACGGAGAATTTGAATCCGTTCTACGGGATGACATCAGCGATCGGATGGTACGGTCCACTGATCGACCTCTCCAAAGCTGCCCTTCATATCGGCGATTTTGTTCAGCTTCTCGTATTTGTCCATAGATCCACTCCCGTTCAGGTGACTCTCTGTATCTGTGTGTGTGTGAGCGGTTGCTGTGCAATATGATTGCGTTCTATGATTTTCTATTTTTGGTAAAAAAAAAAGGTTTCTATTGGCCACTAATCCGTCAGACTCCATAGTTAATCGTTAGTTTATTATGTGCGCAGTTTAAACTATCAAAAGGTGGAGAGGTAATCAGGACCGACATTCAGGTGGGCGATGATTCTCGGCCGTTCTTTTCTGTTTCACTGTGGCAGAAACAAATGGCATCCATTGCGGTTGCTGGTGATGTTATTTTGTTACAAAGTGAGACGCTTTCTGTTGTTCATACTCAAATAATGAAATGACAGAATTTTACTTCATAGTTAAAACACATATTAGAGTTCCTTCCTTTACTTATTAAACTTCCCATGTTATGTGAATAAATTGTTTGCAGATTCTACTGAAACGAAATTGTAAAATACGAACACATTTCACATCCCATAATGTAATTTACATTGTGTACTAGTTTTTTGTTTTCATTTTCTTATGCGTTATATTTTTGGTTTAGATGTGAAGATCACAAAATTTGGGGATGCTGTTGAGGCCAGAACTGAGAACTGTTCATCACTACTTCCTCTGATTCACCCTTTTGAATCACTTGTCTCAAAGGGTACTCCATATTCATTGTCACTTACAAACTATGGAAGAGGCAGGGGTTTCTATCCATCTGTCCGTGTGTGTATGTGTTTGTATATTATTTGCTTGGACCTTTTGGTCCCAAAGGGAAGGGATCTCTGGACTTATGTTAAGTTTTTGAGTGCTTGGGCTTTCAATATGACCAGGCCTGCTCAAATCAGCTCATTCATGGAATCTTCTAATTTTTAGGACTCGATGACTTAATGGTGGAATCTCGAGTGGGGACAGCTGCAAGAGAAAAGTTCAGGAAGGTTGTCAAGTGGGCGCGGCAGGCTGGAGCTACTCTTTTCAACACCAAATTCCAAAGCTTTCAAGTATTCTCTTTTCCCTCCATTTTTTGTCGTAAGTCGTAACAAATAGCATCATGTAATTATGTTTGTATAGTTAATTGTAACTGTTGCTTGGGAATCAAATAATATGTCTTGAACAATTTCAATGTGATCATTGCAGCATGCTGTTATAGTTACTCTAAATGTGCTTTGAATTTACATTTATGTGCATTGAAGTTGTCCCATTTTTAACCTTGGTTTTGTGGTCTTTGTTCTTTTCCTTTAAGTCTAAACATCATTTTGTACGCGATATCTCCTGAAATCGTGAAGTAATGGATGACCTAGTAAATATATATGTACTTCTTTCTCTCTCTTTGATGATTTTTAATATGATTGCTGGTAATAGAAAAACTTTCCGTATCTTGATTCAATGTGTGTTACACAACCCATTCTGCAATTAAATTAGTGTTTTGTTTGCATGTCATTTTTGGGCCTTCTAGTATGTTTGGTTGATTGGTTCTAGTGGTTGTCTCAATATTTTATTGAATGCACAAGCTGTCACTCGTCTCCACCTTAGGTGGTGCTATTCATGTTATCCCAAAAATAGAATGCCTTGATCCGAAGTTTGGATCTCTCAGGGTTAGCAATAAACCATATTTTGAATCCATCCACAAGTTTACTAAGGGCAACTTTCTTGACAGAAGGGGCAGCTTTCAAGAAACTGGAAAGTACCAGGAGAAAGTGAATCCCGACGCTGTTTCTCTCTTTCAGAAGTGTCACAGTTATTTGATTCCTGTAAAGCAATCTTTAGTGCATTTATTGGAGAAATGTTTCTGCCAATTACCTGGAAAGCTCTTGGTGATAATGAGAAAGAAAAGATGTTCATCAGCCGGCGACTGTCCAATGTGGTGGATGATAGCTTAGTAGAAGACCTCATTTGTACTGGCTGCCGGCTATGCGGTAGCACTTTTGATATGCAATATAGGTATGTCAGATTGACAAGGTCTGCTTTGTTGTGGACATTTCGTGAGTATAACAATAACAATGAGTATGGTTACTGAATTGTTTTCCAACCTGTGGAGCAGGTCCGTGGTTGAGCAAACTTCTTTTCCACTCTATTGCCCTAAGAGCTCAAACCACCTTCATGCAGTAAGCATGATATATAGACCCTTTATGGTATGGTTTTGTTCTTTTAGTTGCATCATTGATTTAATGGAAGGACAACATTTTTTCAAGTTATTCAAGAACCTAAATATTTTAGTAATTATTTTTTTGTTTTGTAGGTCGCTTAAATATTATAGGTTTAAAGTTATCTTGAAAGCTCATGTTTTGTAAAAGTTATATCAAATTCGGGTATTAATTTTAAGTTGAGGAAAGCTACTAGTTGAAACTTTGAGCTGAGGGAAACTGTTGCATGTTGATCGGCATTGAATGTGGTTTGTGGGTGTAATTAAATCATATAATAAGCAACAAACAATATATCCAACTGGAATTTGGCTGGTGTCAAGAGAAATATAAGCAGTTTCAGGATCTTTTTAGTGCTTCCATATTTCATCTTAGAAATATACAGCATTATAGATGAAATTGCAGGTCCATTTGGCCCAGGAATAACGTTTTTATGCCTAGAGGGTTGTTACTGTGAATAGCTCAAGCTTTATCAGTGACAGGTATTGATTTGTGTGATAAAAGCTGTTGAGCCTGAACATATGTATGTAATTGCATGCAGTCACTTTCTGTATTTATAGATAGATTGATTTACTCGTAATTGATTGACGACTCTTTGAAAACAAAACTGGCTCCCTGGCTCAGATGAAATGCCTCTTTGCATTATTTTAATCTACATGCATTTTAAAGAAATCAGTGCAGAAGTTGGAAGAGATGCTTATCCCAACTGTTAAGTCAGTGTTATGAATAGATAAAAGTAAGGTTTTAATTTCCCATGGGTTTTATGATACCTCATCAGTGACTATTTCAGATTCCTGTTGTTATCTAGCAATGAGCTGTAGTTTAACTTGAGTGATTACATAATTACAATTTAGTCCTGCAACTTTTCCATTCAACTTTGATCTGAAATCACCATCTCCATTTCTGTAATTAGATTTCCTTGCTTCATGTAAAAGCCATTGTTTTCTTGAACTTCCACCACTTCTAAAGATGTGAGACGGCTAACAATCTCTTTCTAACATTGTTTTCTTGAACTTCCATCACTTCTTCAACTGCAGCTGTACCTGTGGGATGAATCAGACTACATGCCACTACTTGTCAGAAACAAAGCTGCAGAACTTCTGTTTGGGAACATCAAAGCTGAGAAGGTATATTTATGTTATAGAAAGCAGAAGCAAAATCAAAAGTCTGATCCAAAAGATGTGGACATGGAGAATGATTGCAAAGTTGTAGCGGATTCTTGCTCTGTAAGTGAAGATAAAACTGCGGAAGGAAGGAGAAAACATCAACTTGACAGGAAAGTAGACTTTCATTTGGTTTGGTTGCTTCTTTTAAAGATGTTACTGCTGCAAGGAAAGAACAGTCCCTATAAATTTGAAGTCACTGTAAACTTGAACCTAGACCGGGAATATGGTAGGTATGAAATGATTTCTTTGTCAATTCCATGCATTGAAACCAAATAGCCACAAGATTGAAGTGAGTGTTGGTCATTAACATTGTGTTTGGAAGGAAGGGGATTGGGGAAAGTAAAGGGCAAGAGTTGGAAGGGAAGGGGAAGGCGTCACTTAAGCCTCGTTTCCTCAATTATTCCCCCTAAATGGTTCCAAATCAAGGAGAAGGCGTCAGTCAAACAGTTACTCTTCTTTCTCCCAGATGACCCTATCTTGTGATCTCCCGGACTCTTCCTTGCGCATGCCTTTCCCTAAAAAGCCAAAGTCTCTCTCTCTGCTGCATAACATCTCTGCGCATCTTTGAAGGGAATCCTTGTGTCAAAGGTTTGGATAAGTCACTGATCTTGTACTGAAATTTGATTCTGCTTGTAAGGATTTCACCATTAGTTTTGAGAATCGTCAAGAACTCCTATGTATGTATATTTTAGGTGATACATTTTTTCGTTTCTTGTTTCTTCTGTTTCCTCTTGGATATGTTTTTCTTTTTGTGTAAATTTCTATCCAAAGGGAAAAGATGGTGTAGCCTTTCTTTTCTCTGCAAAAACAAGCCTCATCTCCGACTTGTTTACATATCATCACAGTGAGCGGCACCTTTACTTGGTTTTTTGTTGGGGAAAAATTACTTTATCCAGCCAGGTTACAGCCGATGTTGACAGGCCACTGGTTGTGGTTGGTGTACAAAAGTTGTAACAATCACTTGGAAGATCATTATCAAGGTTAGGGTATGAAATTTGATGAGTGTTATCCTAAGAAGGATTTCAACATGTCACATACTCGTGCCATTTGAGCCCCGTGTTGAATTCCTTCGCATAGAACACAATGCACTTGACCATTGATGGGGGCTTACTCGGGCATCAAAATGTCACGCCTGCTAATCAGCCTCGCTGCAGAATGTTTTATGCGCCATTTGTATTCAAGAAACCTTAGAGAAAAAAAAAACTTAATGGGAGAACCATTTCAGCATAAAACCACCATCACTTCAAGATGATATTAATCACAAACTGGAATTTTTATTAGCAAAGACGACTTTATACTGTAATGACTTGATTCCACATCATAAATAAGTTCAGAAGATAATGTCGGGGAAGTGCAGCATGAAGAACAAAAATACATGAAATGAATAGCTACCAATCCAGCAAAGAGCTATTCGAAAGAAACTAGCCCTTACGATCACTCAGATCGAAGAAAATGAGAACATCAAAACGTCAAGCAAAAGGTATATTTGTGCTATCAAGACTCAGATTCAGTCGCAGCAAAAGCTTCATCGCCCTTAGAACTTTGAGCCTCTAATAGCTTCATTTGACGTTCAGCATGCTCTCTTTCACATTGACTGATTCCAATAATAATATCAAGCATTGTACCAGTTGTGCCAAAAAACACAAGAGGTCCGAAAGATTTCCGTTTTATCCCCACTGGAATTGCTAGCAAAGCCCCTGCCACCGAGAATACCCACGTACCCAAAGCACTGCAGATATTCCATTTTACCACTCATCAAACAGGTACATGAAATAATTTCAAAAGACAAAATGTAAAAAACATGAAATTTGCAGCTGTAAGTACATACATTTTTCCCATGTAGGGTGTCATACGTAGGTTCTAAATGAAAATATGTCCAACCATAGAAGAAACTATGAAAAAGAGCTGATATTATATAACTGATGCATACATGATGCATCTAGTCATTAAACACTTTGCATACCACACACATATTTGGAACCACTCTCAGAGAGAATATAACTATGAAGCTTATGCAAGGTTTAAAAATCTCAAATTTGTCTTTTGAATAAATTTATTTAGCATATCGAACTCAATAAGCTGCACTTTACGTTTACGATCAAACATCCTACTTGTTAGAAAAGCGCCACACAGAGATATTGAAGACATCAAAACAATTTTTGACCCTCTTCCCTTAACTTGAATAAACTATTTTGCTGGCACTAAAAATAACACATTTAAAGCTCATGCCTCAGAGTGGTGTTCTGTGCTTCTATCAAACACAAGCATCTACATGCAAAAATGTTTCACAGCCTCAAAGAACACCCAGACGAGATGACTTAATCCCCACAGGACACAAGTTTATGCACAATTGCTTTCTTTTCACTGCCTAATTCACAAATCACAATGACACATCTAACATATAATCTCCCCATCAGTTCAATTTTCTTAACAGCCATATAATAAAAAAAAAAAACTAAGGAGAATAGATGCGAGAAAACTGACTTGGATACCGTGCAATCCTCAAGATGTTTTACTTCCTCTTGGCCTGCCATTTCTCTATACCTCTAACAGCTACTCGTGCTTGCAGGTATAACTCCAGCTCTTAAAATTCCACTCCTTTTCACTCGCCTTGTCAGTTTACCAGACCCACCTAGACCACCAAGCGCGCAGACATTAATGCACAAAAAGAGATTGTTGGGTAATCTCTAAACCCTAGGAACAATCAAAAACCGAACAAAAAGAAAATAAACATAAAGCACAGAAAATTTTTAGCAATCGATTCAAAGAAAAGCGAGGAAATCCAGTATGAATGAAGGACTCGATAGTCGATATCCTTACCTCATCAGAGAATCGAGTCCAGAGGCAACAGACCACAAGCACTCTGCTCTACAGTGCTATGCAGAATTCGTTCGGTAAATTGGAAGAATTGTCATAAACGGCATCGTTTTGGATAAAGCCTCGTTACAAACGGAGACGGACGGAAACGTTTTAAGTAAAACTGAGAGAGAAGTCGGAGATTCTGTGTGGAAATCGAAGAGAAATTGGAAGATGAGAGGGGTAGGAGGGCCATTGCTGTGCATAGGCGATCTGCTGAGCGATCTGGGAGAAGAAGAAGCAGCCAATGATGTTGCAGTACCTGATCACCGGGAAGCCTCGCCAATTCCTAATTACGAAGATGTCTCTCAATCCTCCTTGGACCTCGCTGAACTGTTTAAGGTTCCTTTTCGATTTCTCTTCAATCAGTCTTCTCCATCATCGAACTATTTGTTATCGTTAATTTCTTCAAAATTCAATATGTACACGAATGAATGCATAGTGTGCTTGACAGATTTTTAATTGAAGGGATATTGATCATCTTCAATTGTGTTTTCATGTTGAGAGATAATGAACTCCATCTAGCAGAATCTATTGTATTTTTTCTTAATTATGGTTATTAAAATGTAAATAAATGTGAAATCCAGAGAAGGAAGGAGCATTGCCCTATAAATATAATCCATGTACTTCCACTTGTATTTATTATGGTCATTGGAACCTTCCCTTGTTCGTTTGCTCTGACATACTCACTGAGAGGAATTTCCATCAGGTATAAGATATGATGCCGCCCGAGCTGAGCTTTAAGAAATGTATAAGAATGCAAAATATTTTGGTGGAATAACTTGAAATGGAGCTAGCACTCTGCGTTAAGCTTTCCAAGGAAGTTTTAATAGTTTTTACTTGTTGTTTGATATTAGTTTAGCCTTGATTCCAAAGGGAATATTGCATGAGCCATATATTGGTGTTAAATGTAAATGAAAAATTGGTGCCACAGACATGTTAGAATGATAAAAAAAAAAGAAGCTAATATATATTATGATGTTTCAGGAAACATATGATCGATTGGACAAGGCACTTGCTGGTACAGACCACTCATGGACAGCTCTAACTCTAAAGGTTTAATTCTTAGTATTGGGATATGATCTGCTTTGCATTTATCTTTTAATTTTACATAGTTCACAGGGTAGTGTGCCAAGTGCAAAATTGTCCTAGGATTTACCATGAATCAGATTGCTAATGACCTCACTGCTAATTGTTTTTGGCTGTTTTAGCTGTGCAGTGCTCTGGAAACTGCAAATAAGTTGGTCCAGTCCACCAATGCGAATGTTAGTTTGCTGTCTGAGAAGGTTGGGAAGCTTGAGGGAATTGTCAAGAGGGGAGATTCAGCTGTATCTGCTGCCAAGGCTGTCCATCTCTCTCTAAACCAAAAAGAAGGCCCATCCAGTGGCAGTCCCAAGTGTTAGATGACCAGATCTGGTATGTGGTCACTTAAGAGATTTTCATTTATCCCCCAAAGAGCTGCTCATCACGTTCAGAGCACCCATGAGTCAAAAAATCACTTTTCATGCTGCTAACTAGTTGTAATGATTATTGATTCTTCCCTTTCTTTGCAAAGGAAGTGAATATTTGCTGGAGTCCAACCTTTACAAAAGGTTTTTACTTTTTAGTAATTACCTTCTCTTAAAATAAAAAGGAGCACATAGAAAGTGAAATCCTCCCTCGACTTACCATAAACATAACATTTTCGTAGTCTTGTTTGGTTTTCGTTTTTTAACCAGGTAGTCAATTATTTAATATCAGTTTATTGTATACTCGCATTTCTGGTGATATATCAAGCTTGTGTGAAACGTGAAATGGTTATCAAAGGAACGTTTGGCGAATTGCATTTGGTCAGATGTGTTTTTGGGAGTGCTTTGATCACCTGGGAATTCAAGGGAACTTTTGTTCTCTGATTCAAATGAACAGTTCCTGAAATGTAAATGTTTAACCCCTTTTTTTGTCGTTTCTTTCTCTCTCTTTATTTGTGATGAATGTGTGTGAGATTGCTTACTATTTTTATGGCAGACTTGGTCTTAGACATGCACCTGATACTGCTGACCCAGCTGAGGTTTAAGCATGTCAATTAGCAAGAATTAAGGAGGTGAAACCCAAAGAGAAAGAGCTACTTTGTTAGTAGTTGTGTGGGCTTGAAAAAGAAACACAAAGTATGCAATAGACTAGAGTTCAAAATTTTCTTTGCTCTACAATTTTGAGGATTTTGCATTGTGTATTTTCTGGTAATAGGTTCGTTTGCTTTGTTCTGTAGATTAAATTAAGCTTAGGTGACTGCAACTTAATCCAAACAAAGGAGGAATAAATGAATAAGGTGTACTCCTGCAGGTTAAAATCATATGGAGTGGCAGTTCTCTCCTCATTACATAACCTTCTTAGCGTTGAAGTAAACAGCAACTTTGAAGTGTTTCGATGACTACCCTACACTTCCAAAACAAGAGAGAAAAGACAATTCTATCAACAACCCTGCATTTGGAGTCTAATCTCCAACTCTCCAAGTTGCGTACTCTTAAAACATTAGTCACTGTCTTTAGAATTTAATAAACTTTCTGATGATGCTTTCAAGACCCAAAAGAGTTTAAACTAAAAACCAAACATAAATTATTAGTTTGGTTCTCATATAAAAGACAATAATATACCGATCACAGTTATGATTTGTTTTGTCTGACATTTCTCTCTCTCTATGCTTTTTTTTGTGTATTAGCAATGGATCTGAAGTAGTGACATCACTGCCTTATATAGATACATATACATATTTCTATGTATATTTCTATGTATGTATGTATGTATGTACATACATGTTTGGTGGCTTCTTCTAGCTGATGTTCTTGAGCCAGCAAATTAAAGAAAAATGGGGGGAGGTTTCTTTATCATCCCTTCAGACCCTGGCTTTTCTGCCAAGTGGTTTTGGCTTTTGCTCAAGCATATTGCTTAGTATAGCGTACATATATGAATTTTTTAAATTCTCCATTGTCTTATCTGGGTTCTAACGAGGACTGGACATGTTTATTTACTCAACCAGGATTCGATGGCCACCAAGTAGTGAAGACAAAAAGACAACCGTGGATGATTTATTAGTTTGGCACTACAAAAATACAATTCCTCTTGGTAATGTCTTAACTTGGTTTTCTACTAGTCTTTTCTCCTCTCTTATTTACAAACTGCTATCATTTTCAATATTGGTAAACAACTTTTGTGCACAAGATTCCCACAGTGAGCGGAGTTGGGGACAGGTAGAATGTACGCATACCTCAACCCCATATGATATGTGGAGAGATTGTTTCCAGGAATTGAACTTGTGACCTCTAGGTTGCTCCCTGCAACTCTACCACTAGCCCACATGTTCGCTTGCATCTTTTTCAATATTACATGTGAATAATTTTGGTGTAGAACTAATTAGGAAGTTTCAGTGTTGAAGCCAAATTGCAAAGCTTAAGTTAAGTGATTCTGGCCTATGTCTGACTAGAATTTCCTAAATGACGTGAACATACTTCCAATTATTACTTTCATTGACACTGTAGTTTTCGTCTTAAAAATTCTTTGAGAGGGCACAGGCAGTAAATCAGGTGAATAGTTTAGCTTTCTAATCGTCATAAAGACTATAGTTATAAAGAAAAATGAGGACAGCATATGTAACAAGAACCTTTGAAGGTTATGGAAAGAAACTCCCTCAAAACATGGAAGCCCCAGTTAAACTTGCTGCAGTCGAATCAATAATTGTATGATTGCATAGCTAACCTTCTTTAGGCTCTGGGTTATTGATTGAGGACTTTGTGGTCCTAATCAAAATTTTCCCTATTAAGATTTCGTGAATGGAAATAGATTCCTGGTTGGATAATCAAATCTCTGATATTCGATTCCCTGATTGGTTATTTGTATTTTTAACTTGAATTAAAACCAAAAGAGATGGAACTCTGTCAGAGAAGAATTCGTATTCGTATTCGGCTTCAAAAGTACAAAAGAGAAACACTTTAAATTATGTTTATACATAATGCAAGTCAAACAAAGACATTGAGAAAAACAAAGCTGTAGGATAGTGGAATGTCGTCTTCAACTTTTTTGTGCTACTACAGGGTACTTGCACTGATTTGCTGGTTGTTCAGAGAAGACCCTTGTAATGAGTCAATTCTGCATTTTTTTAAAAACAAATGCGTAGTCTGGAATTAGAATAACTTTTGAGCTGTCTATAATTGTCAATTTAATCAGTATTAGGTTGTATTTATATCATATATAAAGGCTAATATCTCTATTATGTTTTCTAATTTGTATCTTCCATGACTAAAAGTTGGGGGTAATAGCATTTTTGGATACTGAATAATTTGATCCAGTTCAACTCGCGAACTCATTTTTCAAACGTTTCAAGTTGGGAATCGAAAATTCGAATTGTTCCAACATAGTCACTCGGTCAGTTTTCAAACCTTTTGGGCAGTGAAAATGTTTATGAAATTGTCTGTCCGAAAAGGCAGAAGCTGCCCGTGTGGGTACTTTGAAACAAATTTGAATTTTCGATTACTAACTTGAAACCTTTGAAAAATGAGTTCTCAAATTGAATTGGGTTAAATTATTCTGTTCCCAAAAGTACTATTACCGCGAAATTTGGAGGTCAAATTGCTTGATGATCTCTAAGTTCTCTGAGGCTAAGGTTGGGTGGGATATTGCTAGATGAAAATGATGAGTAGTGCATAAGCCAAAAATTGATTGCATCACAAATTATTTTTAATGTAGGGAATCTTGTTGTCTTTAGGACAGACAAAGAATCTCATTTCAAACTAGGTATATACCCATGAATACATCTTGTGACCCCAGTAGAAGTTTTTTATTGTAGGAGTAGACAAATTAATGGGGTAGCCAAAGATGTTTCTTTAAACACTTTTTTATGGAAAAGAACCAATTACAGAGTGCTTTGACTAGGATTAAGATTTAAGAATGTTTGATTATGTTGCTTTCATCACCATTGATGGACAAAGATGTGCAATGAGTTGTAGACACTATGTATATTCTCTAATAATCACGCCTCGCCTTTTGTAATCAAGCTCATTAATTAAAGTAAATGGAAATTTTGAACTCTTTTATCATTTTCACCTCCACTGTCTCTTATATACCAGCTCCTCCTTTAAGCTTTAGAGCTGTTTTTATATATCTGGAAACACTTTTGTTCTATATATAACACCTTGTTCCTGACACTGTGACACATCATACTCACAGTAACTACACCTTTTTGAGAGCTATGTCAACGGCTACGGCCATTGATGACACTGATGAGCTGAATATTTCCAGCTATAGCGCCACTAGTATTCTCACCCCTTCTAATGAGTGTGACATTACCTGTAAGTGGAATGACTGGTCTCCAGTGATCGACTGGGATGCTTTATCGTCTGATCATGATGATATTTGTGATCTCATTCAATCCCTGGTTGACGACGGGGGATTGGTACAGAGTCCAGTAACCCACGGGACATCCATTGACACTATGTCTGTGGATGATGAAGAGACCAACAGTGAGGATTCTAAAGGGCTGAGGCTTGTCCACCTGTTGATGGCGGCAGCTGAGGCACTGACTGGTGTGAACAAGAGCCGGGATTTGGCTCGAGTGATATTGATTCGGCTCAAGGAGTTGGTGTCCGTAAATGGAACCAATATGGAGAGGTTGGCAGCATACTTTACCGATGCCTTGTACATTCTGGTAGACGGTAAGGACTTGGTAGGCAGTGGGCAGGATTACAAGCATCGCTGTCACCAGACGGACGTGGTTGCTGCATTTCAGCTGCTGCAAGACATATCTCCTTGTGTGAAATTTGGACACTTCACAGCAAATCAAGCTATTCTGGAAGCTGTGGCCCAAGATAGACGGGTGCACATAGTAGATTATGATATCATGGAGGGGATTCAATGGGCTTCACTGATGCAAGCATTAGTGTCAAGGAAGGATGGCGCGCCTGTCCCACATCTTAGGATCACTGCCTTGTCGAGGAGTGGGAGCAGAAGATCGATTGGGACAGTGCAAGAGACGGGTCGCCGTTTGATCGCATTTGCTGCATCAATCGGTCAGCCGTTTTCCTTCCACCAATGTAGGTTGGACTCTGATGATACATTCCGACCTTCTTCTTTGAAGTTAGTGAGAGGGGAAGCCTTGATGATCAACTGCATGCTGCACCTACCACATTCTAACTATCAGGCACCGCATTCAATCATTTCATTTTTATCTGGAGTAAAGACCCTAAATCCGAGGTTGGTGACTCTAGTTGAAGAGGAGACGGGGACTATAGGGGATGGAGGTTTTGTGAGCTGGTTCATGGACTCATTGCAGCATTACTCTGCCTTCTATGACTCGCTGGAGGCTGGATTCCCAATCCCAATGCAAGACCGAGCTCGGACCCTGGTTGAAAGAGTATTCTTGGGGCCGAGAATAGCTGGGTCGTTGACCCGGATTTACCAGACCAGTGGCGAGGAACGAGGCTCTTGGTGGGAATGGTTGGGCAGTGTTGGTTACCAGCCAGCAAGCATAAGCTTTGCCAATCATTGTCAAGCGAAGCTTTTGTTGGGATTGTTCAATGACGGATATAGGGTGGACGAGTTGGCCAACAATAGGCTCGTTCTAGGTTGGAAATCCAGGAATTTTCTCGCTGCATCTATTTGGACTTCTATTCCAGAATCCGAGTCCTAAATTGTTTTCTTTACATCAACCTGGATGTCTTCTTTCACTTTTTCCTGCTTCTACATGATTTGTTGTATGGATTTGTCGGTTGTTCAACATGCAGTGTTCTTGTACCATTTCATTCCCCACTAAAAAAATTACATGGCGAATTATATCATCGAGCCTTAAAATTTGGAATGTCGTATGGTTGTATAAGCACTCGTGTTAATGTTACTGATGTTCAAAACTAACTCGGTCTTCGCAACGTATCGAGTGGTAGGATTGACGTCAAGGATTATCTCCTTGGATTGACTGAGGTGATCTGGACAAGAGACAACGTGAGCTAAGTCAGTTGAAGTGTTACTAGGAGAGGAGTGTGCTCGGTGTTTGTTTATAGCAATCAAAAGTTAAGAGTTAGAAATCCTTACCTAGTGCAGGATGTCGAATTGGAGAGTTAAATTTTTGGAAGGAGAAAATCTCTTCCTTACTGATACTCAGGCGGATTTTGAGGATGGCAAATCTCTTCTTGATTCCTTTCTAATTTGAATTGGTCTCCTTCATGACTCGATTTCCTCGATGGTTGATCGCCCAGGTTCTCGAAGTGGTTCCATTGAACTGTCACGAGGTGTAGTGAGGTTGGCACCTCGAATATACCTTGGTTGGCTGCTTTAGGAACAAAAATGATAATTGGGTATCCCAGTGTTCCAAACTTTTGAGTTGTACGCACATGATCTAAGTGAATTTGTGGGCTCCACATGTCTCACTTGATGCATATGAAATCATGTTCTTACAACTCAACAATTGAGATAACTGAGATACTAACTGTTAGGATTCCTATCATAACTACTCGAGGAATGCCATCTCGGTGCCTCGACAACAGGTCCATTCGACATCTTGGTGCCAAGTGTCAATCCCCTATGCCACAGTGTCTCAGCATCTTGGTGGAGGGTATTTTGTTGGCATCATCATTACCCTAATTTTCAGGAGCCTGAATGCTCATTAGTGTTTTATATATACTAAATAATTAGAATAACTTTGAGTTGTCTATATAATTGGGCATCATCATCTTGTCTGGCAATGCATGGTTCGTCGGTAGTTGCGCGGCCTCATAGATGCCCATCGAAAGGTCAGTGGATCCGTTTCCCTTGTCATAAAAATAAATAAATAAATAACTTTGCGTCAGGTCCTCATCGCCTGCTCTAAATTTACTAATAAAATTGAATGGCTTGATGAAAATAATAATCAATCAGCATTACTCCAGTCTCCAAACAAAAAAGTTATTGCATCACACACTTTCCCCAGTTCATACTGCTAATATTTAATGGAGGGAATCTTGTCCTTTTCATAAATCATAAGAAATAGACTGTATATCATCTCACAATAAATGTGTATAAGTGAATATATCTATTGAAACCAGTTTTTCATTATATATAATTATAGCAGTCCAAGAACTAATGAGGTATGCAAAAATATTTGTAAAATATGTTTGCCTAGGATTAAGTACGTTTACAGGAAATAAAAAAATTATTTAAAGATAGCTAGATGATGATGTGTATATGCAAGTTATATATATATATATATAGTGATGTCAGCGTTTGAGAATCGAAGTAATAGTTTTATGCATAATTTTAAATTAATTAAGTTAATTTGAGCCTGGAATGCATCACCAGGGCTATTAAGAATCAACAATGCTAGGGATTCCAGTAATAACCATCTCAGAAGCATCCCAGCAGTGTGTGACATGCATTCATTGGATGTAGTAACATCACAGCAAGGGGTCCATTGAAAACCACATCTAATACATGCATGTCACACACAGCTACGATGTTTCTGGGATAGTTATTACTGAAATCTTTATCATTTTTTATTAATAATAGGGAATTTGCAGAATGAGTGCTGCTTGATGTCTCAAAAATGGGTTAGGAAGTTGTGAATGAATCAATTCTATTGTAGGTAGCTCAAAAGTTGTTACTTTCCTGACTCCTGATTCCTGACAATGAATAATAAACCTGCAAATCAGTGCAAGTAGCGTAGGTATGGGTGTTGAAGAAGGAAACTGTGGAAGAGGACATATATATATATATATATATATATAT
Source organism: Tripterygium wilfordii (assembly GCF_013401445.1). Taxonomy (NCBI): domain Eukaryota; kingdom Viridiplantae; phylum Streptophyta; class Magnoliopsida; order Celastrales; family Celastraceae; genus Tripterygium; species Tripterygium wilfordii. The sequence goes on from NC_052242.1 coordinate 2,930,396, forward strand.
ATATATATATATATATATATATATATATATATATTCATGGTCCCTGACTGCTTTTGTTTTATTTAGCGTATTTGTTTGACTGACATTGTTTATTTAATTAGGTTTCAGTGATTAAGAATGATTATCAATTTAATCAAATTTAGTCAACTTGATTCATTATATTAATCTCTTTTAGATTGGCAACTTGTGTGTTGCCATGGAATCTCAATTCTCAACCAACCTTATCCACGCTTGAGGCTACTTCCCTTGTTTAGGTTCTCAGTTAATCACAGTATTTCACTATTTGATAACAAATGAGCTTCTGGTTTATTATTAACATTGGCAATCAAAGTGTATCGATCTATATGGGTGAGAGGGACACCGCTGTAATTTCATTTAATCCTTCAACCATTTTTTTTTTTTTTGAAAAAATTATGTGTGTTTTTTTTACCGTGTTTATGAATCTAACGGTCAATTTTTATGAATCAAATTGGATGCGAAAAAGACATGAAAATTCAAGACCGTTGAATAAAAACCTGACTATCCATCATAATTTGTTTCAATTGTCATCCTCTCCCCAACTAAGGCCTTGTTTAATAGAACGGTGGCATTGATTTTCAATGATAGTTTAAAAGTCGTGTAAAAAAACTGTGAAATAGGTTGTGATGTGTTTGACGAAACTTTTAGCGGATGGCAACTCATAAATGGTGAAAAGATTATTATATTTATTATTAAAAGTAATTTTTGTATAAAATAAATTTCAATTAAAAAAATGTTCACTAGAACGCTTCTGATTTGCCAGCGAAACTGCTAGCATATAGCCAATAGTTCCGCTCGCTTCAACACCCCAATTGTGGAGCAGCGATGCTGCGGGATCGTTAGCATATAGTCATCGATTCCGTTGACTTCAATACCCCGTTTGTGGAGCGGCGCTGTTGCAGGACTGCCTCACCAAACAGGGCCTAAGTTGTCTCTTATAATCTGCTTGGATAACTCATTAGCCTATTAGGTATAATGATTGATATAATAAATCAAAATAATAAAATACATATTAGTAATATCAATTAAATATCCTCAAAATTAATTAAAAGATTTGATTGATTGAATTTGAATTGTTTCCTTTATGTTTTCTCACCTAGAAAACCCTATAAATAGCAACATATCATGTATAGATCCATTCAATAAAAGAGAATTAGATCTCCTATAATGTCCTTTCCCACTTGTATTTACTATTATTTTTCCATAATACTCATTTAATTCTTGATCTTGCACTTAGACTGCCGCCCAAACAGGAAGGGAGGCCGTTTACCAACCTGGAGACTGTGGGATGCCTCGCTTTCACGGACATGTCTGAAATCATCACGCTGCCGGCCGCTCCTTTCAACAACTCATATTAAATCAAATCCATGTCTTACGTCACAATTGTCAGGTTCTTTTTTTCATTATTTAATTTAATTAATTTATTAATTGGTCGAACTACTTCTTCTCCTATCCATGTGGTTTTGAGTCTTTCCTCCTTGATCCTGTAGTAGAAATTTCAGAGTCCCGTCCAAGTACTGTTCACTCCCGCTCTGATCAATTGTGTGTTTGGCAGAATGATTGTGTTATTTTTTAACGTTAACTATTAAGGTGTGGAAAAAAGATGAGTTTAAAGCTATGAAATAATATATGAGATGTTTGGTAGAGCGATGAATTATTGGTAACGGTTAAGTTGTGTAAAATATATTTTGTTTGTATTTTTTTAATTTTAAATATTTTTTAGGCAAATTTAATTTACTAAAAATTACAAATAAACAATTTCTAATTTTATTTTTTGAATTAAATAATTTTGTGAACAATATTTATAATATTTGTATACAATATGTATAATATTAATATACTAAAATTAATAAAATAATGTGTTATAATATTTGTATATATATTTTTTATATATAAATATAAAATAACTAATGTAAAAATTTTAATTCACATTAAGTATTACTTTTATTTTTTTAATTACTTAAATATGTGGGACCCATACCAAAAAAATTAAAAAATAAAAACGGCAACTTTTGGACGTGGATAGCATGTCCAAAAGCTATATACGCTTTGAAACAAACTCCCATTAAAAGCGTGTTTTTGTTGGATGATACCGCCAGCTTATGTGGTCGGTACTATCCAGCTTATATGAGTCATTTGACGAGGCGGTCCGCAAAGTGGAATCGGTATGTGGATCGAGCCCAAGTTAGAGATCATGAACATGTTTGGCTGTGTGTTTCAACTGCGTTCAGTTGCACCGTACCTCACAGCACCACAGTTTTTTTTGTGACACGTCAAACAGTTTTTGCGTTCCAACTCACCTCACAGTACCACAGTTTTTTACCTCACAGGCTCACAGCACCTCACCACACCTCACAACACTCCCAAACGCTTACAATATATGTTGAATTGTCCTAGGTAATCAAATTAGGTCAATTATTTTATTTTAGATTAATGTACAAGGTAAACGTTAAATGATTTTAATATTATTAATCATCTAATATAATCATAATTTAGATACGCCAAACGCACCTCACAGCACCGCGCCACAGTTTTAAAAATGATACGCCAAACAGTTTTTTGCGTTCCAACTCACCTCACAGCACCACAGTTTTTTACCTCACAGCACCTCATCACACCTCACAGCAGTTGACAACACTCCCAAACAGGCCCCATTTGTTGCCGTCTTGATTATGTAGGATCCTAGCCTTCAACTGGGTTGACTTTTCGTTATTTTTTTCCTACTTTAAGCTCCTCCATCAAAAGTACGAAAAACTATATATATATATATATATATATATATATATATATATATATAGTGTCGTCCATATACTTTAAGTCTCCATCGCTAAAAAGTTGGAGCTCATCTTGAGATTTGACCAACAATTATTTATAGGAGTAATTGATGTAAGCAAAAAGCGTTCACACACAAAAACATTCCTGTGCCAAGCGAAAGCGAACTCAGTCAGTCGGTGCCTGTGGAGCCGGCAAGCCGCTTACGTGGATTAGATGCTGACATGGTAATTTCCGAATTTAAAATTAAATGGGACCTTGTAAACTCTATATGGAGAAAATATTCAATGGTGCGCATGTTCGACTGAATATTCACCATTGAATATTTGACATGTGCCGTTTTAATCCCAATCAGCAAAAATCTCTTCAAATCAAGTGTTGTGAAACCATCATCTCCTTCTCTGCCTCTGTTACCACTGCTACAAATAATATTGAATTGTCTTCCATTGGGTCATTGCCCCATAATCGGAGTCGAAAACTTGACCGGTCTACTACCAACGAACACGAGTACAAAAGAATTTGATTCACCAGCAACAAGCAATCTTCAATTATCTTCTAGCAATCTATCGTGGTCATGGATTTCACAAGGCATCACTCTTTTAATGATTATTCAACGTTTTCTTCAAGTTTCTCGAAATTTAACTTTCGTACTCACTATGGGTCTCTTGAAATAACTGAGAAATAAAATAAAAGGAAATTTTAGTATAACCGAGAAACGAATAAGGAGCCACGTGTCGAGTGTACAGTGAATCAGTGGAGCAAATGCGCAACTACGAAATATTTTCTCATTTGGGTTCTAACGGAATCGTTACTGTCACCAAAAAAACAGGTCCATAAGGTGAGGTTATTGTCATTACTGAGCTTGATTTCTAGGCAGATCATTAGCTAGTTTTTGAAAGGTTACTCTCATGCGCATTTCCACAAAGGCACAAACACATTTTAGTCATGCGAGTTTTGCAGTCATGTACCTCAACTCTTGTGAATTCAATATTCACCACCTACATTTCCTTTTATTTCCAGATTTAGAGTCAAAAATAATATTATGCTACATATCGCCAAGCACCGCGGTTGACAGACAGAGATTACCAGCACTTATAAGAATAATCGGCACAAAATGCCGGACATTTCTGTAATAAAAAGAAAATAATAGCCGCAAATGCAAGGGCATCAATGTAAAATTGCTATCATCATCTCTACCCCACCCCGGGCCCCACCTATTGTCCTTTGTGTATTTAAATTCCAAAATCCAAACCAACCTGGAATCAAAGCTTAAGAAAAGCTTGGGATCCAATCATCCTCTTATTCCTCTCACACAGCATTCACAGCTGCTCCAACTTTTAGCTATGGCTATCGCCATTGATGAAAGCTATGAGCTCCAATTTTCCGGCTATAGCGCATCTACCACCACTACAACCATTGAAACCAGTTCCACAGAAAACGATTACGGTCTTGATTGTAACTGGAACAATTGGTCACCGGTAGTCGATTGGGAGAATTTATCAGGTGACCACGACAATGATTTTCGAGATCTAATTCCTTATAGCATGATCGACGATGGAGGATTTATGAATCAAGAAAGCCAAGCGACTTGCGACTCTGTGTCCACCGACACGATGTTTGTAGACGAGGAGACCAACGGCGATGATACGAAGGGGCTGAGGCTGGTCCACCTGTTGACGGCCGCGGCGGAAGCGCTGACCGGAGTTAACAAGAGTCTTGATCTCGCTCGCGTGATATTGATTCGGCTCAAGGAGTTGGTTTCCCCAAATGACGGAACCAACATGGAGAGACTAGCGGCGTATTTTACCGACGCCCTACATGGTCTGCTAGAAGGCGCTGGGGGTTTACATGATAAGCCCTCCATATCCAATCAGACGGACATGCTTGCCGCGTTTCAGCTCCTCCAGGACATGTCTCCATGTGTCAAATTTGGGCACTTCACTGCAAATCAGGCTATTCTAGAAGCCGTGGCCCACGATAGACGGGTCCACATAGTGGACTACGATATCATGGAGGGGATCCAGTGGGCCTCGCTGATGCAAGCCTTGGTGTCCAGAAAGAACGGCCCACCAAGCCCACATCTTAGAATCACTGCTATATCAAGAGGAGCCAACGGCCGGAGAACAATGGGTACCGTCCAAGAAACGGGTCGCCGATTGATCGCATTTGCGGCGTCCATTGGTCTACCATTTTCGTTCCACCAATGTAGGTTGGACTCCGACGAGACATTTCGACCTTCGGCATTGAAATTAGTTAACGGAGAAGCTTTGATAATCAATTGTATGCTACACCTCCCTCATTCTAATTACCGGGCACCCGATTCGATTATTTCATTCCTATCCGGAGCGAAGACGATTAACCCGAGACTGGTGACTCTAGTTGAAGAGGTTAAGGGGTCAATAGGGGATGGGGGTTTTTTGGGCCGGTTCATGGACTCGTTGCATCATTTCTCGGCCTTGTATGATTCTTTAGAGGCTGGATTTCCGATGCAGGCCCGAGCCAGAGCCCTTGTCGAAAGAGTATTCATAGGGCCCAGTATAGCCAAGTCGTTGGCCCGGATATACCGGGCCGGTGGAGAGGAGGAAGGTTGTTGTTGGGGGGAGTGGTTGGGAAGTGTTGGGTTTAATCCAGTAAACATAAGCTTTGCAAATCATTGTCAAGCAAAGCTTTTGTTGGGGTTATTCAACGATGGATACAAGGTGGATGAGTTGGGTTGTAATAAGCTTGTTTTAGGGTGGAAATCCAGGCAGTTGCTCTCGGCTTCCATTTGGACTGCCACTGGGCCTTATCCTATTCATTGATTGTTCAATCACCCAGTTGTGTTATGTGAACCAAACATGTCAGTTCCAAGTTTTGGTAATTTGTTGTAAGCTTACTGGAGCTAATGACGTGTTTGAGCTTTCTGTAATGTAGACCATTGTATATATTGATTGGAAAATGAAGATTAGCAAAAATAGATTGTGTTTTGTGTATAACTGAAAAATTATGGTGTTCTCAATGACAATTGACACGATTGTTACAATAAAATCTACTAAAAATCTCACAACGGTCTAGCATAACCAATTGAGTGGTTTTATAAGAAAAGTCAATCTCCTCTCACATTAAAGAGACATTATCATGGGTCTTATAGCCAATGGCGACGGTTCATGAAAAACAAATTCATACATGCTTATAGTCTAAAGCGGACAATATTATTTTTCATTTTAATGAGTTTTGGGTTTGGAATTTCACACAATATTTGAATAAGAAACTAATTGACAAAATATCATATGTATAAAATATTCATGAATTGACTAGGTTCCTACTAAAAATTATTCATCCCCCGTGAACTCAAATCATTCATGGGTTCTCAATATTTAAGATAATTGATACTTGTCACCCTTAAGGAACGGAAGATACACACTCTCATTTTAAAAATTAGCATTGTTAAAAGGATTTAGGGTTCAAATTGAATAACCAGAAGATCAAAAAGAAGATGATGTTTGTTGGTGGTTGAAATATCCCTCTCTACCACATACAGCCATAACGTATTACAAAGGAAGTACATGGCAAGATTCTCTAATTTTTTTTTTTGGTCTTTAGTCTTTTAGTCTTTCACATAGAATAGGAGTCCTTGGAATCTACCCTATCCATCTAGATGGAATCAATTTTTTTAAAAATTTAATTAATATTAATTAGTTTCATAGACCTAAATTAGTAGTGTGGTGAGCATGGCACTTGTGGTGGCAGAAGACAAGCAAATAAATGGCAAAAATGTACCTTTCGTCTCTCAACTATGGGACGATTTTCATTTTCGTCCCTAAGTTTTTTTTTTCTCTCATTTTCATCGTATTGAAAACTGGAAAGTACCATTTTCATTATTCAAATGAGATTGTGGTTGAAAAATGCTTACGGGACAACTATATGACACGAAGAAATATGATATGACAAACAATAGGATGCCACATTGAAATGTTCGTCGCCTGATTTATTCAAAGGACAAACGGAAAACTTTCTCATAATTGAGAGACAAAAAGGAGAGGAAAAAAAAAGAAGCTAAGGGACAAATAAGAATCCTGATCAATAATTGAGAGATGAAAAGTACCATTTTGTCGCAAATAAATCATCTGTTAGAGGAATTATTTGCAGAGGAGGTACTTCCATTTCCATTACAAGCACATACTTGGGCTTAACCGATGAATCTTTTCTTTCTTTCGTTTATGCCTTTTACCTATTCCATTTCCAGGGGAACGAGATGCAGAATTCTACCTGTTCGACCAGGAAGAGATAGACTCGATTTTATTTCTCATTCGGGCATATAGATATACACGACACTGAAAATTCCTGTTGACTGAAACGTTATATAAGCAGTAAAACAAAGAAGGGATCCATCGCTCAGAAACACAGGACAAAGCTTAAGCTGGAAACCCATGTCATGTCAGGCTATGTTAGTTAATAGTCATATCAATAAACTTTTAGGTAACCTACCTTGAAAGTATGGTAATGCAATGACTCATGCATGGGGGCATATCTGGTGACTGAGAGGGCACGACGAAAGTGGAAGAACCGGAGATTGATACAGTTGCATATTTCGATTATATAGTCATCAGGGTGGTCAAGAAAGAAGAGCTGATCAACTTTGATGCCGTCTCATGTCTGAGCATTGGAACGAAATGCAGTTGTTTAGGATTGATCACATGTTTCTTCTCGGAGATTTTATCAGACTCCACCGAATGAATGCCAATGCCGTGATTAAACAACCTGCAAGAACAACACATGCCTCAAGACTTTGTCCACGTTCAAAACTAACCAAACAACAAACGCATAAATACTCAAATGACATACGGGAGCACACGGCTGGGCTTGCAATCAAACCGATAAGTTCGACTTGTTTTCTAAAGCACTGAGATTAAGCAAGAATGAACGATTGAACTCTATTCGAGTTTTCAAAAAATGCAACAAAGTTGGCATTGTCAAGAAGATGAATGTCGAAGGAAATGCACATACATAATACACATGAGGAGGACGAGAAAGAATTTATGAACAGATATAGACATGAGACATGATTCAAGGAAAGTAGGGTGCATGTAGTTGTTGTGGTAGTATATGGAGTCAAATGGTGATGAACTGATTAAACTCTGTCCATTTCCCATCTCTCGAAAGTCAGAACACAAGCTCCTCTCACTTGATGAAGTTTGTGTGTGACTAACTCATGATAACTTTACTCCTTTCACATAAAGTATACATTGTGTGGAATGTTTAAAATGATCTGTTTACCACAAATTGCACGATTCACATACTACCAGGAAGGAGCAAAATGCTATTTGGTAAGTTGCACAACAATTCAATTGATCCAACATGCAAAACACTATTTGTGGCATACAAATATGACAAAGGCAGAACTCAGAACATGTTGTCTTAGCAAAAAAAAAAAAAAAAGAAATAGCAGTGGGATACATTTAAGATGTATGTGGAAATAATGGTGTCATAAGCTCCAAGTCGCACAAACAACACTTTGAACTGACAGCATGTAAAATAAAGCCTACAGGTGATGCTGTTTTCAGTGGAAAAATCTTATACATCCCTATTCAGAAAATGAAGCACATTGACCTAAATGGTCAAGTTTAGTTCTACATACTACACTTCACCTCGATCCTTGAGCTAAAACATAGGATTTAAGGAAGCTCAAGATGTGATTCAAACAAGTTATGAGCATAATAAAAGATGATTCATATAGACCCATTAAAAAGATCCTTTTTTTCCACAAATAAATAGCAACGGGAGAAAAACTGGCAGGGGCAAACCCACAAATGAAAAAAACGACAGAATGAATGGAGTAGCAAACTGACCAGGCCAGACAGCCAGAAACACTTGCGCGCATATAACGACCCAACTGCAATAGAAGTCAGTGTCAATAACTTTGACACCTTCAGGGCTGATCAACATCTGATCTGTTTTATGTGCATAATGCATAGTCAAAGGTGAGTAAGATGCACTCATCCAAGGGTAATTTCCAGAACTAAAAGCATTAGGAACCATAGCATGCAGCAAATCCACATAATGAAAACAATTATATGCAAACAGATACGAGAATTTACCAGTGAGGCAGCCAGGAAACATTTGAGGAAATATCCAATCCAAGCATAATAGAAGCCACCACATAAGACTTTAAATGAATTTTCTTCCCCTAACTGAGCTTCCTACGCATAAGTTGCAATGTACCCATATATTCATCTAAAAATTACCAGTATTTACCTACATTATATCATCAAGACCGACACCCTCAATTGCCGAATCAAATGAACCATTTGTCTGCTCTTATCCTCCTCTTCCACTTTCAACTACCTCTTTGTCAGAACCAGATAAAATGGCCTCTCTTTTTCATTTGAACCCAACGATTTAATTGATCTTCATGGCTTCTTCATCATATTCATTAAATGAATATATCTGTACCTCATCCCCATCAATGGATGCTTCTCCAACAACATATCCTTCTTATAAGTCTCTCTAAGCACCACAGTTTGCGTCCTAATCTTATTTGAAACATAGAAAATCCCTGGATGGTGCTTCAATGCCTTCTTAAACCTTGAACCAAACCCTAAATACTCTCCCAAGCATAAGATATTGCACCACTCTGTCTTCTTTGACACAAGCAACCACAACAACTCGTGCAAGACTGCCACCGTCCACTTCTCAGCTTGGTCCCCATTTGGTTGTGACAAATGGAAGGCATTCTCATATGGGGAAATATAGGGTAAATCCTGCCATTCATCAACCCAATCCCTCACCTTCTTTGTCAAATCAAACCCTCTTGGGAGAGTCAAGGGGAAAGCGATTCGCTTCCCTTTCCGCATACCAAGATCCTTGTTTTCCGCCATTCGCCTCTCCAACTCAGACATTGCCAATTCCTCTCTCCAAGAAACCAGCTCCAATGCAAGAGTTTCTTCATTGTTGACACAATCCTTAAATTCACAAACCTGAAAATATTCTGGGTAATCAGAGAGAAGTGTAGTGACGTAATTATGCGGAAGACCCAGATCGAAACTGAATCGATCAATGACATGAAGGGGCAACCTTGTGGCTCTGGCAAGCATCAATAGCTTGGCAAGCCGCTTTACCGCGTCATCCCGCTGAGGCGGTGATTTGTGGACAGCAAGCTCTTCATTGTGGAGGGAGTAGGCTAAGTGGGTGAGCTTGATATGGAGGGGGAGGGAGGGAGATGGCTGAAATTGGCGGAAAATGAAGGGGTATTTCTGGAAGAATTTAGAGGCAGTGGTGGAGAGATGGAGAGGGCTTTTGAGAAGGGAGAGGGAAGAGAGAGGGAGGGACTTGGAGGGTGAAAAGATGATTTGGTTCTTGAGACAGATGGCTTGCTTGAGGTCTTTCTCTTTAGAGACTGCTGTATCTAAGTATGGGTCACAAACCCACTTGACCTTTGCTGCTATGAAGGTGCGACAGCAATGGAGCCTGTGGGGGAGCTTTGTGGTGGAAACTACCATGAATGCCGTTACTAACGCCCCATGGCCCTCACCCAATTTCTGTTTCAGTAAACAGAAATTCCATATTACCATATGAACCTCAAACAAAACAGTTAGAATTGACGATGAAAGTGAGGTGGAATGGATGCGCAAACTAAGTGCCAACACCATTCAGACTGTAAACACATATAAACGAACAAAAAAGCTGCATAACTACTTTATGAAGTCATAGCAAACAAAATCTTCCAATGAACATCATTCCTTAAGCAATATATCCTGATTATAACCCTGCCGAAGTTGATTAAATGGTCAATTTATTACTGTTTACAATCTGGAAGGGGGGAACAGACAGTACAACAAGTATATAGCAATAACTACTCCTTTTTTTTTGGGATGAGGAACTAGAGTTTCATGCTGAAAAACATTCTCTACACACAATATGGCAATTATATCCAAACCCCAACCTCGAAACGAAGAGCCATTGAACGGTTTCCTCTCTGCTCCTCCAAAATTTTACGCACAATCCTGTCATTCAAGTGTACGAGTATAGACAATGATTCTAGGAGAACAAGGAACAGACAAAGTGAGGCAAAAAACACATAAAAACGAAAACGATGTGAAAACAACTTACTCAAAAAAGAACAAACGAGAAAGCTAAAACAGCAGCAGCCTACCGAGGCAGAGAACGAGGTGTGCTGATAGACGGCCGCAGATTAATGGCGCAGAAGAACGCCCACATATATGCACACCCTTACGACTCCGCGTCTCTCTCGACAGCTGTGCCGGCACGCGGTCTTTCCCTCTGTATTTTTCCTGTTTTTCAAGTTTTTGGTTTCGCAGTTACCAAAGTAACCAAACCAAATAAAAACCGAAGTGGGCCGGGCTTTGTGTTTGGAGAAGAAATAGAGCCGGGTAACGAAGCCCAGGTCTGAAGGTGATGTGGTGTTTGGAAGTAATTAGCCTAAATAACTGGGCCTAGTACCTGGTGAAGCCATTAGATCCATTGGATCTAAACTGGTGTCGAACATGGACTCCAGCCCATAGAAGCTTAATTTCGCTGTTTGATTGTCTAGACCTACGGATCTGAAACGTGCTAGTCTGCATCGCTTGATAGGGTGCTCAACAGTTTGACTGGCACTCCTGGATCCAAAACAGCGTGTAACTTGCCTTCCTGCCTTCCTTTCTTGCTCAGTGTTTTATTGGCTGCAAAATCCCTAAAAAAATTGATAAGGCTACTGTGTGGTGGTAATGCAGAGTCAATGTACCTGGACTTGTTGTCAGATGCTAGGATGTTTGAGCTTTAAACCCTCCACATTGTTTGCTTTTTCAAAGCATCTACGTTCAACAAGCAGCGATCGTCTTTGGACAAGAGGTTGCAGCCTTAGAGTTGCCAATTACCCTTCCTTTATGGCTACTCTCTCTACTGTTTCGACTGAGAAAGATGCCGTTTCGAGCCAGAACGACTCCGCTCAGAAACCTCAGCCACCCTTGCAGGTATTCTTGCTATAGCCCTCTTTTCTGTGAGGGTCTGCTTCTTCTTGTTTTTTCTTTCTATTTTTGGTGGCTGTACAGTCGATTGGTTAAGGATGGTTTCCATCCAGATATTGCTTTTGCACGCAAATATACAGTATTTCAGTCTGCTTCTTCGATCAATCTATTGGAATCGTTATATAAATTTAGGTTTTGCATTTTTTTTTTTTTGGTTTCCTTCTAGTGGATGACATTGCATTTCAGCTGCCTTTTTTTTTTCTCCCTCTAGTTCTTCCGTTGTAGTATCTACCAATTTACATCTTCAATTTCGTTTATTAGTATTCATTTCCTTGCATTTGTGAATCCCTGTGATATGGGTTGGTCATATTTTGGGCTGCTGGCTATCATGTTTTGTTCTTATCAAAGTTCTTTTTCATATTTATTGTTATCATGGATGCTATTGAATAATGAATAATGGTAGTCATTGTGTGAATTGGTTGTGTTCCCACTCTAAAAATTTATGTTTTATTTATTGTTCTTCGATTGTAAAACTTATAAATTGTTTCTTGCCTAGCTTACCAGATTGAAGTTGATTCGAGCAATAGAGTTGTAAGTTGAGTGTCCAGCTCTGTTTTGATAGTTTATTCCCCTTGAGAAAAGTGTCAAGCTTTATAGGGGCGTTCGAATGTGGGAAACTCTATCAGTGAAATATATATATATATTTTTTATTTTAGCATTAATGTTTTTGTTCTTAGAAATTGAATAAGTTTACAGATCAAGAAAAAATCAAGGAGTTGATTTAATATTTCTTTCCTCAAAAAAGTGATTGACAAATGAATAACATTTAAAAACATGAAATGTTGAACAGTTGAGGCATACCTCGAATTTAAAATCCATGTTATTGTATTATGACTTTATGAGCTTTATGTTAGATCTAGTAACGTGAATTTATGGAGAAAAAGAGTGTGAATTGAAGCAGGAAATTGTCAAATGAAATTTTCACAAGGGTCAAAACTCAAAAGGGTTATTTGAGAGGGGGTAAGGTTCAAATTTTAGAAGTTATAAGTGTAATTTTTTATTTTTTGAGGGTGGTCTCGACAAAGTGTGGCTTTTTTCACTGAGCTTTATTACCATGGGGATGGTCGTTCCTCGATTTATGACTTATGAGGTTTTACTTTGATGGGCCTGGGTATCAATTCAAAAACCAGAGAAGGAGTACGCTCAGGAATGACTTAAAATTTGCAAAGGAAAATATACGCTGAATCTCTGAGACGTCCACATTGGTAACCACCGAAAGTTTTACATTTTATGGAGCATCGGCATAATTCTGTGAAGCTCTGGATTAAGATGTCTGGAGAAACCTTACTGAGAGCATTGCCTTAAATTGTTTATAATAATTTTTTTCCTCGTTTCTTTTGGGTGCTAAACTGCTATCTATTTGGTGATTTCCCTTCCACCAATAAAATTTCTTTTGCATTTGAAGAAAAAAAGTTTACATTTAAAATTATTCTACAAATATAAAGATTTTCATGCAATTTTCTTTCCCTGTGTCTTCATTCTACTTGAAAATAGTTTAGTTTTATAGCTAAGCTAATACATGTGATGTGTTGGGTTTGCACCTGTTCATGATGTAGACCAGATGTCTGAAGATAAGAATTGCCCCTCCAGTTAAATGGCATAATTGACTGAAAGTATCTGTAGAGCTCATGAAATATCTTTCTCAGACTTGCTTGGTTTCTGAATCTACATTAGCAGTTGTTTTTGCCCTTGTTTTTGGATAACTGTATCTCAGGTTAGTTTAACTTCATATCAGGTTTTCCACACTTCACCCATTTTTTATTCATACAAATAGGATTTGATGGTTTGATATACAGGCTGGAAATTGATTGCAACTCTAGCTCTCAAATTGCTAGTTGTGTTGGCTGAAGTATGAATAATGCACATCGCGAAATGCTATAACTTGAATGCTTTGGTCTGAGCTCAACTTCTGTTTTTTTATTTTTTTTTTATTTTTAATGGTAATCAAAAGCAAACTTTTGTGAGGTCCATAACCTTTTGGGATCCAGAACTCAATGCTTTATGGTGACGTGCTGTTCTCATTGTATTTTGAATGTATGATATTCACTTCAGTGACTAGTTCTTAAATTTTCTGCCCTTGTTTTTTTTCTTGTGAATTGATTAAGCCAGTGCCACAAGTTCCCTTTAGGTCTGAGCTTAAGTTGCAGTTGGTTTTCTGATAATCAAAGTACACCTTTTTCCAGGAGCCATAACCTTTGTGAACTGGAATTAACGCTAATGTCCTTATGTTATTGTGTCTTGATTTTATGATTCTCACTTCACCTACTAATTTTTAATTTCTTTGCCCTCATTTTTCATGCTTGAAAATTAATATAGTCAAATGCAATGAGTCTCTCATGAGTTTCCTTTGTTAATTCAGTTCTCTATATGAAGAATTGGGTTTGTTATCAAGTGTGGGAGATTAGCTTCTGCTCTGACCTCTCCCTTTTTTGAACTGATTAATAGCTTTTGCACTACTTTTGTTCTTTTATTTTTTGCTTCATTCACATCTACTGAGTTATGTTTGTCAGGTCGCAAAGCGCTTGGAGAAGTTCAAAACTACTATCTTCACCCAGATGAGTTCACTTGCAATCAAACACGGAGCAATAAACCTTGGCCAGGGTTTCCCCAACTTTGATGGGCCAGAGTTTGTTAAAGAAGCTGCAATTCAAGCCATTAAGGATGGGAAGAACCAATATGCTCGTGGATATGGAGTTCCAGAGCTTAACTCTACCATTGCTTCAAGGTTCAAGAAAGATACAGGACTTGTGGTGGACCCAGAGAAGGAAATTACTGTTACCTCTGGTTGCACCGAAGCTATTGCTGCTACGATATTGGGCTTGATAAATCCTGGTGATGAGGTTATTCTCTTTGCCCCTTTTTATGATTCATATGAAGCTACTCTCTCAATGGCGGGTGCCAAGATAAGGTGCATCACATTGCGCCCTCCAGATTTCGCTGTACCCATCAATGAGCTTAAGTCTGCAATTACGGAGAATACGCGTGCAATACTCTTAAATACTCCGCATAACCCAACTGGAAAGATGTTCACTAGGGAGGAACTCAACACGATTGCATCTCTTTGCATTGAGAATGATGTGTTGGTTTTTGCCGATGAAGTTTATGATAAGTTGGCTTTCGAAATGGAGCACATTTCTATGGCCTCTCTTCCTGGAATGTATGAACGCACAGTGACAATGAATTCTTTGGGGAAGACATTTTCCTTAACTGGGTGGAAGATTGGGTGGGCAATAGCTCCTCCACACCTAACATGGGGATTGCGACAGGCACATGCATTTCTCACCTTTGCTACCTCCACACCAATGCAGTGGGCAGCTGCGACAGCTCTTAATGCCCCAGACTCTTACTACATTGAGCTAAAGAGGGATTATATGGCAAAGAAGGAAATACTTGTGGAAGGCTTGAAGGCAGTTGGTTTCAAGGTATTCCCATCTAGTGGGACTTATTTTGTGGTAGTAGATCACACTCCTTTTGGTTTGGACAATGACATTGCCTTCTGCGAGTACCTGATCAAGGAAGTTGGGGTGGTAGCAATTCCAACCAGTGTATTTTATTTGAACCCGGAAGAGGGAAAGAATTTGATTCGATTCACCTTCTGCAAAGATGAGGAAACCCTGAGAACTGCAGTTGAGAGGATGAAGGAGAAGCTGAGGAGAGGATGATAAGGTCATTTTCTCTAGCAATACTTCCAGGATTTGACTTGTTTGCACACACACAGTGAGCATATCAAGTTGATAATGTCTAATGATCATCAAATGCTGTATTCAAATAAAGGTTTTTGATTTGAGAGCATATGCTTGTTGTCTTTGTATATCACCATATGCATAGATATTTAGATATGTGTGTGTGAGACAGGGTAGTGTTATCTTGAAAACAAAGCTTAATGATTGCGACCCCCAACTGGTGCATGTCCTCATCTCATCTCATCTCCAGCTTCTGGAAAGTGTATCTGCTGCATGACGTTGTTACTACTTGTGAATCTCATTGAATGAGAATATTAGATAAGCAAATTGACTACATTTAGCTTTCAAGTAGATTATTCAAATCAAACCTAGGTAGGCTACGTCCAAAGACGTTTTATTCAAACCATAATGATTAGCATATGTGTGATGCGTATATATAAACCAGCCTAGTTGGTATATCTCTCTAAGGAGGTCTTAAGTTCAATTCTCATTGAAAGTAATATTTTAATATCCTTGTGATCACCCTAGTTGGCTAATCTCTCTCAAGAGGTCCTCGGTTCGATTCTCGTTGGGGTTAGCCTTGTGGTAATGTGTTGAACTTTGGCCAAATTTACACCGTCGTCAGGTGGAAAACTTCTGTTTACATTGGTCTACCGTCTTGAGTTTATGCCTATGTCAGCTATCCAAAAGGTAAGCTGATGTCCCCGACTTAACAATCCAAGTTTAAGCCTATGTCAATTGTCCAAAAGGGTTGGCTGGTGTCGTTCTTGATTTAGACGTGACTTTTGTACCGCTTTTTTGGACAAATATTGTATGAAAAGTATATTTGATAATAATTACATTAGTCTTGCTAAAAAATCAAGTCTCATGATATCTACCATGTATGCTGCCTACCAATGTTGACAGCATTGGTCCCTCGTAAAGCAATTATTGTTGTACATTTAATCTTATATAAATAATTACAATGATAATCTTTTTTCTTTTTTTAACTTTGTAGATAAAAGGACAAGAAGTGGTTCGTCTTTGTATCAATAAAACAGCACTGAAAAAGTGGCATTAAAAGCTTATGATCTAGTGGCCAGCGATGAGCGAACATGGTGTATGCATATGCACTTGAAAAAAAAAAAAAATTAAATTTTACTGATATTTAGATTTTTTTTTTTTTTTTTGAGATTGAATGTGATTCAATACTGGATGATTCTGGGTAAGGTGACAACAACGAATATGATAATTGAGGTCAGAAAATTTAGTCTTAATCTCTGATGAAACTGACGACTGATGCTGACATATGTATGTATATATTCTTGAATCTGTGTGTTCATGGTGAAGTGTAGGAAAATGAAATGGAAGTGACTACAAAGAAGTTGGAATATGCAGGGTTCTTGAAATAGTTACTGAATAAAGGACCCTTCTCTCATTTGCTTAAGCTTTCCAATATTATTCTTCATTATATTATATATAAAGAAACTTTATCATTAATATTAATGCAATTTATAATGAAAAGTTCATTTAGAATGAAAGTAATAATGCATTAAAAAAAACTCTTCAAAAAAAAAAATAATGCATTAAAAAAAGAGGGAAAAAAATTATTTATAAAGGTTTTTTCTCATCAATGTCTACGTATATTTTATGTTTACAATCATTTGGGTGATAGCCTAATGGCGAATCCCTCAACGGTTCTATTGGGAGGCGGGAGCAATACCCTTGTGACCACGTGTTGGGCTTTGGCCAAACACACTCATCATTAGATGGGAAACTTTTATGTGTACAGGCCTAACGGCCGAGTATAGGCCCATATGGATGTCCAAAGGGTGTCGTCTTGTGAGAAACTTATGTGCGCTCGGGCTTGACTGTTCGAGCTTAGGTTCATGTGATTCATATCAAATGTCCAAAGTGTGTTGTCATGTGAGAAATTTCTGTGCACCCGGGTCTGACTACTCAAGTTTAGGCTCATGTCGGATGTCCAAAGGGTCTGACTACTTGGTTAAAAAAGGTTTTATGTTTACATTATTGTGCCATTTCTCATTTTAAGTACGAGTTGCAAACATAATTGTATCACAAACTAATTGAGCTAAATATAAAACTATAATTTAGCATATGTAGATCCGAAAATCTGCAATCAATTTGTAAAGTCGAATGAAGCCTTTGACAACCTGCAAGAATACACTAGAGGTTGATCGTCAGGCTTGGACACCAATGTAGTGCTGGAAGGGGAAGCTTTGATGGTCAAGTCAGTTGACGATGAAGTAAATATTTAGTGAGATAAGTGAAAAGCTTTTAGAGAGAGATGTATCAAGTAGTTGAGAGAGTAAATGAGGAGGAGTCCTCGTGTATTTAGATTTTCCAAAATGATATGTGTCCATAATTTTGGTGTCCATAATCTATGTGGCATGTTAACTTTAAATGGTCCCCACACTTTTCTCCTATGCCACCTAGTTATGAACACATTATGGATGCATAAATTATGAACATATAATGCTTTCGTTATATTTTATAATGCTCTAGGTCAAGTGACCTGCATGTGCTGTTTGTACAAACAAACCTTGTGCTTTGATTGGGCCCAATGACTCAGGTAGGAGCTTCATCGGCAGATAGACCTTGAGTCTTTGGAGAACATATGGGCCTTCATGAGCATGCTAATATTAGCTCTTTTATGGGCCTTCATGTGGACCGAAGTCCTCATGGGCCTTGTAGGCGACTGCCCGAGTTCTCATAGGCCTTTCGGGTTGGGCTCAAGACTCCTATGGGTATTTGCGAGCTTGGCGAAAATTTTCGTGGGTCAAATTGCCAATTGTTTGGGCTTGGACTTATCGGGCTCGACTAAGACTCTCGATGGGTCTAGCATTTGTCGATTGAATCTTGGGTCATGAGCCTGATCGACTAAGACTCTCGTACTACCATTATCGATTGAGGCACTCGTGAACCTTGTGATGTAGATTCTCACATGGACGATTCTTGTTCACAGAGCATATACAACAAACAAACAAACAACTACTCCTATAATTGTATAGATTGTCAAATTGGTGGTGTTAATGATTGATCAACATCCCATAATTAATTATGCTTTATTGTGCCAACATTCATCCACATCTATCACCCACCCTAGTTATCATTAGTATTGCAGAACTCATGTTCTTTCGCATGGTATACCAGCATCTGTCAAGTAGAACCACCAATATCAATAAGAAAATATTTGATATATTTGTTTAACTTAATCTTATTAGTTTTCTCCAATATTCCTTATCTTTTTATGTGATAATGTTATTTTTATTATTATTAGTTTTTTGAAAAGGTATTTGAATTTTCAACACACGATTGTCATGTTTATAATAACATGCTAATAAATGTGACAAGATTATCATGAAAATAAGGCTTATATATATATATATATATATATAATGCTTGTGAGTTATATGTGTCGCAATTATCACGATATTTCATTCATTTATTTGGAAATTGCAAAATTCAAAAAATGGAAAAATAAAAAGTTTTTATGGTCTAATGATTAATTTATTATCATTTATCGTACTTACTATTTTTTTGGTATGTATTAGATTAGATAAATCAATAGTCCCGAGTAGTCAGCAAACTATACATACCCGAGTCACTAGTTTGAATGATAAAAATGGCATGTATCACCTTGATAGTCAGAATTCGAATCTCCTTTCTCCGTTCTAAAAAAGTTAGCAAACTGTATTTGATAAACAAGCACATGACAATTTTATGTACAAATTTGTACGGGAATTGAATCTTCTTTAAAGCGTCTCCAAAAACGTATGGAAGACAGGTATCAGGTTAGCATTCGTACAACAATATATAAAGGCGCCTTGGTTAGGTATAATGATTCATTCACAATTTTTTTTGTACTTTTTGGCTAAGAGCTCTTAATTAGCTTATGTTTGTTTTATCTTTTCAGTCTAGGAAACTCACCAATATCACCGCGATCCGTCTAGTTTGATCTATATGAGACTGATGAATACCCACACCGGCACATATGGCCCAAGATAGAGCTCCGTCTAGTTTGATCTATATGAGACTGATGAATACACACACCGGCACATATGGCCCAAGATAGAGCTACAACCCAGAAAATCGACTTACCAGGTGAGAGTGCCTTGGATCCTTATAAACTAGAGTTGGTAGCCCTATTTTTTCGATGTGGGATACTCATCAAACCACCCCCCTTGGACAGTTGACGTCCACGGCGGCTACGCTTGCCCTTTAGACGGCAGCCCTCTTCGCAAACGTGACTCTCTCAATGAAAGCACCAATGATGAATACCCACACCGGCCCATATGGCCCAAGGTAGAACTACAACCCAGAAAACCGGCTTACCAGGTGAGGGTGTCTTGGATCCTTATAAACTAGAGTTGGTAGCCCTATTTTTTCGATGTGGGATACTCATTAGAGATCTTCGACAAGCAAGACAGAATTGCACTTCATCAAGGATAAAACTTTAAATTAATGAATTTATCTTGTACTCGCTCAAAAAATAATGATTGTGCTCATGTATACTAAGAGAAACATAGTAAATGTGGGGGATTTTTCTGAGTTTGGGGACCCATCCAACCCACACCCAGGTATTATACATTCCGGGCTAGGTAAGGCCGCGACTTTGGTCCACACCTCTACGGCCCATAAACTCCCTACGCATTTATTTCAAGATAATTTAATATCTCTAGTTGGTAAGTTAGGTACTCAATCTCACGTCTAGTTGGTAAGTTGGGTACTCACTCTGCCAACTCTAAGGAGTCATGGGTTCTAGCAATGAGAGAGACAAAGATATTAAATTAGTTGGTAAATTGGGTACTCACTCTCTCTTGACTAAGGAGTCATGGGTTTTAGCAGTGAGAGAGACAATAATATTAAATTATCTTGAAATAAATGCGTAGGGAGTTGATGGGCCGTAGAGGCGTGGACCAGAGTGGCGACCTTGCATAGCCAAGAATGTACAATACCTAAGTGTGGGTTGGATGGGCCTCACAATACTTGGGTATGGGTTGGACGGGCCCCAGGCCTAGAAAAATCCCCACAAAAAAAACATAATTTTTATAACTTGTAAATTTTTTTTGAACTAGATTTTCTTTATAAAAACAGAGTTTATCTGAAGCGTTGATCTTGTTAATTTTTTTGTAAACTAGATTATTTATTTATTTATAAAAACAGAGTATATCTGAAGCGTGATTTCACGAACAGTGATGAGGGCCATGCACCACATGATACCATACAGCAGCGAAGCACGGAATATCATCTCTCTTACATATTTAAAAAAAAATAAATAAATCAGGTGGCACGTGCCGGCCTGGTAATAAAGCGAAGAAGAGCCGAATCCTGATCCGACGACTATATCTCCCCAAGTCCCCATCGAGACCGGGACATCCCGAATAAAATCCAACGGCCACAAGACCAACCTTCACTTCCACCGTCGGATCAAAATCTACGGCAAATATTGAATCTCTCTCCCTCTTCCTTGCCCCATAAATAACAATCAAAACCCGGTTTCGTCTCTCTCTCTCACATCATTCTTTGCTCTCTTTTTTGAACTTTTCGGAGTTTCTTCTTCTTTTGTTGTGTGCTAACGTGCGCACTCTCTTACTGCTTATCGTGCGCCGACTGATATGTCTCCGGCGATAACGACGACGGACACACTTGTGACAATCTCGCGGTATAGGAGGGAGTAGTGGTTGGTTTTTGAGCAAGATCGAGTTGGCGGAGATGCGGTCTCTGCGGGACCTAGAACTTCAAATGGACGGCCAGATGTCGCAGTCCAAGCTTACTAGAACCCATTCGTCACTTCTCCGGTCGTCTCCCACTATCCGATCATCAATCCATAGTCTTTCCTCGGTCACCGAGGAGGACGCTGTGAGAGCGTACCACCAAGAACATCAAGAAGACGATGAAGAGAAGAAAATTAAGCCCCTTAAGCCTGGTTCAACTCCGCGAAGGATTGGTTCGACCAGGTTCACACCGGTACTGACCATGGTGTCGCTCACTTTTTTCTCACTCTTCGCCATTTCTTTCTTTTTCTTCTTCTATTTGAGAAGGGAAGAGATTCCCACATCCGAGAATCTGTTGTTGGCCTTGATTTTCATCGCAATTACACTCTTCTTTGCGAACAAGAACAAGAATTTGATCAATCATAGCTTCTCAATCGTCAAGCATGTGTGGGAGGAGAACTCGAAGAAATTTGGGTTTACTTCGCGGAAGAATTCAAAGCCGGTAGAGTGGCTCATTGGGGAATCAATCCCAAAGAAATCCAGAAAGGATAAGCAAATCATACGCGAAGGAGTAGAATTTTACAGCAACGGAGATTTCTACGAAGGGGAATTTCACAAAGGGAAATGTAATGGGAGTGGAGTCTACAACTATTTCGTGAATGGGAGATATGAGGGCGATTGGGTCGATGAGAGATATGACGGTTATGGGATTGAGAGCTGGGCGAGAGGGAGTAGATATAAGGGTCAGTATAGGCAGGGTTTGAGGCATGGATTTGGGGTTTATAGATTCTACACAGGGGACTCTTATGCAGGGGAATGGTTCAATGGACAGAGTCATGGGGTTGGGGTGCAGACTTGTTCTGATGGGAGCTGCTATGTAGGTGAATTCAAGTGTGGTGTCAAGCATGGCCTGGGGGCCTATCATTTTCGGTGAGTTCTTTCGCCTCAGTTTTTCAAGATTTGGGCTTTTGGGTGTCTTTCTTTGCTATTTTACGAAGTCTATATTTATCATTTCCAGAGAGGGTTCTTCTGGCTCAATTTTCAGATTTGGTTTCTGGGTTTGAGATTTTGATGCTTGGCTTTGTTAGTTTGATTATTCTTTTGAAAATTTACCGTGGCTGTCAGGACCGGATTAGCTCAATTTGGAGTCTTTTTTTGGGAAATTATGGTTTTGCTCACAATATGTAATTAATTGGTTACCAAAAACGAAATCTCAATTGAGCTGTGATTCAATTGTTTTGGAGGGATTGGGTTTTGGTTCTTTGAACTTTCTTGATTTCCTTATATAAGTTGTGGCTCTCTTATTATTCAATATTCCTTGCTGATTGTTATTGTCTTATTGAGCTTGATGGGAGTATCTGTAGTGCAGCTACTGTTTTTAATCTGTTGGTGACTACTGACTAATGGAACAGTGTTTAGCTATTTTCATTTTCACATCAGTTTCTTGGATGCCCAATTACGCATGAAAAGACTTAAATCTTTAGTGTTAGTTAATTGTTGCCTTGCGTTTCTAATACTTCACTCTTCCATTGGCCTTGAGTTTCTTATACTTTACTCTTCCATTGGCCTTCTGAAATTTAGATCCCCATTTTCCCCTACTCACTCTGGCCAAAAAGTTGAATTTGTATTGAGCTAATACTGATTATTATTGTATCTTTCTTCAGTTTTGGACAATTGGGTGCTTGTATCTGCTTTCATCTTCTGGTACTGATGATAAAATCTATCATGTTTTCCAGGAACGGAGACAGATATGCCGGAGAATATTTTGGAAACATAATCCATGGATTTGGAGTTTATCACTTTGCGAATGGCCATTGCTACGAGGGGTCATGGCATGAAGGCATTAAGCAGGGGTATGGCATGTATACTTTCCGGAATGGTGATACCAGATGTGGTGAATGGGATGCTGGCACCCTTAAAAGCCCTTTAGCTCCACTAGCAGATGCAGTCCTTCGTGCAGTTCAGGTACTTTACTTTTTGATATCTTATGCAAGGTTGTTTAAGTTCCCTGTTGAACAATCATTGCAAAGTCTCAATCTGAAATCTCTGGTTTGATATGCAGGCTGCTCGAAAAACAGCAGAGAATGCTATTAACCTTGGCAGAGTTGATGATCAGGTGAACAAGGCAGTTCTGGGTGCGAAACGAGCTGCTACTGCTGCTAGAGTTGCTGCTGTCAAAGCTGTTCAAAACCGGATGGACGGCAAATTTTGTGACACAAATGTCTAATGGGGATTACCTTTGTTTTGGACTTGTAAATTTTACTAATTTCCTGTTGCTTGGAAAGATGACAACCCGGTGAGCGCAAGCTGATCGGAGGTTGAGAGCGAGAGTGTTTTAGGGATCCGTTCGATCGATATCATCAAACTACTGTAACTTGTACATAAATCATGTAAATTTGATGGAAAATAATCAATTTTTCAAGAGTTGGTTCTCTCTGTAAATTAGTTTCTATTACTGTGAATGGTGCACTTGAGCATGGGCTTGCTTCCAGTCTGTCCCACCAGGAGCACCATCATCATCAACAAACAGGAGGTTGAAGGGCCTTATCTCTAATTTTTGGTTCCTCACAGAAATACCAGATTATGGTAATAAAGTTGGAAAGAAATATGACAGCTAAGGACAAAATCAACAAACTGAAAGAAACCTTCTATCTGCCAATTATATTCTGCATTTGTCTTTTCATTGGTCTTTCTTGTTTTTCTAGTTTACATCAATCTATTGAGATTGTATAGATATCTACTGGAAAAGCCAAACCTTCATTAATAACATACCTTGAAATATTAGTGGAGATAGACAACAAATTTATGGGTTCACATATTTTCATGTCTTTTTGTTAGACAGAGTAAAATGAATAGATCCCACGACTACTTTTCTTCCTTTTATTAGCAGTGTTGAGTCCCATACATTGTATTGACATAACTCAATTGGATGATATATAAGTGAATGTCCAGCTCCGACACCATTGTCACATAGAGAATCAGATTGACATAACGGCTGCACTAGATCCATACAAGTGATATTGTCCTCTTTGGCTCTTTGGGCCCTCAATGCTTTATTTATATGTGTCACTTGAGGAGGGTCAAGTGCAGCCGTTGTGCCACTCTGATTCTCCATGTGATGCGTTTTTTGAGTCTAAATACTTAAAGAGATGGTCCAAGAGAACAAATTCGTACAGTCTTTTGTTCAAAACGGAAAATATTAATTTGATGTGTTTGTACTGAATTTTTTAACACTAAGTCCTAAACACATGTTACCAAATGGGGTAATGGTGAGATAATGAAGGGAAATTCATGTACATCAAGTGGTCATGTTCTCTTATAATTATATAAGTGACAAACTTGTAAACACATAAAGAAAGATACAGGAACATTAGTCAAATTGATGTTAGTAAGCCATGTGACCACTTTCAAGTAGGATAATGTAATTGTAGGGTTCATTCATGCATATATATATATATATATATATATATATATATATGTATATATATAGTAGGAGTATCTGGTGAAGGGTAGTGGGGGGTTTTGGAACTTTTCATTAAAGGTAGATCCACAAATCTCTGTTCCATCTAATTTTAAAACAAGTCCAAAACAACTTTTCTTTCCCTCTTCAATACTTCAATTTTCATTTTTCAATATTTGATTTATAGTATCTTTTTACCGTCTTTGATCTCTAGGGTTTTTAAAATATTCCAACCACACATCACATGCTTTACTCAGAAAATGGCAGTCCAACAAACTAAGACAAAGTAGTGTTGTAGTGAGATTTGTTTTGGGTTCAAGTTGTGACCAATGACAGAGGCGTTTGAATTAAATAATTTTTAGGGCTTTGTTTCATTCAATTGGACGGCTCTGATTTGGTCAACACAAATTTCTTGGGGCAATCACCACAACTGCTTCTTCGTTAAACACTAAACTAAACCACTAGACCACACAGACAATTTCTCAATATGCTTTTGTTGTATACAATTGGAACATTACAACTTTTTTTTTTTTTTTTTTTTTGAGAAGAAACATTTCATTAAGAAAACAGCATTACAGCTTGGGTATTGGGGGTAATGATATATATATATTTACATACCCCACAATGTGTTTCAAATCTAAATCTATGTGATAGGTGTGATAATACCTAT
Organism: Tripterygium wilfordii; assembly: GCF_013401445.1. NCBI lineage: Eukaryota > Viridiplantae > Streptophyta > Magnoliopsida > Celastrales > Celastraceae > Tripterygium > Tripterygium wilfordii. The sequence continues at coordinate 2,955,721 of NC_052242.1, forward strand.
TGTTTTTGGTAGGAATCTCCCCCTCTTAAGCTTCCTTTAAATAAATAATGAGTGTATTTATGTTTTGATTTGTATTTTTGATAGGTTGATTGCGGTTTGGATGAAAAGTGATGAAAAAAGGGCTGAACTGAAGAAAATGTCCACCGACCTTCGTGTGTTCAAATACTTATAACTTTTTGTCACGTTATCGGAATCAAGCGAAATAAAAGGCATTGGAAACTAGACATCTCAAGCTTTCCGTAGACGCTAAAATCGTGCAAATCGGACGTCGTATGGAGATTTTGGAATCATTCCACGCCTAGGCGCAATATTTGTGCACGCCCAGTATCACTCCTGCACGCCCAGTCCAGCGAGTTGGGGCGTGAATTTGAAGTTGTGCACGCCTAGGATTGCGCCTAGGCGTGCGCCTAGGCGTGGTGCGCCTAGGCGTGAATACAACGCGCCTAGGCGCACAAGACAGTTTTTTGGGATGTTTTAATTCGCGAACTTGCCGAGCCGCACGACACTTTTAGACCTAGAACTGAGTTTCTGGAGAGCGAAACCAGAGGGGGAAGGCGACTCTTGGAGCTAGGAGGAGAGATTCTTCAGCTCAACTTGGATCTACTCAACTAATTGGGTTTATTCATGATTTTCTCATCTCTCCTTTTGTGTTTTTCTCTCATTATGTGTAACTAAATCTCTTGTGCCAAGGCTAGGTTGAAGCCTTGGGTTTGATGACTTTGTTTATGACTTGATTTACATATATATGAGTTGATTTGGGTATAAATCTTGTGTTTCGATGTTTGATTGCAATTTCTTCATGCTTGTGGTGTTTGGCCAACACCTAGGTTTTTTGGATGAAATTGTTTGGAGAATTTGCTTAGACAATAATATGTCAAGTAGATTATGCTTCTTGAAACACTTGATTATGAATGTGTCTCCCTTTAATTAGGTGACAATTTGTATGAATCCTAATCTCCATAGAACTTCATGAATTCCTATGCATGTTTAGACCAATAGGATGGCTAGAATGTATTTAGGAATATCCGACCTAGACCAATAAGATGGCCAGTAATCGATTTTAGGGAGATTCGACTTAAGTGCGCTAAAACCGACTTAGGTACGGATTCGTTATGCCCGAATTAGCAAATATGTGTGTGAATTTATGTCATTCCAAGTCATTTCCCAAGGGGGATTCCGAAGCCTTGGTGTTCATCTCATATTTGTTAAATCATCTCATTTGCATTAGTTGCATCCTAATTCTAAGAAAATACCAAAAACACTTTGCTCTTTGCTTGTTTTAGTTTAATTACCAAACCAAACAATCTTGAGTTGAATTTTACTTTTGATTGCATTGTCCATATATACATACAAATAGACATTTGGATTAAACATAACACCGTCCCTGTGGATTCGACCCTTGCTTATCATTGTGCTGTAGTCGCCGACTAGTACACTTGCTAGTAAGGTTAATTTAGACCCAACACTATGCATCATTGAAGCATTGATTAAAAACATATATGTAGGACTCACTTAACATCCAACATTGCACAATAATTGGGGTCTTTTAGGGTCATTTTTTCGGGTATGAAACATTTTCTTTTTTTGTCTAATCGAACTCATGATTTTTCAAGTTCATACGATTGGTTCTAGAAAAATTCATCACTAAACTATCGCCTAAACATCATCTTTCCATGGAGATAATTGCACATCAGGGGAAGATGCATGTTTTGTTGATGCACTAATTTTTATTATCTTGTTAGAGTTGTTTATATCTTTTTATCCAAGAATCATTTATTATGTCAACCTCAATCAATCATTCTAATTAGGTTAATACATTTCTCTTTCCATGAAATTTATGAAGCAAATGGAATTCTTATTAAATCAATGATTGATGCTAATCTTAGGGGCATTTTTAATTTTGGTGTTGTTGGTGCTCATTGGATAACTACCAAGTTTTTTTTTTTTTTTTTGAAATTTATGGAATCAACTTCTATATACTCTTTTTAAAGCACTTTTCAATATATAAGCCACAGACAAATCCAAACTGAGCTTTAAACATTAAACTTAATAGTTGATATCGCAGTTATCAAGTTAATGATTAATTGTATGCACAAGATTTTATTTGAATAATGTGGAACTTGTGGAGCCCACGAATTCACTTGAATCATGTGCATCAAACTCTACGGCTGTAATAATTGGGATACCAAACTGTTAGGATCTTCATCATTATTATTTGAGAACATTAATGAATATGCATCTTTATAAGATAAATCACATTACGCCACATCATGGCAATATGTCATGTATATAGAAGCTATGACCTTCACTTTTGTGTGCTTTTTACATGATTTGAACCAATATGACCAGTTTAAATTATGATTAAACTGGGAAAAAAAAAAGAATTTTTCTTTTCTATGGTGGTAAATTAAACCAAACTTATTGCCCCACACTCGCTTGCAATTCAATCAAAAATGATTCAAAATTAACTATGAAAAAGTGGGCAGCTAGACAATATACATATATGAATTCTTTTATGCGGACATTCATAAGTTATATTAACTTACGTACCTTAATTTTACCTTTGATTTTAAACATGTGGAACCCAGTAGTGAGCCCCACTTGTCATTTCAATTTTGAAAACACTTAAAAAGTAGAGTGCGTAAGTTATTAAGTTGCGGACGTCCACACTTGAGAATTTCTGTATATATATATATATATATATTATCCCTAGTTAATCTAAACCTGTATATTATATACCTTTAAAGTTAAAGGTCTAATGTTATGAATTTAAACCCAAAATCTGAAATACAAAGGTGACTTAAAATCACTAGTTTTTTTTTGAAGTTCGTAAGCGGTCTCAAGCAACCACCTCATTTCGACTTTAAAATGTGTCATTTTTCTTGTTTCTTCGATCACATTCCTTTTTCTTTATATATATCTCTAATACACAAGTCAAAAGTGAGCGTGACAAAATCAGAGTACAATTACCTCCACCTTTCATATAAATTTGTGAAAAAGTCTTATTAATTAATCTTGCTTTGTGTCTCCTCTTCTCTTCCTAAAATCATTACAAGACCGCTTTCTTCTTTAGTGATTATTGTATATCAACACCGTGATGTCCAAGGTTTTACTTAATTGCCAGATCTAGTCTTCTTTTTGACTTTAATCACTGCCATACGTAGGAGAGGATATTAGAGTAATCTTCTTAGATTGGTCCCAAAACTTAAATATACATTTCAAGAAATCATATATAATTACTCAATCGACTTTTCTATCGCACATGTATATGCACTGTATGAACCTAGACATTTAGGTTTGGTAATATATGAAAGTTGGACCAATTTATAAGACCATAAATTAATTTCCTCTTTTGTTTCTCTTTTAAATCCAAAATGATATATGTACATAATTTTCCCATCCATAAATTTACATAATCTAGGTGGCAAGTCAGATGAGCACGCCACATAGATTAAAAAAAAAAAATTTTATTAAAGAAGCCACATATGCATGCCACATGTTTATGTAAGTTTATATATGTTTATTTTATGGATGTGTAGTGCTTCCACTTCTAAATATGTTGTTGTTTGAAGGCTTCAACCGACTATGATCTATAAATGGAAAGACTCTCTTTCTCTCTCTATATTTACATATAAAAATTCTCCCATGCGCACTTATGTTTTTAACATTGATTTGGAATACGTGGGATCCAAAATAATGGGTCTAGCTTGTTATTTCATTAATTCACACATTTAAAAAGTTAATTGTGCGTATAGAGAATTTTTGATATATATATATATATGTATTTTCTTATGAAAATGCCTTTAAGGCAATACATATGACTGTGAAATACACAGATTTCAAAAGAATTAATTAATTTTATGATTGAAAGGTTGATGTTTAACCGGACAAGTTGACCGTTTGGTCGATCTGTTAAGAACATTATGTTGTTTGGAAATTGGAATGTTTCAACAGAAATATTTATGAGGTTGGCTTGTTTAACATGTCAAATTGTCAAAAATCATGGATTATGAATTAATGGGTTTGAATTTGACTAAACTAATAAATAACTATTTACTTGAAAAAGTCAAAGGCATTAGTAGGAACTAGCTAGGAAGTAGCAGTAACCTAACACAACTACTTATTGAAAGATCCATTTTTTACTCCCAAGACATAATGGTCATTCATTTCTGGGAATTGAAAGCATTAAATTATAACATGACGTACAATATATATATATTTTATATATATATACACTTTGTAATATTTATTGGGTAATTAAATGATGAGAGTGATATATATTTGAAATGAATGTTCTACTTAAGTAAGAAAGATCAATGAATGTACCAACACCCATGTTTTTTCTTTTTCAACATTGAGTAATTGAAATTTTGAAATGTTATACTAGCTTTAGGGCATTGAATAAATGAAATAAAGATGCTTGATAGTTTAAAGAAGTATTATTGGAATATGTATTGTAACTTTAAAAAATTAGGTGAGAAAATATTCATCACACATGACATCCTATAATGAAATCCTTAACCATTACCTTTAGAATACTCATTTATAAGAACCTTTGTCATTCTGCTCTGATTATTCTCATGGCCTATTGAGTATGCACATTCCTATCCCACACTCGCCAGATAAATATTCAATGCGTACTAAATACATCTAATTATGGGCATGCTATTACCTGAAGAACGAAGAAGAAGAAGTAATTCTAACCATATGTAAATCCAAATCTATAATATTGCTTTATCTTAGGGGGTTTAATGTATGGATACACATGGTGAGGGTGTTATATATGCTCTACATGTAGAAAACACATATATATATATATATATACTTGCCGATCCGTTATAGATAAATAGTAACATGAAGAGATGTGTAAGATATGATCCATTACCCCCCCACTACACCTTGTCCTTTGGTTTGAGGTTTCAAAACATTAGCCCTAAATGGGCATCACTCAAATAATGAAATTTTTGTACGTACCTCAGGTTACGTAATCTCAAAATTAACATTATATATATGACAGAACTTGAAAACATGACATAACATATATACAGGGAATTGAATGTGACTCTACAATATCTGATGATGATAGTTCAAAAAAAAAAAAACCAACTAATGTCACAAACACCATGCGTCTTCTTTCATCTAGGATAATGTGGGGGACCTAATTGTCATACTATATATATATATATATATGACAATTAGTAGATGCATGTGCATGGTTGTGATGGGGGTGGGGTTTTGGAACTTTTCATGAATATCTATTTTTTTTTTCATTATATCTAATTAATTTTGAAAGGGGTCCAAAAAATGAACTTTTTCTTTACATAGTTTGTGTATTAATCTTTTGCTCAGATTCAATCCTAGCATCATGATCTCTAGGGTTAACATCATCCAACCACTCATGCTTTTTCACAAAAGGCTGTCCAACAACAAAAACAAAGAAGATCCACTAATTACTGTTCTCCACACACACACACACACACAGAGAGGAGAGATTTGTACTATTTGTTTGTATTATGTTGTAGAATGTCTGTAACATCACATTGTGGGTGTCACTATACATAATTCTGTCGTTTGAAATATTGAAAAGTTTGATGCATTTGGTTTACCTTAGTAGGGACGTTAAATTTCTGACCAAGCTAGTGGGAGATGTGTTGGAATTTTTAATATTTTGAGGTCTTTTTGTTTCATTCAATTGGATCTAGCTACCTAGCTCTATCTGATCTGGTCAAATTTGTTTACTTTCTTGAAGGAATCCCCATGCACTTAATTAATACTTGTTAAACACTAAGTTGCACCATATTTAACGTCTTTGAGACCAGAAAATCTAACCAAACTGTGTCCAGTTATGGTGTTTAAGGTTATAATTAGTAGTAAGCACTCCAAATCTCTAGTGAATTAACAATCATTTATCACATATATGTATACATCAATCAACCTATATATGTATATATTTACTTTGGATGTTGTTACATATACTTGGGTAAGGAATTGAAGTTGCAAGACTATTTAAGTATTGAGAATAACCATAATTTTTTCTTTTTTTTCGTACGTAGAACAACACCATACAAGTTTGTCATTTGAACATTCGATATGGGTTTAAATTCGGGTTATCAAGCATGAGCGCATATAAATTTCTCACATGACAAAAATACTATTTCATTGTTTTGAAAATTACTTAATTTTCATAGTTTTGAAAATCAGTCCTAGCTAGTTAGTATAAGCTATTCATTAGCTCAAACCATTAATTAAATTGAGAAATTTTCAAAACTATGAAATAGCCAGCTCATGATGAAAACTAGTTCCGGAATTAATCTTAGAGCATTTGTTGTTTATAAAGCTGAATTTACAATATAATTTGTATAATTGGGAAATCGAGATCTTAACTAATTTGTAGTTATCATAAAAGCGTATATATTAATTATAAGACAATAATCTATGTACAACATTGTTCTCTTAATAAATAAATAAATAGATACCATCGAGGTTAGTGTGGAATATTGTGGATCAACATTGCTACACATCTCAGTAATATTCATCTTAAAAACATTCCAGCAGCGTGTGGACACCCATTTATTGGGTGTGCTGGTCGGTTGATCGCTGGGATCTTTTATCATTTTCCACTATATTAACTATATTAATATATAAGAAGTCTTACATAATTGTAGTAAATAAATTCCAGAATAATTGAAACTCAAAACAGAAAAATCAGAAAGTCTTTATCATAGAGTATTTGTCTTCAAATACAAGGTTGAGTCTGACCTAGTTACTGTTGAAAAATAAACATTAATTAATTAATTAATTAATTGCCTTAGTTTGACTCTCAAATGTAACAATTTTCTTAATGATTCTTTTGCTTAATTCCTTATTTGCCGCTGTTGAGCATTTAAACATTGTAATACAAAGTCCACAAAATCTAGCTTTTCTGTCTCCCTATAGCTACAAGTCCCTTTCTTCATTAGTAATTATCAAATGCGGGCCGGACTAGGTTAATTAATTAATTATTAGTCACCTAATCCAGTCTACATTTTTGACTTTGCAAACTAATAGATATTCCACAATAATTCATGTAAGTGACCTTATAGTACGTACTACCTAGAAATGAAATCATGAAACTGACCTTATAAACTTAGAGTATGTTTGATATCACTTTTGTTTCTTGTTTTTTGTTTTAATTTTTAAAAAATAGAAAATAAAACTAAAATATATTGTTTGTTTGTATTTTCTATTTCGGTTTTTATGAAAACCAAAAAGAGGTTTTCAAAATTTTTGAAAACAAGAAAAAAAAAGTTTTTAAAAGTATTGGAAACAGAACTAGTTACACTTATTATAGATTGCATTTTCTTCAAGATTTCAGATTGCAAATTGCATAGAGATATAAAGACAATGATCAAATATACTTTGGGTTATTGTTTTATTTTTTATCTTTTTTTTCTTTCTGCTGATATTTTCAATGGTGAAACACGACAAAGGCTGTAGTTATAAAAAATATAGTGGTGTGGATATACTCCATTATTATGAAAATAAAAGCATAAATACACTTTTTTTTTTCTTCAGTTTTAAGTGTTCAACCAAACAAGAATTTTATGTTTTATGTTTTTGTTTTCAAAATTTTTGAAAGTGATACCAAACACAACCTTAACTTCTGTGATAGCTTTTTTTTTTTTATCAAAAATAATGAAGAAAGTACATTTATTTACATATATAGTTTAAAAAGTAAAGTTGATGGATGTACGTGTAGGTACCATTTTTGTGCATCAGTAATTGTCAACGAATAGTAGATGAAGTAGCAGTAGGGCAGTAACCTAACACATATATATCAATTAAGATCCTTGTTCTTTTTTTTCTTTCTTTTTTATACAAGGAAGAGCATATCAATGCACAATACTCATATCTTGGAAATGTATAACCATTTGGGTGAAATTTTAGTTGATGAATCTTTTTAGGGTCAAATCATATAGACTCAATTTGGAAGTCTTTATAGTTCGATTCTCATTGGAAGTAATATATTCTTGTTGTCATACGTTGAGTTTTGATCTAACTTACACTGTCGTTACGTGAAAATTTTCTATGCACAGGCCTAACTGCCCGAGTTTTTCATATCAAATGATCAAATTATAACCTTTTATATTGTCGTTCTCGATTAAAAAATGGTGAAACCACGTAGTGCTGTGGTGGTAGTAGTAGATACACATGTTTGTTGGGAAATTATGAGAGGTAGGTATGTGGCCTAGCTTAGCATAGGCGACATATATATATGTATGTATATATTTGAACCAAAATTTGAATGAACACAGCGAGTACATGAGATTGTGAGAAAGATAACGGTATTTTTTAAATAAAAAAGTGAGTAATGTAAAATCATTAGAGAGAGGACTCAATTTTATATTCTCCATTTTTAATTGATTGGGCCGAAATCGGCCCATTAATAACAAACGAGACCCCGTAGGCCGTAACAAGTCGTAAGAGGGACTAGCGATAGACCTGGTCACGGGCTAAATGGCCCAAAAAGCCCAGCCCGCACAGCCTTTTTTGAAGAGGCTTTATCAAAATAATGGAGGAGCCCAGTCACAACTTCAGGCCCGAAATCATTCAGGCCGGGTTTTGGGCCCAAATAATTGTCTCGTACATTATTATTTAGGCTATTATTTTATTGGTCTCGTGTCTAATTGGGTTTGGCAACTCTCTGTCTCTCTTTGGGCCTCATTAATCTCAATAAGACAATAACCAATATTTGAAAACACCAAAAGAATTCTTAATAAGCAACAAGACTTTATTTTAGTATTGAACCAATATTTTCATTACAAATCATGTAAAAAATCACTTCACAAATTTATTTATTTTTTGTGAAAAATCATTAAAAAAAATATATTTTTTAATCTCGGATATTGATGTGAGAACCCGATTTTGAATTATTTCAAAATTCATTATCTTTGAACCAAATTGTCCTACTTTTGTACCAAACGATAGACGCATGTAGAAATGACCCAACCACAGCCTCCTCATCATCAGCACCATCCTTATCAGCACCCACATCCAGTGTTTTGTCAATTACAACATTGCTATCATTTCTCTCCAAACGAGTCATATAAGAATCCAACACCTCATCATCCAATGTCGCTACGCCATAGAGCAACCACAATGCTGTGGTTTTATTGGGGCCAACAAAATACATTCTGAGATGTGGTTGGATATTTTGGTGATGTGAATGGGTTAACAAAATGTATTGATACAACGATATAAATTTACTAACTTGATTTTTGGTGTGGTGAGACCTAGTATTGATTTTTGTGTAGTTGTGAGTATGGATTGAGGTGAGCCCCAAATGAAGCCAACAAGTGGGTAATCCAAATACATTGCCCTCTTGCTTGAGTCATTAAAAAAGAGACAACAAAATGTTATTGTTGTAGTCCAAATGTGATCCATGCCTCAATAAATTTAAGAATTTTATCATCCATGGGTCAATAAAAACTCACCAAATATAAGTGATCTAAAACCATCATTTTTGCCTACCCTTTTAAGCTTGTTACTAGCCCTAGTCAACGGTCTCATGTCAGAATTTTTTTTTTATCCTTAATCTTTATCTGAAAAATGGAAAGAATAACAAATATTTACACAAACTGAATATACAACATCGAAACTTAATGAGAGTCGAAAACCCTAGCCAAGAAAGAACTAAACTTACCCAAATTGAAACTCTATGTTCGTTGATCAGCAGTGAGGCTCAAACCACAGAGATGATGCAATGGTGCACCTTCAGACATAGAGATGATATGTGATGGACCAAATTGCAGCTCTGTGTTCAAATTGTTGCTCTCTTCATGTACTAGGGTTCTTCTTGTTTTCGAACGAGGGTGAATGGTAGGGTTAGAGAATTTAGGTTTTTTTACGTCATTAGCCATATGTGCAAACCGTAAACAAGGGTTTTAATATTCAACCTGCCACCTCAACAGTTTGATTGACCGAAACTATCCAATTCTATCCAGGTGTCTTAATTGGAACAAATTGAATTTCCGATGATCAATTTGGAACAATTGAAGCTCGATGGTCAAATTGAAACACAAACTATCTTTCGGTGGCCAAAAGTTATATTAACCCGTATCAAAGACAAAGATTATTATGTTCCTAAAGATTTTTCATAAAATCATCCTAAAAAAGCTCCTTTTGTAAGTACGCCGGGAACATTTTCGTCCATAAAAAATTGATTGTAAAATTGCTTCCAGTGAAAGATAGCCGTTACTCCCTCACAAATCAAATTTCAAAAAATAAAAAAAGGAAAGAAAAGAAAAAGAACGAAACTAAAACCTCCTTAAAAGCAAGAATTTGTACACCAAAGCACCACACACTCATGCCTTCCCTTACCCAGAAGAAACAGTAGGAACAGAAAAAGTCTGAAACACTGAAACCCAAAAGCTTCAACAATCAAGGAAGTAAAAAAGAGAATCGCTTTATGCAACCCCAGAAATCCATCCTTTAATTAAACTCTCTCAAATGCATATAAACTAAATTCACAAACACCATTCTAAGTCTCAACTTCCATAACCCGAAAGGCAATACAAAGCCATGTCTTTGAGCCCACCTCGAACGAGATCCAATGGCTTCCCCAACTCATTCGGCCTCTATTGGTGCTATCGGTGCCATCGGACGGTCAGGATTGCGGCATCAAACCCATCTGAAATTGCTTGCCCTCGATGTTTCGGGCATTTCCTTAGTGAGATTGAGATAGGCAGACCGAGATTGGTTGTTGATTTCACGGCTTTTGACCCTTCACCTGAAGCTCGCTTGCTCGAAGCCCTCTCTCTGTTTCTTGACCCGCCAATCAGACGTTCAAACGAAGATATTGACGTCCCAATCACATCCGAAGGTCCCGAACCCACTCGCCGCCCTTTTTTATTTTCCCGCCGCCGCAACGAGCTGGGCCTTAACGGCAATTTTCCTGTCCGGAGGCGGCGAGGCCGGAGTAATGAAGACGAACCCGGAATCCAATCCAGGCCGAGGACATGGATAATCCTTAGACCCGTGGATCCTAACAACCCGGATGATCGAATTACCCGACCCGAGAATCCAGTTCCACAGGGGGTTGATCCGAGAAATTACTTTCTCGGGCCGGGATTAAACGAACTGATCGAGCAATTGACCCAAAATGACAGACCGGGGCTGCCACCGGCGCCTGAATGGGCGATTGAGGCGATACCGACGGTGAAAATCAGAGAAGACCATCTAGTAAATGATTCGAATTGTCCGGTGTGTCAGGAAGAGTTCAAGGTCGGTGGAGAAGCAAAGGAATTGCCATGTAAACATATATACCATAATGACTGCATTGCTCCATGGTTAAGGCTTCATAATTCGTGTCCGGTTTGTCGGCAAGAGTTGCCTGTGAGGAGCCAAAATAGCAGTAATCAAGAGGATGATGGTGCAGAGGCAAGGAACAGGAGATGCTCGAGGCTGAGGCAAATGGTGTCGAATATGTGGCCGTTTCGGGCTCGGGATCGCCGGATCACCCCAAATGATGATGCTGGGTCCTCTTCTCATGGAGGTAATTAGAATAAAATTTCTTGCTTTGCTCTACTTCTTGGTCGTTTTGAACCTGGACTTTGATGTGAATGATTAAACCATCTTACTAATACTAGCCTACTAGGTAGTGAGAAATCTGCCGCCCACCCTTGTGTGCATATTGAAATAATTTCCAACTCCGAGTTCTCTATTTGGAATGTGTGAACATTCGGTAGTTAAGTTAAAAATTGACAACTCTTTCAATAACCAAAAGTTCCATTACCCTTGTAAATGAATAGAGCCGCGGGCGGCTTGTAAGTTATTCGAGGATCACCCCATAAGGATTTGGCTGGCGCATAGTGGGTTGAGCTAGGATTTGGATTAGATATATCATAATGTAGGCTCGATCTCGAGCATTCGTAAAAAGTCCTAGACTAACTTGGCTCATTTGGTGGAGGAAAGACTCTAGAATCCCAGATCGGTTTATATTTATGCTGAATTCGGAATTTGCTCTTCCAGCAGCTGACTCACGGTGGCCCTCTTGCAGTATTCTTTAGCTCTCAGTCTCTCAATAGGTTGCGCTAGCTGTGTCTCGATATATTTAACAGAGGAAAGGGACACCAGATGCAAAAAACCAAGTATGCCATTCTCTTTTATATCAATTTTTGATTTGTTGGATTGGCGGAAAAAATTGTCTCCCTAGACATTGTTTATATTAGTGTCAGAGTCTCAGAGCTTTACCTGAAGTAGACTAATTAATAAGATGGTATCTCTTCAATTTTCTGCAGGAGATGCTGGTTAGAGCTTGCTGTGCTTCATGTAATCATGTGTATGGAATTATGGATCCAATCGTGTATAAGACCAGCTCACTCTTCTGGCGATCCCATCAAATTTATGTAAAAGACCTTCTATTATTGATGTTATTTACATGGCTAATTAACAAGCTGTGCATCTTCAGATCTTCTGTAATAGCATTTGAACCTTCATAAGAATGTTGCATATATATACACACACACACATGATTGCATCCAAGGGCGGGGCCAGAAATTTATGTGAGGGTGGACAAAATCAAGTGGGTTCGAAATTTTTTTTTTGGAGTTATTTATTAATTACATCTTCTAAAGTATGGAAAATAACACTAAATCATATAAAAGAGAAAGAGAAAAGGTAAGGTTGAGCCGACTTAGTGGGTTGGGTTGGGTCAAACATATTAATGTGGTCAAAAATTAGAGTTGAGGGTGGGCAAAAATGGGCTATAAGCCTAAGAAAATAACCTATGATCCAAAAATTTTTTTGAAGGTGGGCAATTGGCCCAACATGGCTCCGCCCTAGATTGCATTTGCTTGCATTATATACGATAATATATATACACGGGTGGAGGGAGGGGGACTACACTTCTCCCCCATTTCTTTTACACATACAACTATACACACATAATACTATATATATATATATATATATGTATGTATATTACTACATATATATTTTTAATGTATATATATCTTTTAATGTCTATTTTTTAATAAGTGTATGTATGTTTGTATATTTAGACTATGTCACTATGATGTTTGTCTAGCCCCAAATAAGAAGAATGAAACGAAGCGTTTTAACAAGCATCGTCGTAAGAGCATCCACAATGGGATGATTTTGGAGTACTTAAGATGATACTTTCTTAATAAGTTAAGTGCTAAATGTTCACAATGGGTACTTGAGATAATATTTTCTTGATAAGTTAAGTGTTACATGCACACAATGAGTGAAAAATGATACTTGAAAAATTAGTTCATGTTACATCTTTGGAGTTTAGCTTAATTGATGAATAGTGAAGAGAGAGATGATGAAAAATGAATAGAGATATGATGAAAACTAAGAGAGATATGATGGAAATGAAGAGAGAGAAGATGAAAAGAAAGAGAGATGTGATGAAAAGTAAGAGAGAGGTGATGAAAAGGAAGAGAGAGAATAGTGGGATCTACTGTGGGTGTATTTGGAGTGTATATATAGTTGATGAATAATGCATATTGTGGGACTCACTCGCCCAATTAAATTGTGCCACCCAGGAGAGAGGAAAAGAGAGAGAATGGTTTTAGAGTGCTAGATTGCCTAAACACCATTGTGGATGCTCTAAGGGTTCCTTCATTTAAAACATTGTCCTATCTATAGATTTAGGGTTTTCCTTTCCTTGATCATTGTCTGGTGCGACACGAAATTAGCTGAAGTATGTCTCTCTAGGATCTGGTTAAAAACAGACAATTGTCTGATGATCAACAAATGTGTAAGGATCAAGGGAGTGATAAGGTGTTGTTATGGATTGATAAGGCAGTCACATGGAGAGATAAGGAAGACTACTTGGAGAGATAAGGCAGGTCCTTCACATATTCCTCCACAACCGGATTGGTTTGCTGAATAATGAGTTGTCCCAAGTGAAACTTACTCAAGGCAAGTGTTAGTTCAACCAAACAAGAGCAAGATCGAGCTTATCCTTCCTATCAGAACAAACAGTACTTAACAAACGTACTGATCGATCAAGGGTGGAGCTTATTCTTATCTACAAGTCATGTTTCATGTTTACTCTTGTACAACAACTTATGATAGGATTAGTCATCATGTATAGCATTAGGTAGTCAAAGTCTTGATATATATATAGCTGCTTGTGTTCAACGTTAAGTAAGTTCAATAAAACTACAATTCTCAATTTCTATCTCTGGTAAGCTGCCATTCTCAGCAGCTTAATTTCTTTTGATGTTTAATTTTCTCCATAAAACATTCCTCCATGGGAGACACGCGATTACTGCTTCGTTCCACAAATTGCTTTTTCTTCCAAACCCAGCATCATTAATACCACTCAAGTTCATCTCAAGCGCTGCAAATCAGCAATCTCTTGTTGTTTCAAATATGATAAATTCATGTGGGTTATCTCCAATATTTATGTATTGAGAGAAAATGGAGTACCAGAATCAAATATCGCCACCATCTGATATCATCATCCTCGGATCTTTCATACTAAACCAGATAAGTTCAGGGAGGTTGTGGAGGAGGTGAAGGGAATGGGGTCGAAACCTTTTTTGTTTGCATTTGTTTTGGCTGTACGTGCATTTAGCAAAATGACATGGAAAAAAAAAAGATTGATGTCTGTAAAAGATGGGGCTGGTCTGAGGAAGATATATTTTGATGGCATTTACAAGGTTTCCACCTTTTATGACCATTGTCTGAGGTTAAGATTATGGGGATGATGGATTATTTTGTTAATGTACTGGGGTTAGAGTCTAACTTTATTTCCAAACGCCCAGGACTTCTTGCATACAGCTTGAAGAAGCGCATTGTTCCAAGCGCGTCAAACCGAATTCATCGTCAAACCGACCGATTGATCGGTTATTGTTAAACATATATTAGTGAAGACCAAACGAAATCGAGCATGGATACCCCTATATGTAAGCATTATCAGTATCGGTTACTCCACCATATTATTTCATTGCCTTCACAATTAGAAAAAAAGAACTGGGCATGACACGAGCTTTTTCAGTATTGTCAAAGCATATCTGAATCTCATATAGTTGTTTAACTCTCTTGTAGTTGTGATCGCAACGAGTTTGAGGACGTAAACCACGTAACTCTTTTGTAATAGCATTTGAATGCGATCTCGTTTACTTCATATTTCCTATTAAATGTGGGAACAATGCCTTCTGTTTCACATAAGAAAAAATACAAGTCGATTTTGATAATGTTGTTTGGCTACTAAAAATTAACACGTGAAATTCATTTCTAAAAAGTTTATATTTGTAGAATCATAATAGTTTAGCCGAGTTTAGGTTATCTTCAATGTCTAGTCCCTTTCTAACATCTACGACATATTTGAAAAACTCTAAAGGTACTGCGGATAAATTGTCACGCCTATAACACATTCCATGATCACACCAATATTGTGATCTCCAAAATATTTCATTCGAATTATCGTTTGAGTATGCCTCAACCCGTGGTTTCTCTTGGCTCTATGGTTCATCCGAGGGAGAGATCGAGCTTCAAAAATTAATGAATGGTCTTATCAATACACAAATGTATAACTCCATAGAAATTTCAATTGCGCTTAAATTTTCTGTCGCTGTTGTACCAATTGCAAACAATGTGACGATGCTAGTAGTTTCACTACAACCAAATAACTTCCTTGCCATCTCTCAGAAATCAAAATATTTGGACAAACCCTATCCATCCTTTTATTCATTTAGGGTTTTTATAGCACCAATTCGACAGTACATATTGATTTTTTTAGTTTGTATGAATTCCTCAAATTTCTCGTTTTGTTTTATGTTTTTTTATAGCTATATACAATGCAAATAGTTTGTTAAGAACAATCCTATTGTTAATGTGGTCAATATATATTCACACAAGCATTACAACGTTTTGCTTTTTGTCGTTTTGTGTCAACTACATGCCAAACAAGAGTTCATATCTCATTGTCCCAAACGAAGATTTATGTGGATGGGTAAAAATCCTTATGCTGAGTCAGCATGCACATGGCAAGGGAAGAGTTCTCAACTACAGAGAAGATTCATCACCTCAATCTAGAAAGATTCAAAGTCAAAGATTCAAACCATGAGATCAACAGAATCGTTTCAATTCAAGTTTCAAACAATGATATCAAACGGGGTTTTGAGATAAGAAATTTCCAACTGACGCACTCCACACCAACTATAAAAGGAGCATCAGACCTAGGAATGAGGTACAGACTAAGAAATCATTACTCTAATTACTTTAATTCACTCTCAAAGATTACTGACTTGAGTGTCGGATTATCCTCAGGCCATGAAGGGCCACCCGTTCTCATCCTTGCAGGTTGGAGATAACAATATTTGTTTGATATTTTTTATGTCACTCCAAAATTTCTCTCATGAATTACCCTTCAAAGGGACAAGTGCGTGTGATTGAACAGTTCACGAGATCTTGCTGCTCAGAATCCATTCTCAAAAGCAGATAAATGATGTCTCTCACCTTTATATGATGCGATATAGCGAGTTGGGATAACCCGCAACCACTAAATAATATTTCCTTGCCAATTGTATTATGTAAGCAAATTAATCATATAGCTCAAGTAAACCGAAATGTTAGGTTAAAAGTAACAGAGCAGCCTATCTGACAAAAATGAAAACCCTAAAAATGAAAAGGGCAGTATAGTATCCAGGCAGGATAGTGTATTTTGGAAAAATGAAAATCAATTTAGCTGATCATTAACTGGCAGCATCTTTGGGCAAGTGAAGCCTGTGAAGGGGTGAGATCATAAGCTCATTTTCAAAGCATCCTATTAAAGAATATGATGAACTGAACTCTTGAAGGAAACTTTATTGCAATAGTTCTATGAATCTGACATTGTATAGTGGTTGAATTACGCTATTAAAGAAATATGATGTAATGTTACTTCGACTAACATATACTACTATGAATCAAGAATCTGTAACCCCAAACAATTGCTCATATCAGGGAAAATCAAGGCACTACTCAAACAATTGCATCAAGGTATTCAAAAAGACTCTACAATTGCATCAAGGTAGTATTCAGCTACTCTGAATTTTGCCTTTAAGACTCTCTAATTGCTTCAAGGCTGTAATCAGCTAATACTAATCAAGAAAATTGAATTGAAGATAACCATAGACAAAGCTCAGATCATAGAACCAGTACAAAAGATTGAAATTTAATCTGCAAAACAAGTCTTAATTTGGGATAACACCAACTTTAATTGCTCAACTATCGGCAATTTTATGTATGTTATTCTTAAAACTATTCACTAGACAGACCCATATAATCTAATTGTCTTCTTCCTGAACACTAGTGATTCTTGTAACCATTGGCTCAAGTGGGCCTCTGTCATGCAAGTTTGGTGGTATTGGGCAAGCTACTGAGTAATGAAAATGTGTTAAATCTCTCTTGTAGGTCAAATTTACTAACTAGTAACAAGCGCTTTTTATAGGGCTCAGACTAGTATGGGCACCATGAGCCTCAGAAGACAAAGCCGTGAGGGTTAGTATGGACTAATCTAAAACGGACAAAGTTTTACTAGTGCATAGAGGCGGATTGTTCCAATTCTTGTTCTGTCATTGATACTGTGAACAGTAAAACGACTGTAATATGGGGCCTCTGAAGTGTTTTGAATGAAATTCATTTATTTTTTCCTTTTCTAATCTTAATATTTGGATTGAATTAAATAGACGAGTAGTAGTACTTTTGGAGCTTTTGAAATAGCATTTACGATGGACTAACAGCGATGTTGGTCAACTCCGAGCTTAGATGCTTTCTTAGATTTTCTCCCACCACTGTTCCAAGCTGTCCACCGTGTCGCTTGATAGCATCGTCGTTGATATGAAGAGATGAGATGGATTAATCAAGCATCACCGAAAAGTATCACTGAATTAAGTAAGGATACAACTGCGTACTTTAGAAAGCAGCAGAGCTGATGTTTTATCCAGCATCTCTTGCACAAGCAGGCCAGCGTCTGAGAAAGCGCTCCGCTGACAGACATTGTTGGTTGACTTACTTTCAACATTTTCCACATTACTAGATGGCTTAGTTTCTTTTGCTACATAAGAGGGAGGGAAAACATTATAGAGTTTGCTTCACAACAAAATAAAGATCAGAAATGAACACAGACAACGCAGAACCTCAATTAACAAGAATCCTGAAATAAAAATCCTGCACACAATTTATTTTCAAATTAAGAGAACCCATTTAAGATTAAGAGGAAGCATAGTCCAGCCCGTGCATATTACACGATGCCCATGTCAAGAAGCGCAGCGTATGGTGGTGGATAATTTATTCATGTATCCGACAGAGAGAAAAAAAGAAAAGAAAAGGGTACATGGGTTCGTGTACCTGAAAGAGGAACAAGCTTCAACCAAAACTCGAGTTCTCTGTGATGTAAAACATGAAAAGGAACAGTCGACTATCCACAGCAGCTCCAGTATCAGTCTGACGCCTCCGTGACGATGAAGATGAACATAGGGTTGGGTTTTGATAGGTTTCTCGTCTATGCAGATGAACAGAAAAGGGGAAGGAAGCTTGAAAGAATTTGGGGCTCATGTGGTAGGGCAATGGGGTATCATAAGATTGACATTTTTGATGATATTTTGGGATACATTTAAAAAATCGTGAGGTTCAAATAGCGCTGATCATCTTGTTAATAAACAGCCAAGGTCGCAGGATGGCCCACTTGGAGACTTGGTATCTCAACAGAAAATGGGAAGATGGCCAAGAAAGGTCCAGAATTTAAGTTCATGTCAATTGCGTACCAACAAAGCGTTGGACATATGATATGTCCTCCTCCTACAAACTATTGTTTAGGACAAAATTGGAGTTAATTTCCACAAAACTAGGCTGTTATCTTGACAATATCATCATCACTTAAATAATCCAGGATAAACTATGGCAAAAAATTTGTGATATCATCATCATTTAATTAATCTAATTAATCTCATGTAGTTCCTTCATTTTGAGAATTCTTAAGTTACAATCACACTTTCTGTGTATATATGATATTATTTCTTGATGCAATATTTCCACACACAATCGATAGCTTGAAAATAGATAGATATTACATAATCATACTTAACGGTATAGGTTATTCCACCGTATAGTTTCATTTTCTTGGCAATTAGAGAAAGGAACTGGGCATGACATGAGCTTGTCAGTATTGTCAAAGCATATTCGAACCTCAAATAGTTGTTTAACTCTCCTGAAGTCATGATTGCAACGAATTTGAGGGAGCGCGCCACCTAAGTCTTGTGCAATAGCTTCTGCAATCTCCCTTACTGCGTATCTCCTATCATTTCTGGGAACAATGCCTCCTGTTTCACACAAGGAAAAAAAATATAAAACGTTGTTTGGTTACCAAACAATGAGAGGAAAAAAGTGTGAAATTCATTTCTCAGAAGTTTTTACAGATGATATCTGTAGAATCTATCATAGTAGTTTACCTGAGTTTAAGATATTTTGGATATCTATTCCTTTTCTAGTGTCTAAGACAAAATTGAAAAACTCTAAAGGTTCTACAGGTAAATTGTTGCGACTATAACACATCCCATGATCGCGCCATTGTGCTCTCCAAAATTCTTCATTTGAATCATCGTTTGAGTATGCCGAAACTTCTGGCCAAAGAATTTTCATATCATTTAATATTGGACCTAGTAGTGTACTCTGTTATATAAACAAAAATCCACAAGAATTATAAGAAAGAACGCGTCGGAAAAACATTATTGGTATGGAACTAGAAAATAATTTTGCATATATGTATACTGACATTAACTTGTTCTGGTTTCATGGGTCTCCTCCGGAAGTATTGACTGCATCCGCTTCTGTTATAAGGAAGTACGTCAACATCAAGATAATACATTGGCCAGAGGCCATGAATGGTGAAATACTCTAGGAATGGTCTCTCACAAGGTACCCAATGACCATTACAACGTGCTATTGGCCATTGGAAACTGATTTTGTAATAATCAAAAGGACCAAAATTTTCTATTGCTTTTGTACCAAATGCAAAGAATCCGACGATGATTGTAACGATGCTAATAGTTTCATTACAACCAAATAACTTTCTTGCCATCTCTACAATGTGGCTGGACATACTCTATCCTTATTTGTATTTGTTTAGGGTTTTTATAGCACCAATTCAACACTATAGATTAGTTTAAAAACTGTATGCATTTCTCAAATTTCTCGCTTTATTTTGTGTTTTTGTAATTTGTAACGTATGTTAAGAACAATCGTGTTGTCAACAATCACAATGGAATAAATTTATTGGGGCCAACAAAATGTATTGGAGGATATGTTTTTATACCGATGTGAGTTGAGTTAACAAAATATATTAGTATAGTGGTGCAAATTTACTGGTTTAATTTTTAGTGTAGTTAAGGTGGGACCCAATATTAATTTGGTATAGTTGCGAGTAAGGTGGAAGTGGGGCGTATCAAGTAACATAATTGGAGTTAATTTGGGACAACATAATTACACTATTGTAAAGCTTTTTAATTCATGCCCCATTATACGAGACAAAAATATATCATCCATGCCCAAGCAAAATGCAACCATTGTGATTGCTCAACGTGGAGACTTGTTATCGAAGGTGGCCAAGGGGCCCACAATTTCAATTCAAAATCTTCCCAAGTTCGCAACGGTCAACAATATACCAACAAAGCGTTGGACATTGATATGTCCTTCTCCTAGAAAAACTATTGTTTAAATCGTAATTCTTGTCCAAGTACAATGGAACGACAAAATTGGAGTTAATTTCCTAAAAACTAGGCTGTCATTTTAAAAATATCATCATCATTTAAATAATCCGTCATGAAAATAAATATAGCATGCAAATTGGTGATAAAAAAAAATAGCAAGAAAATTTATAAAAGGGGCCGATATCTCCAAATTTCATTAAAAGGGTTATTTATGGTGGAGGAATAGCAAAAACTAAGCAATAGCAAGACGACAACAAAAGACAAAGAAAAGAGATTACGACGTAGTAATCCTCCAAAAAAAAATTAACACTGACAAAACAACCTATACACCACGGCCTACACAAAAAGAAACTCAGAAAAACCCTCAAACCGATATAGGTGCCTGATCCTACAACCGTTGAATAGTTAACTTTGTCGATGTAGGGTTGTTTGCAATCTGTGGACATGCAACACTTCAAACAGCTTAAACCGTTATAGGCTCCTAGATCGGATTGGGGAGTGCCGATCAAATAGACTCCGACGATCAAGTCAGTAATGTGGATCAAATAACAGTGATCGTGGATGGAGACCGGCAATGGATGGCGTTTGGGTTGAGTATTTAGGTAGTGAATAGTTATGGATGATTTAGGCTAAGTCTTTAGATTTATTTGTGCATGACCTTCTCCAAAATGGAGAAGGTCTATCTATAGATATTCTTGTAACAAGTAGTATGTTACTTTGAAAAACTCTAAAGGTGCTACGTAGAGGTAAATTGTCACGCCTATAACACATTCCAGATCACGCCATTGTGATCTCCAAAATATTTCATTCGAATTATCGTTTGAGTATGCCTCAACCCGTGGCCAAAAAGTTCTCGTATATATCATCTAATATTGGAGATAGTAGTGTACTCTATAATAACAAAAAATCTATACAAATGATAAGTCAAAAGGCATAGGAGACATTATTCATATGAAACTACAAAAAAATTTGCATATATGTATACGGACATTTACTTCATCTGGTTTTATAGGGATGGATTCACTGCATCCGCTTATAATTGTAGAGTCTACAATTGAAATTCAATAGTTTGGGAGGTGTGTCACATCACAACACAACACATTTTTTGTTTTTCAAATTTTAAAAATTGGCTGAATTTTTCTCCACCATTAGATGTGAATTGTAGACTCTAGGGAATTACGGAGCCCCCAAATTCCTTATATTGTAAGGAATTACGTCAACATCAAGATAATACATTGGCCATAGACCATGAATGGTGAAATACTCTAGGAATGGTCTTTCACAAGTTATCCAATGACCATTACAGCGTCATATGTGTCAACTACATACCAACAAAGAGTTGGACATATCTCATTGTCCTAAACCAAGGTTTACATTGTAATTCTCATGACATGGAAACAAGGTTTCACCTTGAAAATACCATCATCATTGGACATATTTCCTTGTCCTAAACCAATGTTTACATTGTAATTCTTGGACATACAACAATATAACCAAACTAGGTTTCATCTTAAAAATATAACCATCATTTAAATCATCCATAATGAAGAGTTTGGACATATCTCCTTGTCATAAATCAATGTTTACATTGTAATTTTCGGACATCCAACAATATGACCAAACTAGGTTTCACCTTAAAAATATCATCATCATTTAAATCATCCATAATGAAAATACAAGAAAATTTGTTACACCTTAACTCAATTTTGAATGAGAGTAAGGTTCGAGTCCCCTATCACAATAATAATAATTACCATTTTACTTATTAAGAAAATTTTATCTCAAAACTTTTCATGCGCTAACAAACAAGGATTAATTTACCAATAATCTTTTTTTTTTTGAAATACCATTGAGAAATATGATTCTCATAGGAATCGAACATTAAACACACATATACTAATAATCTATAATGAGGGTCCTGAATTTGCATTATAACCATTTGATTTTAGTCCATTTCATCGTGTGGCCATAAATAACTGCTCAATCTGAGTATACCACCACCGTCATGAACACACTTATAAATTAAAAGTAAAGGAATTTCTTTATTGAATGAAGAATAGGTACTAGTACAGTTAGTCAGTTCCAATCCAAGAATCATGGTTTCAGTTTCATTCATTCTACGTCGCCGAAGGCACTAGAAAAGAGTTGTTGAAACTTAAAAGGAGATCAAAGAAAGTAGATAGATATTACATACAATCATCGTCGGTATTGGATATTCCATCGTATTATTTCGTTTCCTTCGCAGTTGGAAAAAGGAACTGAGCATGACATGAGCTTGTCAATATTGTCAAAGCATATCCGAACCTCATATAGTTGTTTCACTCCCCTGAAATTACGATTGCAACGAATTTGAGGGCGCACACCTCATAGCTCTTTTGCAATAGCATTTGCGATCTCGTTTACTTCATATCGCCTATAATTTCTTGGAACAATGTCTTCTGTTTCACATAAGAAAACTTATAATTTAATGTTTATAATTTTGTTTGGCTAGAGGGAGAAAAAAAAAACATTTCTCAAAAGTTCTTACCTGAGTTTAGGATATCTTCGATGTCTATGCCTTTTCTAACAGGTATGACAAATTTTGAAAAACTCTGAAGGTTCTACAGGTAAATTGTCACGCCTGTAACACATCCCATGATCGCGCCATTGTGATCTCCAAAACATTTCCTTTGAATCATCGTTTGAGTATGCCGCAACCTCGAGCCAAAACGCTTTCATATCATTTAATATTGGAGCTAGTAGTGTACTCCGTTATAGCAAAAATCCACACAAATTATAAGTGAGAGAACGCATAAGAAAAACATAATTCATATGGAACTGCATGTCTACAAATAAATTTAGCATATATATATGTATATGTATACTAACATTTACTTCATCTGGCTCCGCGAGGGTGAATTGATTGCAGCCGCTTCTATCATAAGGAAGTACGCCAATGTGAGGATAATACATCGGCCAAAGGCCATGAATGGTGAAATACTCAAGGAATGGTCTTTGACAAGTTATCCAATGGCCATTACAGCGTGATATGGGCCATTGGAAACTGATTTTGTAATACTCAGAAGGACCAGATTTCTCTATTGCTTTTGTACCAAATGCAAAAAATGTTATGGTGATTGTAATGATGCTAGTAGTTTTATTACAACCAAATAACTTTCTGGCCATCCCTCAAAAATAAAAAAAATAAAAATGCTTTGGACAAACTCTATCCACCCTTGTATTTGTTTAGGGTTTTTATAGCAATAATTCGACACTATAGGTTAGTTTTTTAGTTTATATGAATTGCTCAAATTTCTCGCTTTATTTTGTGTCCCATTTTTGTAATTTGTATCCATATATATAGCTCCTTCTGTACTTTGTTAAAGAACAATTGTATTGTTAATGTGGCATATATGTATACACACCCATTATAATATTTTGCTAGCTTTTTGTTGCTTCGTGTCAACTACACACCGTCGACAAAGAATTGGACATGTCTCCTTTTCCTAAACCAATGGTTATATTGTAATTCTCGGACATCCAACAATATGAACAAACTAGGTTTCACTTTCACCTTCAAAATACCATCATAAAAAAATCATCCACAATGAAGAGTTGGACATATCTCCTTGTCCTAAACCAATGCTTTTTACTTTGTAATTCTCGGCATGCAACATGATAAAACTAGGTTTAGTCATGGTTGTCAAAATTGTCTGCCAAAATCAAACCGACTAGCCAAACCGACCGAATGGTCAGTTCACTACTTCTGTAATATGTTAAAATCGATGTTTGGTTTTCTGTTTTAACATCTTGTTTAATTTTTTCCAATCAGTTAGTTTTAATCGTTAAAAACTAATCGATTATAACCAAACCAACCGAATACTATTAGTATTATTATATTAGTAATTTAGTAGTGGAGCCAAATATACTAATATAGGTAATATAAGATTATAACTTATGGTTCCGTTTGCCTAAGATGTGAAAAATAAGTTACCTTATAAACTGTCAGGTATTTGACAAAACTAATGACTGACGCAACTTATAAGTTGTCAGGTGTTTGGTAAATCTTATGTGCCTGTTTGGTGGGACGGTCCTGCAAACAAGACTGCCAACGGCACCGCTTTGCGGCGCCACTCCACCAAGCAAGTGGGATAAGCCAGCGGTACTGTTGGCTATAAAAAAGCTCCAACATGGAGCATATAAGTTGACACTAATTTATTCTTATATCAAGTCTTTTGTCCTACATTCCTACATTGTTCAGAAGAATATGTGAAGTACAATATATAATAGGCCAAAGTTCCTAACCAATAACAAACGTTTTTCATGAGCTCAAACTAATACGGGCTAGTATTGAGCCTAAGACGACAAAGCCATGAGGAGCAGATTGTTCCAATTCTTGTTCATTGATACCGTGATTGTTCCGATTCTTGTTCTGTCATTATACTGTGAACACTAACGACTGTAATACGTCGCCTCTGAAATATTTTGAATGAAATTTTTTTTTCTCCTTTTAAATCTTAATATTTGGATTGATTTAAGTAGACAAGTACTTTAGGAGCTTTTAATATAGTCTAATTAGGAACTGCAGCATTTGGATCATCATGATGAGCTTCCCCTGCTTTATTTATCCTCTATATATTGATGTCACTATTTTGAAATGGCATTTACGATGGAAAAGCGAAATTGGAGTCAATTTCCTGCAACTACAATGACAACATCATCTCATCGTTTAAATCGTCGACGACGAAATTGCAAGAAAAGTTTGTGATACCATAACTCTTAACATTTGAATGCACCATGAAATCCAGGGGATCAAAGATGTAAAATATATATATAAATAGGCCTACAAACAGTCTGTAAGCTGAGCTTTTCATGCCGAGGAACAGAAAGTCAACTACTAGTGTTGCCGTGAAAGCCAAACAGTCTATAGCAACAAAGTTGAATTGTGTTCTTTTTGTTGTTACAAAAGGCTTCACGGACAGTTGAATTGTCGGGGACCACCACCAGCGTGAAACCCAGCTGTATATGCTGTGTTCTTGAACATTGTCTGCAGCAAAGACCACCAGTTCACATCAGCTGTTAATGCCAATATCATGTGTAAGAAAGAAATGACGCTAACTGTTGCTTTTTAAAAAGGAGAAAAAAGCGAGAGGACTAACAGCGACGTTGGTCAACTCCGAGCTTAGATGCTTTCTTAGATTTTCTCCCACCACTATTCCAAGCTGTCCACCGTGTTGCTTGATAGCATCCTCAGTGATCTGAAGAGAGGAGATAAATTAATCAAGCGTCACCAAAAACTATCACTGAATTAATTAAGGATACAACTGCGTACTTCAGAAAGCAGTAGAGCTGATGTTTTATCCAGCATCTCTTGCACAAACAGGCCAGCGTCTGAGAAAGCGCTCCGCTGACAGACATTGTTGGTTGACTTACTTTCAACATTTTTCACATTGTTGGATGGCTTAGTTTCTTTTGCTACATAAGAGGGGCGGGGGGAAACATTATAGAGTTTCCTTCACAACAAAATAAAGATCAGAAATGAACACAGACAATGCAGAACCTCGATTAACAAGAATCCTGAAACAAAAATCCAGCACACAATTTATTTTCAAATTAATTGGGCCACTCAAACTTGTCTTAACTAGTCTCCAACGCTCGATAACATGCCACATTTAACAAAAATTTAATTAAGCTCTATGGTCTGAATAGGAATAACAGAACATTCTTGATGCACACAATTGAGCAGTAAGTTTGCGGTTGGGATAAAAGATACCTGCTGCTTTTGTAGACTTTTTATCCACTATAACTTGACTTTCAGCAGGAACTTTGATGGGACCAGCCTTTTCAGGAGGATCTGGCAGTACAGTGGAACCAGACGGAACAAAAGCAGCCAGATCAGGAGGATTATCCTTCCCCACAGCGGGACTAGCCTACAAGAAACAGTGTCATATTTCAATAAAAAAGATGATGATTTTTTTTGTCCCAGTGAAAACAAGTGAAATTTAAATTACCTCTAGGTCAACATAAACAGGTTCTTTCCCAACTGATTTGAGAAACTTGTCAAGATCACGAGCTTTTAGAGCTGGTAATAGAAAGAATAAGTGCACAACCCTGATCTATCTGATAAATGAAGACAAAAATGCCATAGACAAAGCCTCATCATACAAAGCATGTTTATTCAGTGTCATTTTGTAGCATAGTGCAGAAATTGCCAACCATAATTACTAAACTAGGTTACTAGATAATGCTTCATCAGAGAAGGCAAATGTAAAAAAATTTCACTCTGCGTGTCATATTCCTGTGCATGTTAAATACAAACATGTACAAACTTACATACAAAATTTTCTCCTGTGAGAATAAAGTCTCACACAATGAAGACACATGTCAACCAGTAAACAATAGAAAGACTACTTCACAAGAACGTAAGATTACCTTCAATGGAGGAACACCCTATAAAAGCACATCATTGGCACATATGAAATTTCTAGTGGAAACTATGCTGTTTAACACTTTTTTTGATCTAAAAATGGATTTCTTACCAGTTACCATCGTATGGGGGGGGAATTTGTGATTGCACTCAAGCCAAACTCTTCTTACTTACCAATTGAAGTATCATTAGATAGCGGGTGGAAGAAGCAACTCTCTTGACTTTTAAATCCTTGATCCAACAACAACGCCACATCTCTTCACGAAAATAAACATCAAAGTCACCAGTAGAAATATAATGGAGAAGTATGTTACTATGTTCATAAAGCCAGAGGAATGTAAACTTCAGCAAAGAGGAAATATTTCCAACAATCATAGAATGGACAGTTTTTCATTCAAATAAAAGTGCGGCCTTATAGGAATTCAAGTTCATTCTGAAGAGAAGTTCATGCAAACAAGATTGATTACATATTTATATATTATCATTATCCATTTCCAAGTCGTGGAGCACTAAGTCACTGAACCAATTAAACAATTTAACAAACGAGAGCATTAAAATGGTAGGGATGACAACAATAGCTAAATGGGAAAATGCTCTTTATTAAAGAAGCAAAGTAAAAAAGTCGTTTTAAGAGTGGATAACAATTTCATACCTTGCTGATTCATTTACCAGAGCAAATGGAGTAACACAACCGAGTGGAACCTGAAAGACAAAAACATCAATGAACTACGATCCAAATCTAAATCTACGGTAGTACCTTATACATATTAAACATATACATAAAAATTATCCAAGACCTTCCATTAGAAATTTAAGAAACCCTCTATCTGTGACGCATGCATAAAATATACATGAATCCAGAAATATAACAAAAGAGCCACCACGCTTTCAAGTTTCAACTGCTAACAGTTTAGGTTTGCAATCGTGACAACTCCTACCTAGGCAACATTACCCCTAGAACTCTTAATCACTTATGGAAAAAAATGCAAAGAAAGAGAATAACTCTTATAGACTCCAGAAAAACAAGGAATTATCTTGCTGTAGTAGAGGCAATGTGGCATATACTTCCACAAATTTTTCCAAAATTTTCCAACAAATCCTTGTACCAACCGCGTCTGCACATAATGCAGGCCAATGGGATATTCATTACTTCATTCAACTTCCACAAATTTACTCGGAAAAGTAAGTTTTAGTTGAAGATATGAATGAAAAATCCCATTCCACTATCTTCAACATTCAAATTCTGAAGTCAAACTTATCATCATTCAGATAGTGAAAGTATGCCTCAAAACTTAGGTCTTAGCCTAAAACGGCACTCAGTACATGGAGAGATAGAGAAAGCTCCAGCATCATTTTTTATTTGTCCAAAATGCCAGCACATACATGATACAACAGCAAAAGAAAAAGGATGATAGAGCAAGAAAAGAAGGTAGCAACATGTATTAAAGGCATATACGGATATACCCACCTGGAGTATCTCAGTAAGTGTTTCTTCAGGCGCCATTCTTACCCCTCCTTTTCCCAAACCAAGTCTCTGAGATAAAACTGCTCAGCTTAAAAGCCACAGAAATTCCCTTAACACTGAGGAAATAATTAAAATAAAACGAAAGAATCCAATGTATTGTGTGTGGGTGTGAGTGTCTGCATGCATGAATAAGATCCATATTTGAGCATAATGATCAAAAACGAATTTGAAAACTTACATACCTTTCAAATCTACTTTTGTATCTGCCAAAGCAGAAACAACATATAGCCTATTCTTTTTGTCCTGCATGTATAAGAATGTGCAATGGTTGGTCAATATACCCGAAGCAATAATAACAAGAATAAACCCGAAGCAATAGTAACAAGAATAAAACATAAGCAAAACAAAAAAACAATGAGTCTAGGACTCCACTCTAAAATTATAAACACTGAGAGTAAGATCAAGTCTTACAGCATACCTTCAGGAATAGATTTTTACTCAATCCACCTCCCATGTTTCCAACATACTTTGCCTAAAGACAACATATTTTTTGGAGTCAGAATATGAACGCCTCAGTGAATAATTGGTGATTGGGTGTTAGTTTGTATGAGCTTTTGCATTCTTTCGTTACCTGAGCTTCGACCGTCATAACAACAGGATGTTCATACTGGGAAAAATCAATTTGAAGCTCCTACAAGGATGCAACACATTATTAAATTTAAAACACACACACATAGATATACACATGAAAGTATGTCTGTAAGCATTCATGTGTGTATGTGTGCATCTGCGGATGGGCATGCGTGCTTGGAAATACCGAAAGAGATAGAGAAAACAGACAAGGAATCCACTACTACATGGTTTTGGTCATCTTATTTGTACACATTCAAAGACACTACATTATAAATATTCAAACCTTGAAAAGGTGAAACATAAAATTAAAACCTTATATCCCATAGATAAATTTAAACCTGCATTTACTTTTCAGAAATGAAAGAAAGAACTAACGAGACACCACAAAAAGGAGTTTTGCAATTACCGGTAGTACAGAACACAGAGTACGGATTATCAAAGCGCTCCACTCAATTAGTAGCTCTTAAGTGGTAGCTAGACAATGAGATATTCATCTGACCAAAAAGTTAAAGCACGACATATATAGTGTTCCTTCCACACAGGATAGAACTGTACGCTTGCATGAAAAGTAACTGCAATATTTTCCATGGCTTAATGGAGCTGCATTCTCAGGAAAAGAAGGAAGACCAATCTAGAAGCTCTACTCATGGAATTAGGTATCTAAACTAATCAAATACACTGACTAACTTCACTTTACTTAATATTGTCTATTGACATTATCTTGCATAATCTCCACCACTCTTCTGAAGCTTCTCAAGTCTCAACTAAAGAATAATATAAAGCTTCTATACCAGACTAAATTTCACGATCAATCTCAAGAATTAAGGCCATCATTATCGTAGAATATCATTTCCCTGCAATGGTTTTTTCTTTTTTTAGTTACTGTAATTACCGAAGAAACGGGTAACTGATTCCACAGTTGGAAAATAAGTAAATAACTTAAACTTAGATCTTGTAATAGTTGAAACTGCCTTTGTTTCTCAATTTTATAGCATTTCTTCTCCATCTCAAATTACTCAAATTGGACAAGAAGGCTGATGCAGGAAGACCATTAATTTTTTTTTTAAGAGGGAGAAGATTTCCCGTTTAGTTCGGTCTTTCTAGGTCAGTCAGATTTAGAAATCCTAATATTTCCTTAAACCAATGGCTGTAGACGCTCTATTCAAAGGCTTGTTCGCCTCAGAAATAAAAGAAGCAAGTTTTTATGCAAAGTTGCAATAGGAGAGATTCCTTACACGAACAATGAGAGACTAATACACACTCGGTGAGAGGCTGAGAGGGAAAGGTGAATTTATCCGACCCGACCTTAGGGTGATCTTGTTCTATTTCAGCTTTAAAAATCTAGCCATCTAGGAATTGGGAAATTTATGTCAAAAGGTTCTTGATTTTGGGATTAACTTGGGGTCGGAGTTTCTGATTCGCTCAATCATAAAAAAAATCTACATCAATAGTTTAAAAAACTAAATCAAAGGCAGCACAAGAAAATCACTCCAGTCAAAGAGAAGCACTAAATTGGGAAACCTCTTCAACTAGATAGACAGAGAAAGATAAAGAAAAAAGCTTATCCCAATACACAGAAATCAAATTGAATTGCACTTAACAGCAACAACAAATAAAGCATTCAGATATCAAATCCGCCGCACAACAACAACATTAAACTAATTCTTTCCAATAGAGTACATAATAGATAAAAAAAACTACACATCTTCGGTCTAAAACTATAGCGTAAATTAAAGTGATACATGATTCCGATCAATTTTACTCGAATTCATTGAAAAAAATCGACCCATGTAGAAGAAGACAACGGATTAAAGAAGAACCTTTAAACGAGCAAGCAACTGGTCTTTCGAGTAGCCCATTCGGTGCGAACGCCGTCGTCTCTGCGCGAGAAGCAGTAGACAGACAACTTCGACAACAAAGAAGAAAGCCTGAAACAAACGGCGATAGGGAAACACAACAAAGTGACACACTAGTTGGCAAGGGCAAGCAGCCGGTACTCGTAGGTGGGCTTCGTATCCATTTTATGTGGGCTTGGGTTACATAAAAATGGCCCAATATTGGACAATCAGTTTCTCACCATTAAGGCCCACTTCCGTCTCGGGGAGACCACTGGGCTTACCTTAAACTTAGCTGGGCTAAAAAACCCAACTGAAGCTAGATAGCCCAAAATCGTTGAAGCTCAAAAACACAGGCCCAGAACCTTTTAAGAAAACATTTATTTTCTGATTGATTAACATTTTTTTTTTATCAAAAACCAACACCATACAATTTTATTATTTGGACATCTCATATGACCTTAAATTCAGGCCGTCAGACCCGCACGCACATAAATTTCCTACCTGACGACCGAGTATATTGGGTCAAAACTTAACGCATGGTTAAATAAACATAATTAACATTATGTCTTAATAAGGCCAAGCCAGAAAGTACCAATCCTGTCCAATGTTGGATCTGAGGTTCCATAAATTGCCTTCACTTTCAGTAGCAAACCATTATTAGTCCTATAATCAAGAGAAACCTAGGATGTTCACATGGGGTAAGCATCATAGACACTACAATAAGGTCTCTATTGGACTAATTCATTTTTAAGCCTCTATATTAAATTAAATTACTCAATCATCAATTGCCTATACCAATCTCTCTGTTTCAATTTTCTTTCTTGGTGATAATCTCTCTGTTTTAAATTATCACATGATGTGTTATGAATGTTAAAGGATGATGATCATATGCTCAAAATTGGACACAAGAACTTCCAAAGTGAGGTGGGACCATGATCTGATGTTGGGGCCCAGTCAATATGAGGAAGTGAAGAGAGACCAAATTCAATGTTTAGAGCCTAGAGGAAACAATTGAAGATGGGTCCCCATTCCCTTAACCACTTCACAACTAGGACAGGTCATGTGCCTTTTTGGCTCCAACCATTTTGGTTCATGGGAGGGACACTTTGACCATCTCCACAAATGCCCAACAATAGTCTCCATCATATCTGATTATATATATATATATACACACACACACATATACTTATAATTTTTTCTCGCTCACACTGTGATGGCAAATCTGACAACATTAAAGGAATCCAAAAGAGTTAGCAGGAAATGACAACTACAGTATCTTGATAACATTGAACAAATAGAAAGAAAAAAAATTGGCATTAATGAAATTGAAATACAATGTATAAGACAATTAATTTCATAGATAATATTGCACAACTTTGCATTATTGGGTACATAATTAATTAAAATTGAATAATCCACAGGAGAGAGTCCAAAAAAATGTTTCCTCCTCCTGTGAATTGAATCTCTGCTTCTCCTATAATTTGGTCACTGTCAGTAAGATAAGAAAGAATGGATTTGAATGGACAAAAAAAGAATGAGTTGGGTATGCTTCAATCAATTAATCAGCGAAGCTCCATAGACGAAAATCCCCTTCAAAATAATAATCATCCACCATAGGTGTTGTTGGATTGAATAATGAGGCTCCAGCTCCATTGTTGAACATCTGATCATCATCAAAGTTGAACCATGAATCTGTCATAGACATTGGTTCAGTATTGTAGCAGTAGCTGGGGGTGGACCCAATTGATTGAATCAATGAAACATCATCATCAACTTGATCAGAGATTGATGGAGATGATGAGATTGATGAGGATGAGGATGAATAAGGAGGAGGAGATGAGACTGCAGGTGCAGTGGAAATTGCATTATTGTTGCTGTTGTCTGTGAAACTGTTAGCAGCAGCAGCAGCAGCAAGTCTTTGGATTGATTTGGGAGACATGATTGTGTCTGAAGGAATCATGTAATGTGAGGAGGAAGTGGTGATTGGGAAGTTGAAATTGGCAGAAGGGCCTTTGAGGCAGAGGAGTGCAGCATCATATGCTCTGGCTGCTGCTTCAGGGGTTGAATATGAGCCTAACCAGATTCTTGTCTTTTGATTTGGAGCTCTAATCTCTGATACCCATGAACCCCAACTCCTCATTCTTACTCCCTTGTACTTCTTCATCTTCTTCAATGATGATGTTGGTGGTGGTGGTGGTGAGTTTGTTGATGTAGACAACATCTTCTTTGATGGGTCTGATTGGATTCTCTGCTCTGTCTTCACCATTTGCAAGGGAAAGTACTGAACAAAAATGTGATTTTTCTCTCTTGTAAATTTTCTTGGGAAAGTGATCGAAAGTGTAAATGAATGAATGAGATGTGGAGGAGGAGGAGGGTTGGTATTTATAGATGTAAGGGATTGGGTATTTTTTTAAAAAAAAAAATTAAAGTAGCAGAAGAAATCCTTTCTAGTCAAGAAAACAACATAAATATGAAATGGATGACAGGTATTTTCAGCTATATTTTAATGGGAGATAGATGTCTTTGGTTCTGATTATGAAATGACTTATATTTCCTCTCTTCAGTGATTAAAAGTTTAAAACTTTTATTATGTCTCATTCAAAATATAATAAAAATGATTATAAATTAGTAATTTGTAAATATAGCTATAGGGTTTAGGGTTTGAACTAGTCCAGTGTAGCATAATTGTCTAATTAGAAGAAGAAAATCTTTACTTCTCTGCTGTCAAAAGATTATGTAAGTGTTAATTAATCAAGTCTACCAATTTGGTGTGCTATGACTTGTAGACTTGTAGTTGTAGCCTAGTCGTGTGTAATAATACAGTTGCAGGTATGGTACGACTTTTTTAGCTAGGTAGTTATTCATATATACATTACTAGCTTAGTCTTTTCACAAGTGGGTTATTTCAATAAATTATTTTAATTTGTAGTTTTTTAAATAAATAATAGGTGGGTTTTACTTAAATTTGCTGTTTTGGGAATAAAAATTAAAAATACAAAGAAAATATTATTATTTGAATATATATATATTTGTATTAATGAAGCATAGGATTCCTGTTTATAAAGAAGAGGCAGGCAAACTTCCAGGATCTGCAAACACCACATGATGACGATATTGATAGGAAACATGAACAAGGGGCAGTCCAATCAACTCTTAAACAGTACAGTAATTAACTTTTCTTAAACCCCAAACAAATTTAAACAAATATAACACAAACACATTACACCACACCAGCTGGCGCTTCACTGTCTAAAACCGCGTTCTTTACGTACAGTGTGATATAGGATATAGCCCACCCATGCAAAAGGAGGTTATGAATTAGAGGTTATGAATTATTATAATTAAACTATCAAATCACACACACGGGAAAAAAAAATATTTCAATGGCTTACGCCATGCACGCAAGACTCCCTCAGTAAATTTTTATTTATTTTTGTATGTTTTTTTTTTCTTGGGAAAAGTTCTATGAGATTCTCTATGGTACGTACGGCAATATGGTACAGAATTTCTTTTTGGGCAGTGCCAACACATAGGGGCTCGCTTTTCGGGGGACAAACACAACCCTTTTTGAGTTCTTGAGGTTGGCCATTTGACTTTGAACCCATATACATATGCTCAGTCTTATGGTACGATAGTTGCGTTATATATATATATATATATATATATATATATATTCATTCATTCATGCCTTTGTTTTTGTTCTCTTCTTACCTTCTTTCTTTGTGTAAATCCATGTAACTTTTGGTGTATCGATTTAGGGTTTTTGAAAAACAAGAGGTTTGAGTTTGTGAATGCCATTGGATTTCTGTGTGGAAGCAAAATGGGGGATAGAATTGCGTAATCCCCAGTAAATTAATAATAGTGTCTTCATTCCGTACAAAGCTCCCACCCTCCTCTCTCCTTCCGGATTGCATTGCTTCAATAATTAAATCATCTAATTACATACATACATATATATATATGAACACAAGGTATCTCTCGTCTCATCTCTCAAGAATTAGTACGTCTTGTCTTTATGATATTCCAATAATATCAGGTGGGAGA
The DNA here is from genome assembly GCF_013401445.1 of Tripterygium wilfordii. Taxonomy (NCBI): domain Eukaryota; kingdom Viridiplantae; phylum Streptophyta; class Magnoliopsida; order Celastrales; family Celastraceae; genus Tripterygium; species Tripterygium wilfordii. The sequence continues at coordinate 2,990,812 of NC_052242.1, forward strand.
CAGTTTGCTTTCCCATGTTTAATTACAAAACTAATTTAAATCAAGCCTCACATCACATGTTTAGGCCTCACTTTGGTCCTTGTTTATTCTCTATTTGTCAGAAATCAAGGAACAAAGTAAAGGCCTATGTTTGTTTGAAGTTTGAAGGAAATTTCATTACTACTGTGTATATATGTATATATATATATATATAACATGCCTGGCTGGATGGATTTGGTTGACCTTGTAACCACTAACCACAAAAGAGAAAAAAAAGAAAAATGTAGTTTCTTAGCAACCCAAAATGTGCATTTCAATGGCAGCTGGTTCATTGACTTGGAACCATTAATTTTTTACTGGCTTATTTGAATTACACCGTCAAAACTGGAAATCCAGGCATGTGTGTGTTTTTCAGATAGACTCTTGTATTAACAAACTCTAAATACGCGGTTTCTTTTTTCACTTTCCAAGATCTTTTTAAGATCCTAATGCCATTGTCTACTACCCCACTTGTGAGGAAGGTTAGATGTGAAAGAAAATGATTGATATGAAAAAATGTTGCAAAGCTGGAATCATGAAACCCTCTTCATCGATGGTGACTACTGACTAGTGAAGTTCTAACTCCTGGATCAACTACTATCATTAATGCAATGTACTCTTTATTGGATTTTGGATGTTACTTGCAAATTGGAAGCTATTCTCTTTGTCATTTATACAAAACAAAACTACTATACTTCCACGTCCGTAATTTCAAGACGCGTTTTCTAGATCTAAAACTATTGACGACAGCACTAAGTAGCTTCTCAAAAGGTATCAAAACCATCTACTAACCTCGTCGTGAAGAGAAATTTGGGTACATAATTGGTTTCAGTGTTCATGTTGGTATTAACATGAGAAATGTAATGAGTTTTAGATTCCACCTTCCCAAAAATACACGCTGAAAAAATCCATTCGAGCTTCTATTAAATGTGAAGTACCTACTTAAACCCTTTTCTTTTTTTAGAATAAAATATTGATCCATTTTAAGTCTCAAGACCCCACACTCATAGAAATTATTATGCCCATCTTAACTGGCACCGTACCCTGTTTTATCTTCCGTACCTTCATTGAAAGCAGTATGTGATAATGTGTTTCCCCCACCCTATTAAAAGCCAGATTGGCATATTGGACAATTGTCAATGCATTATGAAATATTGCAAGAGATGGGGCTTTAAATTAAAATTTGCAATCAAGATTTTCAAAGGTTGTTGGAGCATGAAGAGGCAATATCCATGTGAAGAAGAGATAAAAGAGAAACTTCCCAGAACTTCTTGATGTGGGTATCAAGCATCAACAACCACCATATCCATATAGATTATAATTGTAATGGCTCACGTATTCCCATCCCTCCAGTATACTACTTGTTTCTTGTGTGTGATTCATTATCTGCACAGGCAAATTTTGTTGACTAGGAAAGACATAGGAAGAAACCTCTTAAAAGTAATGATATATTCACATTCAGCAAATAATATTGCAGTATGTGTAACAGAATCTACAGATAAACCTCTTTAGTAGATGTGTTAACAGGGTAAAATACCGACAACATACACATCTTCCACAATAACTTTCAGCAAGTCAGCAACAACGACAATGGTTTTACAGGAGTTTGCCGGACTACAACTCCGCCTACTACGGGAGTCTTGTGCACAAGAGTTGCTTTAACATTCATGGTTTTTCCACACATAGCTATGCTACTGTATTAAAGAAAATCAACAACTACATATTTTTCAGCAAGAATTGAGAGACTTGTGGTCTCAAAGGAGACCTGAATCACTTCCCATTCAATTCCGGTTTAAACCCTAAACCCCATAGTTCTCACTATGGCTGCCGCAATACTCAGGCATGGCCACAATGTAAATCATTTATAAAAATTGACATAGTTGCAGCATAGATCTTTTATAGGGATTCCAAGTTACCAAGCAAATATCCACTAGCTAGCAACAACATTCGTGCACACTGCACAACTAGGATCCTCAGAGACATGAAAAGGAGGCCAGTAAGTCGGTGACAATGAGTGAGTGCCCGACTTCTGCGACTGTCATCAGCTGGAATTTTTCCACAAGAAAATTTGGTGCACAGCGCTGAACGATAGTGCATGCTAAACCTTACGGGCCACAATAAAAGGAGGTTAGGATTTTGCATGTTAAGCTAACATTCCTACCGTATGAACACTTACGAGGAAGGTTGCAGTAGGTTAACAGCTAACATAAAGCTTCAAGGGATGAAGACTTTGATAATGACAATGTTAATATTGTACCATAGAACATAAAAGAAAGCAAAAAAAAAAATGCACTGTTCCGAGACAAATGTTGGAGTCCTTCAATTCTGGGATGCAGGCACTCGGGAGTAATTTGCCCTAAAAAGGCTAAGACTTCAAAAGAAATGATTGCAAAAGTGATGCCATGACAATATGACATCCATTTACATCAGTATTAAAATAGACAAGTGCAGCCTCTTTCAATCCAACCCAGACATATCAGTAAACTTCAAGAAAAAATAATCATGTCAGGGAGTCAGACTAATTAGAATCACGATTTTATTTTGCAAGTCTCATTCATGCGTGCTAGTGTGTATATTAACCACGGCACAGGTGTTGGAGTTGGACTATCAGGTAGAGAAGAAAGATAAGTGCAGAGATTTAAGGGACACGTAACCAAGCAACAGAGATCTACAGAGAAAACTACAGAAGAAATTTGATTGTTAAAGACTTACTGGAGCAGATTGCCCTAAATAACATAAACCAGTTATCAGTTATTGTAATTCACCGTTCAGACCACAATGAATTAAGATTTATTTTCTTTCACATCAACATAGGTGAAGTATATAGTATCACTCTTTCAAAGGTTTTCACCTATGATGTGAAACATTAATGACAATAAAAACCTAACCTAAGCCCAAGCCTTTCCTCACGTGTACCATAACTACCTTTGTCAATCAGATTGATTCAAGTCTCTTAATGTGAATCCAATTGAATAATACCACATTTCATATTTCTACTGCATGAGCCCTTTTCAGGCGCTCTATGCAGGATGAAACAATGGGCTGATGGAGTGATGGGCAGCGTCACGATGTAACCTTCCAGCCAGGAGATCAGGTTTATTTGAGGCTTCAACCTTACAAGTTTAAGTCTTTGGCTAAAGGTCCTTATCACAAATTGAGCCCCAGGTTTTATGGTCCTTTCTCGGTGCTTGAAAAAGTGGGAGAAGTAGCTTACTGTTTGGAGTTACCCCCTGAAGCTAGTATTCTTCCATGTCCCAACTCAAAAAATCTCAGGCAGAGGGAATTATCAACCAAACCTGGCCTTCCTCTTTGGCAACTGACTTGGAATTGCTTCCCTCACCAGAATATATCAAACAGGTTCGTAAAGATCTCGATGGTCATTATTAGGTTCTAGTGAAATGGAAAGGGTTGCCAGATTGTGACAGTTCTTGGGATATTCAGTCACAGTTTCTCTCTTTTAACCTTGAGGACAACGTTTAGGCTTTAGGGGAGGGTATTGATAGGCACATTGCTAAATCATATAAGAGGAGAAATCATGCTGCTCAAGGAGAGGCCATTCTAGACACACGTGGCTGAAGATGATGGGAACACATGTAGGCATGTAGCCTTTTTATTAGTATTTTGATATTTCAGTATTTGTTCTCTTTTCTGTTAAAAGGAGTAGTAGTAAGCGTGGGATGTCAGTCATTGAGGTATAGGTGGTTTTGGGAGGTCCTGTGCTCCTCGAAAGCTAGGTTTTGTTAAGGCATTCCTCTGTTTTTCTCCTCTTGATATTGTAATCGTTACTGATATTGAGTGGAATATATATCAGTCTGCTGTTATTGGTTTGCTGTCAACTTCATTGTCTATCTGTACTTTTTAAATTCTTATTAGAACGAGGAGCTCTTGGCCAAGTAGTAGCCTATTCCTTGGGCTTTGAAGCAGGACAAGCTTCGAGTCCCCCCTCTTGCTAATAACAATTTAAAAAGTATTACTTACGAAAAAATGGCATAGCAAAGGAAAACCCCAAAACAAGAATTGGTCATTGTATACATTGTGCTGGGATTTGGCACTCATTTTACAATATTTTCAGATGCATAACTATAGTAGAGATCATGGTCTTTTGGCCATATGTGGCTTAAGTAACTTTAAAAATTTACAAAAAAGCACATAGAAGAAAAATAAATGACATCAATCCTTAATAAAATAAAGTCAGTTAAACTAGATAATGTCATATTAACCATGGCAAAATTGTTGAACTATCAGGTAGAGAAGAAAGGTTAGTGCAGAGATAAGGAACACCAACTTACTGGAGCAGACTGCCCTAAATAACATAACCAGTTATCAGTTACTGTAATTCACCATTCACGCCATAATGAATTAAGATTTAGTTTCTTTCACATCAACATAGGTGAAGCATATAGTATTACTTTTTCAAAGGTTTTCACCTGTGAAATGAGGCATTAATCACAATAAAAACCCAAACTTAGTACAAGCCTTTTCCTCACATGTATCCTAACTACCTTTGTCAGTCAGATTGATTCAAGTCTGTTAATGTGAGTTATCAGGAAAGGTTCCTCCAAATACAAAAGCACATTCCATTGAACAATTTTATAAACTAAACCTAGAGATAAAATTGCACAGTGAATTCAATTGAAATTGGCACGGCATCAACATAAGTGCGTAACCAAGATGAGCTTATTTGTCCAAATGGTAAGAATTCAAATTTAACAACCATTATGAACAAATAAATAATCAATGATTGAATAACTAAATCATAAAAGGAAAAAGGACCATCATCATTCACCTCATATGTCATGTTCCTAGAGGTAGGCGCCCACTTTTCGGCAATTTTTCTCCTTAGAAGATTTGGATCCACGGTAGGTGGCAATCTAACATCAAAACCTGCCTCAGCCTCGGAAGGTTGCATGTTCATCACGGCACCCTAAAAAAAAACCCCTCATTGTTAATGACAAAGTCCTCTTCGATAACTAGACCAAACTAGAAGCATAAACATACTGTAAAAACTAGAACATTAGTTAACTTACAGTTGGGGAAGGAGTCCTAGACTTCAAATAAACAGCATTAACAGACACAACCTCGGAAAAAGCCGCATGGCCGGCCTTAACAACATCAAACTGAGTCTCCCTGAACTTAGTAATAATTTCCAATGTAGAGGGCGATTGAAGTGAGAAAGGAGACTGGAGCAGTGTAGTTGGGTTTGGGTGGGAAGTGTTGAATCGGAGGTATCGTCGGAAGCGTGAGATAGGATTGTCTTCTTCTTCTTGGTATGGTTCAAGAGAAGTCTTCGCTTGATAGTCGCCATTGTTGTTAAAGAGAACTGAGTGGAGTGTGGATTCAGTGAAGATTCGATGGTTTAGAGAACCAAGAAGAGGAGATGGCTGCTGTAATCAAACCTACGAATCTCACAATTTGAAAGCTTGCGTCGAAGTCTAATCACCGGACTGTCGCCGGCTAGGCTTTAACGAACCAGTGAAACACTTGAGAGGCGTAGGGGTAAAGTGGACGGGCCCGGCCCGGCCCAAAACGGCCAACAACGGCCTGCCTGTTTCGTGGGCCAGGCAGGCTAATACTTGTAAGCCGTCCATTTCCGGCTAAGTGCCCAAGGGCTGGGCTTCGCCGTCCATCCCAGCGTGTTCTTCTTCTTCTTCTTCCTGTCTTTTGGGTCATTATGTTGGGGTATTGGGTTTTGTGCCCAACGGATCCGTTGTACCAACCTCTCAGTAGTGTCGTTGCACAAAACAGTGCAGTTGGTGCAGCAGCACCAACGGATCCCTTTGCCATCCCATCCCATAAGCTCCGGATGGCGTTTATGTATTTATTTATTTTTTCAATTTTTTTTGAGTCCCACAACCATGATTCATGATTACAAATTTATTATTTTTAAATAAGGATTGGCCCACATTTGTTTGACTTAACATTTCTTTATTAATTTTATTTTAAAAAAATATTTACATTATAATTTTACTTAACAATTTTTATTAATATTTACAACATTATATTTTATTATTTTTACTAATTAACATTTTCAGTTTTGATATAAAAAAAATTTATAATTAATGATATAAAATTAATTTTGATCAGAATTTTATTTATTATATAAATTTAATATCAATTTTAATAAAAAAAATTTATAAATCTAATATTATAATACTTTATTTTAACAATTTTTCCACTAGCGTGGGCTTTTACTTCACCAAACACCTCACAGCATATTTCACAATTTTAAGCTCAGTTTTTTTTTTCACAACTTTTCCGCTAGCATTGAAAATCAATCTTTCCGCTTTACCAAACGGACCCACAGGTATAGCGTTTCCAGTATGAGATACCCGTTATGGCCAGAGTACTCTCAGATGACACTGAGGTAAGCGTTTCTGGGTTGTTCTGAATTTCGTGTTTTTTGGTTGTTTCTTTTCTCTGTGTTACCTAATTAGAGTTGAACAAATGTTTCAATTCCTTAGAGAGTTAGAGGTCTTGTAATTGTCTTCAAACGCGCATTGTTGAGAATCTAGCAATCAACCCAGAAACTTTTGTGCTGGTTGGTTGTACTCGGGGTCTTAAATTGTTTCAAAGAAAGCTAACTTATTGTACATCTTTAAGAGGGATTGAAAACAAATTTGAGGTGCTGGCCGGTGAAACATTGAGGTTAATTCTTCATGTGGGCATGCACTGCAATGAAGGTTATTTTCCAGTTGCAATATGCTTTAAGTTATTGTGTTTATTAGATTCATATTTGATTTTGGTCATTATCGGAGCACTAGTGAGGTCATCCAATGCTAGTCTGGATTCTTGGGTTTCTTATCATTTTTCTTTGGTCTGTCTGTAGGATATGATTATAGTTTGGCAATAGAAGTGGGAAAGGATAAATAGCTGACGATAAATATTTTTCTCTTTAGTTATCATTTACTAATTACTAGTAGTTTCCTGGTTGCGCTCTGCCTGTGGAATACCCATTCCATATGAAATGATTTGAAACATCTTTACGATCATGTGGCAAGCAGAGCCCATCTGGATTTCCACTCTTGCTTCTTGATGTTAAAAACTTAATGGATTTGTCATAAAGCTGCCTGTCTCACTTATCTGTTTAATTCTTCCACTAAGATGACTTTAGCTTATTTGGTACATTTTCTCTTGACATTACTTTTGCAAATTGTGGCATCCATTGCCACATACTTTTGATGGTAGAAAGGAATTGGAAAATTCTACCCTCAATGCATGCTGATGTTGCTGTTGTATTCTTCAATTAACAGTTACCAGCTTGCAAATAAGAATCGAATGAGTTGAGCTACATGAGCAAATTTTAATAGCTAAACACATCGATCACGTTGGAATACATGTGTGATTAGTCCGTTCTTGTTCGTTATAGTGATGGATGAACTCACACGACATATCCAATGTGAGATACCTTAGTGCATGTTGTTTGCGGATGATATAGTTCTATTGCATGAGACAATATCGGGAGTTAACTCAAAACTTGAAATATAGAGGCAAGCATTAGAGTCTAAAGGATTTAAACTAAATATGACTAAAACAAAATATGTGAAATGTAAATTTAGTAAGAATAGACAAGGGAGCGAACAAGCGATATATTGAACTAAATGGGAGAGAAAGTAAAAAAAAAGTAAGGCTTTTAAATATCTTGAATCGATTTTCAAAGAAGATGGAGACATAGGTGTGATGTAGTTAATAGGATTAAAAATGGGTGGAGTGAGTGGAAGAGTGCATCCGGGATTTTAAGCAACGGAAGAATTCCCTTAAGGTTGAAGGGAAAATTTTATAAGTCAGTTATTCGACCTACAATGATGTATGGTTCCTAGTGTTGGGCTATCAAGAGACAACATATCAAAAAAAATGCATGTAGCATAAATGCAAATGTTTCGTTGGATGTGTGATCACACTAGAAAAGATAGGATAAGAAACGAGATTATTATATCTAAGGTAGAAGTAGCACTTATTGAAAATAAGTTACGAGAAAATTGTTTAAGATGCTATGTAGACGATCCCAAATTTTTGGGATAAAGACTCAATTGATAATGATGTTCTTTCTTATAAGCCATGATGTCATGACGAAGCATCAAATGGAACCTTTTTTTTTTCTTGAGCAACAAAAGATCAAACAAAACCATGTTATCATTTCTTTTTTCTGGTCAAACTTCTGGCTCTATGCATGCATATGATATCTATCAGTCATCAGAATAATTGTGGTGGCTTATAATGACTCAAAAGCCACTCACATCTAGTCGCATATCAACTAATCTTTAAAAACTTGGCTTATTGAAGTTTACTTTTGAGGTGGAGCTCATCCAAAAGAAGATAGCATATGCATTAAAACACTAACGGGGCATTTGGTTGACATTTTGAGGGGGAATGAGGCGAGCTGAGGGTGAGAATCACTCATCCCACCCTCATTCCCTCCTTACGGAGATTAGTCAAACTCACAAAAATGATGAGATTGGCTAATCTCCACAAGGGAGAATGAGTTTGATACTCAAAAGACTATTATACCCCTTATTAAGAAGTAATCACAACCATTAAATTAATCTATTCTTATTTTTATGTACAAAAAATTGGGTAATATGGAAATCGTATAATTAAAATTCTAACACTCATGCATGCTCACTCTTCATTTCATACCAAACATGATAATGTTCATCTCACACTCGCCTCAAGCTCACCTCACACTCACACTCACTGGATTAGCAACCAAATGCCCCGTAAGAACAATCTGCACAATTAAAATTCAACCATCTAGAATGGCAGCGGAAACTTTAATATCTACAGAAATGACTTACATAGGCAGGAAGCTAGGTTACTTACCATTTTTTTATGGTTTTCGCAGTCTTTCTACATGAAATTGATTGTTTCTTTATGCAACTTTTCCTTTATTTTTAGCAAGGAAATGACGAACATTGGAAAAGTAAGATTGATATTTCTGTGGAAAAGACATGAGCCCTGAAGATGATATACAAAATTTTACACAATTAGACAAACCGGCCACTTTGATTTGTCATTACATCGCTTTTATTGTCATTGTTTCTTGCTGTGCTTTTTATCTTTTGTCATTTCAAGTTTGATTAAACTTGACCAATTCAAACAAATTGATTGGATTATATAATCTCGTCATCAATTTATAAAAGCATTTCCACATTTTATTGGACCAGAAGTTATATCAATATTGTAATTCTGAAAACTATGAACACTAAGTTACCATCTTCCTCATTCTGTGGAAAGATATCGTAGGTTATTATATTCTTCTCCTCCAGGACTTCCAACTGCAAAAAATAATAATAATAATAACAATAATAATAAAAATACCAGTTCCATTGGAGGATCTCAAAAAGTGACTTCATTTGCCTGTGTTATTTTTATATACTTTAGCTTGGTATCCAAAATGACAAATTAAATAAGAACGAAAAAGGTTTGTGCAATTTTTAACTGGCTTGTGCTTTTTGACCATAATAATGCACATTTTCCTGGGTTTCAAGTAATGCTTGATGTCAATTCGTGTAGCTCATGAGATCTTTTTTATTAGCTGGAATTTGTCTGCATTTTTTACATTTTTTGTGCTCTCACACTAAGCAAGGGTTACGTATTATTGATTAAAGAATCAACCAACAACTTGGGTGAGAGCCTAGTTGGTGAATATCTCTAGGATCGATTTCCACTGAGAGCATATCGGATATTCAAATGATAAGTTTGTATGATATCGTTTTCCGTTATCAAAAAAAAATTAAAGGAGCAAACTCATTTTTTAATTACTTTACCTAAAAATGCCATTATAGTCATTACAAAACAAACCAAACCATATCTTATCTTTATGATTGTATTTATTTTCAATACATATGTTGTAGAAATATTTGAAGTGGCTCTGAAGATGAGAACGACACCTTAACATCCACTTTGGAAAGTAATTTGATGTTGTTGTAAGCACCCACTTCACTTAATTATACACTAAAGATAATTATATATATACATATATCAATCATACGTACCATATCAATTTTGTGAGAGCCAAATATGTATTTTGGATAAAGGGGACCCAATCAAATGATAGAAGATATTTTAGATGTTTTTATTTTTTTTAGATTTACAAGCCCATCATTTGTCCACGTTAATGGATCGAGGGCCCTGTAGTGTTCATTTAGACCATTGGATTATGATAAAGAGATCCCCCGTCCACTGTTTTCAATGTGAATAATAGCCTCTTTTGAGATTCTAACCTCTTTTTTTGACCAACGAGAGATGGTTCGGTTTACAATCAGTTGAATTAGACATATGTGTCTTCAATGTTTGAGTTCAATGAGATGCATTTAAAAATAAAAAAACCTCCGTTTTCTTTTTCTGATGTAAAAGAAATCTAATTTACATAGGAAAAAATAGACGGCCAAATCGTAATCAAACGGCTTAAATTAATACTTACAGGCCCGGTAGTGCTGAGGGCAGTTAATATAGACAAATTTTAATTTTTAGTTAGAATGATTCACCTCTAACCAACTTGTTTTTGATCACTCTTAAATGTTTAATATAAACTTGAGCTTTTCTTTTTATCATGGAAACCTCTCCAAGGCATGGCCCTTTGGACCTATCTATCCCGATGAAGTAAACTCCCATACTAGTGCACCGAACCATCGAAAGTTTTCCCACACAAGATCAAGGTAAGCCGCTAACATTTTATCAGGGGGTGCGGCCCTAAGAATGTATGCAAGAGGTTTCAAACATAGGGCCCATGAGTTTACATATGGAATTCCAGGAACTAACTAAGCCAACCCCTTGGGGTTTAATATATAAACTTGAGCTTAGTCACGCATGATAGCATATTAAAATCATCGATTTGTTTAAACACTATCTTAAAAACCTTGATAAATATTATGATGAGAGTCTAAGTCGTCATATAAAGATAAAAATTCGAAAAGAAGACGAAGAATATATATATATATATATATATATAATGGCCTTGATTTTCGTGGATTATTTTTCCATTACATTGCACTTCCTAAATATTTTGAAGGATCAATGTAGAAAATATTCTTGAAGAATATATGTATCCAATGTCACTTCTTGATTGATCTTTACCTTCTTCAGTGGTTACGAAATTGGAAAGAAAAGGAGAGTTAAAAATGGGAAACTACAACACAAATTGCCCCATTTGAACCCAAAGTGACATTTGAGAGACATTATGTTATGTGTCAGGTAATGCTACATACCCTCGAAACAAGACTTCTATTTTACTGTCAGATCTATGTGGCAGGTGCAATAGTCATTGATTATAAACACATATGTATGACTTGTTTAATATCAAACACTTCACATTAATTGAGAATCATATTTTGATTGGTAAACCCCGGACCACGTGGAAGACTCTACAACCCCCATAGATCAGTTGAGACATGTCCGAGACGTAGTGCATGAAGATAACGCAAGGTGATATTCTCACCCGCTATGCTGAGCAATGACCTATCTCGCAAATTGCGATAGTGGAAACATCCACGAGACTCAAACTCACGACATACCGCTTGCGCAATGACCCTTTGTTCCCTAAACCCTAATAAAACTAAATTCTAAACCCTAAACACTAATATCTAACTGCTAAACTCTAATATATTATTTTCAAACAAACAAAACCATGATTTAATTACATGTTTTTGGGGGAGAGTTGTAACTACAATTGTAGCCAAAAATTAGAATCCCTCCCAGCTTGTAATATTTATCGTGGATGAAAAATGTGTTGACCCCGAGTTTCTCAATTAATAGAATAATATGCGACTCGAATCAATATTCCTATTCAAATCCTTTTAGTGGTTCTCATTAGTATAAGATGCTGGAATTTTACCTATCTGTTTTATTCATGGAATCCTAACACGAAACCACCAACTTTTAATTGTATTCTGCATTATGTTGTCACCCCCATGTGTTTTCACATCTTTCAAATGTGTATCCATATATATATATATAGTGTACGAGTCCGGTTCTTATGTGGTCCCATATTACAGTCTCATCTTACGGTATGCTTTAAGAACCGTTGGATTCATCCTATGGTTTACGTCTTACAAGGCAAATCTCTCATCACGCGACTTTCTCTCTCGTCAACACCCAAACCATTGAAACCAGATCAACTTCTCTCTTGTCATTGCTCAATCAAGAAACACAAGTGCTTGCTTATACATGGAATGAACACAAATTTGCTCCGGAAATCAACCAAAGCATGAGAAATTGACAAACTCTTCCCATCACTACTATTCCCATCAACATTATTAAATTATAAGATAAAACAGCAAAGTATAGAGTTTCTTATCATATGCTCAACGACCCAAATCTCCAAATTTGGGAACAACTAATTCCAAACAAATGAAAAATCCAAATCTCCAAATCTGAGATTTCAAGCCCGAACAGAGAGAAGACTAGAGTTCCTTCATATCCAAATCGCGACCCAAATCGATCATCATCTGACCCAAATCTATGACCTTCGTTATGGGTCGTGACAAGTGAAGGGGTTGTTGCTTCCGATGAGAGGTTGCGGCAGCGATTGATTCGTTCCGATCTGGTTTGGGTGTTTACGAGAGACGAGAGAGAAGTGACGTCATGAGATAAGTGCTTGAGAGGAGGCGATGTAGGTGGTCGTCAGTCGAAGATGATCAATCACAGAGGAGGCGATGGAGAAGTGAAGGCGAGAGAGAAGTGAACGAGAGTGGAGAGAGAAGAGAATTGTGTCAACCGTGTGATTCATCCAACGGTTATTAAATGATACCGTAAATTGATACCACAATTTGATCCCGCATAAGAGACTCATTGTGTGTGTATATATATATATATATATTAATTTTCACTATACATACGTGTCCATATCGAATGTCTAAATAAAAATTTTGTAGAATTTCATTCTCGATTACTAATAGAAAAGACCTTATACATACGTCGAAAATATCAATCTTCAGAATATTTCGTGTGGACTTGAAGATTCCAATATCATGTAAAATATTACTAATTATCCCGAAAACTTGGTATTCATAAAAAGATAGAATTTTTTCTTATTCGAACCTATTAGATGGTAAGAAATTGAATTTATCTGTATTAACCATAATTATATATGTTACCCATGTAAGACACCACTACCCTAACAACAAGCTCCGCACGCATAGATATTTGCCATTTTCAAATTTATCACCATATTGAGTTTGTATGACTTCTGAACGACCGATAAGAGACTTGTTAACCACTGATAACATATCATTTACTCAACCACTAGACTACATATTAACTAATATTGTTGGAGTTTTATAGAGATGAGTCATGGACTTAAGAGTATGAAATGAGAAACAATTTTGGGAAACTAATCAACATTAGTAGTTATTCCATGAAAAGCAATAACTTGTTCATGTTAGGTGTGTTTTCATCTATTAATTTCTTTTTGGGCGATTGAGAGAGAGAGTTCAAAATCACTCGTAGTGTTGACAGTCAACTGGATTAGACATATGTGTGTTCAAGGTTCGATTCCAATAACAAACATATTTCTCATCCATACTTAAAAAAAAAAATTAAGTACAAAATGAGTTGAATCCCTCCCTCCTCAATTAGTGAGAGAGCTATTAAAAATGATGTCCACCCTTGAAAGCACCCACTTTTAGTATACTCTTCTAATCCATGCATCGTCATCCAATACCCACTCAAAACCTGAATTTTTTCAATTTGGTGGTCAATGAAGCCATACCCACTTCACATATATAATCAAAAATAATAATTAATTCATTAAAGCATTACTAATCTTTCAAAGAGAGATCCTAGAGAACTCTTTCTTTTTTTCCTTTATTTGTCATGTTGATTCCATCACGTACCAAAGTGAGGATATATTCTAGTGCCTAAGACATGTACGCATGTGTGTATAGAATAGCAATTACAAAGTTAATGGCCTCTATCTATCTATCTCTCTTTCTTTAGCTTTTGCTTTTCTTGTCTATAAGAATGACACATTTCTCTAATCAGTGTTGCAAACAGCAGCCAAACACAAGTAACTAGAGAGAGAAAGAGAGAGAGAGAGTAAGAGATGGTGAGGGAAACGTTGAACAAGGTGAAGCCATACTTGGGCATGATATCCCTCCAATTTGGTTATGCAGGGATGTTCATAATCTCCTTAGTCTCTTTGAATAAAGGAATGAATCATTATGTGCTGGCCGTTTATCGTCATGTTGTTGCCACAATTGTTATTCTGCCTTTCGCTCTTCTTTTCGAAAGGTCTCCCTCTCTTAGACATTTTCACAAACACTTTACTTGCGCCCAGCCTTAAACTAATTTATCTGTCCGTTTGCTTCTTCTTTTTGCAGGAAAACAAGGCCAAAGTTGACACTCCCAATATTCTTAAGAATAGTGGCACTTGGTTTTCTTGAGTAACTACTCTATCATACTCACGTAGCTTTAAATTATATATGCACTTATTGGCATAAAAGTACTGATCATTAATTATGCCACTTTTGGTCTCTTGTTATGTGTTGCATGTAATATTGGTGTGGCATCCAAACAAAAGAAAAACATGTAGGGCCTAATTAATAAAGGGTTGATTGATTAATTTTGGATGATGAAGTGCAGGCCAGTGCTGGATCAAAACTTGTACTATTTGGGATTGAAATACACCTCAGCAAGTTTTACATCTGCTGTTGTCAATGTTCTTCCTGCCATTACCTTCATAATGGCACTCATTTTCAGGTAATTAAAAAAGTTTCATATTGTAAATTTTGGTGCTCCACCTGTCTTTTCTCTAACCACTCATCCAGCATATCCGTTGGATGGTTGAGTGGATGTAAATCTTGGGCTGTCATAACATCCAGTATCACACTAACGACAGATAAGACTAAGACAAAACCCATGCAAATAGGGGTCCACAAATGAGACAAGCCTATTCAACCTGATTAATCTACCCAACTCGTCAATTGTCATGTACACATAACACATGCAGATGTCATCCAAAATATATTATATAATTAATTAATATTCACTAAATTGTTCAATATTTAGAGAAAGCTAATTAAAACACACTACCTACGTTTAGAGGTGTCATTATCAGCAAACCATAAAATAATTAACAATACTTTAATAAAAAGCATACCTATAAGATGCTAAACCACACCCCAAATTCTAAATCCTAAAAGAAGAATTTCTTTATAATAGTATATTGCTGATTTACTATAAATATATAATAGCAAATTTTCTTGGAATATGCTTTAATTACTAATGAACAATCTTTGAATTAATTAATTGTGAAAATGATGATATATATATATATATTTTTATATAGGTTGGAGAGTGTGAACTTGAAGAAGATATATAGTGTAGCCAAGGTGATTGGAACAATTATTACAGTCTCAGGAGCATTGGTGATGACTTTGTACAGAGGTCCTATTATTGACTTCCTACACAGAAGAGAACATATCCACCATGAAACAAACAGCGAATCATCAAATCACCAGCATCACTTAGCAGGCACACTGATGCTCCTAGGCAGTGTCACTGGCTGGTCTGGTTTCTTCGTCTTGCAAGTAATTAATTAACTACTCTAATTAATTATTTGATGATCAATCGATCTATGCATTTTTTTTAATGTTAATCATGCATTATATGGTAATCATTAATAATTAATCGATCAATTCCAGTCATTTACGTTGAAGAAGTACCCGGCGGAGCTCTCCCTAACAGCATTAGTGTGTTTGATGGGTGTCGTGGAAGGCACCGTCGTAACCCTAATCATGGAACGTGATATGAGTGTCTGGAAGATCGGCTTCGATTCAAGGCTTATTGCCGCTGTTTATTCTGTAAGTTCCAAATTAAATATAGAATTATCGATATCATGTCAAATTGTCAATTCAACCCAACAAGCTAACTTGCATTTCAATCTGTGTAATTTAAAAAAAATTAGGGAGTGGTGTGCTCTGGACTGGCATATTATGTGCAAGGTTTGGTGATTAAGGAGAAAGGCCCAGTATTTGTTACTGCTTTTAGCCCACTATGCATGATTATCACATGCGCTTTAGGGGCCATTATTTTAGCTGAGAAAGTTCACTTGGGAAGGTACATATATATGTTTCACAAATTCACACTCACACACACATATATATGCATATATAATATTAATTAGTTAATTAATGTACTTATTTTGCAGCATAATTGGAGCTATTTTCATAGTAATGGGCCTTTACACAGTTGTGTGGGGCAAAAGCAAAGAAGGCCCAAACATTAGGACCGCAGCTTCATTGACAAATATTGAAAAGAATGGTGACAACCTTGAATTGCCAATCAAAAATGACACTAAATCAGTCCTTGTTGTAAGCAGTAATGTCAATGGAGCCCATGGAGGTGCAGAGGAGGTGAAGATTCCAGCACAATGTACATGAAAGATCACGTGTTTCCGTATGTGTATGTGTATGTGCATGTGTATGTGTATGTGTTGAGGAAAATTCCATCAGAGTTAATTTTCCAATCTCTCCATCTCCAGTGTCCATGTTATATGTAAATCTGAATATGTAACTTCTTGACTTGGGCTATATATGTGCTACAATGAAGCACTAATTATATAGTTTTTCTTCTGATTCTTCTCTCTGTCTCTTCTATATATAATAGCCTCCTATGGTATCTTCAGTGAACTGATATATTTCCAATTTAACTTTCAGGGCAAGAAGCCTGCCTATTCATGGGTTACCGAACTAGCTATAAATTACACATGCTACAAGGCAAGTCCAAGAGTAAAGTTTCCATGAAAGATTACCTGCTCTAAAAAAAAAGACTGAAAAAGAAAAATTAATAGGAATGAGGGCGCATGATACATATTACATTCTTAATTGTACATACACTTGCCATCAATCGTCATTGTGCGGCAGCTTGAGAAAAACTCAGTCACTGTCATCGTCTTCCTCTGCATTGCAATGAAGGTAGAATTCATATAAGGGTTTAGGAGAGCAACTTGAAGAAGACAACTAAGAGACTATCCTTGCCATTTGATAACTGTGCCTATACTCTACAAGACACAGGCATGGCTTCTCACAGGAAAAAAAAATACTAACACATGGAATCCTACTCATTCCATCGTTGGTGTATTTCTAGGACACGCCATTAATTAAACAGGGAATCCCCAAACAGACCCACTTTTTTTTTTTCCCTGTCTTCATGGAGATTCCCAGCATTTTCAGTTTCATGTAACACACTTTGGTCCACTAGAAAACAATTTCAAAAAAAAAATAATCTCATTCAATAGAGGCGCCACAACGAACCATATATGTCACAATGGCACAAGTACTTATTCCTGAAAATATTTACTTACGGTAGCATATCTTCCATAAAATGATAAAATTATAATACCTCATCTAGGAACTGTTATCATGAAGGAGAAAAAAATCATCACTGATGTAGCAACTGGGCCAAAATTTTATAAATTCTAAAGGACGTATAAAATCTACAAAATAAAGTTATTACCATAGGGAACACCTAGAGAATTAAATGACTATTTCCTTGATTTTCAGGGCATGAAAAATTAATCAGATACCTCTGATAATCCAACAAGAACATCATTAGTAGGTTCCCTCAAATGCCGCAAAGTCTCAGAAAAACCGCAGTTGCACGGATAAGGCCGCATATTGTTCATTAATAACACAGCAGAAACACCATAAAATACTTAGTAGCACAGAACCTCACTTTCATAACCCTGAATCTCAGTATAAGCAGTTCATGATAATAAGAAAACCATAAAATGTCAAACTTACCATCATCAACCTCTTCATCGTCGCCATCATCACCACCATTTTCCTCATCATCGTTATCCTCATCATCGTTACCCTCATCATCACTATCGTCATCATCTTCATTGTCGTTGCTGTCAGTATCTTCGGACTCATCCCCGTCAGTTACTACTGGTGGGGGCTTTGGAGGAGCTGCAAAAGTGGTAGTTGACCGTCTACGAGAACTTGATACAATGTTGTTCATGTCAATGCCTTCAAGCTCTTTTGCTCTATCCTTTCTTCTTTTGACTTCCTTGATTTCTGACAATAAAATAGAACTCGTCAATTTTAATGCCCGTAAGTCAATTTACAATACAAGTGAATGGATGCACCTTCAAGGGTAGCTTAATCACTGCATTTAGGATATACTTTTAAGCACAAATTACCATTACAACAGTAAAGGTGCATCAAAAACCACCACTTGTTAAAAAGGGTGAATAACGATCATTATCCTAATTTCAACTGGCATTATAATCCCATTTGGAACTACTTTGCAAAAACATCCATATAACCAGCATGATTGACACGTACGGTATGTTTTGCAACGAGATATGGTGATGGCATTAACAATATGCTTTGACCCATCTTTATAAAAGAAGTTTAAGATGAACAAGATTCCAACTTCCTACTTACAGACAGCGTTACAATACATGCTCGAACCATTCATGGGACAACAATATTAGCTTTCGTCCCATTTCCCAAAAATGGATAGTTGAACCACTAATCGGACAAGTGTTTAGTAATATATCTATTCGTCAAACCAAGAAATGCCACATAAAAAAGTTACAAGAAGACCACTGAAATTTGAACAGTGAGAATTGTGAATGCTCAATATTGGATCTGGTTTGTAAAAGAGAATAAACTAGTCATTTAATCATTTGACAACTATAGTCAGCATTCCGACTTGACATCACATTTAAATCAACTGCCTAAAGATTGCAAGCATCTGCCTTTTGACCTTCAAGAAATAGTAACACAACTTCCCCACTATATTTTCCATTACTTCTTTAGGTTACGTAAAAGCATGGTGTTACTGAAAAGGGGAAAACATACTCTCTACCAACCCTTATCAATGGCATTTTTCTCTCCCATCATTTTTTCCCCAAATAGTTACGAGTCTTACGAGTTACAACATCATCAGGAAATTAAGATAAGTAGGTAGACCTTATTGCTGATATGGCAATCGAATACAACCTATTATAAATTATTTTGTGCAAATGACATCAGCACTGTAAATTAGAATTGCATTTATCAGAACTTATAAAGCAGGAAAAATATTCAGCGGCAAAGATAACCTTTCTCAGAAGGATTTGAGGACAATCTTTCTCTAGCAAGTATCTCCTCCAGTTCCTTTATCAATTGAGTCTCACGTTTGTTCTCATGAACCTGCTTGACTTTCTTGTAAACTGCAGGAGGTATACTGTAAACAGTAGATCATGATAAGATATTAAGTTATTCAATGATCTAATTTAGGTCAAAGATGGCAAGCCAAGGTAAGACCTCATCCCACACGATTTGATAACTGATTTCAAATGCTCCACACGTTTACCATACGCCGGAGTCGAAGGTTCTTTTTTCTGCATTGCAACAAGAAGATAAATAAAGAAATGGATCAAGTTCAACTCTAGAACATAAAAAGGAATATATATATATATATTGAATAAGACTGACCTTTATAGGTTCTTCAGCAGAAGACTGAGAGAGAATATCTTCAGAGGCTCCACTTTCTTCCGCATCACTATTGTCCTCAGATTTGACCCGCTTCTTTCCAGATTCTTTGACTTCCCTTTCAGGTCTTTTCCGTTTTTTAGGCTCTTCTGAGTTATGCATCTTCCCTTTTGTAGCAATTTTTCTTTTCGGTTTTACTGCATCCTCGTCTTCCTCTTCCTCGTTATTCTCACTATCTAAAGAAGTGGAACTTTCTTCACTCCTTCCCTTTTTAGACACTTTCCTTTGAGAATTATTTTTGATATTTTTCTTTTTAAGCCCATCAGCAGATTCAAAATCTTCATAAGAGTTTAATGCCTGATCAAGAAAAGAGATAACCTGATTACATACGGAATTAATTGTAACTTTCATGGCACATTCAGAAAATGAAAATAAACCCACCTCATCTAACTGCTCGGTTATAAGCTTCTTATAAGGATCAAGAGTATTTTTTTCAAGCTTAAGATCTTCCTCCAGAAGTCTACGAAATCCGGCCATCGTAACTTTTCTGAAATGAAACCAAAAAAAAGGCAGGGGAAAAAATCAGACAAATGGCAAAGATAAGTCATCTATGTGGACACTGGACAGTCACAATAAAATATAAAGAAATAGACAGCCACAGAGTATAGGCAGAGCAAAATACCACTGCAAGTATTGCACGTTAAGGGCTAGATAAAGTATGAATACAATTTTTTCATATTAGTGCAATAAATTACGAATACAATGATTGATAAACATACTCTGAGTTAGCTTTGACATAAGAGACTCTTTTTCTAAGGGCGATCTTAATAGTGCTCTCATTTGGAGCTTCTTTATTGTCATTAATTTGAGATTCCCCACTTTTTTCATTCTCTGTTTTATTGCCAGTCAGAAGCCCCATCACAGGAGAGTCTTCCATTTTCTCCTCCTCTTCAGAGAAAGGTTCCTTCTTATCTTTCCTCCCCTTAAATCCTTCAGGAGATTCTGCTGCTTCTTCTTTAGCTGATTTTTTAGCAGTAACTACAGGACCCTTGGAGTCATTCTCACCAACACCACCAGCTAAATACTGTCATTCGAAGTATAGCAAGCACATTTCAAATTAAAGGTAAATGTGAGAACGAAATAAAATGTACACCTTTTCTTGAAGAAACAATACCCATATTGAGAATTTACATGCATCTAATGCACAAAGGGGCAAAAATATAAGACAGTTTAGCGACAACAATTGCCATAAGTCATATATGAATCAATTAGAATAAATTATCAGAGCTGACAAGTTTCAAATGGAAAGAACACCTTTCCAGCGCATGGCATGATATGATCAAGAACCCTAGAAATCAAGGAATTCTTAAAACTGAAACATAACTTTCAGCAAACATGAACAAAAACTTAAACTTCTAAGTTGAATAAATTTTCCCATATTCTTTTAGGTAGGGTTGGATATACTCACGTTCCCCTCTCAACCTCTCACCGAGCATGTGAGGAATCTCTCCTTTTGCAACTTTGCATAAAAACTCTCAATATTATTCCTTCATCATCCTTGATAAATTAAATCCATCTATATAGACTCCTAGTAATCCTAATTACATTAAAAAAACTTCCTTCAGATAAAACTAGGATTCCTAAAAATAAACTAATATGACTCCAATTATAATTATGACTTGACTTACGAAAATAATCTAATGAAAAACTTTTTTTTTTTTGAATGGCACCTAATGAAAAACTATTAGACATACTTTAAAATTCGAAATTCCAAAACACCTATAAATTCCGACAGAACCCTTAATACGGAAACAAAAAGAAACTTAGTTAAAATAGACCCAAATTAGATAATATTAGCTAGAATTAAGGACTTTCTCCTGTCCTGCATCGTGGCATCTACAATTAATTTGAGAATAACGATTCCAGCCAAAAGACAAGTGGATTGCCATTTTGAACGTATACATTGGCCGCAAATTACAACATGCCCTAGGATAAAGCGCATTTAAGATTAGTTAAAATATTCTTCAAAGCACTGCAGTATATTAAAATTACTCAATCCTGATTCATCAACTTAATTGAGAGAAGGTACTTAGGCAAAATAGCAAAAAGTGCTCCATTGCTGATCCTTTCATTGTGGTATTAATGTTTCGTCCACAATCAAATGCTGGTTTAGGGAGTTAAGTTGTACATGTCATATTCAAGGTCAAATGCATTAATAAGAAAAGAAATATCCAGAATCAACCTATTGATTTAATAGAAAACTCTTTACCTCCCATGATAGGTGGTTAAGACGTTACAGTAACCCAAAATAGCCATTTCGCTGGCCTAATATAACAAACAGGTATACACGAATTTGCATTGAAATTGATGAATGTGTGAATCACACTCAAGTGCTCTCTAAGCACGATGACAATTGGACCATTCATGTACGTAAAAGAGGTTAAAAAAGGTTTGCACAATTGCACCCAAGATTCTTTGGTTCTACCAGTCTCCTAAAAAGCCAATGTCTTGTATATTCTTAGCCAAATGGGAGGCTCCGAAATTCTGATGAGCAGACGGGCGAATGGTTTTCAGGGTTCCCACGCAAATTTTGCAGTGAAAGTTTTGGAGGTATTAGCTCCTTTAATCCAAACCAAACAACAAAAGTTAAGAAAATAAGAAACCACCAAAATCCTCAACTTTACAGATAACAATAATTCTGATGCAAAGAAGAGAGAAGTATGTAAATGTTTTCAAGGCATCAGAAACAATAAACCAATAGTATTGAACTGATAAAGGAAATAAAACCCATAACAGCATATATTAAATACGAATATTAAGCTATTATGGAAAAAAAAAAAAAGTGGACTGTAAATTCTTTCTACAATGAAGAGAGCATTAAGAAAAAGGAATGTAATATAAAGCAACCAACAGGTACTGCCTACAAAACTACACATCAGGGGAAAAACTTCCTTGGACCCAAGAAAAAAGAAAGCAATACCTCCTCTAGAGACTGCCTGATGAATCTCTTGTGTGAATCCAATTCATGAGTCTCCAATCCCATATCCTTCTCTAACAATCTCCGGACCCCCTCGAGAGTCAGCAAGCTGAAGGAAAAAAAACTTTGATGATCATTCAACTGCCCTAGACCACATATCCCAACACATACAACTCTAACTATAACAACAACAATCCAGTACAGCAAATAGAAACTGAATTAATAAACAGTATCATCAGTATCTTCTGATATGCTTCTTCTGAAATCTGAACGATGATGACTGGCCGGTACACTCAACACCAAAAACCCTTTTAATTTTACAAGAATCACATAAGTCGATGGTGATAGCCTATTTTTCTATACTAATCGCAGATGAACTATAATTAAAAATAATGCAAGAAAAGCAGAAGCATAAAACAAAAGCAATTAACCATATCAAATGCAGCGGTGTGTTTTATCGAAACAGAGAGAGAAAGAGAAGTGCGAGTTTACGTACTCGGCTTGCTCCTTGAAGTGGGGCACGCGAGAGCGCATGGCGGCCTTAATTCGGTACTGTAAATCATCAGCACCGGCCATTCGTTTCTTCGCCTTATCGTGCGCCTCCTCTGCCATTGTCGGTTCTACTGTGATTGCCGAGTGTTTTTTACGAGCTTAAAACCTTTCGCATATAAGGAAGGAGGGGGGAAGTATTTTGTTGTGCGACAGCGCACGATTAATTACATGGTCGATCACATTAGGGCCGTAAATCTGGTGATTGACGAATTCACATGTCGCCACGTGACATCATAGTCGCACCGCTAGTGAGAGACGGTAGTGATACCGAGAAAAAAATAAGGGTAAATTTGCAATTATAGGCTTATAGCTCTAAGAAAAACACAAATCCGAAAGGACCAAAACTACTAACATTTTGAAAATTCAAAATATCATGAGAAGGAAGAAAAAAAGAAGCGGGAGGGAAAATGGGATGACAGCAGCCCCCGTACTAGGATCTAGGAGTCAACATTCTTAAAAAAAAAATCTAAAAATTATATTTATATTTTGATCGATTTTACAAATCAAAAAATTTATGTCAAGAATGCGAGAGGTAGTCAAAGATTAAATCCTGGCAAATGATAAACAAGAATCTGCTATAAAAAGAGCAACTCCTAATACCTCCAATTGAGTACAACAAAGTATAAGATAACACCAAAACGCCCTATTCCGTGGCATCCACAAATCAATTTATCCGCATAAATAAAGACCAAAAGTTTACATACAACATCCTATCGGACAAAGTAAACATGCATGACAAAATCCCTCCCTCCATGCTTGACAAAGTCGATATTCAGAATTTCGACGAGAAGGGGATTAAGAAGCTGGCACACAGGCATAGCACAAGTGTGGTTAGTGAAGTGATGAACTCATTCACCGAGCAGGCAGCATAAGAGGCAGCACCAGTCGCAGTTCCTGATGGGCCATTTGCAGGAGGCGATTGAGGGAGTGACATAGTCGTTGGCACCACCGAAGTCCTGGGTGTTGCACCATCAGACTGAGGTGCAGGTGATGGAGCAAATGTTGTATCCCTGATTACTGTAGTCGGTGGAGCTACAAGTGGAGGAAATTGCTGCCCACCTGCATCAAGTTTTCCATTTTCCATAAACCAGTGCCAAAACTAGTAAAAAACTTAAAGTTGCATTTAACGAACTATAAGTGGTTAGACATCAACAAGAATGTAACTGCAACTGCAACTTTTTAGTCATATGAACTCGTTATGTTTACCATGCATCTACAATATCAACATAACAGCGAAGAATGGGACCAAAACTGACGAACATGATCCATCTACAAACATGTTTGCCGTTCTAAAGTCTATTAAACTGATTGTTCTCCATCCACGGTTGAGAAGGTAATGTCGTGATGAACGTTCTGCAAGGCAAGAGTTTCATGACATTTCAAAAGCTTTTTGGATAACACCTGAGGTTGTACATAGACACCTCGGGTTTCCATATATTCAAACTTGGTCGGTTTAATTTCAGTAGTATTTTTAACATTACTGTGATGTTTTCGACCTCAATCTAAGGGATTTTGTAATACGGCCGACCAAGTTTGTAATACTACTCTCTGCTAAGATAGGATTTTAAATTGTCCGGGCCCTCCTTTACAACCAAATGGAAGAACTCCATTTCCCACATTACGTCCTAAAGCGCAATGTGCATGACAAACAGAATTTACCTGGGCATCGCGGCTGAAGGGATGAGGACAACCTGCATGGTGAACACAACATGAATGCCACGGTCAACAATAATCTATAACTATTCCATAAGAACTACGTATAATTCACCCATCTTAGAAACAACACAGTTGAAAACATACATAGTCATTATGGTGTCATTCACAAAACCACCATAATTGCAGTAAGTAACATTGCATCCACCACTGCTCTGCTGCACCGTATAATTCCCAACCATGAGGTTGCTATTCCTGCATTGCATGCTCGAACAAGATGCTGCCAGTGAAGCAGGCATGCAATACAAACTGCATAAAAAATACAAAAACAAGCTCATAAACATGGAACATGACAGAGAAAGAATGAGATGAATATTGGTCAAGCAGAGATTTTCAGTTACTTTAGATTTCCAGGTCCACAACTGCATTGTACACAGTGGCTTGCTGTAATTGCATAGCTCCCATTTGGCACAATCAAGCCAAAGTCTGAGGCATATCTAGGGAACTTGGATGCACAAGCTGACAAAAGAAGAAACTAATTAGATGACAAGATCCCTATCTATCCATCAAATGAATTTAAACTTAGGAGAATGGCCAATGTTATTGGCGTGTGGAAATAGTAAGGAGTGTGAAAATAGTACAAATTGAAACATAAAAGACTTAATTCCGATTTAGACAAATTATCACCAAACAACACTGCAATATACCTTATTGAAACCAGTTTAGAATATGAAGATCAACACATGAAAATACCCTCCTGAACAATACTAATTAGATGAATAAAGAATACAACAATAAGAAGAAAACACAAAAGGCAACAAAACCAGATACAAAGCATCTCAACAGCAAAACTATATCAAAGACAAAATTAAAGGAAAATTGGCTAGTTAACTACAATGTACCTGGCAATGGCACAGCAAGTATGTCAGCAGCGTTAATAACCGTACTGCCCATAGCATTGACATTCATCAAATCTGTAATTGTAGTGGAATACCTAGCCGCAATCCCCGCCAAGGTATCCACCGGCCTAACTACATACGACAAATAGATGGCAGGCAACCCATTATCCGTCCCATTGAAGCAAGTACACGGCAGAGGGACCACAAGGTACTGCCCGACATCGAGAAGAACGGACGTGTCTTGTATCGAATTAGCCTCCTTAATCTGGTCAGCAGAAACCAAACCCCCAAATATAGAATCAGCTATGGAGGTGAGAGTATCGGCGGGGCGAGTCTTGTACTTGGTGGAGGTGGATTTGCGGATACCATCAATGCATGAACAGGTGATGGGGATCTTAAGGAAGAGCTGCGACGGAAGAATGTGGTTTTCCACGTCTGGGTATGAGATGTCGACGGTGTTAGCTGTGAGGAGGGCAATAGGGTCGACTTGGAAGAGCGAAGCAACCTCAGCTACCTTCAGGTCGGTGTAGAGGGTGTATCCTAGCAAGGCATTACATGAATCAGAGTTCGAGCATGGCTCGATTGTGGATTTGGAGGATACCGGAGCTGCATTGGTGAAAATCAAGAAGATAAATATACAGCACCAATCGAGTGGCATTTTCCGGGGGCTTTAGCTGGTCTCACTGTAAAACAGAGAGAGACGGGAAATAAAAGGACTGATCTTTGGCTCTGTGAAATGGGTTTTCAGGGTTTTAGAAGTTTTGACACCAAAAAATATGTGGGTTTTCGTTCTTTGCTTCTCATTTTCTTTCAGAATCTCTTATGCTAGCTCTGCTGTTACTGCACTTAAGGGAATATTTCTTTTTGATGAATGAGGGTTTTGAATCGCAGCTAGAAGTGCTAGCTGCTTAAGCCAAGAATGTTACACATCCCATCCTCATTAAGTAATGCTGATATGAAACGGTCGGGAAACTTATTGGGCCGAGTTCGACTGGACTTGTATTGGGTTGCCCAAATTTTGAAGAAGGGCCCACGTTCAATTATTCATGGGCCGATAAATTGGTCAGTCCATGTACTTTCGATGTCAATCAATAGAACCACTTAAAGAACGCCACGTGTACAATTCGAATCATCACTTCTAGAGCAACCGAACGCGTGCAATTAATTACTTTTTATATCGGCTAAAGTTGAAATTTGTATTCTAGAGAAGGAAAACGAGGAAGAAAGAAGACCTTGGAATTCGCTCAAGAATGGCTTACGTAGAGGGAGGTTAGAGATTCTCTGGTCCTAAGTTGCTTTGACTTGTTAATTTTGCAGAGAAATTCTATTAGCCTGAGCTTAATCATTGACATCGGGTGTGCGGTTTCTTGTTTAATTGTTCATGGATTAGTGTCTAGATCGTTGTTATTGCGTTATCGGATCCTTTTTGGGTATCTCGTGAGATTTCTGATCTTAGGCTTGCGCACGGCGAATTGCTTGTTTTCTTTTCCTGAAAAATTAGGGTTTCAATTTCTGTAAGATTATTCAATTTTGGAGTCAACTTAGGGGTTCGTCTTTTATGGTTTTGTATTAAGGTCTACGTTCGATAGCTGGTAGTATATTGAACAGTTTTCGTGCTCAGATGATCTAGTGAAGATGAAGATAGGTGATGATGATAATTTCTTGTAATAACTTGGTGGCGGGGTAAGTGTAGGGCTAAAATTACTTTTATGGTTTTGAGAATAATATATGGTGTGAACTGTTGTTATCAATGTGTTGACACTGTTCTGATTTTAGGATTTTTAGTTAATTTTGTTCTGTTTTTGCTTAATAGTAGAGTTGGAATGCTAGTTTCAAGCATATATTTGTTAGTGTTTCATATATTTTACACTTTGTGCCACCATTGTTTCAGTTAATTAAGTTGGTAATCTTATTTGGCATGTCTAAGTGATAGTGCTAACAGCATCTCTAGAAACAGTCATTCAGTTTTTGGTTCCCATGTGTCCAAATAATTTCAT
The DNA here is from genome assembly GCF_013401445.1 of Tripterygium wilfordii. Taxonomy (NCBI): domain Eukaryota; kingdom Viridiplantae; phylum Streptophyta; class Magnoliopsida; order Celastrales; family Celastraceae; genus Tripterygium; species Tripterygium wilfordii. The sequence continues at coordinate 3,018,329 of NC_052242.1, forward strand.
CATCCTCTTGATCACTGATGCGCTCTCTGATGTTAGACTTAGAGTGACATTTTTCTTTTCTTGATGTTGGACCTGCTTTGCATTCTCTTAAGTTTTGCAAATGAAGTATTTCGCCTCTTAGAGGGGGGAGTTGGATGTTTTTATTTTATGGATTTGGCTACGGTAAAATCTGTAGTAGGTAGACTCTGTCAAGTATTTTACCCTTTTTTGTGCATTTTGTATCATTGGAGTTGTGAATGATAAACCTTAATCTGTGAACCACTTTAAAAAAAAAAATTAAAAAGGAAAAAGGTTTGTAATTTTGTATACCAAGTTAAGTTACCAACACATTGAATTCCCGAGGCCTTCTGGTAATTTTCTGCCTAGCCCTTATGTAAAAAGGTGTATGACTCATCACTTAACCTGTGTGGAATATATTTTCTTTACGATTTAAGATGATGTTCATGGGATTTGGTTCAAAATGTGACAATCCCCTCTTTAAGTTGGACCAAAGTAGATGATCCGACTTCATAATTTTCTTTGCTTGACCGATGATGGCTCTTTTTTCAACTTATCCAGCACGGGAGATGGTTACCTGTTTCTAAATAGCATATTAGCCGTTATGATTTAGGGGTTGGGTTTTAAAGAACAAAAATTGAATTATGGTATAGAAAATTTGACTGAAAGCCTGAAACTTCTTTTTGTGCAGTTTGCATTAAATAGCATGGGGCATTTGTTCCATACATGTCTACCTGTTTGTTATACTTTGTGAAACTAGATATTAGCTTGTGCAATGGTCATTTTGTGAGATCGTGCAATGATTCAGGCAAATAAAATGTTCACGGGTGTGTTAGACTTCATTCCAATGAATCAACTTGTAGATATTCCAATTTGTCTACCAGCTTGAAGGAGAAGGATGAGCTTGGCTTTAATGATGTGTGTCGGTTTGGGCTTGACACTTGCGATTGATGCTGTCATATGACATGTTTGGCTTTTCTTTCTGCTTTTCATCAATTTTCGGATAATTAAAACAGTACACTATATGAGGGCTTTTTGAATAGTATGGTGGAGAATTTCTGTCCTATGATTATTTCAAAAAGTAACCATGTGGATGCTTATTGATCTTGTTTATCTTTTGTAGGTGTTGTTAGATCCAAGCGATCTTTATGGCGGCTAAAGACCATCACTGACTTCTTTTGGTCCATTGTAAATTTGATAAGCGTGTTCTTTGCTACCATGTTCTCAGTAATCTTCTTGAGTTAACTTCAAACTATTGAATTGCTGCAAGCTTACTGGGATATTAATCATCTTATTACCTTCTATATTTTAGATGGAAAAGTCGGATGCTTACAGGAAAGGCTCTGGTTCTAGCAAGAAATGGGATGGTGGCCCTGGCGGTCCTGGAAGTGGACCATATGGTGGCGGCCCACGTGGGCCACCCCTAGGACCGCGAGGCTTGGATCATGTTCGAGGGATTGACCATAGTGAGTTCATGTTACTTATCTCAATTTTTTCGAATACATTGATGTCATTTTTTTAAAAAAAAAAAAAATTAAAATGTTGAGGAATAAAGGGATGCCTCATTTTGAATCTTATTTGATTAAATTAATGTTTGCTTTTAGGTTCCCTCCCTGCATGTGGATCATGTTGTGGCTAGTGTGAGGTATCTCATCTGCATTTTCTCAAATGCTTCCATTGTAAAGGTAACTAGTTGCATGCTCGCGCTTCGCGCGACACATAATTAATTTAAAAAATAAACATTTTTGATAATTTTTCGATACTTTGTTACCATGATAAACAACAGAGCTTGAATTATAGAAAATGAAGATAATTGTGAGATGAATAAATAACTACAATACATTTTTCTCAATATGTTAAGAAATAATTTTCTAAGAGGGAGCGAAAAATTTGATGCATAAGGAAAAAATATGCTCAGAGTTTAACAATTATTGTTTGCGTTGGTTTTTTGAACAAAGTTGTAAAATAACTAAAAAACATCTCATAAATTCTAAATTCTATAGAAAATATAGCGCACCTCCTTTGTTTCTTAGTTTTTACATCTCATTTATTATTGCTTATTATGTCAGCAAGCCACAATTTTTCATACTATGTCAATAAGCATATATAATATATAATTTGTTGTACTCTGTATCTCACATTTGATTAAATTCCTCATTTGTACGATCATCCACTAAGGGATTATCTTATACGGGATCATCCTCTATGAAATCTCCTAAGAATGCATCCTAAACTGGATCTTTTTCATCATCAGAATTTGTTGAATTGTATAATTTGATTGTTGTTTGACAACTAATTCCATGATTTGTAGGGTCATATCGTTAGAAATTTTGTTGAAATTGTTCATTTTTCCCATGAAGTTTTTGTAGTAATATCTCTTAAAACTTTATTGTGATCTTGTATGTTTTTGTGTGTTATTTTATACCTATATTGTGAATATGTTTAGTTTAAGCTTTTATAATACGTGATAATTGATATGACTCTTTGTTGTATTATTAAATATTATTTTAAAATTATTTGTATATTATTAACTGTATGTGTTTATGGGTCTTAAAGTTATTTAATATATTTATTTTTTTCTTCTGTCCGTTACTTTTTGTTTTTTGTGTAGGTTTTTTTAGAGGCATCCACGTGGCATCAAGGAGAAGCCTTTTGGATCCTCCATTATATATATATAAATTGATGATTGATGATTGATGATTTGAATTGATATGATACAATACCACTGTTAATAGATGGTCTAAGAAGGCATGGGTATGGACATTAATGTATATATATCCATCAATGGGAACTGAAAGGATTTACTTATTATTGATCTTTTTTATTGCGCGCATCGTTTTTGGCTGTTTAGTATAATGTATGTGACTTCGGCTTTAATGGTAACACATGTAATATAGTCCACCGCCCAAAAAACAGAAGAAGATTATGTTGCCAATTTTTATTATATTATATATATAAAGTATGATTGTATTCACGAGAGGGAAGGAAAGCTGTTGTTGATGAATGCTAATTTGTCTCTTATCAGATAGTGAATACAAGAAGCAGCTGATGATGCCTTGCCTTTGAGATTTTTTTTGTTCTTTGGGAAACCCAATTCAATCAATCATCAAGCACCTACCTTACTAAAGTTGTAAAAAGGACAGTAATGTCAGATAAGTAAACTGCTCCACGAAACGTGCATATCAGGGATGACTGGAGGAGGAGCAGTTACAAAAAAATATATTAAATTTAGCAAAATATTAAGATTGTTTTATTAAAAACTTGGAATCATAATTTTATAATAAAAAAATATTAAATTGGGTGGTAGTTCAAATGAGAGCAGTTTCAGCGAAGTACTCGGGAGTAATAATTTGCGAGTATGACCTGACCCTGACCCTGACCCTGACCCTTTTGGTAAAAACCCAATTCACGAGGCAGGCTTTGATCTCTCTCCTCTGCGGATTTTAAATAAAAAATTTTAGTATTGTTTATTTCTCTCATCTTTTAATCCCAGAGCACCTGTGACTCTTATTTTCTCATACCAGAGCACCAATGCCACCACCCTCATTACAGTCCCCTCATTTGCGCTGATATGGAGTTCCGTAATTCATTTAAAGTTATAGAGTTTAGAATATGAATCCAATGATTTGGGTGGTGTGTTATATTATATCATATTTTTTATTTTTCAATTTCTTAAATTTGTCTAATTTTTTCTGTATGATTATATATGAATTGAGAATTCTACAACGTTGCGGAGCCTCCAAATCTCACTGCGGCTACCTTCACACAGAACTAGGCGTGCTTGCAGGTGGATGGTAAACAATCTCAAAGGGCTGCCCAGTTACAGCAAGCATTGCCGCGTCCAAACTACCTCTGTCTTACTTTCCCTCTCCCTTTCCCTTCAAAGCATCTAAACCAGAACTCAAGATGTTAAATTGGTGAAAAAAAACCCTCTTTTGATAGTGGTTTGCTAGCTAATTCAACACAAAAATGGAAAGTATAGCATCAAATGCATGTGTTAATTGGACGCTACTAGAAATGGACAAAAGATTTAAATGACTGCCATGTGAAGTTCAATTAAAAGCCTGTAATTTCTTTGTACCTTCTTTTCTGATTTAATATGATTACTGTTCATAAATTATTACCTGCTTACTTGATTTTAATGACCAACTAAATCTTTCGTAAGATTTGATGTATTATTCTCATGAACAGATCATGACCCATCAACCATCCAAATCCATATCAATCATCTTTCATTGATATTGGACTTGGATTTTGCATGAAAAAGGATCCAACAACAGGAATTGCTTAGCAACTTCTAGGCATCCTCATGTAAATAGATTTCAGAACCTTCAAGGCACTTCATAATTCAAATGGTGCAAGCGAACATGTTTCAATGGTCTCAGCATGCATCATGTGCCCACTTGCTACTTTGAAAAATACTTTATTGTATACATGTATGGGTGTTGAAACAAAGCTATACATACATCACTGTTATCATATATATATATATATTATAGAGCCCATGAGTGCCAATAGATAAAACTATTCAAAAAGAATCTGAGAGAGAGAGGAGGTATAGTACAAAGAATCCTTTGAATCATCATCTAAAACTGACCATAAGACACTGATTGTTTTAACTTTTATGCATCTCTCCAGAGTAATGCCAGTGATTCCCGTGACTTTAACCTGCACACAAAAGATTTTGTTTTTTAAAAACACAAAATTATAGCTTTACATTTTACATCATGATAACCCCACAAGAAAATTTTTTGTATCTTTCTCACTTTTTTCCGTTTTTTGTGACCTTAAATATGTACAAGTTGTTTAATCTTATAGAGACTTGTACATTAGAACCCAACCACACCCATTACTGCATCCATCTCTCTCTCTCTCTCTCTCTCTCTCTCTCTCTCTCTCTCTCTCTCTTGCTGTAGTGAAAGCTGACTGCTTGTAGTCATTTATATAGCTACACTGTTTGTAAAACAGAGAGATTAGGCAGCAGAGTGAGCAAGAAATATATATAATGCCAAATTCAGGTGCATTTTTAAGGCAGCTTAGTGGGAGGGATAAGACTTGGAAATCAAAATCTAGGAGGTGGAAGAGCGCATATTACAATACTGGTTTTGAAGGTAGTGAGAGGGGTTTGAAGCAAATGGAGGGGCTTAACATGTATGGAATTGAAAATGGTGGAGAAGGTGGGTTAGTGAGGAAGAGAGTGATGGTTGTAGTAGACCAGACCTCTTATTCAAAGCATGCAATGATGTGGGCACTCACACATGTAGCCAACAAGGGTGATTTGCTTACTCTCCTTCACATTCTTCCTCCTTCACACAAGGAAACTGTAAGGGCTTCAGCTGAGTCTCCTTACCTTGCAAACTCTCTTGGGTCACTTTGCAAGGCTTGTAGGCCTGAGGTATGTTAATTTTATCTTCTAATTTTTTTCTTTAGGAATCCATAGATCAAGATTTGGTGACTTAGCCCAGATGGGTCTTTGTTGTTTTTACTTTCTCTTTTGAATTTGCTTCTGTTAATTCATCATGTTGTATCCCATGCTTCTGACAAAGAAAGGGAATCCCTATTCATTGTGTTTGATAGATCCCACTTGATATATTGCTCTCTCAGTCTCTCTCTTTCAATGCCTTTTGCGATAGAGAGATTTTTTCAGTTTTCACTTTCTTTTTAAAGACAATTTCTTTTTCTTGTTGTAAGTTCTTTAGACATGCCTTCTACCATTTCAGTTTTTCTATTCTTTAGAGGTAGAGAAGGGGGCAATTGCTGGCTTGACTTTGTTCTTTTCAGCTTTCACTCTCTTCCCAAAAAAACTAAAGTATGTCTTGTTTCAGTCCCTCTTTATTTTTCTTGAATTAATGTGTAGCTGTGTTTACTTGCTTTAATGGTAATTTAGGTGGATGTGGAAGCACTGGTGATTCAAGGCCCAAAATTGTCAACAGTGATGAGCCAAGTGAAGAAGCTGGAGGTGTCTGTAATGATATTGGGACAGAAAAGGCCCTCTCCACTCATCAACTGGTGAGCCTAAAATTGTAACTCATGCATGTGTATGTCTGTGTGTGTGTAGATCTCATTCCCCATATCCTTCTATTTGGGCTTCTAAGTCTTGTGCTCTACAGCCTCTGTGGGAGCAGCACTAGTGAGGAGTTTGTGGAGCTGTGCATTGAAAATGCAGATTGCTTGACCATAGGAGTTAGTAAGCGGAGCAAAGGCACAGGTGGGTACCTCATCAGCACCAGATGGCAGAAGAACTTCTGGCTCTTGGCTTAGTTTCAGTCAATAATATTTTAGGCCAACAATTGACAAATAATTCCGTATGATCGTTAGCTTCTAATCCCTCCTATCAGTATAACTACTAACTAGATCTCATGTATAATCTTAGTGATTAATCTCTCTCTCTCTCTCTCTCTCTCTCTCTTGTTTGTCAAGTGAAACTATGCTACTGTAATAATATCAACTGTAATGCAGACTTCTATAATGTAATAGTACTTTTTCATGAATTGAGGACAGAGTCCTGAAATGATTCATAATACAGGCTTTGAAAATATAAAAAGAACAAGCCCTCCACCGTCATGTCTTAACGGTTTAAATCTTACCTTCCATGAGTGAGTTGTTCGTCACAAACCCATGTACTCATCTGACATTGTTCTGGACGTGAAACAATGAACCCCAGATTTTCAATTTCAATCACTGGAACCTCAATATGCCATACACAATTAGAGAGATCATTTCCACTTCATTGATAAAATTCTATGGTTTAAACCTTAAACTAAACGAGTCATAAAATTGCAGAACCTGCATCTGCAAAGTTTCTGGAGCACAACACAATCCAACATACTATCAAATGGGGTTGTAAGATAGAAGTGTTTAATAAGAGCAAAAACTACAAGGGCATAGTATACCAGACACTTGCCATCCCATCTAGATGGCGATCGCCAGGAGAAAGTAATGCTGGTTTTTTTTTCTACATATGAGCAAGAAATACAAAAGGAATTTAGAATTTTTTTGAATCATCTAGCAGATGTCCATAAATCGAAGCTGAGTGTCCTTTTCAATATCTGTCCCCTTATACAATAACTCTCTCTAACCACCAAAAACCTCCTCTCATGAAAGGCCTCTTAATCAGACTTTATCATCTAACTTTTCATTACTTACAAGGGGAAGTAACTCCGCCCTATTCCTAGGAGTCCGCGGTGTTCGAGGAGTTCCTGGTGGCTGTTGGGAGAGCAGGTGCCTCACATATCCATAGAATGTACATCCAGCAAGTGTAATAGCACATCCGACAGCATTCATACCCGAAATTGGGTTGCGGAATATCAGCCATGAAACCAAAACAGCAACTGCAACCTGTACAAAGTAAAATTCACAACATCAATCAAAGTAGTTGGGCATGGGTGTTTGCAATGTGATTACTTCTGATTATATGTAACCGATGGAATGTAATCCACTCCATGCGATGATAAGCTATGTGCAATCGAGGAGTTTTAAGAAGATTATAACTAGGGAGATGCAGTAAAAAGGGGATGAGTCAAAGGAATGAAAAAAATACAGTTGCTAAGACACATTTGGAGTATGGGCAACACGGGTAAGTTTCAGTTTTATGTCATCATGAACAGTCAGAAGCCAATATAAAGAAGTGCCAGTTTGAAGCCAAATGCAATATGCCCAATTTATGGAAACCAACCCGGTACAGAAAAAACTCCATGTGGTCTACCATGAATAGTTTTGTGAATGCATATTGTTGCACTTATGTCAAGTCAGTAAATGAGTACTGAAATTCATAACTTTTAAGCGCTTAATTAAACCAATTACAAAAGCGGTGACGTTGGAAATTATAATAAAGTACAAACAGAAGCGCAAAATGTCAAAAAATTCAATTATAAGTATCACCTTGAGGTTCCCAGCAACATTAAATGTGACAGCTGTTGTGGAGTGAATCACGTAAAAGATGGAGAAGTTGAGACAGAAAGCCAGTACACCAGAGGCAAAAATAATGAAGAGGGAGGAGCAGACAGACTCGTGGGTGTTAAGCCACTCTATAATCCCATTGCCTTCAAGCAGCATAGCTGGTATTCCCAAAATCAAGGTGGCGAAAGGCGCCATGTAGTACACCGTGTTTATGCTAAAGAGAGCACCAAATTGAAGAAAATGTCAGCTTGAGTCGTGCAGCAAAATTACGCAAAAGAGTTAAACATGTACTGTCACAACAGGATGTACAATTAGTGGTTTAACCATTTTAAATCCTACCAAATATCAACTAAGAAACCATGTCCAATTGCAACCAAACACATGAAGTGAACTGCGGGCTTATCATCTTCCTTCATTTGTAGGAATTCTTAGTCATTATCCAAATTATTATTGATGACAGAGTTTAAAGTTTAAACTGCTAAACATATATTAAATCAAACACTAGACACTATATGCATTTACTTACCGCGCCTAAGGTAGGGATATGTGTTGAGACAGCTAAAACAAGTACGCCTACTTGCAATGGTAGCCCATGTCATGTTTAAAGACAAATAACCTATTATGAAATTGCTAAAAACATCAATATCAGAAAGTAGTTATGATGCAATAGAACATTGCATAAGGGGATGAAGAAGAGAGGAAGGGTGCGGGAGAGCACCCATGGATCATGTTAAAAGAAGTGACGTTTAGCAAACTACCAAGTATCATGCTGTGGGCCTGTGGCTACTAGAGCAATATGACATTGAATGAAGATTCAAGACACACGAGGTACTAGGGGCATGAAATTTGGCCGCTTCACACACTAATCAGCCATAAATAGTGTAATGATAGTAAACAGTGGAATGTGACAATTTCTGGACTGCCTTTCCAAACATAGAACATATTGCATTTGCTATCAGGAAAAAATAGTTTAATTGCTAATGCCAGACTAGGCGTGGTACTGAATACAACTCAAAGCACGTCAAGAAGAGTCCCCCATTAGATGGATGAATAAACAGAATATTCAGCTTCTCTATGCAAGGCTTCCAATCATGTCTTGGTGGGTGGCCTTTGACTATTAAAATAGAGAACAACAGATTTTGATAGAAAAATCGTACAAATCAAACAAAGGTTTCTATTTTTTTTCCTTGAGTGACATTCTTAAACAAGCAAAAACTAACTACACAAAAGAGCTTCATGCAGAAGCCTTTTCTTAGAAACTAAAGAGAGCATGGAATGGAAAGAAAGAAAGAAATATTAGTTGAAGAGGAAAGTGAACAAAAGTGAAGAGACTACCTGTCAAATTTATATCCATGCAACAGAGATTCTGCCAGGATAGTCTTTGTTGATGTAGCCAAACAACCAAACAAGGCTGCACAAAATCCAAAAATATTAAAGCTAAGCTCCGTCATAGATGTGAAAAGTATTCCTCCAACAATAGGCACCAAAGATGCCCAAATTCGCCAGTCAAAGTATTTTCTCCAAACCAGCCACTGCAGAAAAACTGTCCAAATTCGTTGAGACAATATGCAATTAGGACAGAATCTTACAAATAGCACAAGTGAAAGGCATAGACGGAATAACAAAATGGTAGTGAATTTTGAGTCCAACCTGTAGTTGCGGGAGTGAATGACTTTATTGTTTGCATAAAGGAAACAGGAATGTAACGTAAGCTCACATTCCCCAACACTATGTTGATACAGAATACAAACGACATTGGGAAAATCCTTCGCCATCGATCTTCAGGGTCAACAGATATCAGCGGTTTGAGCTTCAGAACCTTGATTACCAAATATGCCCCAATGGATGAACATATGAAATGAACACATGATACTGATAGAGGGAATTTGAAATCCAATTTCTGTGAAAAAAGAAGAAGAAGAATTAACTGTTTTAATCCCCGCAACTCAGTCTCACATACTACATATTGACACTTCAAAATGGAAGAACCTGAACATGTTAATCAATAACTAATTTTTAGGAATGCTCGACAGGTAATAAGTTGGTGGAAAGAAAAAAAAACCAAAGTGAAAAAGCAGCATCTTGGAATATTAAGACACTATTGTTCCCCATATCCCGACTACAAAAATATAAATTATATTATCTGATATTAAGACCCATACAATTTTTGGTCAAAAGGAGTATCGTATATACCCACTGTTCATGTATATATACATAAAGTTTACAGGGACTGGAAGTGTGATGCAAGGTCCCATGAATATTTCTATTATATTTATTGATTGAGATAACTTGGAAGAATTCCTCAAAGGCCATAAAAACCAACTTATTCATAGAGGTCACAGGTTCAATTCCTAGAAATAGTCCCTCCATATATTATGTGAGGATAAGGTTTGCGTACATCTTGCAAGTTCCCAACCCCGCCCATTGCGGGGGCCTTGTGCACAAATGTTGTTTATACCTTTACCTATTCGTGGATTAAAAACAAACATAGGACTAGGCTGCTCTCCAGTTATGACTATGACAACCACAAACTAGATCACCCCAACCAAATCACTCTCTACTCTCTAGAAAACATCGACAGCCTTGCTGTGGCTTCATCTTGACAAGATAGACATACATCATGAAGTAATTTGACAATAGGCAAATATTGTAAATTACAATTCAAGAAAACATAAAAGGCAGACAAAATGATGGATCAATATCCATCAAATCTTGCAGATTTTTTGTGCATTTAGTTCCTACATACCATGCCTTAACCACTGGTTGGAAAATAATATATTCAACCAAACAAGATATACAATCAGTAGTGTGAGAAGTTAATTTGCTCGGTGACAAACCAACCACATGGAAACTTGAATGTTCAAATTAAAGAAATAGCTGGAAAGAAGGAAAGGATAAAACCTCATTTTTTGAAAAACTTCAGACATCATATCAACCAATTTATCCAAAGATCCATAATGTAAATTAAATCTACTTATCACTCAAGCACAACAATATTCAAATTGACGGATAGGCTGCCAAAATCAGACTGCAAGATTTCCCAACTTATCCAAAAAAAAATGGTTCACCTGTATGCACGGCAAAAACTAAAACAAGACACAGTTCATGAGCGAAAATAGCAAAATTAAAGTACCCCTAAACGAAATCAGCAGAGAAGTCAGATTTATAGCAAAATCAAAAAGACCCGTCGAACAATATCAACAAAGCACGAATAATAGCTCAAAATTAAGCTACGCCATCAACCAAAACCAACGGGAAAGACAGATTATAACAAAATTAAGCGAAACAAGAAATGAGCAGCGACTCCGATCACAGACCTGAAAGATCCATTTGTTCATGACAATCACAGTAACATTGAAAGCCCACCATTGGAGAATCGCTAGTAGGGATCTGAACACGGTCCACTGACTCTCCTCCATCTCTCTTTCCCGCCACAAAGAATCCAAATCACCACAAACCCAGATCAGACAGACCTCCAACTCACCTCAATTTCACAGCTTTAGCACTTTTTCTTCGCCTTTCTGTTAAAACTCCACAAAAAAGGAAAGAAAACAAAGAAAGAGATGGAGAGTCGAAGGAAAGCTGGCCACCGGAAGATAATTGAAGACGGAAACCTCCTAATTCGAAGGAGAATACAAATGTGAGGGAGGGTCTAATGGTGGAGGCAGTTCTTCTTCCATTTGATTTGTCTTGTTAATCCTAAACGTCTCTCTCTGACTCTCTCTATGATGCCATGGAAATGTGTTGCTCTCTTTTTGTAGGCAATGAAAGTCCTGCCATTGACTCTTCTCTCTTTCTGTTATATTCTCGCAAAAAAAAAAATTATATATTTTTTCCTTAAATTAATAAATATAAAACATTAGCTTCGTACGATGTGCGTTACTATGTCAGCGTACGTCTGAGAGTCTAAAGCCAGTCTTACTTTCGAATCACAGCCGTTGATCTAATATACTTTTCAAATAGTTCTGCATTTTGACTTATTTGAATGGTTGTCAATGCAGTGATTAAGAATTATTTAATCAAGTCAAGTGTAGAGTACTCTGTTAGTCTTCTCTTCGTAAGTCCAGTTGTCAGACGGAGAGAATCTGAATAAGAAAAGTTTATGATCAAGCGATGATGTACGGTTACAGTTGGGTGTTTTGGTCTTGTATACGTCTCAAGAGGGTTGTTTTTATAAATTATTTATTAGGATGTTTAATTTCAATTTATAGTGGTAAGATATAACTGTTCAAAAGTCTCAGTTGAGTAATTAATTATGGTGATTTATCAACTGTTTAGAATTTATATCCTCTATACGTACAACAATTCTGTGTGTATACTGTATACACACAGGAATTCTCCAATACGCACTTAAAATACGCATCATTTTTTAAGGGTGTGGATGAGTAAAATGACAAGTGAGACTCTCACTGCTTTGGGTATTGCATATTTCAAATCAATGATGAAAACATATGCGTGTATTTTAAATGCTGAAATTAGATACGCGTATGAGAATTCCTCAATATATATATATCATGCATCGCAATCATGCGGCGCATTATGCATGGGATTGGAGAATGTAATATTGGTTTTGGTTTGTTCGTGATTTAAAATTTCTCTTTGTTGCTTACAACTTGAATAAATGTGAAAAAAAAAACAATAATTCTTACATGAATTTGAAGAATAATAGTAGCTGGATCCAGATAGACATCCTTGTTGATAATATAGGATAATGAAGAATCACCAATAATACAAAGTTTAATGAATATAATCATATATATATATGATTATATTCATTAAATAACTCTATTTTTAAGCCATTGGAACTAATCAAATGGCTGAGATTAAAGTTGACTAATGGTTTAACAAAAAAAAATTTATGAATAGTTTTTAGATTTTAGGATTTACGGTTTAGTTTTTAGAGTTTAGGGTTTTAGAATAAATTAAATAAGTTTTGGTTGGGATGGTGTAGTTAATTGTGGTAACTCATTGTAAATGTAGGAAGTCGTAAGTTCAACTGTCACTCCCAATAATTTCAATTTGGTCTTACCTGTCTCCAACGTGCAGTGGGTTGGGTTGGCTACCCGACTTAGAGTTTACCAATTGTCCGGTGGGCATGTTGGGATGGATAATTCTCGGTTACCCAAAAAAACAATTTAGGATATCCTTATGTTCTATTATTCACCAATAATAAAACATAAGTGATAGGGATCCCAGTAAAAAGCATCCTAGTAGTGGATGTGTCACTCTCTGGTTCAATCACAATGTTTTATAGTCCCCTACACTTACATCAATCAATGAACAAGATCCACTATTAGGATAATTGGGTGCTTTTTATTGGGATCCCTAACATTTTTGATAATAGAAGGTTTAATGAATATATATGTTTCCGTAAATTTATTTTTATTCGTCAACTATCAAAATATATCATTAACTAAAAAGATAATTATAATTACTGAATTATTGGTTGTAGATTACCTAATTTAATTTCGATTGCGTGAGTGAGACTTAGATTTAATTTCTGTTGTGTGATTCACAATTAATTAAGACAATTTGTTTTCAGTTTTCCTAGATTAAGAGTGAAACAAAGATCCGCATATACTATATAGTGGTAATAATATGCCAAAAAGGTGCTTTGTACTAAAAAACCCCCCACCTCGTTTATATATTTTTTTTACACAATCTTTATATTTATATTTATTTGTTGAAGATGGGATATAGAAAGGCAACTAAGAATCACGATTAACTATATGACACTCATGTATGTGATATCTCATAGAGATCTTGAGTTCGAACTTTCCCATCCCCTTTCCCTGCATTCAAAAGAACAACAGAAAACTATTATAAGTCAAATATGGTGGTGTATAAACCAAGATACATAAACATAGCATTAGAATTTGTAAACGTTGGATAGAAGGAATTGAAAGTAAAATGTGACATTGAAGTTCATTAACCACTTGCGTATACCCTATGTATTGGGGGAAATTAACGTGACACATCACATGGGGTTGGGGTTAGGGCTATCAAATATATTTTATCTGTAAAAGGAACTTATAAGTTTATGGGAATTGCCAAAGTTTGTAATTATCTTTTGGATTGGGGTTAGGTAGCACCAAAAGTTACTATGAAGAAGTGATCAATATTTGTTGCCATAGTTTTGTATTAGTGTTAAAATGTGTAGACAAATGGACATAACATATGACAATCAATAGGGTTTAAAATATGGGTTTTTGAAAGGCTCAAAACTTGTAGAGCTTGGCAACAATTGATTATTTGCTGCCTGTCTTTGTCTTACTTCATAGCCCCTCATTAGTGTTGTGAAAGACTCCATTGCAGGCACTCAGGTCAGGTTGACAGTGAACCTGAAAGAACCAACAAAAATTTGGAACTCAGGTTGACAATGTGCACAGAAGAAGAAAAACAAATGGGAGTTGTTGGGTGAGTGGGGGTAAATCCATAAGTTGAGATCTAGTTTAAAATTTCGAAAATTCATTGTAGGTGAAACGATGAGTTGGGTGTGTTTGGAAATAGTTTTGGTTTTTTGCTTTCAAAAACTGATTTTAAGATTAGATTTTGAAATTTTTTTTAAGAAATAATGATGAGAGCAAAATTCATTTGGTAGAAGATTTTGCACGAATAAAGAGGAAAGATGAAAGAAAAAACAGGAAAGAATTTTACAAAACTTCAAATAACAGTTTTGGTTTTTGAAAACCAAAAACAGTTTTCAGTTTTACAAAATAATTTGTGAAAACTCCCAACCAAACGAATTTTCAAATCTAAAACAATTTTTGAAAACAAAAAACTGTTTTGGAAGTCCTAACGAAACACACTCTAAATTTCTATAGAAAAGAGGTGAGGATGTAAAATTTTGATTTTGGATATGCAACAAAAAGAAATATTCATTCTCAGCCAATCCGATCGCTCTTAGCTGATAAAAATTTACTGGATTACTTTTTTTTTTGACCAAGTGAAATATGCTTGCAGTTGGAATCGAACCTTGGACATGTACATGACACATGTCTAACATAGCCGATTATCAACCAAGTCATCTCTTATTGGTACTTACTAGATTACTCATGTTATGGACAATTGTAGGTTCCCAATGAATTTGTATAGGAATAATGTCAAAGACCCCATAATATCTTCCATTTTATCCGTCAATTAATGTGACGTGCTGAATGTTAAGTAGATAATCAATGATTATCTCATATGCCACATAGATTTGAGGCAGGTAAAATATGAGTTATATTTTGAGAGTCTGTAGGAGTATTTTCATCTATGACAGACATAATTGGATTGAAAAAATTCCCCCCAAGTAATAAGGAATTTGTTGATTTTCAAGCCGAAAATGACGGGACACCGCATTCCCAGGATTATAATTTTGAATCCAATTCTTTGAAAAAGAACTCCTTGTTTGTCCAACCCATCAGATTTCTCCCAATAATTACTGGGTCTCTCTAACAGGGTAAAAGTCCACTAAGGTATCTTATGGTCTCTATGTGGCTCAAACATCCAAGGCTAGTAATGCTGCAAAGGAGCCTACCAAGAACACATTGATCAATGTATTGTTGTTGGCCGCTCTCGCTGCAAGGTCTACCAATCTGACGGCGAACTTACTCCATTCCTTCGCCGGACTGAACTCGAGGTTTTGACTGTTGGTTATGGGTCTGATTGTCGCAGGGGTGGGTTGTCTTTAGGGGAAAGCTCCTCCTGATTGTAGCGGGCTTCGGCCCAAAACAAATAAAGCCCAGATATGCTTCAACCCCTTTTGGGCTCAACATTGTTAATTTTTTCCCCCTTTCCAGGCCGAGAGACATTCAATTGCTCATATTTAATTTTGACTTTAAAATTAAGCTTTTCCTCCTAGGACGGAAAAATAATACTTCAAAAATGTTTTCTTGGCTCATCAAATATTTATAAATTATTGTTTTTTTATTTTTTATTTTTTATACAGGGGAGGTAATTTATATATTTTATTTCACTAAAATTTTCAAAGGATAGGTTTATTAATAGCCGTTAGATCTCAATCATCACCGTCATAAAATTGCTAAACAGACGCGTCAATTTCACGCGCATCAAAGGCGGGATCATCCCGCTCCTCAAAACTTTCCTTCTCTCTTTCCTTGTGCAATTGGGTAAATGCCAGGACCGTTTCTTCAAAACCCTCACTTCCTATAAACGCAATCCGAAAACTAGGGTTTCTCGACGTCACTGACGCCATGGATGAGTCACCATTGCAACTCGTCTCTGAAATCGGCACCCAACTCGGTCAAGTCTCTCGCCTGAAGAAAGATTTCCTTGTCAAATCGTTGCGCGTAAGCCATATTTTGTCTTCGCTACGCAATTATCAATAGACTCGTTCTGCTTGCATTATAATTACTCCGTCGGATAATGAATTACTTTTTGTTGAGGCTAAATGGCGCTGTTGAGTTGATGTGGTTGGTAACGCTAAGACATGTGTTACAATCTAAAACCTGTATCAAAGAATTTGGAACTACTATAAATGGGTTCCGTCAGTATTCGGATGGGTTGGATACCAGCTAAACTTGGGAAATTGCCGTCCCAGATTGTAGAGGATATTTTTTATTAAAAAAAATAAAATTCAATTCATCTGTGCAATGGGGAGGGAGTAAGGCAGCCCTTGTGATCAAAATAATGCTGAAAATGATTGTTCTTATGGATATACAGTCGTTATCTTTGTTTTCATGTTGTTTGTTTCCTAATAATTTTAGTTTCAGGTTTTATTGTTCTGATTTACAGACAATTGGATCTCTAATGTTAAATTTTTGATGTCTTGATAGTGTAGCAATTTGTCATTCCATCAATCTGGTGAGTCTGTAGTTTTTTATTTATTATTTATTTTGTCCTTTCCTTTTAGGACTGGCAGTAGTGTTGATCTTTGTCTTCAGTTCTACTGTTGTACTTGTTAATCCGGGCTGCATTTTCTTTTGACTCCTTTTTAGTATTATCATTTTATAAAAAGTAAACAACTTCCGTGCAGTGGGCGGGGTTGAGGACAGACAAGATGTACACAATATGTGGAGAGACTGTTTCTAGGAATTGAACCTGTGACCTCTAGGTTGCACCCTTGCAACTCTACCACTGGGTCATAGGTTCACCTGTAATATTATCATTTACTTAAAAAAATTTCAATTCGGTCGCTTTTATTTGTAGGATTCAAATTTCACAGGAGCACCACTGTTTCAAGTGGTTGCCTTCTCAATTCAAATCCCCCCATATACCATTGAACAATCTGGAAAACAATGAATTTATGGAATCCCATTTTGATCCTAATATGAATGTGCAACTATCTTGAGAGTTTGAGGTTTCAGATTCTTTATGAGGTTGGTTGATTTCGTGCATACATCCGCTTTGTAATAGTTATGGGAAAATAAGTTTTGACATGAAGTTTCATTTGGTTCACTACACTTTTCTGGCTTCCTCTTTGCAGCAACTTGTAAGTGGTTTGTCACAAATAAAGCAGACTTCATATCTAGAAGTTTCAAAGAAAGAAGCTGCTAGAAAGCTAGAAGTTGCACTAAAGCCTTTGAGGAAAAATATTGTTAGGCTTGGTCTTCTACAGCATACTGATAAAGATGTTAGGCTTCTGGTGGCTATATGTGTCTCTGAACTTTTCAGGATCTTGGCACCTGAACCACCTTTCAAAGACATGTATCTTAGGGTAATGGGTCTTTGCCACCTCTGTGTGTGTGTGTGTGTCTCTCTCTCTCCCCCTGCTTTCTGTAGAAGGGCGCTAGGCAACCCTGTGCTTATAGCCATCACTTGTCTTCTCCTGTATCATAATTGCTACTGATGAAAGAACTTATGTTTCAGGATGTTTTTAAACTTATCGTCAGTATGTTCGCAGAGCTATCAGATACCACAAGTCCATACTTTTCAAACAGGGTTAAAATATTGGAGACCGTTGCAGGATGTAAATGTTGTCTGATAATGTTGGATATTGAGTGCGATGATCTAATTCTCGATCTGTTCTGTATTCTGTTTTCTGTTGTGAGGTCAGGCTTCTCTCTCTCTTAGCTGCTGGTGGAGGATTTATGTATAGGCACAAGTATAGCCATCTTATAATTTGTTCCTTTTCTCATTTACTAGAAAATTATACCATGCTCAGTTGTTTGATATATAACTGCCATGTGAACGCAAGTTAAATGTATTTATGAGGCAGATATATTGCTGTTTCAGTTTGGATAATGCTATTGCTGCCTTAATTTCTGCTGGTCACTTGTTATTCAAATGCTTTAGTCTTGAGGGCTTGTTAGATTCTTTCATTTTTTTTTTTCTGTTATCCTATGTTTGAGGATACCATTGAGTTCTAGAGAGAGAATGTTGTGTCCTGACTTCCTCCTTGCTTCTCAAATACCAGAGGAAACATTCTTTGTTTATGTCACAAATTCCGTTCATTTGCCAATGTCACTTTTAAATTTTAATGTGTGATGATAGCCTAACATCTCTTTCTTAATAGGGAAAATCATCAACAGAGTATCATTGATCGTATTTTATCTATAATGACGGATATTTTAAGTGAGGAGGCTTCTCAGTCTCTTTTGGACGTGGTTTTACAAAATCTCTTAATGGAAGGAAAGGTAAAATGTGGCTGAAATTGAAATCCTTTTCTTTTGTTTCAAAAACACCTAAATTTACCTATTCACACACACCATAAACGAGTTCTTTCTACGATGGACTTAAACTACTAGTTTTAAGGTGTTTTCTCTGAAGCGGTTTAGATAGGTGAATGCCATTTTGTTTAGGTGCATTGTTGGACATTTAAAATTAGCTTTATGCAAGTGCGTTACATATGGCCTGTTTCTATTGATTTATTTTTTGCTGAAATTATTGTGATGTGGAGGAGGAAGTCCTTTCTATTTGTTCCTAAATGCTTGGTGGTTGGTTTCAATGAAAAGCATTGTCTCTTCAGGAAAAAATACTTCATCACTAGAATTAGTCTTAGGTTTCTGCATTGAGATCTAAGAATATTTTCTCATTGTCGTGGAAGATTACCAAATATTAGGATAGAGGGGCTTAAATGGGCATGATAGCGCATCTTAGTAATCTTTGTGACTTATTGAGGAATTGCATGAGATTGTTAAGAGGCTTGTATTTTTATGTGTAAGAGCAGAATTGTTGATGCTGCAATTATACAGGAGTTCTGTCCATCCATTTTTTTTTTTTTTTGTGTGTTAGCTAGGAATAAATTCAATACTTTCATATATAGCTGGTTTAGCTGCTTTTTAAGTTATGGTGTACCTTTTGTTGTAACAATGTTTTAGAGGCTCTGAAGTTGGCTCTATGTAGTTTCTGGCTTGCACCTTTTAGGTGCATGCTTTTGATAAAATGTTTTCCATTCATGAAAAAGGAAGAGCTGGAAGAGGTAGCCATACGTTTGTTTTTACTCCTATTGAAAGGTATATTTTATAGGCCTGCTATATGTTTGCAACCATTTATGGCAAGATATGCTGGGTTGCGAAGGGATAATATTCTCCGAAGGTGAATTTTGCATTGGCGAGAATGGTATCTTGATCTGCAATGTCACTAGGGAGGTAGTTACTCCTTAGGATTTGAACCAGGAAAAAAGGTTAGAGTTGACACTCACAATAGTAAGGGGAAAAAAAGGCATCAAAAAAAATAAAAAGAAAATAGAGAAAGAAACGAGGGAATAGATCGTGAGGAAGGAGGCAAATTTTCTTTTCTACATAAATTTTCACTTAGCCGTCTTCTTTCTTTCTTGAAGTCTTGTATCTTTTGTCAAACCACTTACAAAGATACACAAACATCTTTTGGTAGGTAGTTTATCTATATAGTGCATAGGTTAATAAGAAAGAAAAAGAAAGACTTAAGAGCAGAAGTTTGAAATAGGTGGGTTGAAATTGTAAACAGTCACTGTACTTCTTTCCTTTTCTGGTTGATTTTTTTTGCGTTCAGCCAATCTAAGATTTTGTTAATTTGTTGGAGGTAGTTGTTTGTGTACATATATGGACAATGAAAATGTTTCTCTTGTTGGGTTATGCGTTTTGATGGTTAGCTTTGGGTATTTGCTTATGATGCCTTTAATGCATTGGATTTGTATTTGCAGAGAAGTACAAGTTTTGTCATGAGGAACTGCACATTTGAATGATTCCAAATTAGCCACCGCCTGATACAAGAGATTCACTTTATCGCCCTTTGATTCTTTTCTTTCCTTGTATTGTTTTTACAGGGTGCACCTTCTGCGGCATCTCAGCTTGCTGTTTCTGTCATCCAAACTTGCTCAGAAAAGCTTCAGCCATTGGTTTGTGGGTTTGTAATATCTTGTTCTACGGACAGAGATGCTGTAGGAAGCAAACTTAAAGAACTTTACCATGAAATTATTTATAAAATTTTCCAGTGTGCTCCTGATATGCTTCTCGATGTGATCCCTACCTTGACTCGAGAATTACTTGTAATGGCCCCATTCTCCAATCAATTTTCATTGTTTTGATATTTGAAATGTATTTTTATATCTTTAAAAGTAAAAATACGTTTTCTTTCTAGACTGACCAGGTTGATGTTCGAATAAAAGCTGTTAACTTAATCGGAAGACTCTTTGCGCTACCTGAACAGCATTTTGCGCAAAATTATCGAAGCCTGTTCGTTGAGTTCTTGAAAAGATTATCTGATAAATCTGCTGAGGTTAGAATAAGTGCTATTCGATGTGCCAAAACTTGCTATATTTCCAATCCCACTGCGTCAGACTCACATGAAGTTCTCAGTAAGCTATTTGGAAATCATTTCCTGGTTCAAATTTTTTAAAGATCTAGTTTACACACCTAAGGAAGTATAACTATAACTTTTGATTTACGCAGCTGCCCTTGAGGGCCGTCTATTGGATTTTGATGAGAGAGTGCGATTAGAGGCTGTGATTGTTGCCTGTGATCTTTTTCAGTATAATCTGAAAATTTTTCCACCCAAACTGATATCTCAAGCCACTGAAAGACTTCGCGACAAGAAGGTATTTATGCTTTAGAAGAAGTCTGCTAGCTATGGGGGCTGTTAGAAATGCAATCACCTGTTTTCTTTCCAAGCAGATATCTGTGAGGAAGAGGGCTTTGCACAAATTGATCGAGGTGTATCAAGATTATTGCAAAAACTGTTCTGGAGGCCACATAATAGTAAACGATCACTTTGAACAGATCCCATGTAAAGTTTTGATGCTTTGCTATGATAAAGATTGTAAGGAGTTCAGGTCTGTTTTCCTTTCCCCCATGGATTGACAATGCAATATCTGTGCCTTAAAACATCATTCATAACTATTCTTTTAACTCTTCAGGGCCCAAAATATGGAACTTTTTCTTGCAGAGGATTTGTTTCCAGTTCTTCTTCCAGTTGAGGAAAGGACAAGGCATTGGATCCATATGTTTTCTCTCTTCACCCCTATGCATGAAAAGGCATTGAACTCCGTCCTATCTCAGAAACAAAGGTATGATATTACAGTATTGTAAACTATTGGGTGATATTCTCCATACATTGCAAAATGTTGGTGAGATATTCTGTTTTTCTTACCAGTCCTGTACATTGCCAGGTTGCAAAGTATTGGTGATATATTCGGTCTTTCTTACCTGTCCCGTACTGTACATTTCCAGGTTGCAAAGTGAAATGAGGACATATTTGGCCATGCGGAAGAAAGACAAGGTATAATTCTTGACAGCTCAGGTTCCTGGTGAAAGTTGATGTTTAGTTAATGGAAGGATGACGTATGCATGTTTTGCCTTTCTGCAATTGATAATTGTTGGTATACATTTAAATTTTGCATGATCGTGGTGTTCATAAACGCATACCTATCATTTATTTTTGTTTTCATGTATGATTAGTCAAATTCTATCATCAACCATGAATTTTTTTTCTGAACATTATTCATCAACTTATATAATTGAGAATATAAGTGTCATTTCTGCCAAATAGTGGCTATCAAGAATTTGTAAATTAGAGAACAATGACGTTTGTTTGTATTTTAGGGAATTTTTTGTGAGACAGATAAAGGTGCTCTTAGGATCATCTTCCAAAGCTCCTTTACCATCTGAAATGTAGGAGTATTTGTTTCACTGATTACTCTACTTCTTTGCACATGGAGCACTAATGAGTATAAAAGGTCTTGCCTTTTATGATCTCAAAAGTTGAAATTCTCTCCCAGGTGGCATCTCAAACAAAGAACAATATTGGGCACCTGGCATCTTACTTTGTGAACCTATGCACAGCAACTTCCATGATTTTCATAGTTTCATCTGAGCTTGTTTTTATTTGCGAGTATTAATGGAAGTTATCTGTAGTTCTCATATCTTGTTTCTATTGATTATGGGTTTTCAATCCAAGCATTTTGTTAGAATATCAATATACTTTCTTAAGATTTCATGCACCAGAGCTCGATCTAATTTGCTGAAAATTAAACCATCGTATCACATTCTGATATTTTGGTATGATGAGCGCAAGCAGGGTTAGTTATAAAGTTATCCAATGAAACAACATATGTTTCTTTATGCTCTTCTCTTCTGTTTTCGATGATATCACATTTACTATGAAACATTGTAGATGTGATAACATTCACGTGAATCATTTTCTTTGCCTGAATGCCACTTATTTCTTTCATTATCATTTTTTTCCTTTCCTTTTTGAGAATGTTCTGAGGTGGAGTATAAATATGCATTGTATGTACTGTTAAGCTGGAACTTTGGTGTAGACTTGAGTTCTATCTTGAACTCGATTTATTTTCACCTATCAATTCACAACAACTAATTTTTACATGTTGCAGGAAAATTACTTGAACGAAATCCAAAAGAGAATGAAAAGTTCATTTGTCAAAATGTCAGCTTCCTTTCCGGATCCTTCCAAAGCAGAAGAATGCTTTAATAAGTTGGATGAAATGAAGGATAATAACATTTTCGGTGCACTGGCACTATTATTGGATGATCAGACAGTTACAAATGCTCGGGCCACAAGAGTTTGTCTTTTCCCTTCCACATCTCTTTTTATATCCCATTTTCCATCTTTGATATTCTCCAAATATTAATGTTAGGAATAGTTAGTCTTGTGGTATGCTTTCTTCCATACTAATTGTTAAGATTTGTTACTTTGCCATTCAACCCAAAAAGTTAACTTGTTGGTTTGAGGCATTTCACATCATTTATATCCTATTCTAACATTATCCCTCACGTGTGGGTTGGACAATCTGACATCCCAATACGCACAACAAATGAGGCCCAACACTGTGGCTATCTCATAGGCCCTCACTTGAGGAAACAACAAACACACAGAGGCCCACACTTGGGGCAATAAAAAATGTGGATTTAATTGCAGAGGTTAAGGTTTGAACCCAAGACCTCCCGCTCCGATATTATGTGAAGATTAGTTAATTTGTTATTCAACCCAATAAGTTAACTTGTTGGTTTGGGGCATTTCACGTCATTTATATCATTTTCTAACACTAATCATTCACCAAGTCAACTAGTTGATTGTATTGAAGGATCCCAACCCATAACTTCATAATTCATCTTCATTCCCTGGTTAGTCTAATTATATGCCCCTTACATCTGCTACATTTCCTTTTACAGTAATAGAGAGAATGAACATTCTTAAGCATATATCTGGTGGTTGAGAGATTTCAGGGAAGAAAAGGTTGACACAGATTTAAGAATCTTTGCAGACAGATATTTCTTATTTTCTAAATTGTGTCGTACTACTGTTTTATGCCATATTAAGGTCAGAAATCAGCATTACGTAGTCCATTCATAAAACAAATTCTGCATTGTGCAGATCTTTGAGTTCACTCCCTTGTAACCTCTTTATCATCTGCATCACACGCTTTCCCACTGCAGGGAAAAATTTATTTGAGTTGCATTGAACTGTTGCCAATCTTAGGCCTTCACTGATTCTATTTCTAAATGCTCAACATATGAAGCAATATCGTAAGTTTGTTTATCTGGGTTTGGTACCGCCTATTATATTTGGCCTAATGCTTGATTCCTTTTATTGGCTCCGGTTGAAATAGTTTCCACACATATTTTAAACAATATACACCAAAGTAGTGTGATTAGGGCTGCCTGAATCTGTCAAACCGCAGACGTTATCTTGTTTTGGTTTTTTAATTCTCTTTAGTCCTTGCCTGCCCGAGGCTTCAGTTTTCACGCGAGTAATTTGAAATTTAGTCTATAGACTGACTCCTTGTCGTTGAGCATTTCTTTTGTTTGACTTGTGCTCATGCCTTCTTTCATTCACTGCTATGGTTGATAATGTATATATTGATAGGTTCATCCACGATTAGGTCCTATTATTGATGATGCGGTTTGATATTTGTCTAACCTCTAATTAATTCTGTCTTATAGATTATTATCATTTTGTATAAACTTGCCTTTGCAAGTTAAATGATATGACATGTTTCCTTTTGTTGTTTCTTATATCTTTGTTTCAATCCTTTGTGATCCGTGTCTATGTTTTTATTATTTTCAGGATAGATTTCTGAAAATGATAGGGGATAAACACCCACTTTTCGAGTTTCTACGTATACTCTCTTCGAAATGCTTGTTTAATATATTCAGTTCAGAGCACGTCCGTTGTATTGTAGATCATCTTTCAAGCGACACTTCTGGAGATAAACAGCTGGCCATTTATTCTATCAGACTTCTTCTGGTAAGACTAATTGCTGCTTATTGGTTGATGATTCTCTCCTTTCTAGAATTTTAAATGACCTTTGAACCATTATGGATGTGATAACCTAGCATAGGGCGATGCATAATTGGTGGCATCTGCCCGGGTAAAAAAGGCATGATCTTATTAACCCCTCACATAGATCACTGTTCATGAGAAAACTTTAATGGAAAGATGGGCTAGTAGTTGGAGAGTGAGTGGCACCTGATTCAAATTCTCAAAACTAATTATGGGAAAAAATTGTTGTTAGATTTTATTTATATCTGAGCAACATAAAAAGAAAATTCAATTGTAAATGAGGAATCCCAAGGCAGGAAGAATGCAATCCCATAGCATCCTATTATCATGCTTCTCTCGTTACTTGTGGACTGTAGAATCTTTTAATTATCAAGCTAAAGCCAAAGCTTTTAATTTGCATCAGCTCATGAGACCTGCCCGTATTTCCTGTTGTCAAGGTTGTCAAAGCGAATCGAATCGTATAAATCAATTGATTAAAATCTTGAATCGTATCGAATTGTGAATCATAAGATTCACTTAATTTTTGATAATATACTGTAAAATATATGCATATTCATATAAAATAGATCTATGATACTAAAAAACATATTTATAACAATCTAACGTGAATTTCATATTACTTGTCTTGATCTGATACGATAAATTAGTCCTTGCCCACGGATGCTGGATATGATGTGCACGAACAAACCATGGTTAAAGGGTTTTTCGTGAACAAAGGAATGGTTTTTCATGAAGAGTGGACTGGGAGATGTGTTTTTATTTTTATTTTTAAAAAAATATTAATCAAAATAAAAAAATCATAATTGAATCCTTGGTCTTCCTTAGTCTTTGGAATCGTGTGTATCGTTTGAATCGGTATGAATTGTACGACTCAAATCGTGAATCGGTCGATTCATCAAACTTCACGATTCAACCTACGAATCGAATTGAATCGTTTAACCTCAAAGTCGAAACGAATCATGAGTCGTAAGATTTTAACAACCATGCCTGTTGTATCTTGAATAGTTTATAGCATTAGAGGGGAAATTGATTTCTCGAAGAGGCCAAAAAGGTCCTAAATCATTGTGGAAAATAGTCAAGATATTTGGAACATTTTCCATCAAAATGAATTGGATACCTTCTCTCTTTGGCTGAAGGGAAACATTTTCAAGAAAAGAACAAATGATTCAGATGTGGTGAGAAGTTGTAAGATGTAATAGGCGTATTTTTTTTCCCGAATTGGCTTTCCATGTGTTTCAGGATGGTAATGATGTCTTAAAAAGTTACAAGCACATGCTTGTAATCTATATCTTTTCTTTATATATTTATTACTAAGTTTACCTGAATTAACCATCATTTCACCTGATGTAGATGATCGTCAACAATTTTCCTTCACTACTCAGAGGGTCAGAAGTGAAATTTAGAATGTTGCTAGAGAACCATCCGAATAAAAGTGAGCTGATCGAAGTACTAGCAAAAGCAGGCCCCCACATATTGGTTGAATTCAGGTCTTTGTTTGCCTTTTCTTGTTTAATGGTTAAATTACATCTGTACTCTGAGTAGACTGTTGTGGTGTGAAATTTTTCAATAAAAAGGCCACTAGGCCTGCTCCTTATAATTTGCACATGGGAAAGTGATAAGGACACGATAATCACAGACAGTAAAATGCAAAGTTAGAATGAAAAGGAAGCTGATACTGATTAAGTTGATTCTGTAAACACAATAACAACCATAAAACCCTAACTTTCGAGGAGTTAGGCCCTCCCAAAATACTCTGTTTCTTCTTATTCTCCTGCTGACTTTCTTCCCTATTACATACTGCTAGAAAAAGACAAAATAGCAACAAAGCAAATAGAAAGGCTACACGTGCTCCATTCTCTTGCTAACACCTGTCCCTCCACCTGGATTAGCTTGTCTCCTCTTCTTGTAAGTATAATTCATAGCTCTATCAATACCCTTCCCTAAAGCTTGAACCTTGTCCTCAAGGTTAGACTCAGGAAATTGGGACTTGATATCTGCAGCTAACTCCCAAGAATTGTCGCATTCTTTCAACCCTCTCCACTTGACCAAAACCTCCAATTGACCATTAATGAGTTTTCTGAGCTGGTGTATGGATTCAGGGACTGGAAGCAGCTCTAAATCAGCATTCATTGATGATGGTAATGGGTGACATTCAGTACTAGGAGATAGAGACTGCTTGAGTTGAGACCAAATAAACTTGCGTAAATAAGGTTTGAATACCTCTTTCATCAATGATTGAAATGTAGAGGGAGCATTCGTTAGCCCAAACGGCATAACCAGAAATTCATAGTGGCCTTCATGAGTGGGGAAAGCGGTCTTTTCAACATCGGACTCTCTGACCCTGATTTGGTGATAACTAGAATTCAAATCCAGTTTGGAAAAAATGCTAGCCCCGTGTAGTTCATCCAACAATTCGTCGATTACAGGAATTGGAAACTTATCCGGAATGGTAATTTTATTTAGAGCTCGGTAGTCCACGCACATACGCCAACCACCATCTTTTTGTCTTTACCAAAATAACTGGACTGGAATAAGGGCTATTAGTTTGTCTAATTATACCTGCAGCTAGCATCTCACGGACCAACTTCCTGATCTCGGTTTTCTGGTAATAAGGATATCGATAGGGTCGGATGTTGGGTGGTGTAGCCCCCTCACATAGCCGAATAGCATGGTCCTGTCTTCTCTGAATGATAAGGACATGATAATCACAGACGGTAAAATGCAAACTCAGAATGAAAAGGAAGCTGATACTGATTAAGTTGATTCTGTAAACATAAGAACAACCAGAAAACCGTAACTTTCGAGGAGTTAGGCCCTCCCAAAATACTCTGTTTCTTCTTATTCTCCTACTGACTTTCTTCCCTATTGTATACTGCTAGAAAAAGACAAAATAGCAACAAAGCAAATAGAAAGACTCCACGTGCTCCATTCTCTTGCTAACATCTGTCCCTTCACCTGGATTAGCTTGTCTCCTCTTCTTGTAAGTATAATTCGTAGCTCTATCAGAAAGTTTCAATCCCTCATCCCTCAAAAAATTAATAAGATAGGTCCTCAAAATATCAGAAGAAAAAGAAGGAAACCTTTAGTTTGGCAAACCGTATTCTTCAGGAGCATTTAAAATATAATAAATACTCCCATCAAGTGTGCACTGATATGGTTCGGTATTCTTTGTGTTTTGTATAAATTTGACTTGTTTTGAAAACAGATGATGGCTTTGTCAATTGTCAGAAAAAGTTAGAAATGATATTATTTTTTCATCTAGTTGTAAAGCATAGATATCGGATTTGACGCATACTATTGACTCGATTATGCTATCATTTTATTTTTGTGAACTACATTATTATTAAATTTGTATCTTAAAGCGTATTGATATTTAATTTTATTGATTATTCCAATAACCAATCAACTCAGGTACAGTTTCAAACACAATATCTGAAATACCTTGCTGTTTGCATACTAACAGCAGGTGTTGAAGTGTTCTAGTTCAGCAAAAGTGTTAATACCTTGGCCCATGTTTATGTGCTGCATGCAAACTATAAATTATAGTTCTCTATTGTCCATAATTGATGTTTGAGTAGACTTTCCCTTGTTCAAATACCCTTTTGGGAATAAAAGATTATTTGTTGTTTATAAGTAGGTTCCATCAGCCATTCTTGATACCTTAAGCAGAGCATAGCCTTTCTTTTTTGAAATAATGTTCACCTGTTGCTATTTTGCATCCTTATATGTATGCTTAAAGCAACCCAGCATGATGGTTAAATATATGTTTACATGCATTATACTTCTTTTGACGTTACAATATACTGGTTATATAATAGTTTTGAACTTCTTATCCTTTCTGGAAGTTAAATGATTAAATTTTAATTTTGGGTTAGTATTACGATTGCTCTTCCTTTTTTTAAAAAAAAAAAAATTAATTTCTTACTATGTGCAGTGATTATTACCCTTTATTGGAGAATTTATGTTTTGAGGGGAATCGACTGCAGTCCAAATGTGCTGTTTCTGCCATTGCTTCGCTTATTAGTTCTTCAAAGCCATTCATTTTCTCTGAGTTATGTGAGGTGTGCTTATCTCAGCCTTTTCAGTTGCTTTTACTGTTTAATCTTATTTATAATGTTTAATTCTCACTTGTCAGCCAAATTGCTTAGTCTTTCTCACTTTCGTTTCTCAACCATATATCATGTGTTCATGGATGCATTCATTTCCATCAAGCATTTGAATATAGTTCATAATTTAAAATCACAACTTTTTTTTTTACTATTAATTTCAATTCCATGAATTCTAGTTAGTGTAATGCTGTGAAATTATTAATCTAATCAATCTGATTGCCTGCCTCTTAACCCAGCCATTCATTCCGTAAATTGCTGCTTATGTAATGAATGGCTGGGTTAAGAGAATTGACCTGGAAAATGATACAAAGGAGCCGTTTGACTATTTTAGTCTGCACCGATACATAGTGTACATGCCTTCACTTCATATATGGGGTCACAAAAAGTTTTAATAATTGGCAAAGTGCAATTTTGATCACTAATAAATATGGTTTAGTCCTGGTATATTTATCCACTTATTGTTGCTATGTGGATCATCGGCAAAAGATTTTAGGCACATGTCAAAGACTCAATTCCAATATTTTGGGGTTGGAACTTATTTTAGGCATACAAGGAGAAACTAGAAGTCTAGAACTGTACATCAATTCCATTAAATGACTTTCATATTTCAATTGGATTCTGTGTTTTAGTACAAAGTTTTGGGTTGTCTTTATAAATTCCATATTGAGATTATCAGGGGACAAATGAACTTACAACCTTTGAGTATTTCAATTGCTTCTTTCTTAATTTCTTCTCCTGTCTAAACTGCTAGTTCATATATTCTAATATTACCCATCGTACATCAATATGTCTGTTTTCAACAATAATGCAGTTGTCTCCTCTCTTTATGCTCAGGGACTGCTGGATTCTCTATGCAGGGGACTAAATATCCCAACTGTATTGCAGTCTCTTGGCTGTATTGCACAACATTCTATTTCGGCATTTGAAATTCAAGAACCAGAGATCAAACGATATATTTATGAGAACATATTTCAAGTGAGTTAAACATGCTCTAATTCAATA
Organism: Tripterygium wilfordii; assembly: GCF_013401445.1. NCBI lineage: Eukaryota > Viridiplantae > Streptophyta > Magnoliopsida > Celastrales > Celastraceae > Tripterygium > Tripterygium wilfordii. The sequence goes on from NC_052242.1 coordinate 3,048,001, forward strand.
GTTGATTATATTTACTCTTACTGAATTAATATGCCTTGTGCCTTGGAATAAATTGTAAATTAACTATTGTTGATTTTGTCGTGCAGCTCAAAACTTCTGAAGATATAGCCTCATTTGATGAAACTTCTGGATGCAGTAACTCTTGCAAATTGAAGGTTAGGGTTCGTTCTGTTGAAGTTACTTTAAGGCTAGTGTCAAAATGAATTTTTTCCTTCCTTAAGGAGCACTGGTTGAGAACATTTGGATTGGTTTCACTGATTAGACTGAGAATATTTTGAGGAAAATTTGGGAATAGAGATAGCGAGCAGAGCTTGCTTTGGTGGAAGAGGGAGAGAGATACAAATTAGGTAATTGCATAAGCTAATGAGCACTTGTGCTACTGATGTCTTTATGGAGAAGCACCATCATCATCAACAAAGCTTAATAAAAAATCCATGGGATTCGCTATTTGAATCCTTGACCAAATTAGTTGTAGTTCAGGAGATTCTCTTTCTTCACTCTTTCCAATCTAAAGCTATACACTTCCAATCCCTTTTGTCCATATCATTATTTAATTGTGAAAAATTCTATTTGAAGATAATAAAGAGACAAGGGAGACCAAAAAAAGAAATGGATGGATATAATCAGCAAGGATTATGGGCTGTATAGGTTTGGTGGGGAATGTAGCTCTATGTAGGAACAAATGGTGAAACTGTGAAAGAGAGTCCACGCGGTGCTTTCAAATTGATTCTCTTATGGGTTCATGTAGCCAACCCTAAAAGTTTCTGATGAAGGCCTTGATGAAGATGATGATCATGACTTTTTCAATGTCTTTCTTTGCTTCTGAGCATTACTCATCCTAGATTTAGTCGGAAACCTCTTTTCTATTCCTTCACTTATTGTTCTTGTGTTGCCACACATCCAATGCAACATTATCTCTGTTGTTTAATTTATTTTTTGAGGATTATGTTCTTAACACCTGAATATTTTGTATTATGCGTAGTGGGTTGATACCACCTATATAATTTACCCTTTAATCCTTGAGGGTGTCTTTTAGACATAAAACTCCAAAAAGAGCTTCCCTTTTCATCTTACCAATTCTGATTTTGTGGACTACATCCTTGTCATCTTCCTCATCGTTTTGAATAATTGATCCATATACTTTTTTTTTTGTCTGGATTGATCCATATACTTAAACATCCTACACTTAGGTATCTTTTGCCCATTCGTCCCAAGTGATGTATCTTATAGTCTCCTGCCTGCACTAAATTCGCATTTCATATCTTCAGTACTTTAGTTTTATTTCTAATTAATCTAAAGCCCCAAGATTCTGCGTTCGTCACCATTTCTTCAACTTCGAACTAACTCTGTTATTGTCACCTTATCTGAAAACAATTTGTCTTGAATTTTAAATTGATCCATACTTATGGCGGACAAGAATGGACTCAAAGCTGATCCTTGATGCATGCCTATTTTGAAGTTCTTTGACGTTGTTCTTTATGATATCCTTGATCATAGTACCACGGCAAATATGATAATTAGTGCCCTTTACTTCTCTGGAACCTGCCACATCAAGCATTCTCCAAATTAACAGAACCTGAATGAAACTCCCTTTCTTTCTCTCTATATAAATATATTTTTGGAAGTTTCCCAAATAGGAATATGGCTTTCAAGATGGCTAGGCATTAAGTAAAAACTAAAAACTAAATTGTTGTTTTGAATCTTAGTCTATTTTCAATATTTTTTTCACAAGTTTCATTGCAATCTCTTGCTACTGCAGATCTTATCATAAATTGGAACTATGGTACTTCTTCTTCACTCCTTGGTAATTTCAAAAGTTCAATAGGACATTCATTAGGTCCTACAACTTTACCTACCTTCATCTCCTTTAGAGCTTCCTCGACTTCAGTTGTCTTTTGTGTTCTTCAATGCAAACTGAATCTATTAATGGGGCACAAAGGGGGTGCAGCACTTGGAACAAATGAGAACAACTTTTACAAAGGGGCTAAGCTGATTACCATCAAGCAAATTTTTACTTGAATCTGAAAGACAAAATCTACGAGCACTCAGCAATTCTCAATAAAAACATCAGAAGAAGTTACTTTATCAATTAAAATTCAAATGTTCCTCTCTTTCCAAACTAACCAGGATGGCAGGAAGTATTTGCCGGAATTGACTCCATAATTTTCCTTAACCGTGACTTTAACCCAGGAATTTCCAAGTGAGAAATTCTGAGACCAGATCTCGACTCTGGCGAGTTTTTGTTTGTCGGACTCGTTTCAATAGTTTTGTTTTATATGAAATTTAAAGAAGCTCGTTCTCTGAACTTGGCTCAACGTCCTAGTAGAAGACCTGGCGTTAGTCCTAGAGAATGATAGATCCATGCTTAAGAGGGGAAAGACTGATTTCTTGTGGAGGATGATTGTGGCATTGTTAAAGCAAGAGTTGAGTTGATACAGATCAGATCATTTTGGAAATTTTCAGCAGTAGGGATTCAGAATTCGAAGTTACCTTAATTGGATCTCTTTACACAAATGTTTCTTTTTGATGTTCTTTCCTTCACAGATTTATGGGCTAAAAACACTTGTAAAGAGTTTTTTGCCTCATAGAGGATCTCATGTCAAAAGGCAAATCAATGATTTGTTAGATACTTTATTGAAGATGCTGCAAGTCGCTGATGCTTTTGATGCGACTACATCATGGTATGGTTTCAAAAATCAAAAGGTGTCTGTTTTATCTTAATTTTGGTTACAATTACATGCCTTAAATTTCACATGCAGTAAACTTATGGGTTACTGTGTTTAAACTTAATTCATAGTCTACAATGTTGATTATTTGATTCATAGTCCCCCGTACAGCGGAGTTCAATATTTGCCGAGGCCTGAATCAATTTGCTAAAATGTTGTATTATAAACGATTGAAGTTGTAGACAGTGACAATCTAGGCTGCATTGAAGGTATTTTGATGCATAGCTGACAACAAAGCTCAAAGAGTGGGTTATATTGTTTTTGGTTTCCCTACATTATCTAAATCGTTATTTTAATTGCTCTAATTTTTTCAAAATGATAATGGTGTCCTGTCATAGGCAGTGTTGTTGATAGTAGTTCAATTTTACAGCTTTTCCTTGAATGTACTCCGTGTTTTACTAGTTCGGAAGAAATTCCATTTTGGGTTCAGTGAAATAAATCTCTCTCTCTCTGGATTGGAAATTCTCTGTAATGTCACAACTCAGTACCTGATATGCTGGAACCTAAATTCATCTCTAGCATTCAGAATAAGAAACTGTAATGACTAATGATCTTCTCCTTGAACCTTTTATAAGTGGCTTTAACTTGAAAACTATAATCTTAAAAACAAACGGATGCATAATTTTTTGTATCCATCATACTTAATGTAAATCTTTGTTGCTTCACATTAGGAAAAATAAAAGCCTTGCATTTGCTTATTAATTTTAGACAAACTTCTCCATGTTAAGATTTCTAAATTGGTGATGTTTTAGCGTGTAAAATTTATAATTCCTGTTGTTTTATTGGATTGTTGTTTATGTATACTCACACTGAATTATTGTTGAGTGCAGTGAAAATGACAGGGATTCTATCAGACTAGCTGCTGCAAAATCTGTTCTCCAGCTTTCCAGAAGATGGGATTTGCATATTTCACCAGAATTATTTCGCTTTACTGTTTTGATGGCAAAGGTATGTGTGTTTGGTGTGTATGAGCAGTAGGCTGGATAAGCAGTCATAAAGAACTTGTAAGTTGTTTTGCATTTGCATGAAGTTTGCAGCTTAGTAATTAGTATAAAATACCACTTGACTGTTTGAAAGGAATTTGTATCGTTAGGGTCCTAACTCCTAAGACACTTATACTTAACAGATTGAATTGTTCTTGAATGTAGACTGGTGATGAAGAGACCAATGACACACAATGCATTGGATTTCTTCAAGTGGCACTACTAGTAATTTATTGTGTTGGATAACCATTTTTTTGGTCAAATTTCATTCTGTTTGTTCTAGAAATTTAATTAGCATTTATAATACAGAAATAATAGTTCAATACTTTGAACTTGCTAAAAGAAAAGGACTCACAAATATTTTGTCAAATGTATCCTGATTTTGAGTGGAGAATCATTAACAAGTAAAATTTGCAAGGTGCTTCACTACTTCGCTGACACGCATCAATTTTTCGGTTTTGGGGGGGGGGGGGGGGTGTGGCGGGATTGGTGGTTTATATCGTGTGTTCCTTGAAAAAATTTAATAAATTTAAGAATTGGAGATTTTGGAAAAGAAAATTCGCAAGTTGTCTAAAAAATGACAATTTCAAATGTTATTTAAGTAATCAACAGCTATCATATGTCACATGAAGATGCTTAAGATTTCTAGCTAGAAAAGTGGCTTTCTGCATCTTTTGTGTTTCGCATCATTGATGCTGAATTTGTTATTTTTTGGTATGTACTAGCTGCCATCTTCCAGTGACTATTTGGCCTTGTTTCTGTTTAATTTTGTTTGTTTCTGTCAACTTCCAGGATTTGCCTTCTTTTCTCAGGAAATCATTTCTTGATAAGATACATAAGCTGTTAAAGGACCGTGCTATACCTACCAAATATGCATGTGCTTTTGCTTTGGCCGGCTCTAATTGCCTGAAGGATCTGCAGGATGATGTATGTGTACATTTAATCTACAGTGTTATCATATGCTTTTATTGAGTAATATGTGCTGATCCATTGCATTCTAGTCATTTAAATACATGGCAGCATTTATCAAGGAATACAGTAAAGAAGCGCGGATCTGCCAAACGTATTCAGTGAAAGGAGGATCTATTATGGATTACCCAGCGTACATAGTGGTATTCTTGCTCCATATTCTTGCTCATGATACTGGCTTCCCACCTGAGAACTGTCAGGATGAAGAACTATATGCTCAGTTTTGTAGGTAGTTATCTGAAGCCTGCTTTGTTATAGCGGGATTTAGTAGTAAATTCTAATATAATATCATTGAATTTGGAATGTTTTCATCTTCCAGCCCGCTTTTTTGGGTTATCCAGGCACTAGTCAATGCGAGCATTGTTGATGGTAATAGGGATCTTATCAATGATGCTGTCTTGCATTTGCATAGTATTTTTCGTGCTATTAGGAGAGCTGAGGATGCTGTAGATTCGCAGGGAACTCATGTAAGTACCGTGTTTTAGAGTTCATGTATCATTTGATTGTTTCTTTGTAATTATATTATCTGATTAAAAAATTGGTTTACAACACAGAAGCTACACATGCTAGCTGAAATTGGGATCTACATCTTAAAAACGCTAAATCATGATCATGGCTCCTCATCACGTGCCCTTGGTTCAATTTTGCTTCCGTCCGCTCTATACAGTGTAAGGCTTGTTAAGCATTTTAAACATGCAAGTTGTTAAATCTGAAGTGCAGTGTGTATACCATATGCAATGTTCTAATTTTTTCTTGTTATGCAGGCTAATTCAAAATGCCCGACTCGATCCCTTTTTTATGAGGGTTTTCTTGCTCGAGTTATTCATAATTTTGAATCTAAAATATCTCTGGTACATTTCTATAACAAGCACTTTACTGAATAGATTATGCTCTTTTGACTAAAATGTAAAGAAATTTGTGTTTGCAATTATTTTTTGCTTGATCTTGTTGTTTCTGTTTACATCTCAGCCTGGCAGTATTTTTCCTAGAAATGGTAGAAAGTGTCAAGAAAATATCATAAAATATGATGTCAATCATGGGACACTAAATCCAGCATCTAGCAAGGTTATTACAATGGAGACAACAGGCATGCAAGACCCTGCAGGGCAGGTAATCCGTCTGGGATGTAGGCGGAAACGGGCTACATCAACTACTTCTGGATCAGTTAAATTACGGGATGATTCTACTTTTGAGAAGGAGAAGGGTTCTCCGATATCTAAGCCGATTGTAGAAAAGGGACATCTTCCTTCATGTAGTTCTGTAACTATGATGGCTTCTGGGACTAAATCGCAAGTATCAGTCCTCAATGGTGCAAACCCTTCTCTAATAGAAAATGCCCTTGCTGCAGAACCATCCAAATATTCAGAAGTTGAGCTTAAAGACCCTTGTAGTTCTGAGGTAAAATACGTAGCACATCTGCATGATGCCATGAAATTGTTTTATTTTATTTTATTTACAAATTTGTGCACTAAAACTCTCTTAAGTAATATTGAAGTTTCTTGGAGAATGATGACGACGGAGAAGCTATCAACTTGTAGTCGACTGTCCTTGCTAACAGCTGTGATCTTGGTTTGGCCATTTAGTACCATATTATAATTAAAGCATCTGAAAGTTGAAATGGAAGTTGATTTTGTCATAACCCATTTTGTTTGTGGATTATGTGCACTGTGTTCTGGTGGTTTGGGTGGTTACCAAAAAAAGTGTTCTGGTTTGGGTGGAGTCATATTCTTCGTGAATCTTGTCAAAGATGCTGGCTGATATGGAACGTGTAAAAAAAATTCCGTAACTTTGATGGGCTTCCGGACTAGTTACAGAATAATACTAATTGCCATGTTAAAGTAGATCCACTGCAAAAGGGTTTTGTGCCCTAGAAACCTAGTTTATGACTTGACTGGAAAACTGCATAATTGTGTTCGTTTTTTTTTGTGCGACGTGTTTCTTCATTTTTCATTCTTTTTATTATCGATATTGGATTCTAATATGTGATCACTGACCTATTTCCATCGCTAGGAGATTACAATGGCGGGGTCAAATACCATCTCTCAGCTATGGTGAGATAAACAATTTCTCTCGAATGTTTGGTCTGTATCGTGTTGAATTTTCCATGATGTTATTATACACAAGTCAAAGACACGTCTTTCTGTTTTCTAGAGATCTCTTATTCATTCATTGAACTGTTGGAAAACTTGCCTAATGCAGTGGAGAAATTGCCTCCTCTAGCAATTTTGGATCCCCCCCCCCACCCCCAAAATCACATCTTCTTTTGAATATACTAAGTTCTAACCCATTTCAGACATGAGAACATGTAGTTGACGTACGAGGGTTTGAGGGATTTAGTCAAGTAAGGGTGGTCAGAACAATATGTGCCTGGTTATGCAAATTTTTTGTTTATGCCCAAACTCAAGTTGTTAAGCGATGACTACAAGGATGAGTTTGGATTAGAGTGAATGGATATTGTTAAGCGATGACTACTAGGATGATATGTATTAAATTTCTTGGAATTTCAACAGAATTATCCTTGGAAACAGCTTCGGAGGTTTATAATGGATGAACAACTCTGTAGAATGACTCTGGTTGTCAAATGTGAATTAGATTATGACGATTAGACCAGAGAGAATAATTGAGAGACTTATGGCGTGGGTGTGCGGGAAATTGTTAGACAAAGTTGATTGGACAGGTACCTTTGTGTTCATTTAAGAAAAGCCTATTGAAAAAATTCACAGAAAAAAAATACTCCTCAATCTTGATATTACAACTGTTAAAAGAGATCATTTTACTATAATTTTTGTTGTTTACTTGCAGAAGGCACACCTTATATAATTTTACACTCGTATGTGAATTTATTACTTGTGGATATTGACAAAAACCTTTAGTCGTTTTTTTTTTTTTTTTTTTTTTTTTTCCTGATAAGTAATGGGGTCAATTCTGAATTTTTTGAGGGAGTAAGCATAGATTATTGCACCTTGCGCGAGTGAAGGAGCTGGCTACCACTATGGCACAAGAGCTCTTTGGAAGAGTACATTAAAAGGGCATTCTTGTTGAAGCAATGATAAAACACTTCGCACAAATGTTATAAATCTCTGTATTTAGTTTCTTCTGTAAAATCATTCATCCTACTTAGTATTGTTTTTCTTACCTATTTTATATTGCAGCATTTTTGCAGAGGATTCTTCTGGCAGTAGTCTAAAAGAGATGTTCTCGTCCGAAGAGGAGATTGGAAAACTTTCTTGCCAAATAACCCTGTTACCTGGTAATATGCATGTAGACATACTGCTGTTGCCTTTCTTCCTGTCGACTGTCTTAGGCAATAAAAAAGCTCGGTTGTGGGGTCATAAGACTATTTTACAGAATATGGTTGTCAATCGAATGAATCTGTAAGAATAGTAGTTTGTGTGACGTTCTTTTTATGTTTTCTTTTTCCTGTCGACTTTGTCTTAGGCAATAGAAATAAGCTGGGTTGTGGGGTCGTAAGACAGTATTTTACAGACTATGGTTGTCAATGCTTAATGAATCTATAAGAATAGTACTTTGTGTGGCGTTCTTTTTATGTTTTCTTTTCTCTTGGATAATAATGCTAAGTATTTTATATGATTGAAGCTGGTTAAAATAGTAAAGAGCATTAAGGTGAGATCAGAATTTGTTCTGTTTACCAGTGGTGGCTGGGTTTTAGTGGTAATGTTATACGTGATTCGACTCAAAAGTTTGATAAATGTTGTCTGCTACTGCAAAGAAACTTGAATTGCTTCAACGATAGTACAAAGTCATACAAATTCTGCAAGTTGCTAATCTGAAACTATTAGCTCGACATTATTACCCAAGAGGGGAAAACATAAAAAGAAAGTCATGCAAATTACTAGTCTTATGGTTCATAATGCATTTCTCCTATGGATAGGGAGGATGAATTTTGGCACTAGCACAGTCGCTTCATTACAACATTGGGGTCATACGATCAAATCACGGAAATAGCCTATGTGCCATCCCATAATAAGGCTGTATTCACATGTTCTTCCTGACCCTGTACCCGGCGCAGGAGGCTTGTACACTGGGTGTTGTATACTTCTGGTGTTCTACAAATGAGCTTTCTTACATAAATTGCATAAGAACTTGTTGCTTATAATTTGGGGACGGAAAACATGGAATTGCGGTTGTGCATTTTGGCTTAGCCTTTCAATAATTTTGATTACTCTTCCCAGAGAATCTATAATTTTGAGTTATTCTTATCTCTCTCTTATTCTTGAATATTCCAAAAATCGATTCTGAGGGGGAAGACAAGGTTGGTTTCTAGCTTTGAATTATGGTTTGATGTAATGAACCCACCTCCGACTGAAGTTGCTGAAGCAGTGGCTGATGAGACAAGTTCTTTGAGATCTTGAAGTTGGATTAGTTTTGAGGAGCCCATTCTATTGTTGGAGGATGTGCACTAAGATGAAGAACAAGTACTCTCCTTGTGCTGCTGCTGCAGTTTTGATTAGATTCCGGCAATATTTGATTTTGTTTCGTTTCTCCCCCTCTCCTATTCCTTACTTTTTTTTTTTTTTTTTGTTTGGTGGCTTCTGAGTTTGTATTCTAGTTCCTTAACACGGAAGCTTATAGTTGTTTCATAGAAGATTATTTCATTGCTTGGTGCAGAGAGGGGAAAGAAGGGACAGAAAGCTTCAATTGACACATCGAGATCAGCAGTAATTAGTGCAAACAAGGATGCTGTAAGCTCCACTTCTATATTCTTATATTCCTTAACATTGCATCTTCTTGCTTCAAATATTAACTGCAATTAAGGATTGGGAAACTTCAGTTCTCTAATAGAACAGTCAATTGTTGTTCAGGGCATAAACTTATTCGAAATATCATTCTCAGAGTTAATCTTTTTTATTTTTTTGAATATTATCCTGGATGTGCCCTGAGCTTATTCTCTTCTGTTGGCTTGAGTTTTTTAATGGATTAATATATACAGTAAGAAAGTACTGCTTGTTCCAAGAAGTTATCAAATTTACCTTTGGCAATAACATTCTGTGTATCTAAGTTCAGCCACTACCAAATTATTTCAAGAGTACATAGTTTGGTCATTACTGGGTCCCTTCAAATTCATGCAAGCTCCTATGACTCCAGAATCTGGACTACTGTCATGTGCTTTTACATGTTATTGATGAGGTTCTGGTGTTGTTTATTTTGTCTTTTTAATAGTCATGATTGTGTTTCTAACTTTGGAAATGTTCTTGCTGTTTTCAGGTGGTTAGCAAAAGGCGTAGACGGAAAGTTTGATCTAACTCGCATCTTTTGCTGGGGGAGCATGCTGTATTTTTCAAGTAATCACCTCAGGTCCCAGTGAAACAGGATCTGTAAGTTTGTCTTCGATTGCATCAGTATTCTAACCTCTTCAACTGACTGCTGGCTTCAACCATATTGGAAGATTTCGGAAAATTAGCTTAAAGATATTTGCCCCTACATATCAAGTTTTTTTTTTTTTTTTTTTGATCAGGGAAGGGGGATGGAACTCAAACTCGGGGTTCGCCCCTATATATCAAGTCTTTGATTGCTTATGTATATATTTTTATTATTCAGTAGATATAAAACAGAATGCTGTGAATATTGGAGGAGTAATTTGTCACTAATAGCTAGTTGTAGATGAGTTGGTAATATATGGTTGAGTGGACGGTACTTTTTCCCTTTTACCAGCCTCTCTCTACTGCCAATGGGTCAATGAAGAGGAGGTGATTTCACTGATCCATCATATTAACTAAGCAAATACTTGTCCCAATCTATTGAAAGACTATTCCAAGAGTCCCTCCAATGTTACAAATCTGTCCACAAACATGAGATACTTTTTTCTTAAAAAAATATAGATGAGTGGGAACTGGAAAGGAGAAAAATCAATTTAACCATATAAATTCTAAAGGAGTTTGAACATATTTATTTTAAAAGAAATTTAAACATACATGAATAATATACCCCTTTCTTTTTGAATAAGGCTTTCCTCAAAGGAAAGCAAAAGCAACCAAAAATCAAGAGGTAGAACATAAGCTACTGCCATTAATATTCTGAGTATCCTTACCCCCTTAGATTGGTTCTTGACATTTTAAGTAAATTCGTGAGTTCTAGATTTGATATCTTTTGTCAACAATTTGACGTCACTCTCTGGTAAAATTCTAACGAAGCGTCTTCATCTCGTATAGAGAAACTCCTGAAAGTACGGTGCATCCTGATCTCGTGTGGGGAAACTCTTGAGAGTCCGGTGTATAAGTCTAGGGTTTAGTCCGTTGGGGTGGACCCACACTTTGAGGCCACACGCATGATAGAATGTCAGCAAAGCATCTTGATCTCATTTAGTGAAACTTCCGAGAGTATGATGTACGACTCTATGGGTTTACTCCGTCACCTTGGACCCAAAAAGTCCTGCCTTGGAGAGTTTACTATGGTAGAAAAAGTCATTCCCCTGCTAGTGAGATATTAAACCCATCTTATCAAATTTAAATTAATTAGAATTTATTATTGTCTACCCGTAAATGCAAAATATTTAGAAAGATTGATCCCCAAACATGAGGCAAACACTGTGACGAGTTTGGATATACTGGAGAACTCGGAGACAAACCGTAGAGGGCGCAGGGTCAATCCTGTATCCAAACACCTCTTCTTCTAGACCACTTTGGACTTCGGAGGCTCGATTGATCTCTGCTGATGTTGAGAGTCGACTTGAGTGACCCACGAAGGGAAGGATAACTCGTTGGAGACGCAAAGCGTTTAAGTAGGGACCTCTGTAATCAATGCTCGCTTACTTTCTCTTTCAAGATGACAAACCTGAAAACCGATTCTCCGCTCTCTCGTCGCATAGTCCGTGCCTTCTTGGATTTTCTCGACTCTGGTTCGGCTCGCTTCTCTATGCATAAGATACATATGTTTGCCTTTTGAGTTTCTAAATGTATGTTCAAACGTGATTCTGCTGTCAATTTGCGTTCTTGAATTTCTAATTTAATGTGTTTGATTTTGTCTAACGTGATAAAATTTTGTGTTAAAAGGGTTACTCATACCCTAACCTCGGTTGGGTGACCTGTACGATAATTAGGGTTGTTGGTGTTTTTTGCTGAGTTTATCGGTCACAAACAAGGCTCAGCTATTACATTTCAGCTTTAATTAGTTGGTCTCTTTGCATTTCAGTTGTATGTATTGTGACTCTGTGAATACCGTGTGGATAAACTTCCTCTATTTTGACATCGGTGGTTTACTTCGACATAAGTTGGAGTTTATTGTCTCTGGTGTTGTAATGCAGTTTACATTTTTGTAGGCGAAGTTAAAATAAATTTCTTTAGCTGTTGAGCATGGTCAAGTGAGGACGTGATCAGGTTCTAGTGCCTTTGAGGGACATACTTATTGTGTTGCTGATGCTAATTGTTCAGTTTCGTCTGTAACCAAAAGAAAAGGAATGTCATGGGCCTCATGTTTGGTTCATTTTCAGGAAAATTCACATATGCGAGTTTCTAGCTTCCTTTTTGGGTGTCAGTAAAGTACAAGACTCTTATCAAGTAATGGTGTAATTTAGTTTGTGCTTCGTAGTTCATACCCCCAAAGTGATTTATGTGCTTGTGAGTTTACCAAGAAAAAATGTTTTGCATCAAAGCATTTTTTGGGGATTCGAGTACATCAACTCAGAAATTTATTTTTCTAAAGCTTTTCCTAGGGATTTTTTTTCTTCTTTTGGTATTGTTTTACTGGGTTTTGAAGAAGGCTCTGTTACCATTTAGGCTGTAATGGCTAAAGTTGATTTCATGCCCATGTTATGTTTGTTTTATTTTGTTTTGTGCATTATTTTGGCCATGCATGTTCTTTCTAGTTACACTTTTCCGTTCTGGTTGTTAATTACCTTTTTCATGCTTATTTCTTCACTGTACTACAGTTGAACCTGCTTCGGGGGTTGATCTTGAAGGTCTTGAGGTTGCAAGAGAATGTTTGACTGAGGTGTTCAAACTAGATTCATTGCCTGGTGATGACCACCGAAATTCTGATTCACTGATTGACATATTTAGTTCATTGGAGGCAAGTGAACATAGCAAAGATAAATCTAATCTGAGTCATGTGGCAACCTCAGTGGATGCTCCTAGTTCATCCTCTACCCAGAATGCTGCTGACCAACATCTTACAGAGACATCTAAATATCTGGTCTCTTCGTTTGTTACTCTTAGTACTTGTTCTTTTTATCTTTTACAATGCATATGCTCTTGATCAAATCCTATGCTCATGATCCATGTTTTTTTTTCATTATCTTGACACCTTTATGTTTAGGTACTTAGCTTTGGCCGTATAAATGCTATCTACTAAAAGATTAGAGTTGTTTTCACTGCTTTTCCCACTTGGCTGAGTTACTTACCATGAAAATTTTGATATACAAGCTTTAAACTTATAGCATTTTAGTAATGTTTGTGGAACAGAGATCTTTTTGTTTTGTGCTTTAACTTTGTCCGTGCCATTTGGCAGAATCAGGGCGAGGATTGGACTAGAGAATCTAATGGATTTGGTAAGGGCTAACACTCTTTCTTGTTTGTAACTATTTTTTTTCTTTCATCAATCAGTTTGTTAATCTTGCTAATTTGGTAATGAATTATAATTGTTACAAGAAGACATCCCAAGCATTGGTTTTTACTTTTTATTTTTTATACAGATCCTTGGGATTCTAGGATTGAATCTTTATTTTCTTTTTCCTGTTTACTTGTATTCCACAGGACCTTTTCTTTTTCTTTTCGTGCTTCTCTTTGAATGCACAACTGTACTCTAGCTGGACGATTTTATTTCTCGCTTTGACTAAATTTACTACTTTAAAAAGGAAAAGAAATAATGCTGTTTTTTTGGATAATGAAAGTAACTGTCGGTTTTAAAACATGTGCTGCATCTTATCTATCTTATAGCTTTTAATTTTGAATTATTTTTCTGGTTTGAATAAGTTTTATTGATTTGATTTCTTCACTAACTTTCGTATTCACATCCTTTCAAATGAATAAGGAATGAAAAAGATCCTTTGCTTCTTACCCTTCAAGGTTTTCTTGTCTTCGATGTGGCCTTGCATAAGTGAGGGGTGTTTCAGACTCGAAGTGTTATGTATTCACTTCATAATTCTAATCAAAACTAGTCTGAAGTCACATACTAAGTTAAGCTGTTGAACATGTTTTTTTCCCCATTCCTGTAGGACGGTAGTTTGCACTCAAATGGGCAACACATCTATTTATATGGTCTAACAGTGATTTTCCCACTTACCGGAGACAATAACTCAAAGCAGTTGCTCTTGGAAGCTTACTGCTTATGAGGTGGTAAAGTATGTGACCGGGTTGGATTAGCTCTAAGCTTTGAAAATTGTGTTTGGAGAAAATAAAAAGAAAACGATAATTATCATCCTCTGCTGCATGTAACTGATTCCTTAGGAATGTTTGTCTCGGAATATGTTATGCTGGTTTGCACCTCGTTTGAATTGGTCTTTAGACCGAGCTGACCTTTGAACAGTTTCTAATTTTCATTTTCCATGTAATCTTAAGCCCTTGTGGTTTGTGAATGCACACTCATTGGCATGGATGTTGAAAGATAAATTATTTTTTGCAATTCTTAGTTCTCGAAATTCTAGAACAAAGAAATGTTATTCCCTGCTGCTAATTAATTTTTGTGCGTTTATTTTATTTGCCCCACATTTGAATTAGAAATTTGGCTAGCTTTTCAACTGTGTAAAACTTCTATCATTATTTCAAAGCATCAAGGATATTGATTGTTTATTGATGCTTCTGTTATTAACAGGGATGTCAAAAGATGAACTATTTGGGCAATTCGTTGCAGCATTGGAGAAAATTCACTTTTTCGAGACAACACCGGATGGGAATGATGATGCGCTCCAACTGGATAAAGCCACACGCTTGTTTCATGATACTCTACGTGTATGATTATCAACTTGGGATTCATTTTGGTTGTATGGTTTTGTCACCTCTTTAATCTTTTTTGCTTTGAGAAAGGTGTTAAATGTCTGGGTTTTCCTTTGTGCATGTATCAGTGTTGTACCTGGAGGTTGCCTTGTCTAGCTCCTTTTGTGTGGTTTGCAACTTGTCTGATGCTTAGCATTTTAAATATAGGACCCAAAAGGCAATTCCAGGTTTCAAATTAACAGTTGGCATCGCCATTTAGTTACCTAGAGAATTGGGATAAATAAAATTATGATAGCAATACTATTATCTAATGATAGTGGTAACAATTGTTCTATTAATCTTATACATTAAATCAAGAGATTGTGGTTCTGATTCGTCATGTGTTTTTTTGATGGAATCTCGTTGTCTTGGAAATTTTTTGTTTATTTCCATGTGGTACTATTTATTAGCATGCCTAAGGTAGATGTGTGTTCTAATGATGTACTTTGGCTGAATATTTTTGACTCATTGATTTTTTTTTCTTTCATCATTACACAAAGCTTTAATAATTAGAAGGATATCATATGCCAGGATATGGAAAAATCTGGATGTCAGATATACAGCACAACCAGCCTGGCTGAGAGCTTAAAATCTCTAGGTATTGTTGCTTTTCTGTTCCTACAGTTAACTTGCTTGTTGGACTTGTAAATTCATCTCAACTGGGATGAGTGATGTTGCTGATAATTGGTAAATTTTATGATAGTTGACTTATTTATTACTCAAAGCTAATTTTATGGAGATTTCTCTTAGTTAAGCTATTGTCCATAATGGCTCTTTTTTTGTCCTCTCTATGAAGGTAATCGGGCCTTGCAGTCAAGTCAGTTCACTGATGCAATAGAGTTGTACTCTTGCGCTATTTCACTTTATGGAAACAATGCAGTATTCTACTGTAACAGGTGCATTGCAATTTTTGCATATTTATGACGCTTTTCGTGCTTTTGATGGAAATCTCTTATCATTTTGTTTACAATTGCTCAGTTTATGGTGAAGGTTGATAAGAATAATGATAGAAGAATGAAAGAATGGGAAGCAGGAATTATTACTTGGTGATAGCTTTTATGTCTGGTTACCATTTATTTATAGCTGGTGATTACTGATTAGTGATCTATAGACGATGAAATTAGAGCCTGAAGTTCGCTTGGCGCAGAAAATCTGTGAGGATAACAATTCGGGTTGTTCCTTTGGCATTCATGTGGTTGAGTGGGGGAGAAACAAATAACAGAAATTTTAACGAGGAGATTTCTGTGGTCCGTGGATGCTTTAAACCTTTAATTAATATTTGTTATAGTACTTTGAAGCTTTGGTGCTTGGGCACTTTTGGATGGCAAACAAACTAATCCCCCACGACCGCCAGACTTTCTCCCCAAAAACCCCACCACCGATACTTAGCACATCACCTGTCTACGGGCTGCTAGTCTAACCTGCAATGACAACAACTACACCACTCTGCTCAAACACACTATAATGAGATGGACGTCCGCAAGAGGGCTACTGGAAAATAGCATTTTGAAGCAAGTCAAAGATCAAACCCACCAAGCAACGGAACGTTGTGCGTAGGTAGAGGCAGAAGTCGATAAGCTCATAAAAGTGTTCTCTGTTACGAGGGTACTAAAAAGATCTAAAAAGTGTTCCGCTTGTATAACGGTGGAATCTTAAAGGGGCTTCAAGTTCAACTGAACAATACGGCTTTCTCCCATCGCATGGTTTTAGCCCAACTTCGTTGAGGCTGTTAGCTTAGCTTTTTTGTAACTCTCTTCCTTGGTGCCTCGATGAAATTTTTACCAATAAAAGAAGATGTTTTTTCTTTGATAAAGAGTGGAGCAGTTTGTAATCACATTATCCATGCTTCCTAGCAAGTTCCTATAAGTGCCTAGCAAGTTTCAATAAAGGCCTACAATGTGAAAAATTGGGCTTTTCTAGATGGAATATTGTACACTTTTCTAGTCGGGGCTACACTCTTTTTTTAATACCCCCCGTTATATTTTTCTTTCTGATTTCCTTCTACACTTTTTTAATTTTTCATTAGGTTTTGACGTTTTGTATATTAGTTGATCTAAGGTAAAGTGTAGCTCCAACTAGAAATAAGATTTAACAAAATTATCAAATAAGATGATTTGGATGATTTCCAAGAATAGGTGTTAATGTTCCAGAGTTCGAAATGTGGAGAAGATTTCAAGTATCGAAAATGCTAAAAAGAGATGTCTTCCGTGCCATGCGTTTGATATATTTGAAGCATATTTCACATACACCCATGTTGCAAGTGTTATTGATTAATTGATTGTGTGCTTATCAGGGCAGCAGCCTACACTCAGATTGGCAAATATGCCGAGGCTGTCAGAGACTGTCTCAAGTCCATTGAACTTGATCCAAACTACAGTAAGGCATACAGTCGTCTCGGATTAGCGTATTATGCACAAGGGAAGTTTAGTGATGCCATTGAAAAAGGATTTAAAAAAGGTTGGTGTCAGATTAATTGTGTAGTATTTGTGGTTTTTGCAGTCATAAGGGAGTTAATCCTGGAGCTTTTTGTCTCTTCTTTGTGCACGTAACATGTGTGTGTATCCATACTGTGTAAATCACTACATTTGCAGCTAATTGATTTAACCTTGTCTAGAATGTATTTTTGCATTATGTCAAAAAAAAGAAAGAGATAAAAGCAGATGGACTTATTTATTGTTTAAACAAAGAGAGGATACAAGCACTGCATAATTGCATTCTCTTGGTGGATTTTAGTTTTCTTGTGGAATATCCGCTAGCACACGTAAACTGCATGTCAGATTGATATTGAACTCAGAATGATGACCTTTGGTGGAAAAAGTTGTGGTAAGGAGTTTTTTGTGGAATTAGATGAAATACTTCTGAGTCCTGAAACTTCACCTGATGCAGTTCTACAGTTGGATCCAAATAATGAATCCGTGAAGCAAAATATCCAGGTTGGTATCACGTTCACGCGTCATATTTTTGCTTCTTCCCTCTACCCAAATTGTTGTTATTATTAATTGCCAATGTGAAACACAGGCTGCTGAGAAGAAATTGAACGAACACCAGCAGCGGACAGAACGTAATCAGGTATATATTTGACTGTAGTCATCCCTATCTATATGTCTCTATCTATAATGTTCTGTTTTGTTAGTCTAAAATAATTGAAACTTTAGGGGAACCTTATAAATCTTCCTAATCTAAATGTGAATTTGATTATCCTAATCAACTGCAAATTCTGCTGTTTTGCTTTCTTCCAACTCAGTACTGGCTCTGAATCCTTCCCTCTACAGGACTCGAGTTCAAGTAGCCACAGTAATCTAGAATCCGATAATCAAACAGGAGGGTCAAGAGGCCAAGGCATGCCACCTCCATTTGCATCAGTATCGTTCAATGGTACACCCATTCCCATCGACATTGCTAGTATGTTTATGAACATGGCAGGCAATGCAAACCAAGGACAACAAACTCAAAATAGGGCGGGAGATGAGAATGTGAATTCTGGAGAGCCTGGTATAAGACTAGGTGAAAACATCAGTTTGAATTTTGGGGAACAAATGCCTGCAGAGCTTACAGGGGCTTTGAGATCAATGATGCAAATGTTCTCAGGGGCAGCACCCCAAGGGAATTCCCATGACACCATGAATGGAAGACCTGAAGGAAACTGAATGACTATTAGCTTCCTATCGTCATCCCTTTCTTCATTTTCTTGTACTATAATCTACTCTAAAAAAACTTCATGTGCATAAGTCACTCGGATAAGATCAATACTTGACAGAGAGAATGATACTGAATGTAAGCGACACTGATTTTGTAATGATGCCGTATAAACCAATCTCATTTCTGTAGGTTTGTGGTGGATGGTGGGCAACAGTGTCTGTTTGGGTATAGAGAATCACCCCAATATATATTATGAGAGCAGGAATTTCCACCTCTTGAGCAGTCCGTTTCTTCCATGGATTTATTTTTTAAAGACGCTTACCCACTCTCCCTCCATAAGTAACTGACATTTGTTGTTAGCTGACCTTTTCTTTTTATGCAGGGGAGGAGATGGAGGAGATTTGAATTCGAAACCCTTTATGAGATATCACACACACGAGTATCATTTGAGTTATTCGTGGTTCTCATCACCAGCTGTGCAATACTGTCAGCACAGAAATGCCATCTGGTCCACATGCATCAGGCCCAAACAGGTAAAACCGTAAAAGGCTCCATCACCCGATTGAACGGCCCAGATTTATCAGATCGAAGAAGTTTATAAATTTTTTAATCCCCACGTGTATGGTCAACAAGATTTGTCAGATCAAAGAAGTCTTATTAATCTCCACGTGTATGGTTCCAGAAGTAGCTTACTGACTTGTCATTTTGGACTTGCACACATTTGGCATAAACCAGTAATCCACAACAAACCCAAACACAAAATAATGAAAAAAAAAAGAATTTATTTGAAAGAAAACAAAAAATAACAGTAACACCATTGTTTACAAGCGAACTACACCTGAGACTCCCAACTCCTCCGCCCTCGCTCAATTCCAATTCCGCATTTAAAAACGGCCTCGTCTGGATCCTACTCTCTCTGTATACCCTAGTATACTATCCATTCGTTGGTAATGCTGGTCATCGGAAATTATTTCTGTGCTCAGATTTCTCAGAGCGTACAGCACAGGTGTGAAACTCTCTAAAGCATTATCATTGGATCCCGTAATCGGTTCTCTTGAAATTTGTTTGTAATGTTTTTCACTTTGATTGATTTGACTGTGTAAATGACTAAATGTTCACTTCTCGCTTTAGTTTGTTCTGACTGTCGTCCGTTCATCCCATTCATATTGAAGATAACTCATGTAGAACTCTATTATGTTTCTGTTATTAATGCTGAATTCCTTGTGTTTGTCATTGTTATTGTAAGGGAAATTCATTGGTAGCTCTAATCCCCTGAATTTCTTTTCTATAATTATGGTGAAAAGATACAATGTACATGAAGGAAAGTTTAAATTTTAACTAAAAGAGTAGAAAAGGAGAGAAACTGAGCTCTTCTGAATGATTTTCTGAAACTAGTTAATTGAATTGCTGCAAGTCTATCAAGTTGAATGCTATCTGGCTTGCTTGTCATGGCTATTGTTACTGTAGGTCTGTCATTTTTGTTTGCATCACTTCGTCCCCGTCATTGGTGCTTGGCGAATGGGCGATTGATTTCAAAGTCTATCACTTCTTTTCTTGCCAACTGCCTTGACGGTTTATAGTTTCTTGTGTAGCATGTTAAAATAAGGCCAGTTTTTAGGCAAAGTAATTGCTACTTTAAAAGTTCTTTTATCGCATATGATGCGGTCTGCCAATGGAAGTGGCAGATATGGATTACCCAGATTGCCTTAGTTTGAGTTAGTTTCTTGCATCTAGTCATTTTAGCTGAAAATTGAAAAGTGAACCAATTGTTTCTCTTGCAACTTATGTCCTATTGCTTTATCATCGATGAATATTGAACTTTTCTTCCTAAATATAAGTTAGGAAGAAAAGTTCTCTGTAGTTTATTCACTAATAGCTCGAAAAAATGACAATATCATTTGTGAATGATTTTAATTTTATACTCTGGGTACCAACATCAATATCTTATGTACATGCTATTCGAACCAAGTCTTCATAATTGTAATCGTGTTTGAGAGGTAGTAGCTGTTTGTACTTTGTAGGGTTTGTTAGTGTGTACTACTTGTTCAATCTGATTATATATTTGTGAATCCTATTAAAGTTTAAACTTATCTTTTCTGTTACATTCTGTGATAAAGGAAAGAAAGAAAAGTACTTATTTGCAGCTGAGCTTACTGTAGATTGTTGCAAAAGGCTTGACTCTTTTGTTTTCAGGATTGTATTTGTGATTTGATTTTGTCCAGAGATGAGTGCCTACATTGTTGGTGTTCTTGTACCTCTTGTAATTACTCTTCTTTTTCGGAATTCTAAGAATGAAAAGAAACGGGGAGTACAAGTGGATGTTGGTGGGGAAGATGGGTATGCAATTCAAAACTCTCGATTCACGTCCCCTATGGCAACAGCATGGGAAGATACTTGCTGAGCTTTTTGAGCAGTCATGCAAGCAGCATGGAAATAAATTCTTGCTTGGAACTCGGAAGTTGATTTCAAGGGAGGTTGAAGTGAGTGCGGATGGAAGGTCCTTCGAGAAGCTTCATTTTGGAAACTATGAGTGGCTAATCTATGGGGAAGCGTTTATATCAGTGTGCAATTTTGCTTCTGGAGTAGCTCAACTTGGCCGTAAAAGGGAAGAACGGGCGACAATTTTTGCTGATACAAGAGAAGAATGATTCATTGCATTGCAGGTTCCTAAGCATAAAGCATTATATACATTTTTAATCCAATAACTCTTTCTAAAGCACTTTTTGCAGTATATAGAAGTGAATTTGATCCTATTGAATTCATCAATGATGTGAAATTTTTTTATATTTTTATTGTCTAATTCATCACCTTCTAGGAAAAAGTGAGTTCTTGGCCAAATAATTCCTATTACTTTTGTATTGCGTAATATAGCGTATGTTTTTCTTCTTATCAGGGTTGCTTTAGGCACAATATCACTGTGGTTACCATATATGCATCTTTGGGAGAGGAGGCTTTATGTCATTCACTGAACGAGGTTCTCTATCTCTCTTTCTCTCTCTCATATGCATTATAGTCATCTTTTTTTGGATGACATCAATTAGAAAATGGAAAAAGATGTTGCAAAGTGTGTGGGAGGCATGCAAGTGACGTACCAATTGCCAAATTACCAATGTTGAAAACATAAATTCAATATGCTCGAAAGCTCCTCAAAAGGACCGTAACCTTTGAACTTAGTTGTCTTTGATGGTCAAGAAACATATCCCTCCAAATTCTGGTCTTAAACAAATAAGATGGCGACATTTCTTCAACTGTTTTCTAACTTACCCACTTAGCATTGAAGGACTGGAAAAAGAAACATCTTTTGTTCTTGATAATCAACTGTTCTTATGTGTAGTATTTACGTATGTTAATCTCAAGCTTTAAGCTCTTTGGTCTATTTGAGTGCTTAGAGAGTAGTCTCTTCATGAATCATGCCTCTCTCTCTCTTTCTCTCTCTCCTTGCATGTGTGTGTCTGCTTATGTGTAATGTAGGACGAAATGAGTTTTAGACGTAGACTCATGGAGCAGCATATATTATTTGTGAGCAATCTTTGTGATCTCCTGTCCACAAGTAATGCGAGAAGTTCTCAATTTTATAATCTTTTGGTATTGCATTTGCTTCATAGTTTATTTTGGTTAGCTTTTCTGGATGCAGAATTATCTTGTTGAGCTAATGGGGTTATCTTTCAGCACATAATTTAAATCTCTGGGCTAACGCACAACCTTTTTATGAGAGAATTACTCCATATTGAATGCATAGATTTTGGGTTTCCATTTTATATAATGGCCAGACTTGCTGCTGTATCTCACTTGTTGCTTTTTATTATTACTGATTATGAATTAAAATGACAGTCTGGAGTTGTTTGTTGGTACAAATTATTTTCTCATTTTCTTCTACATTGTATTCTCATTTCTGCACCCAGACAGAGGCTACTACTGTAATATGTGGGAGCAGAGAACTTAAAAAACTTGTGGGCATAAGTCGGCAGCTTGACATGGTGAAATGTGTGATATGCCTGGATGATGATGTCACATCAAATACATCATCGATAGGAGGAGCTGGAAACTGGATAATCACTTCATTTGCTGACGTAGAGAAACTTGGCAGAGAAAACCCTGTCGATGCTGATTTACCCCTCTCTGCTGATATTGCAGTAATAATGTACACTAGTGGAAGTACCGGTTTGCCTAAGGTTGGAATCCTCTCTTTTAAATTTGTGTTTCAGCTGCATAGGCTCAATTGGCTAGGTTTTGCAACTTAGTTGTCATATGTATTGTCCACCCCTTCCTGATTGCAATAATTTACTGTTGGTCATACTTCTATTCTTTGTATTATATCCAGCAGTGAGAGGATCTCTTTGAAAGTTGAAAGGCTTCTTACAAACAATGCTCTTTCATAATCTAAAAACAGTGTACTACATAGTAGTTTTGCACAGGATTATCTGATTGACATTTATAGTTAGCTTGGTACTCTATCCTCTTTGACTATTTATTCTCCTCATCATCATCTTCAAAATCAAATCCTTTAGTTGGAATCCACTAATGTTTTCATCTTGCTTTTTGTTTTTTATAAAATGTTGGAAGATGTCAGTTTGATTATCTAATATTCTATGCATTGGATTTGGTAATCTAGACATGCTTGCTTATAGGCCGGATGGTACGTTGATAACTGCTCTGCAGAAACTGCACTGTGTTAGTGTATTTACTTTCCAGTGTTTCCTTGGGTAATGTTGGAGCATGATGTGAGATGTCTATTAGGGCCATAAGGTCAACATTGCCCTAGCTTCTCAGTGCAGGAGGTAGTAGGAGAATTCTATCCATTGGTTCGCTGGAGTTTTTATGCAAAAGATTGGTCACATGGGGATTGAGTCTCAGTGTTCAGATTTTAAATGGATAGGAATAGATATTATGATCTCTAGTGTTCTCACATCAAAAGCTAGATGATGCAGGACAGACTTAGATTTTCTGTCCTGTGGTGCTTTCGGTAATGATGTCTTTTTGGTCCTAAAAAATGTCTGTTTAACTGGGTGTAACAAGTTATTTTTAGACATTGAACTGTGAAGTGATAAGATTAAAATTATTTGTCTGATGCTTATATTTTATATTTCAAATCTTCATCTAAATCATATCAGTAACTTCCATTTTCTCCACTTTGAACAGGGGGTGATGATGACACATGCCAATGTACTAGCTACAGTTTCTACTGTCCTGACAATTGTTCCTGACCTTGGAAGCAAGGACATTTACATGGCTTATCTTCCATTGGCAAATATCCTTGAATGAACTGCGGAGGTAGAACATTCATTCATATAGGGGCTGGATTACATAAGAATTGTAGCGTAATTATTACTTGCTCCCATTCATGATTTTATAAATATATATGAGCTTATCCACACTTTTGTATCCCTTCAGTGTTTTTAATCAGTTTTACTCTTTTTTTTTTTATTGTAGAATGTAATGGCAGCCGTTGGATGTGCTATTGGATATGGATCCCCTTTGACTCTTACTGATACATCAAGCAAGATAAAAAAGGGAACAAAGGGGGATGCCACTGTATTGAGGCCAACTGTGATGACTGCAGTCCCTGCTATTCTTGATCGTGTTCGAGATGGTGTCTGTAAGAAGGTTAGTGAATTTGCAAGCACGCACATGCGGTCCAATCTTAGGTGAAATTTTCTTTGTCAAAACAAAGTTAGATCCATGGATATTGACTACTCGCAATAAACCAGGTAGATGCAAAGGGTGGATTATCCAAAAAATTGTTCTACTTGGCATATGATCGTAGATTATCTGCTATGAATGGTAGCTGGTTGGGGGCTTGGAAAAATTTCTGTGGAACTTTCTCGTGTTTAGTAAAGTCCGAGCAGTTTTGGGAGGTAAAATCCGTTTTTTGCTTTCTGGAGGTGCTTCTCTTTCTGGTGACACTCAGAGATTCATCAACATTTGTCTCGGGTTAGTGGGCGTACTTACCAAATTGTAGCCGACATTTTTTTTTACGTAAGCTATGAACTTGGCACTTTTGTCACAACTTAAATAGAAAGTGTATGGAAACTAGGTGTTCTTCACATTCCATGGAAGTCTTTGATTGATAATTTTCTGATAGCACTATTTTATAAATTTTGTCCATTCATGTGCACATCTTTAAATGAATTGATTGATAAAATGCATAAGAACTAAGATTGCAGGGTAAGAGAGAAATGCCTACAAATGGTATATCTGCTTACAGAAGAGGATTAAGTAAATTAGTCAGATGCACCAAAATGCCTCCAAGCTAGAGTTATTTTTTGATGGTGGAATGAAATTAAGTCTAGGTCACTCTAATTGATTAGTCAGATGCACCAAAATTCAGATGATGCACAATGACTTCCACACGTATAGGAAAAGATTAGTCATATGCACACAGCCATAGGACAGATGAACTTGTGCCTGTCAAATGACTTCTAGTGGTAGACTTGCAGGGTGCAACCTAGAGGTTACTAGTTTGATTCAATTCTTGTAAACTTCCTCTCCACATATTATGTGGGGATAAGGTCTGGGTACATCTTGTCTGTCCCCGACCCCGTCCACTACGGGAGTCTTGTGCACGAGTGTTGTTTACTTTTTACCATTGGTGCAACTAATTCAGCAAAGACAAGATTCTGTCATCCATGCGAGATTTGTATCTTATTTTCCCATTCTTATCCATTTTACGGAGGAATATTTCTTTTCAGTTTGCTTTTCTTGCGCTCTGCATGCTTTAACTAGATGGCTTTCTACAGTGCTCCAATAGGTCAAGGGTATGGTCTTACAGAGACTTGTGCTGGTGGGACCTTCTCTGAGTTTGACGATTATCAGTGGGCCGAGTTGGTGCTCCACTTCCTTGCTCATTTGTCAAGGTAAGAAGTGATTCAAATTCTTCTATGTTTCAGTTGGAATGGAAAATCTCCGGTCTGTTCACCTACATCTTGTCAAGAATTTCAGACTTAATATTTTATTCAGTTCATGTTAAGCTTAGTTACTTTCCCATTCAACCCAATACGTTAACTTGCTGGGTTAGGGCATTTCGCAGCTTTTATATATATTCTAACAATACCCCTCACGTGTGAGCTGCGCAATCCAGCGGCCCAACACGTGCACAACAAATGAGGCTCAACACTAGGGCTACTCACACAAGGCCCTTACTTGGGGGCAACAACAAACACACACAATGATCCACACTTGGGGCAACAACAAATGGGGATTTAAATTGCGAAAGCTAAGGTCTGGACCTAAGGCCTCCCGCTCCGGTCTTTTATATATATTCTAACATAATTACATAAACCTTTTTGCTTTTCTGCTGCATGTGTTTTGTCTGTTTTTGTCTATGTTTTCAAAAAGCATTGCCTGAGATGTTGTCAAGGCCTTGAGAATAGACATTGAAGTAACGAGAGTCGAGACTTTACTCTGTTCTTCACCACATTAAGGGTTGAATTAATAATTAATATCGATTTCTATGCTTTGTGGAGGAGATTCTGAGAAGTGCTTAATATTTGGGGCAAGGAACCCTCTATATAACCCTCTATATATGGGCCTACCTGGTGACTGACAAGTATTATTGGCCAGAGGATGCTTAATGCTATGATGAATACTGTGTTGTGCCAATCATGCAACTTAAACCTTTTTTCGTCGACTTTCTTAAGTTTCTCATTTTGGTTTGCTCTTCACTGTTGATCTTACATGTTTTTGTCTTTCTGACACCTGTGTTGCATGATGATGGTCATCGTTGGTTCTCATTCTATTGTATTTCCTAGATAAACAATAAGAAAAATTAACGGTAGATTATTGTAGATATCCTATGAAACATTATTTCTCTGTAGTTCTTTTGCACTTTCCGTGTTATGTTTAAGAAATAGCTCATAAAATGCTTTTCTTGATATAGTCATATTTAAATATTTCATGTCATTCTGATCTCTCATTAATTTTTTGTTGCAGTACTCCTTTGCTGATGGTATTAATCTTAGCTCTTGACCAAACATTATTGCATCTAATTTTTAAAATTTTATAAAGAATAAGGCAACTTGTAGACATTAACTTTGATGCCATGCTGACTGTGTTCCGTGCCGCATTCAGCATTGCACAATGAACATGAGGATGGTGACTGTAGTTCATGTACCAGCACTAGTCTCATCCTTGCAATGGTGGATGTTGTATGCGTGTGCTTGTTTGGGCTTTTGGCTGTCGACTTCCTGTGACTCATCTTACTCATATGCTTATAGTTATCCTCATTGTAGAACCATGGCTCATAAGATGCTTGTGTAGATCAAGCGCTACTGCATGTGTGTCCACTGTCCCCATTCTTTTTGTACACGTCTGTTTGCCCGTGGTTCATGGACCCATGAGTTCAAGGCTAGAGAAACAAATGATGTTCGTCCATGGAAAACATTAGGAAGACTTTGCAACCTCTTAATGACTTAGTATCTGCTCGATTCCATCATCTTGTAATATAGGATGCCTTATAAATTTGTACTAATTAACCCATTTTCTTCTGTATTTAGTTAGTTAATTGCCTGAAGGGGGATATTTGACTACTGATAAACCCATGCCTCGTGGAGAAATAGTTATTGGTGGTCCAAATGTTACAGTTGGATATTATAAGAATGAAGAGAAAACAAAAGAAGTATACAAGGTAGAGCTGTAAACTTCCTATTTCCTTCTCTATTCTGTGTAACTGCCTCCTGAAGGAAAGCTTTTTGAGACGTGTTAATTCTGCCAACTTTTTGTGGAAAGGTTGATGAGAGAGGGATGCGGTGGTTCTGTACCGGCGACATAGGGCGATTTCACTCTGATGGTTGCCTTGAGGTAATTGATCGCAAGAAGGACATAGTGAAACTTCAGCATGGAGAATATGTATCCCTAGGAAAGGTAAGAAGTCTGGGAGGCAAGGTCTTACTTCTCATTCACTTTTCCCTCATGACTCACGACCGATGTTTCCCTTCAGGTTGAAGCTGCTCTTAGCGGGAGTCCCTACATCAACAATATCATGTTGTATGCTGATCTATTTAATAGTTATGCTGTGGCCCTTGTGGTGGTTGCACAGCATGCAGTTGAAGAATGAGCCTCAAAGCAAGCAATTGCCTTCAATGATTTTGCGGACTTGTGTGAGAAAGAAGAAACAGTTGAGGTGCATGCTTCACTCATTAAGGTATGTCTTTTCGGTCCTAATTTCTATCATCTATTTCTGACAATGTTGTTGGCTGGGCGATTGCAATACTTTGAAGAGAATGCCTGCAGGTGGTTTGTCATGGTAACTTATGTACATTTATGACAAATTTGTCAAACCAACATCACCTATATGTCATTAAAAGTATTTTGGAAGAATAATGCATGTTGGAGAGATTTTAAAGTCTCTCTCGTGGAATTGACTTTTTGGGTCAAATACTTGACTACATGCGCGGATGAACTGTTTGTTCTCGACCCCATCTTCAGCCTTTCCCTCTGAAGTTTTAAGTTGCCAATAAAGCAATATGGAATGCATTAGATCAGGGAAAGAAAAGAACTTTAGCATAACAAAACTTGTGCCTTGCAGAGTAGCTTCTATAATCTGATTAATTCTTCTTATTATTCATAATCTACAGGAAGCCAAGAAGGCACGCTTGGAGAAGTTTGAGATCCCTGCAAAGATAAAATTGGTTTCTACCCCATGGACTTCTGAATCTGGCCTAGTAACCGCAGCTCTCAAGCTCAAGAGAGATGTCATCAGGAAGGCATTTTCTTAAGACCTCTCCAAGTTATATGCATCATAGCTTCTTGATGAAAAACAGGTTTAGCAACTCGGAGGAATGGAAGAAAGTGTTTTATTTTATTTCTTTTTCTAACTTTTTTCCTCTTTGTTTTTGGTTTGGGTGAGTTTACAATTTTGCATGTTAGGTATGAAAGGCACGAAACTAGTGGAACAGACAATTTTATGTTGCCTGCTGAGAGATAGGAAGCTCAATCAGGTTGGCTTCAGTATATTCTCTACCTTTTTGTCGTTTTATCATTTCGATGCTGAATATGAGAATCATCCAGATGGATTCAATGTTTATTAAAATCTGCCCTTTTTGGATGAGCTATGAAGATAATATCTTTTGGTTAGTTGTTGAAGAAGAGAATAACAGTTGGGGAGGGCCATGCTTAGTTGTGATAAAAGCGACCTAATGGTGGTGGACATGTTTTCACTTCTTTTTTTAACGCGGAATCCACTAATCGTCCATCGGACAACTGACTGGAAATATTTTCACTTCTCTAGTGTTACTGTTTGGTGAAATAATAATATAAGGTGGCATGGACATCGATGGAGAGTGAAAAAAAAAAAAAACCCATGTTCAATCAATTCTCTCTTTTTCAAGACCACGTGTCCAATGCATTCATCTCTTTTTCAAGCCATTGTGTAGCTCAAGAAGGGCCCAAAAATTTATTAGAGGAGAATTTAAGTTGTGAGATATTTTTCTTTCCTTAATGAGAATCTTTCCAAGAGACTGACTGTTTACTCTTATATGGTAAATTTGGGAGCCACCTAACACATGCTCTTGGTCAATGACAGTGTGTTATTTGGGTTAGATTCAAATCTAAGACCATTCACCTAACCACACGTCCGAATATTCACTCTCATCGCCAAGGCAATTCGATTGAGCTGTGAGAGATGTTAATTGGACAGAAGTGTTGGAAAACAATGAATAAAATAATAATTAGCCCGAGGCGTGTTAGCATTTTCCTCAAGAATAATTTCGTCTACCTCTAATGTTGTCTAGACCAAACTAAAGAAAGTATTTAGAGAAATTACTAGAGAGAAAAATGTTAGAAAGCTTTTAGCTTGTCTCACACCCAACAATTACTCACAAGCTCACACTTTCTAAGGTAAGCTAAAAACATAGCTTTAACATTATCTTTACATCAATTTAATAAGTAAATGAATGACACTTTTAAAACAATTATAACCATTGGCCATTGAATGATCATAAATAAATATTTGAATGTTTGTCATAAATTCACAATGTAATAGTCATAACATCTCCTTTTGAAACTCTTAATCCAATAACCATAAAACCCATCTCTTAAATTTCTTTTTGAAATAATATTTATAACAAGAAGTAGGCAAGAAAGTATGGGGTAGGAGACCCACATTTTTTTGGGTCGGTGATGTGAACTTGACATAAAACCAATGTATATATGGAAACACTGCACCACCCCATATTCTCCCCTCCCATGTGACCATTAGTTCGTTTGTTTCCATCACTTTTTGTAAGCCTTTATTATAGATGCTCCACCCTATAAAAGCACTCTATCTATTCTCCTTTTTCTCATTTGAAAAATAGTTACTATATTAGGTTCTCATCTCCTGACCTCTCAAGAACACACAAAATATATGCCCACTAGAGTGCGTCTACTTTGTTTATATTGCGACAAACTTGTGTGGGTGCACAGGTTTGGAAAGGAAGACACAGAGAAAGAGAGAAGCAAGAGAGATTGGACTAATTTCCAAGGAAAGATGGGCAAACCAAATCGACATTGAAACTGTGTGGTATTTAATAGTGTAACATTCCTTGCTCTTGACACAGCTGTGTTGAGATTTAAAGGAATTTTTAGATGTATGAGATGTAGGTACCAACCAAGTGATGATATTATTCCAAATCCTATCATAATGTTTGATTTCCTTACACCCTCTTGTGTGGATGGATACTCTTAAATATACTCATTAGTTGTTTTTAGAGTATGAAAGAACTCCAACCTTCAACTTTTCTTGAAAATTTTAAAGAGAGACCACCATTAAATCACCAAAGCTGCTTATAGCTCAGTTCATTTATAATGAACCAAACCCTTATAAGTTCGGTTGAAAATCTTTAAAAATTGACTACCATTAAACCATGTGTGGTTGTTGATTTTTGCACTATTGGTGGTTTTCTGTTGATCTGCTATGATTATGGGTATTGGTTATTTTAGCACAACACCACGAGCCCCTTATAGCTCGGCTCATTTATAAATGAACCAAACCCTTATAAAGTCGGTTGAAAATCTTTAAAAGCGACTACTATTAAACCGCGTGTGGTTTGTTGGTTTGATTTCTGCACTATTGGTGTTTTTCTGTTGATATGTTATTATTGTGGGTATTGGTCATTTTAGCACAACACCACAAGCTCCTTATAGCTCGACTCATTTATAAATGAACCAAACCCTTATAAAGTCTATTGAAAATCTTAAAAAGCGACTACCATTAAACTGCTTGTGGTTTGTTGGTTCGATTTCTGCACTGTTGTTGTTTTTCTATTGATATGCTATTATTGTGAATATCGGTGATTTTAGCATAACACCACGAGCTCCTTGTAGCTCGGCTCACTATAAGGGATATCATAACATGCTCTCAGTGTGGATGATATTTTCTTTTCACCAAATACCAGCAGAAGTAGTTAAACCAACTCAATTCTTGGACTCCCTTTTTTCTTCATTAAATTTTACTTTTGTGGTTTGAAAAACATGAAAAGGAATTCTCAGCTGCACATATCCTTTGTTTTGAAAGGTATCACCAATTATTTAATAGCCCTACTTCCTCTTTCCCTATTAAAAAAAAAACATATTTTTGCACACAAAATTCAACTCATGAACCCAGAAAGCAAAGTAAAAGAAGTTAAAAAGTAACCCCCCACACCCCCTCCTCCTCTCTCTTTCTTTTTTATTCACTTTGGATGATTTCAAAACACAACTTTTCTCTTTCTCCTTTTGAAACAAGGGAAAAAAAAGAAAGAGATAAAAAGGAAAGCAAAAGGGATTGAAGCAAATTCCAGGAAATTCCAACGGCATTTACTCATGATTACAAACACCATACAAAGACCAAATCTCTCCAATCCAATGACCAAATCTTAATTTAACCACAAGAAGGAAGCATTACAAAGGAAGCAAAGTTAACTTCAACATTGATAACTTAACCATGACTTAATTATTAAAAAGTAAAACCAGGCAGTTAGAAGTCACTTTAGAGTAGTTCACTCTCTATTGATTGATTTCCCATCCCAATGGAAACTACCCATCTATATGTTTTTTTTGTGGGGCCATCTATAATAATACATCTTGCTTTTACATTAATTCTATATACTATATATTAAAAGAAACTTATTACAGAAACTATACTCTTATATCTGTGTCTCTGAAGCCTTCCTTCACATTCTTCTGTTGTCCTCTCTCTCTTTCAGTCTTCTCTCCTGCACACCATTCTTTTCAAGTAATTTTGAGTGGAGAATTAGCATGAATGGCTAGAGAAGACAACTTGTGTTGTTACTTCCACCCAAAAGAGGTGGTTGTGGGTGTATGTGCACTATGTTTGACTGAGAGGCTGCTGGTTTTGGCTGCAAAGCAAGGTCACACCACTACTTCTTCAACAAGAGGAACTAATAAAGCTAGAAATGTGAACAACAACAACAGGCAATCCACCATCCACCTTCCAAAGATCTTTGCTTTTGGTTCTTTCCTTAATCGATTCGAGTTCCGGCATTGGAAATCTGATGTTTCTGATCATGATGCCTCCACCAGTCCAGAAGGTACTGCTTCTCTCCTTCAATTACTTGTTTTTGTTTCCCTTTTTTTTGGGGGGTTAAAATTTGATTACTTGATAACCCATGATGTGAAAAAAGTTCTCTGTTTGCTCTATATTCATCTCACATTAACTACAATAATCTACAATGGTTTTATACAAAGATTCATACTGGTTTTGGCTCATGAAATCTCAAAGTTCTTTCTCCACACACACAAATGATTTGAAGAGTAAAGCAGAAGCAAGTTTTGCAATCCAAGCACTTGCTTCAGATTAGCAATTCAATGATGATGTTGGTAGTTGACATTATTAATTATTACTAATTAATCTATGTCTTTGTAGTCACTGCATATGCATCAGCAATCAGTATCTGTAGGGAGAAAAAAACAAGACTCTACATGGCTAGCTAGCTTGATTTTGTGCTTTGTTGCTTGAAAATCATTGTCCCATATAATGCCAAAATTATGGTCAAAGAATAATTGCACATGCCAAAATGGAAATGTTTAATTTTTAATTTGTGGGGTTTTCTTGATTTCCCTCCATGATCTCATTTTCTTTTTCTACTGTCTAAGCCTCTAATTAAGGAGTGATTCTCAAGACGGAATTTTTTTTCAAGGATAAAAATGATTAATTTAGCAAGTCATTCATACGAATTCATTCAACAAGAGTATCAAAGATGGACCCCTTTAGGCATCAATTTAGTGTCATTTCTTGCTAATCATGTCTCAGGCTTGTAATTCATTGTCTAATACTATCCATCTGACTATATTACACAAGTCTATGTCTATACCCCCCATGTTTGGTCCTTGTAAGAAGCCTCATGTGTTTGGACTTAACTTCAAATTTAGCATTTTTTGCATTGGATCCCATAACCCACTAAGAAAAATTTGAACTTTTTGCAGACTCCTTTATATCAATAAAGTTTGAAGACAATGGGAATCCATCATGGGAGAAGGGCACAGTTTCAAAGGTCTCACTTGATCACTGCAGCATCTCATGGAACCACCACAGTTTGACCAAGGAAACTAGTAATAATAATACTAAGAACACCAAGACATCTGCTGCTGCTGCTGCTAATGCAGTGATAGAGCATGCCAAACCTCTTAGGTGGCGAAAGCGGATTGGTCGATTGTTCCAGCTCATCAGATGGAAGAGTAGATCCAACGGTGCGAATGCGTGCCACGCGGGCAGTAAGGTTGAAGGGGTCAAGATGAGGAAGAACTGGATAAGAACTCTGACAAAGAGAAAGACATAAGAAAAAATAAAAGAGAGGGAGATATTTGTTTGTAACTTTGTATAGAAGAAAGTGACACCCAACCCCCAAGCTTTTCCAGTTTTCCTCCACCACCCCATAAAGTGTTTATTATTATTATTATTATTCTTATTCTTATTATTGATATATATGTTAAGACTTGAGAGTCAAAATTGCTTTTTCTCTGTATTGCTTTTTTTTTTCCGTTGATTTTTCTGCATTATTATTCCTTATAAAACAGTACAGGTTGTAAAGATTGACTTGCTGGTTTGCTTTAATAGTGAAGGATACCGAAACAGAAACTTTTTTCCATGTTAGGTGCAATATATGGCTTATATATATATATATTATCCCAGAAAATTTTCAGTGCAATACCTTTGGATTTTTGCAGGCCAATTCAGCCTTATCGTGATTCAATACGCTCCTCCTTTTCAAATGGAGGAAGATGTGTTGGAATCTACTACCATATCTATATATATATATATTACATTTAAGGCCATAACTCACTTTTCAAAGTTGTTCGTGGGGAAACAGTGAAAGAGTGACAAGTATATATGATGGAAGACAGATTCAAATGGAGTTTAGGCATTGAAAAAGTGACAAGACATATCAATCTTTCACCCAACTCCACCGTCAACAACACAACACCATTATTACATATGATGAAAGAAATTGTGGTTCCATTTTAATTCAAAGGAGTAGATGACATGAAATTTTGAATATTGACCCCTTCCCTGCTTCATGGTCTTTGGGTCCAACTTGAGCAATAATGATAAAAGTGATTTTCCCAAAGCTTATTGCCAACTTTAGGAGGCAAATAAATCTTTAGAGAGAGAGAGAAAGCGAGCTTCCTCCTGTCCAGATTTTCCCAAAATATGATTCATCAACTTTGGTATGCTTTTTTTTTTTTTTTTTTTTTTCCTCCAGACTTTATCTACTACTCTTTTCCCCTACTTTTCTTTTCCAATGTTTCTTCCACTCTCTCTAAAGAAAGAACCGTCCATATGACAATTAGATCAACCTACCTAGCTACCTCATAAAAAAAAAATAGATTCTATTTATGATCATTATCAATATGATGATGTCATGAGAAGGCTTATTCTACTTTTTGTAATTTAGATGTTTAGTTTAAATTATTATTGCGAGTTGCTTGTGTCAAGTGTGAACCAGCAGTCTTCCTTTTAAGTTTTATTATTTTCAGTGGACTAAATTGAATAATCAGAATACAGAAATATGGTATGTATTACTAGGCCCAATTTGATGGGCCAAGTATGTTCAAGCTCACAAGTGATTAATGTGCATGGGCTCATGTTGACCAAAATCTAGTGGGCTATTTTTGTTTATTTTCATAGTGGAGATGTTGGGAAAATCCAATTTGTTGGGCCAAGTATGTTCAATCAAGCTTACAAGTGTTTTCCCTGCATGTAAATAATTTGCTTCTAGAGTGAATGTCGTTTGCATTTTTTCTTTTTAAAGGGAAAATAACACAATTAGACTATTATTGAAATATATATATATATATATACACTTTTTGGATAAATAATTTGAATTCTAGAGTGAAGATCTCATATCGAGATGTGAGGGATCGAGGAATCGAATATCTGGATAACATATATCAATAATTTGAATTCATTTTTTTCCAAATCTTATCAAATTAGAGGTCAAACATTGACGAGTCCAAGAAGTCCTGCCACGGACCAGTTACCATTAGCTAGCCATATATATCATAACTGCTACTTTGTCCTAATGATCCCAATTATTGAGGTGTATGAATCACATTTAAAGAACACGTCATAGGCTCCGCATGCTCTTTAATTTCTAACTATACCCCTCAACAATTGGTCATTTTTTTTTATATATATGTATTATTACATTGCGCACAGTGCTTGGTTTGACTAAAATTGGTTTAGTTGGCAGTGCCAGCTTTGATGACAAATTTCGGACTTTTTTTTCTTCATTTTCTTGTCGTTTATGTTTATGGGAAGGCTTTTTTTTTTTTTTCCTTTGAAAAATAGTACCCAACATTTCATTCAATGATAGCAAATGGTCAACCTAATACCACAAAAAAGCAACTTAAGAATTTACAAACACATGACCACTCAAAAAAATTACAAAAACCATATGAAACCAAACTACACCGTACCTGACGTACCGTGAAACAATCAAGAGAATTTATAAGCGTAAATCTTCAAAAACAATCTTGGAGTCCACTAAGGAAGATTGGTTGTAAACCAAAAGTTTATTAACTTCAATAATAATCCAAATAACAACCAACCAGCAGTATAAATAGTCACTAGAAAACCCTAATTAAGTAAAAAGACCAATAAGGATATTAACTAAAACAAAACAAATTAAAACGAAAAGTTGACCAAAAATAATAAAACTTTGACCACACGCCAGACTGCCTTAAACAGGTAATTTGACCTTGAAAACGACCTCAACCGGGCAAGCCCAAGTTAACATGCTGTGGAGGACGAAAATCAGTTTTCGAAAACATATTATAATAGAAAATCTGCCAACTGAGTCAAAAGTTACGACTAGTTCTTTACTACAACTTTTTTGAAGTTTCTCTTCTCAATTCCTTCTTGATTCTCATCAATTCCTTCTTCAAACGTGATCTACACTCGTTTTACATCAGTACCTGATATATCCAAGTAAATTAAACAAAAAAAAAATGATTTTGAATCAAGAATCTTGGCTTTCCCTTCATTGAGAATATCAAGGTTTGGGTGTATGAAAATTGTAAGCAAATTTGGCAGAACTGTTTCATACCATTATTCAAGCAAATCTGGCTTATAATATATGAGAAGAAAAAGATAAAAGTAATTTAAACCAAGAAACTTAACTTACATGCATAGTGTATCTATTTCCACTACTCGTAACACCACGGTTCCTTTGAATTTGCATATGAAGTCTACCTATTGATATTTAGTATTCACCACAAGGAAAAAAATGTCGAAAAATCTGAACAATACCATACGCATAAGCTATTCACGGTTTAGTGCTCATGTCATGTGGTAGTCTCTTGGGCCTAGTGGGATTGTTGGGGTTTAGTGCTAATCGTCCATGTTTCCACTTTCCAGGGCTGTCACGACCAGCAATGGTGGTGGTGGAGCAATGTTCCTTCCTTAACGACGACATCAAATTGACCTTCACTATATTGTTTGACGGAGGCTTCCACTACTCAGCTATTGGGGGGTTTTCTCTCTCGATCTTATTCTCCACCTTTGGCATGGTGGACAGCTGATGTGGCATGGATATTATGGACAAAAGATTCTATGGATACTTATCATTTCCCTACGTATAATTACATTTTGTTTCTCTACATATTCTAACCATAATTGTGGCCATTAAAATAGGTGAGAGAGCGTTCATCACAAATGATATACTGTGATATGTTGTAGTCAATCTTTAACAAGTGCTCTTATGGTACCCGTAAAGTTACAATGTTAATTACTTCCTTGAATAATTCGTCCATCAGGCCAAAATAAACAATTTCTTAGAAAGATGCAATTTTTTTGCTGTAAACTTATTAATGGAAATAATGGTTCCCCACATAACACATTCCTTCTATGTGGGTCACTAAAGTCTTATGGCATGCCACTCTAAGGGGAATGGGGGGATCGGAATAAGCTCCGCTTGAAATTTGATCGAAAATAAATTTATTAGCAGCTTCTGTATAATGTCCGCCATCCCAAACTACTCGAACTTTAGGGTGTTCACACGAACCAATAAATATTTCCGTGCCATTAACTGTTATTGTTCGTCCGCATGTAAGACCGGCACCAAAGTTATACCTGCCTCCGTAGCCACAACATGCTACCAGTGGGTGCTCAAATCCTACGTTCCAAATTTTAAAAAAAAAATTATACTTTGTATTAATTAGTAATCAGCAAATGTTCAGTAATGATATGGATTCAGCAGTTGATATCTCAATTATCTCAGCTGTTGAGTTGTACGCACATGATTTCATGTTCATCATGTGGGACATATGCAGCTAGCCCACGAATACACTTGGATCTTGTGCGTCCAACTTATCAGCTGGGATAACTAGGGTCTCAATTACTGTGATCATTATCATTTAAATGTATCAGAAAAGAAATGTAAAATAAGTAACATTTGTATATGCTTACCATATTTTTTTGGTTCGCTATGGAGAGCGTACTTGACAGAGTAGGCATCAACATAAGTGATTGCAGCATCTTGAAAATCCTTCCTGAGTTGTAATATGGATTCCTTCAACTTATCATTAAAATACTGAACCAATCCATTGTAAGGCTTTGCGCAACCAACGTTGTCTACTTCGGCCGAGAAAAACTTCTCCAAATAAGGAGGCAGACAACCTGTTGGTCCTACGTTATGAATCCAGAATGATCGACCTCCTAAGTTGTATGTATTCTACAAATATTAAATTAAATCGTAATAACTATCAGGATTAATTCACACCACCTTAATCACTAATTACTGATTAATTACCTTAACATTTGTAATAAACTCATTGATAGCATCAGGAATAGATTCATTAATTTGTTGTATCGACATGTTAGTCACAGCCAATGGTCCTCCAATATCATTATGTCCTATGTCAAACGTATACAAAGCTTTCGAAAAATATTCTTCCTTGGGCATCATACTTGCGAATACTCCACCTACATGCAGAGACTACTCAGTAATTCCGTACCAATGCGATCGATCGAATAAATCATTACAAAAAATGTTACTGTAATGCTATATATATATATATATATATATGTACCTTTTTGCCTGATGATTTGTGATCTGAGTTTGAATTGTTCAAATTGGCGGTACTGTATGGTAAGATAGAAGGGAACCGGAGAAGTTGGGAAATCTCTGATTGTGGCTCCGGCGACAGCAAAGTTTGCACCATGGGAGAAGTTGGTACCCAAAGAATCAAGATATGGATTCAAATAAGGTAACCCAAAACTTTGCGCTGTTCATCACAAAGCAATAATCAAACCCATTACTACTCAGTTGGTACTATGTAAATTTAAAAGGTGGAAAAAAGCACAAGAAAAAGAAAAAGTGAGCATATATATAATTTATATACCAATGAAATCGATGATGAAACGGCCGTCGCAGTACCTCCCCGAAGGCATCTGAAAAAATGTATCTCCATAGGGTGGAGTAGGGGGAGGGAAAACGCCAGTGGCGGCTGAGGCACCGGTGTCAGAATTCGAATCGCCGAAGTTGAAGATGGCCGGGAAGTCACAACTTTCTTCAATATTGTCGGCTGGGAAGGGACAACTTTCTAAAGAGGAGATTGGATGCCAAATGCAAATTAAGGTAAGGAAGAGTATAAAGAGGTAGGTGTTGAGGTAAGGGAGCTCCATCAATATCCAGTGGCGGAGTTAAGATTGTTAGAAAGAGTAATTTATATATAGAATATTTACAGGTGAAACAGCACTAATCTTACGCATATCAACAAATTTTGAGATGAATACATACGATTTCATATTAATCATGTAGGACATATGTGGCTTACGAATTCGCATGGATCATATGCATCAATCTCACCATTTGGGATAATTTGGATAAAATTAATATTTTTGAGGAACAAGTAACGAAAATGCCCTTCTATTTACAAAAAAGGGCCAACCACGTCCCTCTTTTTTTTTTTTCGTGTCAAAGAAACTCCTCTACTATGAACAATGGCCACGTTAGCCTTTCAAGTACCTTGAAACATTTAGTACCATCCACCCTTTCGTTTATTGGCAACTTGGATATGTCTAATCACGAAGAGAGCAGTAATAATTATTTGTTTTTGTTTTTATTTATTTCAGCTGTTAAGACTATAATGAATCAATTTTGCTGGTGCAGCAAACATATCTTCTGGACAACCCAATAAGTCTAAACTCGAGCATGCATGTTAGTTGGGTCGAGATTAGTGCAAACGATTTGAAAATAGTTGTGTCTGCTTAGAATCGATCTTCTTCATTGTAGGAGCAGATTTCTACAATTGTTGAAAGGTCAACTTTTCTTCCTGTGGGGTCCGTTTACAGCTTTGGATCCTGCAAGTTTCACAACAAGGCAAATCGTGAAAGCTCCTTAACCGGCTTGGGGGTGCCAGTCGTGGAGGCTCCGACGATCAAGTTAGTACCTGTCGGAGATAGAAGACCGGCTATATTTAAGTGTTTTGTCTGAATGGAGGTATTGTCGAGTTGGTAGAAAGTGTTTTTTGTAGTGTCTCGTTTGTTTAGAAAAATGCTCCATCCCCCGCATATGAAAAGAGGGGGGTATTTATAGAGAACAAGAATCGACCTCGGGAATTGTGTGTACATTCCAGTTATACCATTAGACCAACTTGTATGAAAGAGGTGTATAAAAAGTCTACTATCCCGGTTGTGTCAGGGTAAGCGATAAAGTAACAATGTGTCATGATCAAGACAGGTGTCGATGAAAGTGTGGAAGAATTGTAGGCGGTATTTAATGAATAGATACGTATATGAAAGAAAGTCATACCTAAGGATGTGAGCC
Organism: Tripterygium wilfordii; assembly: GCF_013401445.1. Lineage (NCBI taxonomy): Eukaryota > Viridiplantae > Streptophyta > Magnoliopsida > Celastrales > Celastraceae > Tripterygium > Tripterygium wilfordii. The sequence continues at coordinate 3,087,489 of NC_052242.1, forward strand.
AGTCACACCTACAAATATCGGCTGTAGATTAGACTGATAAGAACTGCTTTATGAGTGAGGTAGTCCGAGTAATGGCGCTCATATGTGGCGTCGCCATTACTATGTTTTGGCGACTGTACCGGGTCGCCAACAACTGCGGATGTCTTGACACCTAGTTCCATCATTCTTAGGAAGGATCATAATAAAGCGTCCAATCTATAAAGCCATAAAGATCCTGTAGATAAGTGTCAGAGAATATGGCAGTTTTGGTGTCAGAATACTGTTTATATTACTTAGCAATGATGTAAAGATTGTATATGGACCCAAAGATAGGCTTTTAGGTTTGGGCCTAACTGTGATAGTTAACCTGTGGATCTAGACAATCCAGCTCGTCTTGTCGTTATGTAACCAGGTGGGGCCATATCATTTTTGGCACCTACATTCATTATACAGCTGAGATTGTTTTTTCCTCCTTTGCCTTTAATATTTCTGTTCAAGTTAAATAACGAAACGTGCTTTAACTTGCAAAATCACTTGGGAAAACTTTTGGGACAAGCTATTCAAGTATAGAAGCACAAGTTATACTGTGATCCTTAGAAACGTGAGAGTGATGGTTCCATAGATGGAATTGATTTCCAAACATAACGTAAGTGCAATAAAGTTAAGTAAACAATGTTAAAAGATGACTGTAATCAAGAAAATAGAGATGGGATTTCTTATAAAAACTGGGAATGGCAAAACCCTTATTCAAATACAATATAAAATAATACGTTGTATATAAGATAAACATGAATCTAAGATTCACATTTCAATGTCTATAGTCCTGTGGCATGCCATTTTCAAGGGAATCGGCGGGTCTGAGAAGTTTCCAGTTGAAATTTGATCAAAAACATATTTAGCAGCCACCTCTGTGTAGTGTACACCATCCCAATTTACTCGAGCATTAGGGTGTTCACATGAACCAACAAATATTTGTGTACCATTAATTGTGATCGTTCCTCCACAATCGACGCTGTTGCTATAGTTATACTTGCCCCCGTAGCCACAACAAGCTACAAGTGGAAGCTGAAATCCTGTAGTGCAAAATTCATGTTGTGTTATGTACTCATGAAACAATATTAGTGCGTGTTCCGTTTTAACAAAAACACAATGAAAAAATGCAAAATAAGCAGAAGCATGGATTGCTTACCATATCTTTTCGGTTCCTTAAAGAAAGAGTACTTTGCAGAGTAGATGTCAACATAAGTGAATGCACCATCCGGAAAATCATTCCTCAGTTGAAATACGGCTTCTCTCAGCTTATGGTTAAAATACTGAGACACTTCGTTGTGAGGCTTTGCGCAACCAACATTGTCCCTCTCAGCCGAGAGAAAGTTAGTTAAAATGTAAGGTAAGCAACCTATTGGTCCCGTGTTATGAATCCAAAATGATCGACCTCCTGACATGTATATATTCTGCACAAGTAAAACCTTAACTAATTAAAAGTCCTTAGTTTAATTACATGAAGAGCTTGAACTTCAATTTTAAAGGATGATTAGTTACCTTCACCGTCTTAACGAACTCATCGACGATGCCAGGAACAGAAGCGTTAACTTCTGCTATGGACATGTTCCCCAAAAATCCTTCTGCAAGATCATTTTGGCCGATGTCGAATGTATACAAAGCTTTTGAAAAATACTCTTCTTTGGGCATCAAACTGGCAAAAGTTTTTTCACCTACATACAGAAATTAAGATCATGCCATATAACGAACGATAAATGCACGCAATTGGGAGCACATTATAATTGTTATTCTACATTTTGTATACCTTTTTTTCGAATCATTTGCGATCTACGTTTGAATTGTATGAACTGGTCATACTGTTTAGTTAGATAAAATGGGCTGAATCCATGGCGGACAGGGATAATCGTGGTCGGTAGTCCAATGGTGGAATTTGCTGTGGCAAAATTTGCACCATGCGAGAAGTTGGTCCCCAAAGAATCAAGGTATGCATCCAGATATGGCAGGTCAAAACTTTTTGCTGAGATCATATCACAAGACAATCAAACAATTAATAATAGGATCACAACGTACTAATAAGAAATTATATCTATGAAGTTAATAAGAGCGGAAGAATGTATGATCCATGATAAAAATGAAAGGAGAAAACGAATAAACGTGGTGGATTTCTGTGTATGTTTTCGTAAAATCATGTAGGCGATTCCAAAATTTTGGGATACAAATTTTGATGATACGATGATCACAAATACTGAACTTTGTCAGAATATTGTAAACAACTTAAATATTCTTAGAAATGGATGCAGAAGGCAATTTAATTTGTGGAGTATTTGTGATTCAATTTGATTATTTAACTACAAGAAAATTATTTGACGTGAAAGTGAAATAGAAGTGATCGAATGCTGGGACGAGCCAGACCCAGGCTACGTTTGGTGTCAGGCTAGGCTGGGCTGGGCCAGATACCATCGGGCAATTTCCTAGTCGAAACATTTTTCTGCTTGGGCTCAACTCACGGGCCGAATAAAAGTACCCAACCCTGCAATTTTGCCTATCAAAAACAAAATAAAAAGTTTGTACTTTAAAACTTAATGCTCCGTTTGGAGCTCCGTATAGGATAATATAATTTTACTATCCAATATATAAGTTAAAAGATTTAGGATAACATGTTAGAAAATAAAACACAAACACTACAAATCAATATTGTCTGATTTGGGCTAATGGAAAAAAAAACAATTCCTGAACCATTCTTATTGATTTTTATGCTCAAAAAATACTTTGGTCGTGTGGGAGGGATGAACATTTACTTATATGTTACTCGTTGTGAGATGAACTCTTAATAAATTCATCCAGATGTGCATGGTTTCGTTTCATGTTTAAGAAAATTAACATACCAATAAAATCGATGATGAGTCGTCCATCGGAGAACCTCCCCACCGGCATGTGAAAAAATGTCTCTCCATAAGGCGGAGTAGGTGTGACCAAGGAAGCAGCTAACCCACCGGTGTCCGAATTCGAGTCGCCAAGATTGAAAATAGCAGGGAAATCACAACTTTTCATGGAGAAAGTAGGATTCCAAATGCAAGTTAAAGTAATAAAGACTAAAGCGATGGAAACGTTGATGTAAATAGGGATCTCCATCACGATTATAGATTGGAAGTGAAAATTTTCGGTTTTTGAAGGTACAACGATTTAAAACATGATTAGAAGTTCAAGGTTGTAGACTTTTCACTACAACAGAATATATTTATACTTGCAACTAAAACCGCAGGTATAAACTATGCATGCGGTTGAGGAACCGCGGATTGAATGAGCGTCGAAAAGTCTATACCTACGGTTTTGAAATCGCGGGTATAGAAAACACGAGTGCAGGGGTATGAGAGTTTATATCTGCGGTTTGTTAACCACAGCTATCTTTTACCTGTGGTTTTCAAGCACGATTATAATATAGGAAAACCGCAGGTAAATCAAGAAAACCTTAAGTATACCTAATCATTTGCTTGTGCAAAACCGCGGGTGTAAGTGATAAAACCGCAGGTATTGTCCATTCTTACTGCAGCTATAGTCCCTATCATTTTCTCATACCAATTTGATTTGCTGATTTATTGTCTGCATAACAAACCATATAAACCTGTTGATTATTCCAAAATCAAATACCATAAATTTAATTCTCTAAAAAACAAATATTATAGATATATCAAATTATCATATCGAAAACATCCAAAATATTTCCAACTAAAAAATATTCCATAACATGCCTTAATATCAAACCATATCAAATCCTCCAAAATCCCATTTTTACAATAAAACGTTCCACATCCTTAACATTACCATATCAAATCCTCCTAAACCCCATATTGACAATAACACGTTCCACATCCTTAGGAAGATTGACCTGCATTAATGAAAATAATTTATTAGTTTAAATTAAAAAATGTAATTAATTAGCATTGTATAAGAAAACATCCCTACGGTCATTAAAAATCGCAGGTATATATATGATGTATGACAACCGTAGGCAAATTACCTGTCTACCTGCGATTTGGGGAAACCTACCGTAGGTATAGTTTCGCAGCTAAAGGCTTATAATTTTTTGTAGTGAATTTCCAATGCCGGGTGTGGATTGATTTTATCTGAGCTCTAGCTATCACAACTTATCTTCACGTGTAATGATAAGAAAACTATCTATCTTTTACATCAAAAGACTCGTCTCTAAGTTGGTGAAGTGTCCTTGGAACTTGAAAGAAGAACCTAGTGCAGACTTCATTTTTTTCACTTTGAAAAGAGGGTGTTACCCTACAGTGCCATCACAGAAGATACTATATCCAGCATAAGGATTGGAGGTGAAAGAATTTTCGGTTTCGATGAGATTGGGAAAGCTGAAAGTAAGAAAAGGAAAGAGCTGCAATAGATAGGGAACGTCTTGATTTAGAATCAAAATCAGAGGACGATAGTACGAGCATTAGTTCAGAATCTAATGAAGTACCAAGTGCATCCAGCAATTCATCTTCTTCTAAGCAGAATGTGAATTCCTGAGCTGTAGAAGGATCAATCAGCGCAAACACAAAGTTAAATGAAGCATTACTGACAATTGATCGCTTGGAAAAAGAGAGGGATGAAGCAAAGCAAGAGAGTCAAAAGTTGAAACATGATAATGTTGAGCATGAAAAACAAATACTGTAAATGCATGGTGAGTTGGAAGAATTAAGGAAATCTCTATTGAGGGAAAAGGAATTCAAAAATATGTTGAACTTAGAGATAAATTCTGTGATTAATTCAGACAACCAAGCGTATGAAAACAATGGAGCAGGTGTGGGTGAGAAAGAAGACGTGATTAAAGTTGCTGAAAACATAGATGATTATACTAAAGCATTGGTTATAAGGGGAGACATTTCGCCTACATCAATGGTTAAGGCTATCAAGGGAAAGGAGAGGGCACAAATAGAGGACTCAGATTTTGAATACGCATACTACGATAGAAGAGATCGAACTAAAAAAACAAAAAAGGGTGAGGAGCTTAAGGTCCCCGTAGTGTGCAATGTCAAGGAGTATAAAGCATCCAGTTAGCAAACCAAAATGCTTGCAAAAGAATACAAGAACTTACAGGTTCATTGACCCAAAAGACAAGAAGAAATTGAGGGAAATTGAGGATATTGGGAAAGACATGTCAGTGAATTGTAATTAACAATTACATTATTGCACTTTATTTTACTGTAAACGCCTATCATGATATAGTAATTACACTATGGTTATTGTTTTTTGTAATCACAGCACAATGGTGTGGTTTGGTTCTAATTTCATCCATTGGAGTGAAATGGTAAACCTGGTGAACAATGGAATGGTTTCGAGCAATGTAAGTGGATTAATTACGATATATAGTTCTTAATTTACATTGGATATGATATGATCAGTAATGCACTATGATAATGTCTTATTACATGTTATCAGCTAATTGATGCATATTCTGAATACATGATAAGGACTCACAAAATTGATGAAGGTATAGATGGTAAAGCCTTTGTGGTAACGAGTTCCTGCATGACCTTTCTTGGCAATAACAGGGAAGATCTGATACAAAAGCCTATGTCAGACAAAATCCTCAAGTATGCTTCTGACTGTAGATTTATAATCTTCCCACTCCATTCTACTGGGCATCACAATGCTGCTAATCCCTGGACCACACTTGTGTGTGACAGGGAAGAAGGATGGCTACATTTCAATCTATTCTTCCAAGGAATAAGAATATTGAGGATCCATACCTAAAAGATGCAACTAGATTGGTTATTTCAAACTCTTATGATTTGCTTATTTTTATAGTATTAAATTCTAACTTAATAATCACCTATGTTCTCATGCAGAAGAATTACTACAATATGCTCTTTGGCATACCAAGTCAAATTGAGGGTGATGATGTTAGAACAATGTGGGATGCACCTCAACAGGCAGCAGACTCATAAGTTGTAGTGACTATTTTAGATAAAGAAATTGTTAATCATTTGTTTGATCTTGTAAACATTTTACTATACAGGGTAGACTGTGGCATCATTTGTATGTACATTATTGACTGCATCTTCAACCACACAAACATTGAGAAGAAGCTGACAAAAAAGGACATTTATATGATCGAGGGAGGCCGTTTCATTGCTTTCTGAATGACAAGAATTATTCATGGGATATGACAAGTTACTGTGAAATTCAGATGATGCGTAGGGGTTACCTATGAATCTTTGTTTGTTAGACTATTTTGTTAGATGCTAAGTTAAATCGTCCTTGTCCTTGATGACATCTAGATGTGAGAATGACATCTTTTTTTGTATAATTACTAGATGGCCATGTAAGTTATACTATTAAGTGTTTTAAGTGTATTAATATGTTATGTTATTATTACGTTATGTTATTATCCTACTAATATACTTGGAGTATTAATACGTTATGTTATCATCCTATTAAGTGTTTACCGATACGTATCGATAATTCATAAATACGTATCGATACTTATAAATACGATTTTATAAAATTAATTACGTATCGATAATTTTTAAATACATTTTCGTAATGGGGTCTATGAAAACAGTATATGGGACTCAAGTATATTTTATGTATAATGTAGGAAACATTGTCTAAATGCACTATAACATTGTTTCCATATTTAATTACGTATAAAGAACCCAAAAATACATGTTTTACCTTACACAAATTAAAAAGAACGTTAAATGGAACTCTTCGAAGAGATATAAACTTATATAGTATGTAACAAACATTAACAAACATTGCATTTGACTGAAATAACAAATGGTTGGTCTATAAAAATACATAATAATTGCCTCAAGCAACAATGTAGACAAAATAGATAATAACAATCATAATTAAATTAAAATCAAAGGGCTTGACTATGTTCCTCATCCTATTGTGTCACTGATGCTCCAGCAAATGTACTACAACTCCCATTGCGTTTCTTTTTGTAAGTCTTCTTCTTAATTACACTGCGGGGTCGTCCTTTACCTCTCTTTATAATTGGGTCATTGGAATTGCATGAGCCCCTAATTAAAACTGGAGTTGCATTAGGTGCCATAGTTATCGATGATGCATCAATCCACTGCATGACATTAAAATAATAGACTTTATCATCAGTTGCCAAGTCTGCCAACTTAGTAAATGATTTGCACATGTCATCATATCGGCGTTGTTCGGGTGACAATGTCCACCCATCACAACTAATTTTGACACGCGAATGACTTCTTCGAACATCCTTCCTCCACCAATTAAATATGTATTGTGTTGGCAAGTCATATCGGTCATTAGTAATAAGAACAGTAATAGCATGTCTGCATAAAATACCACGAAATTCAAACCTCAAGCAAGAGCAACTGACTTCTAGACCTTCGTACGAGACGTTGAACAAAACTTTCTTCTTATCACCTTCACTATATACAATATCCTCATACACAATGTATTGCTTTGAAGAGTCAGTTTGGAATTCAATGAACTTTCCCGCTGTGTAAATATTTCGAATTTGCTTCTCCATATCGTAAAATGTAGCACAAGGAATTTGCTTATTGAATGATTCAAAGTCCGCCTGACATTCCTTCTCTACCTTTTTCCTTAGAGCATTTTCATATTGCTCAACAAATTGCTTAAGAGTGGTCTTCGAGTTGACATACCCATCAAGAAAAGGATTCATACTCTCACTTCATTGCGTTGTAGACATCCCAGCCCAAAAGTATTTTTTGACAAAAATTGGTACCCACATCGCCCTATCCAAATACAACGAAGACAACCAAGCATTTCCTTCAAGATGATATATTTCAATCAATGTCCTCCAAACACCTGAGGCAAACAATGTCAATGATTTTCATCAGGTAGATTCATGTGTAATGTGAATGACATTATAAACATGCACTGCAACATTGTTTATTTAATTAATTAAGTATCACAAATTGATAAATGCAATTCCATAGGGGGGTATACCAAGACAGTATATGGAACTTATGTATAAATTTATGCCTAATGCAGGAAACATTGGCTAAATGCATTAAAACATTGTATCCCTAGTTAGTTACGTATTAAGAAACCGCAAATACAGGTTCCACTTCACAGATTTTTAAGAACCGAAATGGAACTTTATAAATTCAAAGAATGTATGTCTATGTAATAATTACCTTCAAAATCATCAATGCTCTGTGAATCGTAAATAGCTTTGTGTATTAAACGAGATATATTCTCATACTCAGCTTGAGATTCGAATTTCTCTGGCAACTTCTTCATTATATGCCATAGACATAGTCTATGTCTGGTAGTAGGAAATACCAATTGTATTGCATTCTTCATGGCCCTGTCTTGGTCTGTGATAATACCTTGAGGAGCAACGCCACCCATACAAGCAAGCCAAGTTCGAAACAACCACACAAAAGTATTCGTATCTTCATTGGAAATAAGTCCACATCCTAATAGTATAAAATGACCATGGTGATTAACTCCGACAAAGGGAGCAAAGGGCATGTCATATTTGTTTGTGAGATAAGTAGTATCAAAAGTGACTACATCTCCAAACTCTTGGTATGCTGTCCTACTACAAGGATATGCCCAAAAGACGTTTCTCAGTCGACCATCCTGGTCCCAATCAATGAGTGAAAAAAATCCCTGATTGTTGGCCTGCATTTTCAAGAAATACCTCTGAACCACATTTGCATCGCCCTCCCCAAGACGCATACGCCTCAAATTGGCAATATGATTACACGCATCCCTTTCCAAAAAATTTAAATTATCATGTCCACTAGCACCTATAACAAGAGCATTATGACTCTTGTTAGGTCGAATCCCTGCAATGTCATTGATTTCTAGTTGCCGCTTCACATGTGGATTAATTTCTCTATTGCAACTAAAGAAACGGGAATGACTAGGGCTCAAACTGTGATTGTGCTCGTCATGAAATAGTGTAATCTCCCATTTCCCATTTGTAGTTAAACAAGCTATTATCCTTGCCTTGCAATTGTTCTTTGAATTAGACCGGTGATTGACAAGATTTTTTGCTTGGCTCATATATTTATCTGAGCGCCCGCATGTAAATACCAAATATCTGTAGATCCCATTTGTGTCCCTCGTTAGTGATCTCCTCTTGACGGAGAACCCATTAACTTGACCATAGGCCTTGTAATACTCAAACACGTCATCCACACTTTCAAACAACATCCCTTATGTCTGCACGTTAGATGCAACACTCTCTTCATATTTATCTTTAGTTCCGTTACTATTAACCCCATTATTCAAATCCACCAGATTTACATCATCCATTATTGTCCCTGCAAAAATAATACAAGGACGTCGTCATACACAATTGAAACGTAATTAGACATATGGACAATGCTTTAACATACACAAACTATGTATTTGATATCTGAAAAGTTTCTGTAAATATGTACAAGAAACTCCTTGTAAAAAGTAGCGTATACGTAATAAGCGTTAATAGATACGTAATAATAACTAATAAGAATGTAAATAGCAGTTGCAGGATATAGAATAACTGGAAATGTGTAAACTTCGTAATTACGTTATTAATTTGAACAATGTAAACACATTGCAAGATATTGAATAACTAGAAATAAATTATGGAAATAACCCACCAAGGTAATTGTACACAAATTGTAACAATAACTACACTACGTAGACATCTAATAAACCGAAACACATCCTTTATAAACCCAAAAGTAACCTGAATAATGGCCATACCTGGATGTTGTTGGGAGAGGAATCACAGGCCTTGTGCTACTCTCTTAACTTCTGCCGTAGCCGAAGCCGATACCATTGAAAGAAAATCTCTTCCTAGTCGACGAAACTCTTAGCAGAGATAGAAACTTGATCGCGTACAACGAGGAGGCGAGATCTATGATGGGTTTGTGATGTAAACCCTACATATCACGTCAAAAAAGAGGCTTTGACGGAGAGAGAAAAAAAACTGAATAAAAAAGGATACTAAACAGGGGAAGAAAGAGAAGCGGGAAATTTGTTGTGGCCCAACCATGTCATTTAAAATAAATCCAATGTGACATGATGATTTGTCATGCCACATAAGCTATGTACATTTATGTACAAAAAAGTTATGTATGGTTATCATTTTCCAAACTTAAAAGATCTAAAGACTAGGATATCATGTTAGAAAATAAAGTTCAAACAGTACAAATTAATACCGTTTACTTATGCCAATCCATTGTAAGATAAACTCTTAATAAATTCATGCAACTATGCAAAGGTTTCGTTTCATGTTTAAGAAAATGAACATTCCAATAAAATCGATGATGAGTCGTCCATCGGATAACCTCCCCACCGGCATGTGAAAAAAATGTCTCTCCATTAGGCAGAGTAGCGGTGGTCAAGGTGGCAGCATATCCACCCGTGTTAGAATTCGAGTCGCCGTGATTGAAAATAGCAGGGAAATCACAACTTTTCAAGGAGAAGGTAGGATTCCAAATGCAAGTTAAAGTAACAAAGACTAAAGCGATGGAAATGTTGAAGTGAATAGGGATCTCCATCACGATTATAGATTGGAAGTGAAAATTTTGGGTTTCTGAGTGTACACAGATCTAAACACAAGGTTGTAGACTTTTCCAATGCCGGGTGTAGATTGATTTTATCTGATCTCCACGGCTAGGCTCAATTGTCAAGTTTTGCTACCACAACTTATCTTCACGTGTAATGATAAGAAAACTATCAGTCTTTAAGCTTTTACATCAAAAGACTCGTCTCTAAGTTGGTGAAGTGTACTTCGAACTTGAAAGAAGAAGCTAGTGCACACGTTATTTTTTTACTTTGAAAAGAGGGTTTTACCTACAGTGCCATCACAGAAAGTACTATATCCAGCATAAGGATTGGAGGTGAAAGAATTTTCGGTTTCGATGAGATTGAGAAAGCTGAAAGTAAGAAGAGGTTTCTAACATGATTACAAGTTTGAATTTTTGAGATTGTAGATTGTTCCAGTGCTGGTTATAGAGAGATTTTGTCTGCTCTGGTATAGATAGAGTCAAAAATTATCTTTGACACGTAATGATAAAACAATACTACTTTTCAGCTTTATTAGGTTAGCCCCCGGTGCTAGCATAGCTGATTTTCATTCATTCGCGTGTTTTTACCCAATGATGAAGGGTTTGAACTTTATGGATAACATTTGTGTGTATTTGTATACATTTATGTGAGTGTGTGTGCATGGGTTGTGTGTGTGTGAGTTAGAGGGATACATATGTGATTCATGTGTATTTTTATTGCCAAGATAAATAAAAAAAAATTAAGGTTAATGGGCGCACTCGTGTCTTAGTCATTGATGTGTAGACTTTTCCATTATGGAAAATCTCATTTGCACTATTTGTGGAGATAAATCAAAGGTGTGCTTAAATAAAAAAATAAAAGATAAAAGGTTAACGCACTCGTGTCTCAGTTTTACTCGATAAATAATTCTTACAAAAAACTGGGAATGGCAAGACCCTTATTCAAATACAATGTACAATAATACGTTGTATATAATAGATGAACATGAATCTAAGATTCACATTTCAATGTCTATAGTCCTGTGGCATGCCATTTTCAAGGGAATCGGCGGGTCTGAGAAGTTTCCAGTTGAAATTTGATCAAAAACATATTTAGCAGCCACCTCTGTGTAGTGTACACCATCCCAATTTACTCGAGCATTGGGGAGTTCACATGAACCAATAAATATTTGTGTACCATTAATTGTGATCGTTCCTCCACAACCGACGCTGTTGCTATAGTTATACTTGCCCCCATAGCCACAACAAGCTACAAGTGGAAGCTGAAATCCTGTAGTGCAAAATTCATGTTGTGTTATGTACTCATGAAACAATATTAGTGCATGTTCCGTTTTTAACAAAAACACAATGAAAAAATGCAAAATAAGCAGAAGCATGGATTGCTTACCATATCTTTTCGGTTCCTTAAAGAAAGAGTACTTTGCAGAGTAGATGTCAACATAAGTGAATGCACCATCCTGAAAATCATTCCTCAGTTGAAATACGGCTTCTCTCAGCTTATGGTTAAAATTCTGAGCTACTTCGTTGTGAGGCTTTGCGCAACCAACATTGTCCCTCTCAGCCGAGAGAAAGTTAGTTAAAATGTAAGGTAAGCAACCTATTGGTCCCGTGTTATGAATCCAGAATGATCGACCTCCTGACTTGTATATATTCTGCACAAGTAAAACCTTAACTAATTAAAAGTCCTTAGTTTAATTACATGAAGAGCTTGAACAATTCAATTTTGAAGGATGATTAGTTACCTTCACCGTCGTAACGAACTCATCAACAATGCCAGGAACAGAAGCGTTAACTTCTGCTATGGACATGTTCGTCAAAAATCCTTCTGCAAGATCATTTTGGCCGATGTCGAATGTATACAAAGCTTTTGAAAAATACTCTTCTTTGGGCATCAAACTGGCAAAAGTTTTTTCACCTACATACAGAAATTAAGATCATGCCATATAACGATAAATGCGCGCAATTGTGAGCACATTATAATTGTTATTCTACATTTTGTATACCTTTTTTTCGAATCATTTGCGATCTACGTTTGAATTGTATGAACTGGTCATACTGTTTAGTTAGATAAAATGGGCTGAATCCACGGCGGACAGGGATAATCGTGGTCGGTAGTCCAATGGTGGAAGATGCCGTGGCAAAATTTGCACCATGCGAGAAGTTGGTCCCCAAAGAATCAAGGTATGCATCCAGATATGGCAGGTCAAAACTTTTTGCTGAGATCATATTACAGGACAATCAAACAATTAATAATAGGATCACAACGTACTAATAAGAAATTATATGAAGTTAATAGGAGCGGAAGAATTTATGATCCAGGATAGAAATGAATGGAGAAAATGAATACAAGTAGTGGATTTCCGTGTATGTTTTCATAAAATCATGTTGGCGATTCCAAACTTTTGGGATAAAAATTTTAATGATATGATGATAACGGATCCGGGGGCTCTAGAATTCTTAAGAAATTCTAGAGTCTCAAATTAGTATCCAACGGTGAAAAGTGTGCCACATGGTTTCAATCCAACCGTCATAATAATGAGATTTCAATCTGACAAATCTTAGTTATAATAATCGTCATAATAGTTGAGTGGGTGTTCCTCCTTTGACTCCAAGTTGAGCATTTTACCCAGACCACAAAATGCCTTCTTATAAGTTGCCGGGGAGGCGACGGAAGAACCAAAGGAATGAAAGCGGAGAGAGAGATCTGAGGGGAATCGGATAGGAGAGAGGAAGGACGGTTTGTGAAGAAGAAGAATTGAAGATTGGAAAGAGATTTGAGGGCCTGGATGTGGTATCTTCAGAGACCGACTGGGTTGCCATCGCCATCTCCACCAAGCTTCAGATTCTCAAAGCATGACATTTTTTGGTGGGTCGCCTCTTTCCTTCTCTGTCGGCACTTACTTCATCATAGGTCGCCTTTTGCAATCCACCCACCATAGATTGTTGATTCTTACTTGTAATTGATTTGTGCTACCCATCCAAAGACTAGAAATTTCTTGTATACAAGGAGTTCTAATTATATGTACCAATTATAATAAAATTAGTGAATCAATTTTCTTTTGTTTGATAGCATCTGCTGGCTGATTTCTACTGAGCAAGAAATTTGTTTGGAAAATTTTAGAGTGAAGAATGCTTTCGTGATTCGAAGTGATTTGGTTGGAAACTTTGAGAGGGGAGAATGCCTTAGCTATTCCAAGTCATATATTTCTCCATTTTCGCATAGGGAAAAAGGCCCCTAAATTTTAGTGAAATTTTTTTGGAGGGTGAGACATAATATCAGAGAGGCTACGTGGTTGAAACATGACCTTTAGATTAATTGAAGGGTGGAGATTTGGGAATTTGAGACTCTCAAATCTTTAATGAATTTGAGAGCCCCATATCCGATGATCACAAGTACTAAACTTTGTCAGAATATTTTGAACAAGTTAAATATTCTTAGAAACGGATGCAGAAGGCAATTTAATTTGTGGAGTATTTCTGATTCAATTTAAGTATTTAACTACAAGAAAATTATTTGATGTGAAATATAAGTGATCAAATGCTGGGACGAGCCAAGACCCAGCCTACGTTTCGTGTCAGGCTAGGCTGGGCTGGGCCAGATACCATCGGGCTATTTCCTAGTAGAAACATTTTTCTGCTTGGGCTCAACTCACGGGCCGAATAGAAGTACCCAAGCCCACAATTTTGCCTATCAAAAACATAATAAAAAGTTTGTACTTTAAAATTTAAGGTTTCGTTTGGAGTTCCGTATAGGATAGTATAATTTTACTATCCAATATATAAGTTAAAAGATTTAGGAGGATAACGTGTTAGAAAATAAAACACAAACACTACAAATCAATATTGTCTGATTTAGGCTAATGGAAAAAAAAATTCTTGTGCCATTGTTATTGGTTTTTATACTCAAAAAATACTTTGGTCGTGTGGGAGGGATGAACATTTACTTATATGTCACTCGTTGTGAGATGAACTCTTAATTAATTCATCCAGATATGCATGGTTTCATTTCATGTTTAAGAAAATGAACATACCAATAAAATCGATGATGAGTCGTCCGTCGGAGAACCTCCCCACCGGCATGTGAAAAAACGTCTCTCCATAAGGCGGAGTAGGGGTGATCAAGGAAGCAGCTAACCCACCGGTGTCCGAATTAGAGTCGCCAAGATTGAAAATAGCAGGGAAATCACAACTTTTCAAGGAGAAGGTTGGATTCCAAATGCAAGTTAAAGTAACAAAGACTAAAGCGATGGAAACGTTGATGTAAATAGGGATCTCCATCACGATTATAGATTGGAAGTGAAAATTTTTGGTTTCTGAAGGTACAAAGATTTAAAACATGATTACAAGTTCAAGGTTGTAGATTTTTCACTATAACAGAATATGTTTATACATGTGGCTAAAACCGCAGGTATAAACTATGCATGCCATTGAGGAACCGCAGGTTAAATGAGCGTCGAAAAGTCTATACCTGCGGTTTTGAAACCGTGGGTATAGAAAACACGAGTGCAAGGGTATGAGAGTTTATAGTTGCGGTTTGTTAACCACATCTATCTTTTACCTTTGGGTTTTCAAGCACGATTATAATATAGGAAAACTATAGGTAAATCAGGAAAACCATAAGTATACCTAAGCATTTGCTTGTGCAAAACCGCGGGTGTAGGTGATAAAACCGCAGGTATTGTCCATTCTTACTGCAGTCCATATCATTTTCTCATACCAATTTGATTTGGTGATTTATTGTCTGCATAACAAACCATATATACCTGTTGATTATTTCAAACTCAAATACCATAAATTTAATCCTCTAAAAAACAAATATTATACATATATCAAATTATCATATCAAAAACATCCAAAATATTTCCAGCTAAAAAATATTCCATAACATGCCTTAATATCAAATCCTTCAAAACCCCATTTTGACAATAAAACGTTCCACATCCTTAACATTACCATATCAAATCCTCCTAAACCCCATATTGACAATAACACGTTCCATATCCTTAGGAAGATGGACATACATTAATGAAAACAATTTATTAGTTTAAATAAGAAAATGTAATTAATTAGCATTGTATAAGAAAACATGCCTTAAAAATCGCAGGTATATATATGATGTATGACAACCGCAGGTAAATTACCTGTCTACCGGCGGTTTGGGGAAACCGTAGGTATAGTTTCGCAGCTAAAAGCTTAATTTTTTGTAGTGAATTTTCAATGCCGGGTGTAGATTGATTTTATCTGATCTCTACGGCTAGACTCAATTTTCAAGTTTTGCTACCACAACTTATCTTCACGTGTAATGATAAGAAAACTATCTAATCTTTAAGCTTTTACATCAAAAGACTCGTCTCTAAGTTGGTGAAGTGTACTTGGAACTTGAAAGAAGAATCTAGTGCACATGTTTTTATTTTTTTTTCACTTTGAAAAGAGAGTTTTACCTACAGTGCCATCACAGAATGTACTATATCCAACATAAGGATTGGAGGTGAAAGAATTTTCGGTTTCGATGAGATTGAGAAAGCTGAAAGTAAGAAGAGATTTCTAACATGATTACAAGTTTGAATTTTTAAGATTGTAGACTTTTCCAGTGCCGGTTATAGAGAGATTTTGTCCGCTCTGATACAGGATAAGAGTAAAAAATTATGTTTGACACGTAATGATAAAACAATACTATTTTCCAGCTTTGTTAGGTTAACGCCGGGTGTCAACAGAGTTATTCTCATTCGTGTATTTCTATCCAATCATCAAGGGTTCAAACTTTGTGGATAACATTTGTGTGAGTATTTATGTGAGTGTGTGTGTATGGGTGACGTGTGTGTGAGTTGAAGGGATACATATGTGGTTCATGGGTATGTTTCTATTGCTAGATACATAAAAAGTAAAAAATAAAGATTAAAGCACTCAAGTCTAAGTCATTGATGTGTAGATTTTTCCACTATGGGAAATCTCATTTGCAGTATTTATGGAGATAAATCAAAGGTGTGTTTCTATTGCCAGGTAAATAAAAAATAAAAAACAAAAGATAAAAGATAAAAGGTTAACGCACTCGTGTCTAAGTCGTTGATCTGTAGACTTTTCCATTATGGGAAATCCAATTTGCAATATTTGTGGGGATAAATCAAAGGAGTGGGATCATGCCCTTACACAAGTAGAGTATGCGTATAACAATGTTGTTCATAGTGCCATGGGTAAATCCGCTTTTGCTTTGGTATACATGAAGGTACCTAGACATTCAGTGGATTTAGTACGGCTGCCAAGTACTCCTGGGATGAGTGTCGATGTTGGTAATTTTATTGAGGAAGCACAGTCCATCCATGCTGAAGTTAAGAAGAACGTGAGGAGACCAATGTTAAGTATAAAGATGTTGCTAACAAGCACAGGTGGGTGAAATTGTTTGAGGAGGATGATATGGTTATAATATTCTTGCACAAGAAGCGTTTTCCTATTGGCACCTACAACAACTTAAAGGCTAAGAAGTATAATCCTTTCAAGATGTTGTGAATTAACCAACAAAACTCGATGTTATAAATTTAGTGAATTATTAATTTACCACATTGACCTCAAGTTGAGAACAGTCAAAAATATTATTTAATCGTGACTATTAATTTATTGAATATTAATTTATCTAGGTTATGCTGTAGTACTTGACATAAAGTTAACGAAAAAGAGAGAAAAACAAAGTGACTAGTGCTTTATTCCTAATTAAAAAATGAAAACACACTAAGCCAAAGTGTGTGGTGCAAAGGATATCATGTATGGTACTATGGGGCCCAGTATAATGATTTCTGATTTGGGTTCAATCACAACCCGTCCCTGGATTACAACCGTAATAAGTGGATTCAAGGATTGACTTGCTTTGCTTAATTCATGGGCAGACTTTTGACAAGAAAGTTATTTTACAATTCCTGATTTTGTGGCACAATCAAGGGGCTAACATTAAACAATGGTTATTTGCTTATTTGCCTATATATTTAAGTTAGTATTGGCAGTAGAGAATGAATGACATTTGATGATTAAAAATGGTTCTTTGCTTAAGGAGTGATTCCTGCTTTTCTGCTTTGAGAGTGATTCTCATCTTTTAGTATCATTGTTCTTGCAATTAAATTCTGTTGTGATAATAGGATTCAGTTTGGTAGCAAACCTACAAAGTACAAAATGCTAAATCCTACAAAGCAGAGATTAGTGCAACTACATTAGATCAGCACTTACTTTTGGGGCTATTATACCATATACTATATTAACAACATCGGGGACGTGGCAAAGACCACTCGATACTTTATCATATATCGGTTTATTATACAACTGGTCCGAGTTTAAATCAATATCGGAGGTTCAAAAGATAAACTAGATCATTGACTGATCCATACGAGAAAGTATCGAGTGATCATATGGCACGCGATTATCAAGTAAACTGGGGGTCCCTTTGGCATGCCAACTTCAAGGGAACGGGCGGGTCTGAGTAAAGTCCAGTTGAAATTTGGTCAAATACAAATTTGTTAGCTGCCTCTGTGTAGTGTGTGCCATCCCAGCTAACCCGCACATCAGGGTGTTCACAGGAACCAACAAATATTTGTGTATCGTTACTTTGATAAAATACAAATTTGTTTGCTGCCTCAGGATCTTCACATGAACCAAGAGATGTTTGTGCATTGTTAATTGTTAATGTTGTTCCGCATCCAGCACTTAGACTAAAGTTGTACTTGCCTCCATATCCACAACAGACTACCAACGGGAACTCAAATCCTGCATTCCAAGATGACAAGAAAAATTCAGGGAAAATGCAAGCTTTGGTCATTTAAAGATTTGACCAGGTCTGACTCAAATGTTCAGACATTCCAACTTAGAATCCAAAGTTGAAAATTGTTTCAATATACACACTCGAACAGATTTTTTTGACTATTCGGACAATCAAACTGGTGACAATGCATAAATGTCTAATGTAAAGTAAGTAGCATTTGTATATGCTTACCATATTTTGTTGGCTCTTTAAAGAGAGAGTACTTGACAGAGTAGACATCAACATAAGTTATTGCAACATCTTCAAAATCCTTCCTTAGTTGCAGTATGGATTCTTTCAACTTATAGTTAAAATACTGAGCCAATCCATTGTAAGGCTTTGCGCAACCGACATCGTCCATTTCAATCGAGTTAGAGATGGTCAAAAACGTAGGCAAACAACCAATTGGCCCTGTGTTATGAATCCAGAATGATCTACCTCCTAACTTGTATATATTCTGCAAGTATTAAATTAAATTAATTAGTATTTATACATGCATGGGTTTAGTACTTAAATGAATTTGAAAAGGATTGATATGATTACCTTCACATTTGCAATAAATTCGTTGATAACATGAGGAATAGATGCATTGATTTGTTGTATCGACATGTCAGCCAAAAACAATTTTCCTCCAATATCATTTTGTCCAATGTCAAACGTATACAGAGCATTCGAAAAATATTCCTCTTTGGGCATCATACTTGCGAATATTCCACCTACAAAGCAGAGAGAACTTAGTATTTTGCGCTATCAATACGATCTTGTGTATATATATATATATATATATATATATACCTTTTTCTCGGATGATTTGTGATCTGAGTCTGAATTGTTCAAATTGGCGGTACTGCATGGTAAGATAGAGGGGAACGAGAGGATTCGGGAAAGGTATGATTGTGGCTCCCCCGGCGGCGAAGTTTGCACCATGCAAGAAGTTTGTACCCAAAGAATCAAGATATGAACTCAAATATGGTAGCCCAAAACTTTGTGCTGTTCATCACAAAGCAATAATCAAACCCCGTGAACACTTTGTATGATGATGATATATATACTATGTAAGGTGAAAAGAAAAGTAGAGCATATATATATATATTAGCGTTATATATATACCGATGAAATCGATGATGAGACGTCCATCGGAGTACCTCCCCGAAGGCATGTGAAAAAATGTTTGTCCATTGGGCACAGTAGGGGGAGGGAGAAAGGGAGTGGCAGCTATGGCGCCGGTGTCCGAATTTGAATCGCCGAAGTTGAAGATGGCTTGGAAGTCGCAACTTTGTAAAGGGAAGATTGGATGCCAAATGCAAGTGAAACAAAGGATGAGTACGAAGTGGTAGATGTTGAGTTGATAGGGGAGCTCCATCAGTATTATTTAGTGGCTTAGTCAGGATTGTTGATAGCTTAATTTATATAAAAAAAAATATACTTAAAGGTGGAAACGTAGTTATATTTGTCGCAATCCATTTGACTTGACTTGCACAGTTGTACCTACCGCATTTTCTTTGCCAAGTATTTTATCATATTTTAAAGAAGTTAGCTGTCCCTCTTGACCTTGAGTGCGGGTGGGTCGGCCCCAAGACCTATTTGGAGGGCCCCAATGAGCTAGAAAGTCGCAATGCCGTGTAGCTCCTGTTCTTCTCATTCTGATGCTGCCACTTGATCAAACACGTAAGGGAATGTCAATCCGGGAGTAGTCGACCAGCATATGATGGAGGAAATATGGCAAAAACTTTTTAGGTGGATAATAAAGTTTGAGATTGTAATGAAAGACGTGTTAATGGAATATTAAAGGCACTTCATAATGGCATAGCTTATCAACATTTAAGAGATAATAGCCCCACACACATGTATATCTTGACCAATTTTGTGGACCAAAATCCAATGATACGAGGAAATGATATATTTATGTGGAGCGAGAAATTCTAATATTTGGTTGTACAATATACAAGGAAATGGAACTGATAGTTTCGATTGACATGAAATTTAGCTTTCCGGCCTTGCACATAGGAATCACCGAATCACTAATTTCAGGCAACTTGGAATTTTGTCATGACAAAGAACTTCTTTGTATTTAGCCGAACGAGTAGATGTAAATGTTCTGGGCCATTCCAAAAAAAAAACTCATAAATATCAATAACTCTAGCTCCCAGTTGGCCCTGCCCCTACCCCCGCCTCGTGTATCTCTGCATAGAAACTACTCCAAAGTTTCACGAAAGATGAACATGTTGATAAATTCGTACTCTGTATCTAGACATAGAGTATATGCTTTCAATTTACCATTAAGGACATTCGTATTAGCAATTAATCATATTTAACAAAGTATTTAGATATTATATATAATATCGTTAACATATAATTCATAAAATATATATGTTAGTTCCATTCTCATCTAAACATTTGAAAATCACGAAAAGAGAAAAGTACACAAATTAATCTACTCAACTCAAGAATATTATACTTGAGCCACCAAAAGCAATTCAAGAACAGGAAGTTAGGTCATTTGACAAAGGGAGAAGTATGAAAAAGGCCCCTGTACTATGTTTTTTGGTCCAAAAAAGCCCCTCAACTTTGTTTTGGATCAAAAAAGCCCTCGTACTTACAAGAAACGAAAACGTTAGCCCTTCTGTTAACATCCCGTTAAAATTTGCTTATTTGGCATTTAATTTATTTTTTCTTTATTTTTCAACTAATGACGTGGCATACATATGGCATTAACGTATAAGATGTTGACACGTGTCTATTTTAAAAAGTAATTCACGTTTTGTTGTCTATGAATCACAAGTTGTAGTAACTGCAGAAATGGCTCAATTAAGCCCCTGTACTATGGGGAAAGGGACATTTAAATACTACTCGACCCACAGATTCAACCCAAAGATTTGAAAAACTTGTAGCAGCATAATTAAATCCTCCAAATTATTGAGAACACGAAACTATGAATGAGAGAAAAAAAAAATCAAAAGATCTTAGATCGAGACAACCCACAAAGGGAAATAAACGATATAATATGCACATAGAGTTTTGCCTACAAGCTCACAGCACCAGATCCAGATATAGGAACCATCTATCCCGATTCTCTTCAGTCAAAAACAAAGCTCTAAACATTTTCCATTTCATAAACCCATAATCGCTACCCAAGATCGAAGTTGAAAATCAAAGAGATGGAACACACCCAAGATCCAGTCGCATACCTATGTTCCAGATCCAGATCCAGTCGCATACGGTTGTTCTTCAGAGATAGCTCTTCAATTGCAAATTTGATTTTTTCGTCTTTCTGTCTTAGGTTTTCTTTGAAGCCGAGAATATGGTATACTATACTCATAGTGACCCGTCATTTGTAATTTTTTTTTTTAATGCCACATGTATGCCACGTCATTAGTTGAAAAATAAAGAAAAAATAAATTAAATGCCAAATAAGCAGATTTTAACGGGATGTTAACAGAAGGGTTAACGTTTTCGTTTCTTGTAAGTATGAGGGCTTTTTTGATCCAAAACAAAGTTAAGGGGCTTTTTTGAACCAAAAAGCATAGTACAGGGGCCTTTTTCATACTTCTCCCTTTGACAAACTATATATTTTAATAAATGTTAATAAATGAAAATGTTAATAAATACAATAATATGTTAATAAATGAAAATGTTTCTAAGATTCACATTTCAATACATGAGGTCATGACTAGAGCCTATAGTCCTGTGGCATGCCATTCTCAAGGGAATCGGCGGGTCTGACAAGTTTCCCGTTGAAATTTGATCAAAAACAAATTTAGCAGCCGCCTCTGTATAGTGTATACCATCCCAATTTACTCGAACATTAGGGCGTTCACATGAACCAACAAATATTTGTGTGCCGTTAATTGTGGTCGTTCCTCCGCAACCAACACTGTCGCTATAGTTATACTGGCCCCCGTAGCCACAACAAGCTACAAGTGGAAGTTCAAATCCTGTTGTGCAAAATTCATGTTGTGTTATGTATTCATGACAAACCATCAGTGCATATTCCGGTGAAAATAAGCAGAAGCATGGATTGCTTACCATATCTTTTTGGTTCCTTAAAGAGAGAGTACTTTGCAGAGTAGATGTCAACATAAGTGAATGCACCATCCTGAAAATCATTC
Source organism: Tripterygium wilfordii (assembly GCF_013401445.1). NCBI lineage: Eukaryota > Viridiplantae > Streptophyta > Magnoliopsida > Celastrales > Celastraceae > Tripterygium > Tripterygium wilfordii. Next base: position 3,109,886 of record NC_052242.1, read on the forward strand.
CTCAGTTGAAATACGGCTTCTCTCAGCTTATAGTTAAAGTACTGAGCGACTTCGTTGTAAGACTTTGCACAACCAACATTGTCCCTCTCAGCCGAGAGAAAGTTCGCTAAAATATAAGGTAAGCAACCTACTGGTCCAGTGTTATGAATCCAAAATGATCGACCTCCTAATTTGTATATGTTCTGCAAAAGTAAAACGGCCGTAACTAATCCAACTGAAAGGCTAATTGTGTCCTTAGTTTATATGAAGAGCTTGAAGTTCAATTTTAAAGGATAATTAGTTACCTTCACAGTTGTAACAAACTCATCGACAATTCCAGGAACAGAAGCGTTAACTTCTGCTATGGACATGTTAGCGAAAAATCCTTCTCCAAGATCATTTTGGCCGATGTCGAATGTATACAAAGCTTTTGAAAAGTACTCTTTTTTGGGCATCAAACTTGCAAAAAATGGACCTACATACAGAAAGATCATGCCATTAAAGATAAATATGCAATAGTGAATACAAATTATAATTATGATATTGTAAACTTTGTATACCTTTTTTTCTAACCATTTGTGATCTGCGTTTGAATTGTATGAACTGGTCATACTGTATAGTTAGATAAAATGGACTGAATCCGCCGCCAGGAATAATCCTGCTCGGTAGTCCAATGGTGGCAGATGCTGTGGCAAAGTTTGCACCATGCGAGAAGTTGGTCCCCAAAGAATCAAGATACGCATCCACATATGGCAGATCAAAACTTTTTGCTGAAATCATTAACACAAAACAATATGGCATGTAAATTCACATAGATGCAACACACGCTCACACACACATGCAAACATGCTGCCCGCAAGATTCAAAGACCGCACCATAGCCAGAAATGCTGGGACGAGCCACAGCCAGGCTACGTTTGGTGTCAGGCTGGGCTGGGCTCGATACCGTCGGGCTATTTCCTAGTCAACACTTGGCCCGTCCATAATATCCTTTAAAATTTCAGTTAGAAAATTACTACGTCGGTCAGGCTGGGTTGGGCTAAAGCTAAAGTAATAAGGTTCCAATTTCCAAACCCAAGTTCGGCCTGAAATTCCAATCGAACCACTTTTTTGGGCTGGGCTCAACTCACAGGCCTAATGAAACTACCTAAGCCTGCACTTTTGCCTATATAAAAAACAGTAAAAAGTACCTACTTAGAAAGATCTAGGTTTATACTGTTTGACGTGACATCCCATCTAGGAAACGAGTGTTCAGGAAGCTCTCTGCAACTCCACCGACCATTACAGTGAACTATGATGCACTAACACTCCTAAACTACTCTCAGATATGCAGGATTTCATTTCATGCTGAAAAAAATGAAACATACCAATAAAATCGATGATGAGTCGTCCGTCCGAGAACCTCCCCGCCGGCATGTGAAAAAACGTCTCTCCATAAGGCGGAGTAGGGGTGATCAAGGAAGCAGCTAACCCACCGGTGTCCGAATTCGAGTCGCCGAGATTGAAAATAGCAGGGAAATCACAGGTTTTCAAAGAGAGAGTAGGATTCCAAACGCAAGTTAAAGTAACAAGGGCAATAAAGATAGAGATGTTGATGTAAATGGGGATTTCCATCACGATTATGGATTGGAACTGAAATTTTTTTGGGTTTCGATGAGATTGAAGATACAGGGATTTATAACATGATTACAACTTCAAAGTTCTAGACTTTTCCAATGTCGCCAGCGAAAAAAAAAAAGACTTTTCCAATGTCGGTTATCCATAGATTTCATCCCATCTGTAATTCTGTACGGCTAGAGTCAATGGTCAAGCTTTTGGTACCAAAAGTTATCTTCACATGTAACGGCAACGACATTTTGTTGGGGCAACAAAATGTATTGGGAGATATATTTTACTGATATAATTGAATATTTTGATGATATGATTGGATCAACAAAATGTATTGATACAATGGTGTAGATTTGTTGACTTGATTTTTAGTATAATAGAAATGGGGTCTAAGCACTGATTTTTGTGTAATTGTGTTTGTGTAATTATAAGTGTGGTAGTTGAGTGGGTCTCGTATGAAGCCAACAAGAGGGCAAGCCAAAGACCATGCCCCCTTACTTGGTACATTAGAAAAGGGCTAACAAACTTGTATTGTTGTTGCCAAAATAAAAATCATGGCCCAAGAAGTTAATCACTCTTTACTATCCATGGGCCAATAGATTTTTGAGAAAATTTTAGGCCGATACCACTTGTGAAACTTTTGAACACATAAGTCCAGTCCAAAAAATTTTATCCCTCTAAGATACCACTAGTATACTAATTACTTTTTTACCCTCGTCTTCTTCCTCCAACAACTCATACCCTTCTCTTCTCTTTCTTTCTCCTCTCTCCTTCTTATTGCCCATTGGTATCCAACCTAAACTGAAGCTCACATCACCACGAACATACTCCGACCTTCCACCATCACCAATGGCCATCCATTTGGTCGAAAAATGATTAGAAAGTTGCAACAACCACAAGAAAAAAGTCTCAAATCCGGCCAATTCCGACGACTGTTCGCTACATCACCACTACCGTTGGACTCCCCTCACTGAGACGCACAATGTCCAGCTAGATACTTCCCAAAACGGGCACCGAATATGGCCCTTTTAAAATAGTAAAGTTGGTCGGCCAATGTTACTGTTTCAAAACAGTAAAGTTGGTTGGCCAATGTTATTGTGTTTGAAATAGTAACATTGGTCGGATAATGTTACTACTTGGAAAAACTTTCAGATCCGACTGATTTCGGTGGCGGTTACCATCATCACCGTTGGAATCCCTTCATTGAAGTACACAATGCCCAGCCATATGCAGTCCAAAACGACCACCCAGATATGTCCGTTTTAAAACAGTAACATTGGTCAACTAACGTTACTATTTTAAAACAGTAACATTGTCAACAAATGTTACTGTTTTGAAAAAACTTCAGATCCGGCCGATTTCGGCATCTGTTCGCCACACCACCACCACTGTTGGACTCCCTTCACAAAGAAGCACAATGCCCAGCCGTATTTAGACCAAAACGACCACTAGAAAAAGAGATGAGAGAGAGAACGATGTAGTAATAAGAGAGATATAATGCAGCATGAGAGAGAAAGATATAGCAGGAGAGAGAAAGATGCAGTGATGAGAGAGATGTAGTAGAGAGAGAAGCTGTAGTGAGATGAGAGAGAGATGTAACATAGAGAGAAAGTAACAAGAGATAAATTATATTAGATTAAAACCTCTTTGAAAAGGGGCAAAAATGAACATAGATAAAATTTAAATGATTTAAATAAACTTATGAGGGATAAAGTTTTTTAAAAGTGGATCTAGATGTCTAACAGTGTTGAAAGTGATATTAATATGTCATTTTCCATAAATTGTTTACTATTATAATTGCTCTAATGATTAAAACTTCTGTTCTTTTAGCTTTTTTACATCAAACCACCATTGTCTCAAAGTTGTTGACGTGTACTCCGAAGAATATTCTAACACACTCACGTTTTGATTTTATTTTTTTTAAAGGGGTATAGCAAGCGGAGGCAAACTTTGTCCTGTCTGGATTAAATTTTTCTAACCCAAATTAAAACAAGTTTAGACATAAGTTATACACAAATTCTCTCATGAGTACTTAAATTAAGGATTGTTTTTTGAGTTTGTAGATAAGTGAAATAACAAATGGGGTCAGTAGCAGACACAGAAATTGAAATCACTGGGACATAAAATTGGTAAGGGGTTCGGGGGTAGCGACTCCAAATTTTTTTTTGGGGTTCTTCATGTAATCTATTTATGTCTATCGCAAGATGAACTACGGTGAGCTACTAGGCTTAGGGATCTCTTGACTATGTCTGCCGACATAGGACAGGGAGAATGGTATTGTCGTATTGAGAGATTTAGAGGAATTGAGAGGCTTGACAGGTGGGCTTGACAAATGACAAGATAATTAGGGCCTATGATTTATAAGGGTTGGATTGGGTCAAAGTTAGTTGGTGGGTTGGGTTTCCATTAGTGGACTGGGGACCTCATTTTTTTTTATTGGAGGCCTAGGATCAATTTGTTATAAATCTATAATGTAATTAGTGTAAATTTTTTTATTTGATTGGGGGCCGTGCTCCCAATGCTATAGCACTACGTCCATCTCTGAATGGGGCTCACTGGTTTGAGATCACTTGTAATCGGTGCAATTACACTTGTTCTAAGGAAAATATGACTACTTCAGCTCCTCCAAGTTCTACTCATTCCCTTTCCCTAAACCCTTAAAAATGGGCAATCCTGAACCAACAACTATTCATGATTTCATATATATTATAGATATAGAAGTCAAAAATCTGGATGACTCAAAAAAATGGATTGGATATAGATAGTATCATCTTAACCAACAACTATTCATGATTCCAACATAGTGAAATTCAGTCTCTACTTTCTATGAATGTAAACTTCTGTCGAAACACGTAAATCTCGTGTCTTTTACTGCTTTGCTTCATTCGTTATCGTTATTTAGCTTGTATCTTGTGTTTACTTTAGTCAATCAATTATGTGCTATGTTGTGAGTTGATTTTAATACAACAGAATACACATTATTTGATTATCAACGGAGAGTTAGAGAATGTTTTCCCTGTTTCTCAGCCATGCCACAAAGGTTATGCAGGAATTTTGTGCTGCCATATCAGTTTTGAATTCCTGCTCAAATAGTTACACCTGTCATGGAATTCACAAATTGGGTAGAGTTTTGAGTTATCATAAATTTGACTTCCTTCTGGAATTGAACATTGTGTCTTTACATTAAATTTTATTAAATTTCCCCCTTAGTTGTGCGACTCCATGTCGGGGAATGCAAAAAGGTTCCAGAATCATTAACGAAGAGCATGCACCTTTTGGACATTCATGAACTTCTTCCCCTTATAAATTGGGTGAACTATGGGCAAGCAAAGAAATAAAGTCGATACGTCTGTAGGCTCTCTGAGGGATGTCAACCCGGATAAAATCAACTGGCATGTCAGGGTTGGGGTAACCAGAATTTGGGATTCGGTTAATTTCAAGAACGATAATGAATTCCTTAGCATGGATATGCTTCTGCTAGACAAAGAGGTATGCAATTTAGATCCCATAATTTCCTCTACAATCCAATGAAACTTTTTCGTGCAAAGGTATTATGATTGGTGTTCTCGCCACTTTGTGCGTCTGTCAAACTAATCGTTAGATTTCTAAACTTTTTAAAAAATGGCTATCTTAGTTTTATATGATGATTGTCGTAAATTTAAAAAATTACATGCCGCGTAAAAGCGTGGACACACGACTAGTGTTATATAAATGATGAACTTTATTTGCACCCCATCTTTTACTAAGTATACTCTAAAAATACCAAAAACCTTGATCTATACACACCCTCTCCGGACCCTACTGTTTTCCTCCTCTTTCTGTCATTCTCCTTCCCTTTCCCCCCTCACTCTCATCTGTAGAGCTTCTCTCCCAAATCGATGGACGATTCTTCGATGGTTTCTTGGCCGGAAACTTCAACGGATTCATGAGCACAGGCGATGAAAGATGAAGAACACTCATGGTCGTTGATTTGGTTACTGAGAGGAGTGGCAGCAGCTTGTGTTGATGTAGAGGTTAGCATTTCCAGCAGCAAATGCACTCAAGCATGGATGTTACTGGAAAATATGATGAATGTTACTGCTCCAAGACTCCAACCAGCAGCTAAGCCCTCTTGAACACCGATCTGTAAGCCTTCATCAATGACTCGTTGTATTTATCTATAGCTTGCTTCTCCCCAGTAAATGATACAACCTGTATTGTGTTATCAGGAGTGACAAATGAAGTGATTCTGCAATTAAGAAGGAAAAAGAGAGAGGTTAAAAGCAAAATAACATTCTTGGGATGATTGGGAATACAGTTCTAATTGTGCCGATTGTCTGCTCCGCAACATGTGCTGTAAACGAATAAGCAATTTGTCCTCGGGATGACAGCCTCGCTGTAACGATGCTCATCACAACGCCAGACATGATAACTGGTGGCATATCTTGAGTTCCATGGCTGCCTACTTCAGATTATAAGGGTGAATTACTGGCAGGAAGAGGACCAAATCTAGGGTTACAATGAAGAGATAATTGTTTTGTTTTTATAATTTTTTTTAATCTCAGTCGTTGATGAGATCCAATAACTGAAATTATGGGATGCAGTTTATAAAATTTGATAAACACATAAAAATAAGGTGAACTCATAATTGTTATAATTTTAATGAGGTTTACTTAAAATAAGGTGTATTCCATAAATAATGGGGTGCAAATAAGATTCATACTTATAAATTCTATTAATCTGCCACGTCAGGCCCCGCCATTTTATGTAGGCCCAGAAGCTGACATGGCAAGATTTAAATTGGGATTATTGTTAGCATTCACTATTCAGTAGATGTTATCGAACGTCTCCTTCTTCCATTCAAATGGACATCCTTCCTTGCTCCTATGTCTCGCTTCCAACTTTACCCCTCGTCGGACCCTACATTTACTACACCAAACCAAAGCCCGTACACCGGTTCTTCCTCCTCAAGGTCTTCGCTTCTTCAACGACAACCACCGGTTCCTCAAACAAAGATATATGGAGGAAAACAGTACCACCAACACCGCAGAAAACGACACCGTCTGGTCCATACCGAAGAAGGCAGGAACCAGTTTACTTGGACCACAGTGTAGACATGGACGATCTCTTGCGCTCCATCAGCGAAACTAAGGACGAGCAGCAGCTGTATGCGTTCCTGTCCCCTTACAAAGACCGGCAGCTCTCGATTCGCTTCATGGTCTCTCTCCTCTCGCGCGAGCCGGACTGGCAACGGTCCCTTGCCATTCTCGACTGGGTCCATGATGTGGCCCGCTACTCTCCCTCCGTGTTTGCATACAATGTAGTATTGCGTAACGTACTACGAGCTAAACAATTTGATCTTGCGCGGGGACTGTTCGATGAAATGCGCCAACGAGCGCTATCCCCTGACAGATACACGTATTCAACACTGATTACTTTTTTTGGTAAAGAGGGTAAGTTTGATGACGCAATTTCTTGGCTTCAGCAAATGGAGCAGGACCGTGTTTCTGGTGACCTTGTTTTGTATAGTAACTTGATTGAGCTCTCGCGTAAATTGTGTGATTATTCTAAGGCGATTTCTATATTTTCAAGGTTGAAAAATGCAGGAATTACACCGGATGTTATTGCTTATAATTCAATGATTCACGTGTTCGGAAAAGCCAAGTTGTTTAGGGAGGCCCGGATGTTGTTACAAGAGATGAGGGATGTGGGAGTTGTGCCAGATACAGTTAGTTACTCAACACTACTGAGTATTTATATCGAGAGTGGGAAGTTTGTGGAGGCATTGTCATTGTTCTCAGAAATGAATGAGGTGAAGTGTCCCCTCGATCTTACAACATGCAATGTTATGATTGATGTCTATGGGCAGCTTGACATGGCAAAAGAGGCCGATAGGCTCTTTTGGGGTATGAAGAAGATGGGGCTTGAACCTAATGTTGTAAGCTATAACACCCTTTTGCGGGTTTACGGAGAAGCTGAGCTTTTTGGGGAAGCAATCCATCTTTTCAGGTTGATGCAGAGAAAGGATATTGACCAGAACGTTGTTACATACAATACCATGATTAATATTTATGGCAAAACTCTTGAGCATGAGAAAGCCACCAACCTTGTACAAGAGATGCAGAATCGAGGGATTGAACCCAATGCAATTACATACTCGACCATAATATCTGTATGGGATAAGGCAGGGAAATTGGACCGGGCAGCAATCCTGTTTCAGAAGCTAAGGACCTCAGGGGTTGAGATTGATCAGGTTCTTTATCAAACAATGATTGTGGCTTATGAGAGGGCAGGTTTGGTAGGTCATGCTAAGCGATTGCTTCATGAGCTTAGGCAACCAGACAATATCCCAAGGGAGACTGCCATTATGATTCTTGCCAGAGCTGGTCGGGTAGAAGAAGCTACTTGGGTGTTTCGTCAGGCTTTTAGAGCTGGGGAAGTAAAGAATATATCCGTGTTTAAATGCATGATTGATCTTTATTCAAGGAACAGGAAATATGCAAATGTCACTGAGGTGTTTGAGAATATGAGAATGGTAGGATATTTTCCTGATTCTAATGTGATTGCTCTTATCCTGAATGCTTATGGTAAATTGCGGGAATTTGAGAAGGCAGATGCTATATATAAGGAGATGCAGGAAGAAGGGTGTGTTTTCCCAGATGAAGTTCACTTTCAGATGTTAAGTCTCTATGGTGCAAGAAGAGATTTTGAATTGATGGAGTCACTATTTGAGAGGCTTGACTCTGATCCGAACATTAACAAAAAGGAGTTACATCTTGTTGTTGCCAACATATATGAAAGAGAAAACAGACTTACTGATGCATCTCGAATAATGAACAGGATGAGTAGAGGGGCGCTTTTGAAAACATGAACAGCTCAAGGAATTTGAATTTGCCCAATGCCTGGTAAATTTTTTGCATTGTTTGTGAATATGCACGTCTGCTTTGATTATCTGTATATACAATTTTGAATCTGCCACCATTCTGAGTGTGGATGGTTGTAATGGCGTGTAGTTAATTTCAACCATTCTGTGGCCATTTTAGAGCTGGGACAAGGTGCAATAATCTTTTCTTCTATCGCATCTCCTTCTATTTTATACTTATCTCACATAAGAGAAATTGGGGAACGAACTTGATCGTTGGATAGATAAGCTATGACTACTGAAACCTGAATAAATTTAACTGACTTTCCAACATTTGTACTCTAGAAAGTATCTATTTTATCCAAGGAGTAGTAGACGGCATTGATAAGTTAATCTTCATGAGATTCGTCCCCATTGCGGAATTTTTAAGAAGACGGTGCGTATATGCTGAGGGATGCGTTTCGATAAATTTTACTGACTTTCCACCATTTATATTCTAGAAAGTATCTGTTTTGTCCAAGGAGTAGCATACGTCATTTTAAATTAATCTTCATGATATTGTCCCAATTGTGGATTTTTTAAGAAGACTGTGTATGTGCAGAGGGACGTATCATGATATTAACAAAACTCAGGTTATACTTCGTTTTATCTCCGCTTCTTAACATCTTCAATTCTAATTCTTTTATGAATGTCTATTTCCCTTGCATTAGTATGTGTGAACATAAATTTCTTGATTTGATCATGTGAAGCAGGGATTGTAATGTGGTAAGTAATTCAGTGTGTTGTAATAGTGAATAGAAGGTCTTACTCTCACAACCGTGAGAGTTGATCGACAGAATGGATAGATGCACTCTCACTGGTCATAATATTAGCCGACCCCCCAGTTGGTGGCCTCCCGTGCAATTTCCAGCATTTTTCTTTAGTATGGCCAACACCATTGCAATAAAAACAGATAACTCGGCCCTCAGGTGTGCGGCCCTTGCCACTACCTCGACCAACGCCACTGCCAAACCCTTGACCACCTGAGCCACGATCTCCACCTGAGGCTGCAAGCGCGGAATTATCTCCTACCGTTCCCGTATGAGGACTCGGACGAACAGAACGATTAATTCTAGCATACGCCTCGGTCAAAGAGGTCTCTTTGCTTGCAAGGATATGAGAACGAGCGGACTCAAATTCTGGACAGAGACCACTCATAAAAGAAAGAATAACTAATTGTTCTTGTTGTTGGCGCATCTGCTCCACATCAGTATTAATAGGGAGGAGCATATTCCACTCCTCAAACACCCGCTTAAACGCAGCAAAGTAATCTGCCACTGTCTGATCCTTCTGGTCAGGTCGAAAAAATGCAAGTGATACATCATAGAGGCGGTGCATAACATCACGGCCAGAATACAACACAGATAAATAATCCCAGAGTTCTTTAACTGTGTTACAATGAGACACTATAGTCTGGACCTGTAGCTCCATGGAATTAATTATCTGAGTATAGAGACGAGCATCATCGCGAGCCCAATTCTTCTTATCTATTGGAGATGCAGTAGACTCTGGAGGATCTTTAGTGAGATGATCCTCTTTGTCAAGTCCGCGAATAGCGAATAAAACAAGTTTTCGCTAGTGTTGAAAATTCTTGCCATCCAAAAGCTGTTCAGTAAACTTGGTAGATGAGGAAACAATATCAGAAATCACCGTCTTAGACTCAGAACATGCCATACCTCTTCACTGGTATTACCGAACAGCCACCAGACTTCTTTCGGAGATACCCGAAATACTAATGCTCTACAGAGCCAAAAGAAAAATCAGAACTGTGCTTTACGAAGCCTAATCAAATCATGGGCGGAAGAAGGCCATACTGCTACCTGGAAAAAAAAACCAGAAAACCCTCTAAAAATAGCCCCCAAAACTGCCGAACAGTGGCGTGAACAGTGGTGGTGAACAGTGGCGGCGGTGACACACAATAAAGAAAACTCTAAGGCTCCGATACCATGTTATAATAGTGAATAGAAGGTCTTACTTTCACAACAGTGAGAGTTGTTTATTTATAGCATCAGAGACAAACCCTAATGATATTACATCAAGTGGGTTGGGCCCAGTACTAATATATTCTCACACAGTGGTAATTAGAATTTAGAGTGAAGACCTGGCTGCTATCTTTGGTAGAATCACGACCTTGTCACTCATTAAAAGAAAGGAATAAAGGATGGGTGCTGTTGGGTCTCCTGCTGTCAAAGAAGATAAGATACTGTGAATGGTGGATATGTGCAATTGAGTTTTCTTTTTTCATTGTTGTGTGGAGATTAATTTCCATATGTTTTGGAATAAGTTATATATGCAATTAGCAGGGAACAACATTGTATGAAGGCTTTTTTGTTTAGGAAATCTTTGAACAAGAAGTATTCAAATGGATGGTTAGTGATAACACAGTTGAGTAGCATGAGCTCCTTGCTTAGCAGTTGGGGAACTTAGCACTTTTTAAAAAAAAAAAAAAAAAAAAAAACTGTCACTCATTAGTTTAGCACTTTAGCCATAGGCACTAACATAATCATATTATGGTGAAGATAGTATTGCCTACACAGAGTCTAGAAGGGGTTAATAGAGTATACACACACATCAAAGATGCTGCAACAATGAAGAATGATTAAAAGAAACTTATTAGCTCCTTGCTTAGCAGTCGCAAAACTCACTTCTGTTACTCTCTTAATGTAGAGAGAAGGAGAATAGAGGATAATCAAACATCTTAGGCACATACTGCAAAAGAACAATGAGGAATGAGTAAAACAAGAAAATTATAGACTTCTGACCAAAATTGCTTTGTGCTTCAAACAATTATTCAATGATTATTTATCCGATTTGACCTAGGGATGAATATACAGGCATATGTTTCATGCTGGTTCGCAAAATAGCTATGAGATTATTCCGCAAGGGTTGAAAGTAGTAGCAAGAGGCAATAAATCAGGTAGCAGTTGCTAGAAGTAAGCAGAGTTCTGCAGCATGGATTGGAGGCAAACATAGCTGGGGACCGTTCTTGTTAATGAAAATGAATGCATTAGTAGTAAGTGGCTTGATTTTATGAGTACGGGACTTGACTTTCTCACATTCAAGAATGTCCCCCCGAAGAAACTGTAGATATTTACATTTGTTGGTTAACAGAAAGATTTTTTTTTTCAGTTTTGTCTTTTATCTAGAAAGCCATTTTTTTTTTTATATATGATGCACTGATGCTTGCTTCATGGATTTAGCACACTTTCGTGGCATTTTTATGTGTTCTAGTACTTTACTGATGACTGTCTAGAAAATTGCAGGCCTTTTCTTTGAAATCTGAAGTCCCTGTGTTCAGTACATTGAAGTATGAATCGCTTTCTGGAAATATTCTTAGCTTGAAAAGATAGCTGTGATGATGGCTTTGCTAACCTCAAGCTCGAAAATTCAACTTGGGGTTCATTTTTCTGCCTTGACAATCTCACCCAAAAGAAAATTAATCCCATGAAAGGTACGACTCTATAGCCCTCCACTCAATTTAGCTGAAAACAATGTAAAAATTAAAATTGAATTTCTTCCCTTTGTCTAGAAGAAAATTTTTTTTTTTTTAATCTGCTTCAAGTTTTCTGTTTTTTTCCATGGACCCTAGAACCCTCTGTGATGCTATGTACTGTTTTATCCTATAAAAGAGATGCCTTTGGATGTGCCAGGATAAAAAGTGATCCCATAGTCAAGATTTGGGCGTGGAAGATATTTGCCTGGAAAGTAAATATGTTGGGTGTAACCTGTTTAAAAAATGTAACGCATGTTCATAAGACCTAGGCGTGTAAATTTCATGCTATTGAATTGCTTGAACAAGAAAATTGGTTTCTGTTGCAGTTCTCTTAATAGAAGACTTTGAAAAAGTTGAGACCGGGAAATAAGATTCCTTTTGTTGGTAATACCGAAATATTGAAAGCTTCACTAACATAGGGAGACGGAATAAAAGACACAGGGAAGCCTCATGATGGATGGGAGGGGCTCCAATTCTGGGCTCCTATCCCCCTTATGATAGCATTTACCTTGTTATAGATACCTTTCTTTGAATATGACATTCCATATTCATGCCCTGACTGATATACGCATTCGGTATATATTCACCAGCTTATCATGAATTTTGTTACGTTTCCAATTACCCATATCTAACAATTATCATGTCATGTCATTTTCCAGATAACCAAGAAAACCACAGGAAATAAATCTAAGACAGTCGTTTCGGCAGTGGCTATTGTAGCTGCAGTTGTAGATGGAGAGCACATCTAAACAGCCAGCAATGTCAAGGTGGAGAAGCCCTTGATATTAATCAGAAAAATACTGGACAACAAAGAGGTAACAACTAGCATGGTGGGTTGGTTTATAAATTTGAGAATACTGGTATGTGAAGTTTGGTTAACTGGTTGAGAACCCAGTTAGGCCACCAGGTCAATTCAATTAGTTGGAACATATGATCTTTACCAATTGACCTAAATATGAACAAGTAGCACACATTCTCCGGCGGCTACCAATATGTGGAACTTCTTTTTTGTTTTGTTTCTGAGCATTTTTTGGCGTTGATTGCTCCTTTATTTTCTTTATTAGACAACAACGTAGGGTTCAACCATTGGTAGACAGTAGTCTAATCTCATAATGACTATATTATATTGGTAGTCAAGTAAATATCATCTATATCTATCTACCTTCCCTTTGAAATTTAATGGCTTTCTAAATTTCGTGATAATTACTTCATTAAATTTTGACCCGAGGAGGATCATGTGATCCCCTTGATTGTCTCATGTCTCGACTCTCTCTAGTCATATGGTACCCTATTTACTTACCAAGCAAAGCAATTAACCGGTGTTTCCTCGCGGATAATTGCATTACTATTTTATAATTTTTGGTTTATTGTAGTGTCAAATATATGTATAGTATTTGGAATGTCAAAGCAAACCTTTCATCATCGTAGCAAAACTTATTGGGTTCATCACTGAAAGATAGCTCGTGTTCTAATTTACATATTGACAGTCACAACGTGTCAATTTGGTAGTCTAAAATTCAAAATTGTGCAAAATAGGTAACTCGATATAAATTTACAGTATTCATATTGATTAATAGTTCCTTGTTTTTTACTGAACTTTTTTTTTTTGAAATACTATTGAGAAATTTGCTTTTCATTGGAATCAAACATTGAGCACACATGTCTAACCCAGTCAATTATCAACTGAGTCACCTCTCGTGGATTGTTTTGTACTAAACTCAACAATATTTGAAACAATAATAAAAATAATAATAAAAAAGAAAGAGTAAGGCATTATCATGAATATTGCAGTCATATCAATTCCAAAACAATATTCCGAACCATAAATGCCGATCAGTTTGAGATGATAAGACTAATATTTTTACAAAAAAAATTAGTAGTATATATATATTCAGTTTGGGGGCCCATATGTGGACTACAGTATGAAATGGTAGACATTTAATTAGGCCATTTGACTCATGTTTAGGCTTTTTAAATAATGATTGGTGATTGAGGAGTTTTTGTTTTGTATAATTAGGCAACTAATTAACACAGTATTCTAATTAAAGATTGAACTCACATCACTATATCTAAAGTTCACTTTAGTTATGCCTACCGTATGCATTAATTTTTTTTTCCCTTCATTGAATTCATACTCCAAACCAATAATATTACAAAAAAAATCACATAACTTTGCCCAAAAATGGGATTTCAATACTAACGAGAAGTGGTTCGGTTGACAATCAATTGAGTTAAACATATATATACTTACTGTTCGATTCCAACTGTAAACATATTTTTCAGTAGTAATATTTATAACAAAATATTTAATATCTAGACTGCTATGTGAAAACAAAAAAAAAAAGGAAAATTAAATATAAATCCTTCATGGGAGAGCTTTGTTTCAATGAGGACATTCTTAAAAGTCTTATTTCATAAAGTTCATGTATTTTAAACTAATATTCCAAAAAGGACAAATTCTTATCCTAATTTTTTAAATGATTAAAATAAACTCAGTTTAATTATTTAAATTTTAAAAATTAATCATAAAGTTTACGGAAATTTCTTATTCACTTATGAAAGCTCCTCTTTCACGATTATAGCTGCAGTGAATATTTTTCTTTCCAATTTTCTTGTGTGAAATTGATTTTCTAATATGAATCTTGCATCAATTTTGAGTTTCTATAATGATTCACCTTGTGATTCTGTTGATTTTGGATATTTTCGGTGTTTGAATTTCTAGATCTGATCATGAAAGCTCCTCTTTCACGATTATAGTTGCAGTGAATATTTTTCTTTTCCAATTTTCTTGTGTGAAATTGATTTTCTAATATGAATCTTGCATCAATTTTGAATTTCTATAATGATTCACCTTGTGATTCTATTGATTTTGGATATTCTCGGTGTTTGAATTTCTAGATCTGATCATACTCACCATGGGAATTGTAGTTTTCCTTCGATCTGTCATCAAGTCATTATTTTCGAAAGTTTCTGTGGTGATTTTTCGTGTTTTTTTTTTGCTATGATTCTAGTTGCAGACTGCAGGTGATATGTTATCTGTTTTCATTAATTTGATATCTGTTATAATGTTATACGTCTTGCTAAATGTTATCTGTCTTATTGAAATGTTATATGTCTTTAATGAAATGTTATATGTTTGAAGTTTCAAAACAGATAACATATAATAACAGATCTGAAACATATATATTATCTGCAGATTCAAATTCAATTTCAGAAGAAAAAAAAGAGTTTGAAAAAGCGATAAAACCTCAAAGGTGATGCGTCTTGATCCGTGGAGTTGATTGGTGGTGTTGATGGTCATCGGAGTTGGCCGTATTTGTCGGATCTAGCTCTTTTTCAAATGGTGGTCATGATTCAAGAAGCTTTTTTGGCGAATCAAGTGATAATCGATGGCCAGTGATGATTGAGATAATGGTGGTCGACATGAAGGAAGAAGAAGAGAGAAAAAGAAAAAAAAAGAAGGAAGAAGAATGACATGGATTTTAGAGATATATTTAAGTGTATTTTCATCAGCACAATACAAATATACCTTTGTCTAATATTTTTCCTGTTTTCACATTTCTTGAATATATAATTATTATATTATCCTTTTCCCTAATTTTCTGAAAAAAATAAAGAAAGAAAGAAATAGAGGATGAAAAAAGGACGAGTGATGCTTGTCACCAAGATTAATACCAGTATTTGAACCAAGAACCTCCAAAGAAGAAAAATGAAGGTCAGACTCAGAGAAAGCTCTTCGTCACGGCAACAGAATGTACAAAAGCGAGTGTAGTTTTGCAGCCACGCACCTCTCCATTTTTACGCCTATAAAGTTAACAACCACCACCATCACCACCGCTAAAAGCCTCTTCCTTTCTTGCATTCTTCGTGTTCGATGAAATGAAGAGATTGAAGAGTTATTATATGCACTTGAGACACCATCACGCAATGGAGGGAAAATGGATCTTTCCATTAGTGATTGGGTCTATGGTTTCTCTCTTCCTTCTCTTCCTCACCACTCTAACCTCACCGGACGGTACACCGTTTCTTCCTTTCTACCGTTCAATCACCGGGACGGGCTCTGTTTTCGTTGAGTCCAAGCTCAAACCTTTACCTATTTCGACCTTACCTCCACCGCCTCGGTTTGCGTACCTAATCTCTGGTTCTAGAGGAGACGGTGTGATGCTGAAGAGGACTCTGTTGGCGCTCTACCACCCGAGTAATCAGTATGTTGTGCATTTGGACAGGGAGTCTCCGGCGGATGAGCGGCTCGATCTGCAGAATTTTGTGGAGAATCACTCGATATTCCAGAAATTTAAGAATGTGAATATGATTACCAAGGCGAATTTGGTGACCTACAGAGGACCTACAATGGTGGCGAATACCTTGCACGCGGCCTCGATCTTGCTCAAGAAGGGTGGGGATTGGGATTGGTTCATCAATCTCAGCGCATCTGATTATCCTCTCGTCACCCAGGATGGTGAGTTCAGATGGATTTTAGCTTGTTTAGCTCCTTTGGATTTTCAATTTCGAATCTTCATCATAATAAGATTCTTGTTTGATTAGATCTGCTGCACACATTTTCGTACTTGCCGCGGGATCTCAATTTCATTGATCATACGAGTAATATTGGCTGGAAAGAGTGAGTGGAGCTTTGACTTTTTTCAGAATCTTTTCCTTTATATGTGTAGTTGTTTTTCCATTTATGTTGTGTTGCTAAATTTGTAGTGTGTTGCTAAATTTGTAGATTTCAGAGGGCGAAGCCGATAATAGTAGATCCAGGGTTGTATATGGATAAGAAGGCTGATGTTTTCTGGGTGACACAGCGGAGAAGCGTGCCTACGGCGTTCAAACTATTTACAGGTACATAGTTACCACATACTATCTTCAGAACTATGAATCTTTCTGAATTGAGCTTAGTTCTGTAGGGGTTCTGTCTTATTGGAAGCCCATTAAAACGGGAAACTTCCTAAGGTTGAACATATAAATGTTTCTTATGCTTTCTCTGCTTGACTGTCAACCCAGGATCACTTTGCTGCTGATTACTTAAGCCTCATAGACTTGTATGCTCATTCTATGATGAATTTCGTTGATAGTTTCTGATTGAGTATCCCTCTATTTTCTCTTCATTTGGTTGGTGTTCTTAAGTCGTATTGGTTTGAATGATTCAATTTGCTATGTTGATGACCACTGACTATAGCCAACTTGAGATGCACGGTTAATAATGAACAGTATTCAATTTGTTCTTTGTTCTTGATCTAAAATGTGATGAATGTTACTAAGCTTGTTCTCTCCTGGATAAATTTCTACTTGGGTAAAGTTGTTCATGACTTCATGTAACAGCATTGGTAATTTCACATTGACCTGGACTTTAGCTGGAAATGAAAGCTACACCCTTTACAACATTGGCTTGTTGACAGAAAATGTATAGGACATTGGTCTAATGCTTATATATTATATTGTGGGGATGGGACTAAATTACTCTCTCTTGTGTTTTCCCCAACATGATCACAATGTTTCTTTTTTTTTCATTACTTTTGGAATGAAAACACCATCGCAATATTATCTGAGCTGTTATTCTCCATTGAATATTCCAAGAGTTCATAATACAGTTTAGACATACATGGGACAATTGTCTTCTTCTGACTTTTAACGACCACTCTTGGCTGGTTCTTCGTCATGAATAAATTGACTGGGAATTATTTCTGCCATCATCTATGTTGTTTACGAGTCTGTAACTATGCTTGTTGCTTGCATATACTGAACTTTCTTAACAGAAAATCCATTGAATGCTCTAAATCCTAACTATACCAACATCATGTATTTTCGTTAGTGTTTGTATGCTAGAATGGGGACTAAACTTCTTCATAGCCTATGTGTATTTTCTTTATCCTGTATATGTGTTGCACTGTGAATTCCGTGATGTTAGTATAATTGTTGTTACTTGTGATGCCTCCTCCTCTGTTGTGCACATATCATTTCAAATTATATTTTGCTATTAGCAATTCCCTATATTGTTTTACCATGGGGATTAGAAGTTCTTTTTTTTTTGGTTATATCTGATGCTTTGTAGATAAAATACTAAATTCTGCTATGGCCTTCTTGCATTGTCCAACTAAGCTTGGCTTTCAGACTTGACCCCTTTCACTAGTTAAGCGGGTGCAGTTCCTCTTAGCAGTTGTTATCCCAGGCTTTTTTCATCAAATAGCTCGTCTCCAGTATTCTTTTGTCGAGAGAATAAGCTAGAATTATTAATTGCAGTCAACATGAACTGGCTTGGATCGATAACTTTTCTTGGTGAGTCGTAGGAACAATTATTGGGGCAATATTTTAGAGTCCCTCCTTGAGCTGTGACCAACACATGGATTTAGTTCTTCCCTTCCAGCCAATGACTAGAATTAAGTGCTTGACTTTGAGAATTGAGATACTACCAAACATTAGGTATTACTCTTGCACTAACCAGTTCATTACGTGATTGTTTTTGATGAACAGTCCAGTGTCTGATAACACTTTTACCACTCTCTCACATGAGGAAAATTCATTGGTGTTTTGGAAAATGCCTCATGTGTTTAATGATGTGTTAATTGATTCAAGTGCTTTGCAATGAAGTTTTGATATAAATGCCATGTATTTATTCATCCCCTTCGCATTATGATGGATTTTGTAAATAAGTCTATGTTTACTTTATAGGTTCTGCCTGGATGGCACTTTCTCGACCTTTTATTGATTATTGCATATGGGGATGGGACAATCTGCCTCGAGTTGTTCTCATGTATTATGCAAACTTCATATCATCCCCAGAAGGTTATTTTCACACTGTCGTATGCAATGCTCAGGAGTTCCGTAACACCACTGTGAATAATGACCTTCATTTCATATCATGGGACAACCCTCCAAAGCAGCATCCACACCACCTCAACATTAACGACATGCAAAAGATGGTTGATAGTAACGCGCCATTTGCCAGAAAGTTCCACCAAGATGATCCCGTGCTTGACAAAGTTGATTCTGAGCTTTTGTCTCGTGGTTCAGGAATGCCTACTCCTGGTGGTTGGTGCATAGGAAGTAGAGAAAATGGTACAGACCCATGCTCTGTAATTGGAGATCCCGCAATCCTCAGACCTGGACCTGGAGCGAAACGGGTGGAAACTTTGATCAGCTCTCTGTTATCTGCTAATAACTTTCGACCAAGACAGTGCAAGTGACAAATACCTACAACCCTTGGATTAAAGTTATGTCTCATATCAAATATCAATGGGGATAGACTATGTCCTTAAAAACGCAAGAAGATACGGCGACGTAACCAGTATTTCTTTGTGTTAGTTGAAAGAAGAACGCAGAAATGTTAAAGTTTCACTGGTTTAGAGACATAAAGGTGGTGGGTTTTGGTTAAAGGATATCAGTTACGGGGGGTGGGATTGCTTTTTCCGCCAAAACACATGTTATGTGGGACTGAACACATCTTATGTCAATGTATACCCTTTATTTGCAGTGTTGCAAAAATCGGCCTAGTCGGCCGACTAGTCGCTAGTCGAGGCTTGCCGCTTCGACTAGAGGGTAATCGGGCCTTTATTTGTTTTCCTTTTTGTTCTTTCACGTACTGTAACTCTTACCCAGCATTACAAAGAATCGAATGGAAGAAACCTTTTAAGGATTAATGCATATCTATCGATTGTTTTTGTTAATGTCATTGAGCTTATTCTGATGCTGTAGCATTCTTGTGCCAAAAATCCATGTTTGTTTAGGCTAAATTTTCGCTATCATCGCTCTGTACCACTATTAGACTGGTGAATTGGCTCCTCAAAAACATTCCCATGCTCAGAAGTCTGGTTCCCTCAAATTTCTTGTGAAAATTGAGCTGAGTCAAGTTCACGATTTGTCCAGAGTAATTGTCTGATCCTGTAGGATTTACTTACCAGACAGAGAATTGGAGTGCAGATGGGATTTGCAGAGGACATGAGATTATAATTAAGAACGAGTCATGTACATAAATAATTGTCAGAATCAGATGAAATCCGAACGGCCCTTACCATGAGAATATATAGCAAGCTCCAGCGCAGAACCTACAAAACCTCTCTACGCGTCTTCAACATGAGAAGCAGGCTTTAGAGACTAAAGGGGCTACAGTCGCAGAGAGATGACGCCTAGCTACTAGTTAGTCACTCTTGATAAAGCTGCAAGGCGTCATCCCTCCTGCGACAGGAGTCCTTTTTTTCATCTCCTTCACTATAAAACACTGCAATCAATCTTCTTCACTATGGCTTTGTGACTAGTGAGTGTGTTTATGCCGTATAAATATAGAGCGCCAGAAGCCAATAACGACTTATCAACAACCTTGGATAAAAGTATAAGACTGTACTAATCCCACTAATATATATATATATATATATATATATATATATATATTCAACTGCAACTGGACACAGCTGGAAGATGATTATGTAAGAGGATGTCATAGGCATGATGAATGCATGAAACTAAATTAAATACAAGTGAGTCTGAGAGATGATCAGTACCCAGGAGAATAGTGGCCTAATACTCGAAACAAATTATTAACTACTATATCTTCAAAATAGATTTCCCAAATCCAAAAGATTGTATCAATTATATATTTATATATGATCATAATAGTGCTGGAACAACAAACTAACGCCTGAAATTAAATAATTTGGCTTTGTATAGGCAAAGTATAGTAATTTATTTTTCTTTTGATTATAAAGAAATAAATTAAGACTAACTAGCTGGAATTGAATATATGTTGATTGAGAGCTTTATGTGATCTGGGGACGGTTATACTTGGCTCAGGTTAGGTGTGAAAACTATATATTTATATATAATTAAGCAAACTATATCTATAGTACATGTTTAGGGAGTCTTGTGGCTGGCGGAATGGCACTGGTGCATATATAAATAAGAATTCTCTTATTAGGTCCTAAAATAGGCTTGAGAGGAACCCACAAGTGCGGAGGAGTATTAAAAGATCCCACATAGAATAAGATGTGTGGATTCTTTATTTATAAGAACAAACTCACCCTTAACAATTATCTAGGCGTTTCCCCTAACTTGAAGAGTTGGGCTTGACCCACTTATTGGGCTTGGAAGGAATAAACTCGTGAAGGTAATCCGATGTAACTAACGGATCCAAAACCCCAAAGCGAACAATATAATTTGTTGTTTGGGGTGTGGATTTCTAACAAACTAAATGAAAGGTAATTCTCTCATGACTCTAATTGATAATGTCAAAACAGAATATTGATTTAACATGGTTTATGTAACAACCCGTTCCGGTGGGGTTTGTGAAATATTACCAATTTATCCTTAAACATAATCAATCCATACACAATTCTCCAAAGTAATTCATTTGTTGAAATCCAAAATAAAATCCAACTCCTCTAGAAAAGATTTATGACATATTAAATAAATCTTTATGAACAAAATATGCGGAAGTCTTTATTCATGAAACCCTACATTACCCATAAATCACAACTGTATCCATGGAGAAATCGCTCACGCCTAGGGATGTTAGCCGCCATCAACATACTTACCTGAAAGAGAAGTAAATAATATAGGTTGAGCTAAATAGTCAGTAGGGATATAATACCCGATAAGAACCTGATTATCCGTGAAATGAATACCCAAATGAGCCAACTAGATCAATAATCATACAAGATAGAAAAGAAACAGATATACAAATATGGCAATCAACTCAAGATTCATGCAAGAATATATAGGCAGGAACATTATGAATATGATCATGCCACAATTAGAACCCAATATGCATATATATATAAGCAAGTAATTATATATGAAAATCATACATTTCAACCTATGTGCATAGTCCCACAAACCATCCACAACTATCAAGGCAGCACACAACAATCTAGATTTCTCATTGGAGGCTGTGGCGCTCAAAACCATCCATAACTATCAAGGCAACACACAATAGTTCAGATTCCTCATTGGAGGGCGTGCACTAAAAAATCAAAAAAGGGGATAAATCTCATAAATGATCACATTTCATGATGGTGTGTCGCGAGCACAACCACCGCACAAAATCAACCAACCACAACATGACTATCACATCCACCCATACAACTCTCAGTCATTCATCCAAACACACAATCAATCATATATAGGGATGTCAATTTTATTCGTACCCGGTGGATATCCGCTTATCCGCACCATTGGGTACGGATACAGGTACGGATAAATGAGTAAAATTAGTGGATATGGATATGAAGATCTTTATCCAAGCGGGTGCGGGTATGGGTATGGGGGAGCACTCCCATTTACCCACTACCTGTTTACCCGCCACAGGAACACTTTTAGTCCTACCTAATTAATTGGTGGTATTGAGGTATTCTCATGCATTGATCTTATTCAAAACCGGAAACCCTATTGACCGGGTAAGTGGGTGCGGGTACGGGTATTTGACGGTTATTATCCGCCCGTTAACCGTTAAATACCCATTCGTAAATGAAATTAGCGGGTGCGGATATGAAGGGTATTTTGCAAAATATTAGCGGGTAAATGGCGGGTACGGATTTGGACAAAATTTTTGCGGGTAGTATATGGATATCAAATATCCGTCTGCTACCCTACCCGCTGCCATCCCTAATCATATATCATGATGAATGTATTTTCAATAATTTCTCATAGATTCGAATACAATTCAAAATTCGTTTAGAAAAATAAATTTTTTCTAAAAATATTATGCAGGCTCTACGAAGAGTCTCAATCACATCATCACTTCCAAATTGATTTGAAAATTTTAAAGTGTTTTATTTTTATTTAAAAATGTTCTACCAACCCAATATTCAAACGGTGCATGCTTAACTACAAGGAGAAATGATTTAATTCAAGAGGAACAAATTCGTTGATAGAAGAAAGAACAATCACATAACAATTTTTGCGAATCGAGTATAACGGAGAGAACAAAATTTTAATTACTGCAAATGAATGTAGAAGACATTAAGAAATTTATCAAACAAATTAATAAGGGAGATAATATCCCAAAATTTATATTGAAAAATGAAAGGTTGGATATCAAAAGTCAAAATGATCAAACCCCCTACCTCGAGAGCAATGCAAATTCACAATTCTATGTATCTACCGTGTCTACTCGATCTCTTAAAATATATACCGACATGCAATGAATTTTAAATAATTTAATCTACTGAACTGTCCAAAAAAAACCCCTTGATAGTCTAATTATTTAACTGACCTACTGGGTCGTAGGCCCATATATTATATGGTTAAAC